>NC_040906.2:34044421-34654807 GCF_004126475.2 Phyllostomus discolor
AGTCCTAGCCCTAGTAGATTGCTGTTTTTGAGCAAATATATTAATTTTTGACTAAAAAGGAACAGTGAACAGTGACAGCTTGTTGATTTCATCCTATTCTTTCTGGAGTTTGGATTTGCGAGCAAATAACTATCTGTTATTATTGTTGCCTAAAAAAACGTATACCTCCTATTACTGTACATATAATTCATACTATCATCAAATTATGAGAAGATTGGATATTTTCAAATTAATTGTCTGTTATTTTCTTGAATCAGCTTAAAAAGACAATTGTTTTGTCTTTTCTATAGGTCTGTGGCCATTTCACCACAAACATCTTTTTAAAACACTCAATAAATTATATATATATATATATTTATTTATTAGGAGAAGGGGGTTAACAAAAGTGTTTATAAAAACTTCTATGCATTTTTTCTAAATAAAGGATAGATTGAGCAGAAGTAAAGAAAGTTCTAAACATTAACTTAGGTCTGACCTGGGAAAAATTGTGATCTGTCACAGGCAGACTGATGAATTCCTGGGATTAAGGGGAGCAATTCAGAATTTAGACTGGGACATGACCTTTGCATTTCCTTTCCATTCCAAGAGTCTAAAATGTTCTGTCTAAAGCTTGACACTGAAAAGTGGTTGAGAATGAACTATGGTAGGTGATCCTGTCACAGACTCTTCAAGTGTCTGGAGCCTTTTGTTGTGAGGCAATGGAGTATGTAAAGTAAGATGGTGGAGGGATTAGCCAAAGAACATAGATGTATAACCTGTAGACACAGATAATGGTATGGGGATGGCCAGAAGGAAGGGGTGTGGGGATTGGAGTGGGTGGAGGCAGGAAAGGGGAGGAATGGGAATACCTGTAATAGTGTCAACAATAAAAATAAAGAAAAAATAAGCAGCAGATACACACAAAAAGAAAGAAAATATTAAGCCAGCTGACAACCAGCGGGTCCTTCAAAGCTAGTGTTAGAGTGGGCACAGTGCTAGAGGTAGTGTGAGGAGAGTCCAGGCTTGGAAAGAGGGCACTAACACTTCCGCAGCATTCTATTAGCTAAAGTGTGTCACAGTGTAGCCCAGGTGAGGTGGTAGAGAAAAGATTGTTGGGTGAAACGACAAAGTCACACTGAAAAGGGTATTACTACAGGAAGGGGTAAAGAAGGGGTAAAGAAAAACATACTATTAAATCAACACGACATTTAAGTTTGACAATGTACTTTATTAAGATTATTAATTCACTCTCCATGTTTCACTGATTCTTTCGGATTCACATCTTCCTTATAATTTCCTTGACAGAGTTCAAGAAGGCAGTTAGAATCTTTTATAAACTTTAAAAGATTTCACACTGCAAATTATATTTCACCTAAGTTTAAAATATTTTTAAAATATTTTAAACATTTTAAAATCAACGTGTCCTGTGATTTCTGTAATGTAGCATTTTTGTTAAATCTGTTATCAGCCTAGTTTGCTGCTTTGTGGTTGACCAGCTTTTTTATTGTACATTTGACATTTTTATTTTTAATGTTTGAGATTTCTAATTATGGAATTTTGTTGTTTTTTCTTATTTATTTATCTCCTTTTGACTTTCTTAACCCATCCATCTGATACTTTATATCTTTCTGTAATTTTAGGAGACAGCCAAACATCATTGCAAGTATTTATCCTCATTAATTTTTTCTTCATCTGGAACTCAGGTAGGTTTTGAACACTATTTTTGTCTCCATGGATGTGAGCATTTTGTTCTTTGTTTTCTAATCTTTATCAATTTTTTGGTGGCTTTTGAATGACTGGAGCCTTTGCTGGTGTTTTGGTTCTTTAATTAATTTCTTGTGTTTTGTCACTTTTTGTTGAATCCAAACATTGTTTTACATCACTCTTTATAATAGGTTCTTTTCAAGTTTCCAAACTTTGTTTCCCCTCTAAAGATATTCATTATGCATATTTTGAGTTTTGTTCTAAGTGATTCACTTCTAGTGTCTCTGTTTTAAGTTATTTATTTTATTGTGAAATTTTGTTTTGTTATACTGCTTGCATTCCTCCCAGATTTTGTAAATTTTCTGTTAGTTCACGTTAGCTGAGAATTATTAGCTGCTATGGTGAAAATATGAAATTTTTCACTTATCTGATAAATTAAAAAGAATAAAGCCCTCACGCTTAGATAAATGTTGGGATCTGCCCTGCCTGGCATCAGAAGCTGTAACCCCCACCTAGGCTAAGGCTAAGGGAACACCCCTGGAACCGTAAGCCAGCAAGGAAACAAAAGCTTATCTCCCTGGCAGGAGCGCTGCTTCTGCTACTTCATTCATAACTGAACCCCAAAGCTTGGTCGGTTAGCCAAAGACGGGTAAGATTCCCCAAGGGGGGAATGACCTAAGACAGGCACGATCACACGGGAGGCCCCCAAAAGAAGGGCTTTGGGGGCTACAACAAAAGGGGGTGATGAACCCTCGCTCCTCAGCTGTGACATAGCCTGAGTCTTCAACGACTGGGAGAAAATCTCCTTATCTCTTGGTTCCCTTGCTCCACCTAAGCCTGAAACAATGACAGGGTGGTGCAGCTCTGTGCTGAAAAGGACAGATTCCCCGGGTAATCAGGCCTAAGAAAGAACATGTAAATTACTGTGAAACCTTCTTTGTTTAGAATGCTCTCAGTTGAATGAGAGGGGTCCAAGGAGAAACTTAATTTGTTCCTCAAAGTCTTACAGCTCTTTGACCCTGACTCAAAATAGACCCGCAGACTTCCTTGTTATCTATTGTTCCTTACTTTCTTGTAATGAGTAATGTACTTTACCTAAATTATTCTTCAAAACGAGCCCTATAAAAGCAGGTTTGGACAGTAAATTGGCGTGCTCCCCACTAGAGGGGGTGGCCATCCCATCCCTACTTCTCCACAGACACTAGTCTGTCTCTCTGCATGTTTTTTTTCTCGTGTTTCAAGGAGCCATCTGCAGCATTCCGTGATCACTGCTGGCCTGTGACCCACACATCACAGGTTGCAATCTGGGTTTATTTCTTCTGACCTTAGAAGACTCCCTGATACTTTACCCACAGTCTGTTCTTTTGCACAAATTACCTACCCCTAATTGAGCTACTCCATACTTTGGAGGTAGCAAGGGAAACATGGGGGTCTGGAAAACTGAACTACTCTTGTAAAAATACCTCTCAACCCAGTAGCCACAGCCCATCTCCCCCAATGTCACAGAGTCCTCAGAGTCTGTGGCTGTTACTGCTTCTGCACTGGTGGAACTGGGCCAGGTCATCGTAACCTAGGGCACAGTGAGAGAAAGAAACACAACTGGAAAGCTGGCAGGATCCTTCCCCTTACTTTATGGTGCCTGGTCCTCTGCCTCACCAGGCTTTTCATTTACCCT
Organism: Phyllostomus discolor; assembly: GCF_004126475.2. Lineage (NCBI taxonomy): Eukaryota > Metazoa > Chordata > Mammalia > Chiroptera > Phyllostomidae > Phyllostomus > Phyllostomus discolor. The sequence goes on from NC_040906.2 coordinate 34,047,780, forward strand.
TCCCTCACTAGAACTTCATCACATTCTGTCTTGAGGTTTCACTCAAGTTTTGTTATTGATACTGTTGGTGGTGCACATATTTTATAGTAGTTGTTTGGCTCTGTGGTCTATCACTCTCCCTCTTACCCCCAGGGTGTCCCCCAAAGTTAGCACTGACAGGAGCTCTTTTATTCTATGGCGTGCTGCTTGGAGGCAGCTTGTAAGTAACTATTATTGCTTCCTGACTGACTTAAAATGAGGGGCACTTTCTAACCATGATTTGAAGTTCCTTTCTCAGTATTGGCACTGTATTCCCTATAAATTTCTCTTGCTTTTGATAAAAAATAATGTTTATTGGTTTTTCCAAAGATTGTTGAAGAGCAGTCTCAGCGTGTGGTCCAATTTCTCAAACTTTAGTATTAAGAATTTACATCCTCAGGACTTGAGTCAGGCACAGTGGTCCACAATTTTAAAAATTATCCTAGATGATTCTTAATTACTTGGTTCACAGACCATAATGTAAAATAATTACTAAAGGTGATGTCAACTCAGTGAGTAAAGCACATGGAAACCAGTGGAAATCTGTTAGGAATCTCCTTTCTCCCTTCAAGAAAATAGCCTAACTTCTTCAGAAATTGTATGCTCCCTTGACAAGGGTGAATAACCTGTTTCAGCATGCTACTTTTCAAAGAAATTTCGTAGGCTTATTTATTCCATTAATATCACATATTACTAATTCTTTATGTTCGATATACTACCCAAAACCAGCACAAAACAGGTTTACATGGTCCTGAAGGATTTCTGCATCATTCATGTAGTGTGGCTTCAGCCATAAGTCCATGTGGAGGCTAGTTGAGTTTCTCAGTGGAAACAATTTCCTCCTTCACTCGGAGACTAGATTTGAGCAAATGCATTTCTTCACTGTCTACTTTTGTGTGGTTGACTTTTATAGACCTCTTGGTCACTGAGTACATAGTCCTTTCAGACATGTGGACTTATGCAGAGTCTCTCGTCTGAATATCCCCCCTGGCATACTCCAAGGCTTTGCATCAATTATGGAAGATGGGATTGGAATTGTAGCTTGAATTACAGTAATTTCCAGAACATTGAACACAGTGTGCATATCATTATTTGCGTTTATGTTTCAGAGTTTCTTTTTTTGCTTTTTGTCTTTGAGAACATCCTTTACTTTTGAGGAGTTGTTTTGCTTTTGGATTATTCTGTTTCAATTTTGGAGTTTGGAGCTATGCATTTTGAGCTATACATTTTCTATGGATCTTTCCCAGAAACCAGTTTCTGCCTTCCCAGTGACCACCTGCAATCCCAGGTGGCTGCAATCCCATAGGACCTTGTGCATAATCTTCTAATACCCTTTAGCACTTTATACATCATCCATTATTTTTAGATTCATAGTGTCCTGATTGAAGGAAATCATTTTCTCTTACTCATTTGTTTACTCTAATACTCTAGCAAAGTAGCTAATACATCTTTGGCTCCCAGTAGGGAGTGTTGAGTATGAGTGAAAGATTGAGATAAAACCTTTTGAAGAGAATTCCTTTCTTCATGGTACAGTCTTTGTAATATAATTAGAACCTGATAATATCTAGACACCTTTAGAAAATGTATAATAAATCAAACAAAAAGAAAAAATATGTTTTAATGAAGTTTTTATCTAGGTTCATACATATTTTCATCATTTTGTTATTTAAATATAGTACATAAATATATGTATATTATATACATATGTACTTATCTATAAATACATACTGGTATACATATATGTTGATGGGTAGAGTTAACCCTTTATTATGTACAGAATATTCTATAGCACCAAGTATATAAAGATGATCTATTAACAAATAGAGTATAGTTCAATGTATTAAAGGACTCTTTTACCTCTAATATATATATACACACAACACCTTATTATATATACCTAAATATATAATGTGTTATAAATATATAAAATAAGATGTATATATATATGTATATATCACTCATTATACTTACTATGTGTGTGTCTTACAACTTTTTCTAAACACCATCAGGGCTCTCTTTTCCTGAAGATTCCCATTTACTTTTTATTCTCTCCCTAAAAAATACATGGGAGAATAAACAACAATAACACAATACTCACTTACATGGAATTTGTAAAGCTGGAAAAAACACTAAACTTTGTTTTTCTTGTATTTGCCTTATGATCTAGGTATGCAATTCCTCCAGATAGCTAGTCTCAGCAGCAGTAAATAGAATGTTGGCTCAAATCAAATTGTCAAAGAGTCAGGAGCTGTTATAAACACATTCCTCAGCTCTGCATAATGAAGTTGTGATAAGTAAAATAAGTTTGAATTCTAAAGCTACAACACTCTGACTCCTTAGCCTTTCAAAAGGATCTGATTATGATAATAAATTTTGTATCCAGAGCAGGATACATGACAGAGGCTACTAAATAATTTTATCTAAAAATATTTATAACTATTTGCGTGCAACAGATGGGCAGGAGTCATTAAATAGTCCTGCCAACTCATCCATGCCAATGTATTAGCTAATTCAACCCTATTAACTGCCATATTCTGAATTATTTAACTTCTGTTTCTGGCCACCAAAATTAAAATGTTTCCTTCCTCTAGTACCCATTTAGAAAAAAATAAAATCTATCTAAGCATATTACACATCTAAGTGCACTATTTTTGGAGCTCTTTCCCCTCTCTTCTTCCTATTTTCCTCTTTATTTACAGATTTATTCTCCACACCTGTCCACACCTTTATACCAGCACTTTTATGATCCAGTGTTTTTGCCTCTTGGTGTCATTCAAGACTGTTAGATTGACTTTTCTATATATAAAGGAAACATTTGTCTGCTTGGTCAGGTTTAAAACATTTTATTTCCCATATTTAGTGGATAGAACTTCTAATTAACATGGAAAAATAATGGTGATCTTTCTTACTATTTCCTTTTCCTTTTTCCCATTTTCTACTCTTCCCCCAACATTCAATATAGTAAGAGATTATTCCTGTTTCAAGACAGTCAGATGGGTAGGAAATATTTTCTGTTTCCTCAAGGTTGGGCAATTACCCACTACTTTCTCTGTCCTTCATCATTTATTGTATCCTTTTTCTCCTAGAAGCCCAGGCAGTCATGATTTAAAAGATCTACTCTTGTGGGAGACTTGAAGAACCTGTCTTTGTAGTTTCTTCTCTCTTCTCTACTGAACATTGGAGACTAGACTTTATTTGCCTTTCCTGGCCAGCTGTATACATTCTAGAAAATTGTCTTTCTAGATTATAAGATGGATCCATCCTATTTTTCCTCCTTTGGTCAGGGGTGTCCAATCTGCATTCCAGGATGGCTATGAAAGTGGCCCAACACAAAATCATAAATTATGCATGGACCTTTTTTTGCTCATTGGTGTTTGTTAGTCTTTGTGTATTTAGTGTGTGGCCCAAGACAACTTTTCTTTTTCCATTGTGGCCCAGGGATGCCAAAAGGCTGGACACCACTTTCTCAAAGCAGAATAATGAAAGCCAAAGTTTAGACTTGGCTTTGGTGGGGGGACATGCTTTGATTCAAAGTTTTTAGAGCATCACTTGCATAGAACAAAGGACAAAAATACTTTGTTATAGTTCTACACATGGGCTGGAGTAAAATCTAATTTATTAATGAAATTTATTTAACTTTACATGGGTGTACAGGGTGGGGCAAAAGGAAGTTTACAGTTGTGAGTATGTAAAACACAGAATTTATTCTTGTATTATCATTTATTAATTATTGTATTATTTTCCATACAAACAGCTGTAACCCTACTTTTCCCCTACCATGTATATATATTCTTTCAGAGAATTGTTAGGGTTTTCTGGGATAGAATTTGAGTAGACTTAGTCAAAATATTAATGTATTTTCATTTTACTATCACTTCTTATGGGATTTTAACATTTAATTGGAGAAATAACAAAGGACTTCCTAAATTTACCATGGAGGGGATGTGGTGAGGGGATGTGAAGATGGGGAACATGAAGTTCACATACAGTCCAGTACAGGCAAGTGACCTGATCCTTCATCATGATGTTTCAAAAAGACTATGAATACTTTATGGAAGAGTCTGTATATCATTCAATTTTTCTTATCTTAATCATTTAGCATGGTATTCAGTGACTTATATATGCCAAATAAATTAATGAACAGATGTGCTAATGTACATCTACCTTAAGCATTTCTGTATAGATGCTTGGTTTAGAAGCCCAGATTTGGAATGATCACCTCTTACCTTTCTATCCTCAGTTCTCAGTTTCTATTGTTCTTACCATTATTTATTCCATTTAAGCCACATTAACCTTCTAGAGAAAAGATCATGCTTCCTGCTAGATTCTTTGCATCTTGTACTTCCTCTGCTTGCAGTATATTGTCAACTAATCTTCATATGCTTCTCAACATTTATACCTCAACTAATCAATACATCAAAACCCAGTCACTCGAGTTCATCCATTATTTAGTTTTATTTTTTAAATCTCATATCCATATCTAAATTTTTTTATTTAAACAATTGTTTATGATTGCATTAGGGCAGATATATTTTATTTATTGCCCAAATGTTATCCTAAAGACAGTCTCTAACATACAGAAGATCCTCAATAAGTATGTCTTGATGTTTTAAGTGAATGGATAAGTGTCATTTTGTACGTTGTGTGTGTGTTTGTGTATACTAGATTATTCTGGTAAGCATTTTACAACTGGCTTTCTGGGAAATAAAGCCCTCATTTTATAAATTTGCTAATTTTCATGGGATGGACAGATATTCCCAGGACAGTGAATTTCAAACTACAAATACGATCTCACTGAACTTGGCATTGGGAAGATATGTACATAATCACCCTTTTGATCCTCTGAAAATTGACTTGAACTGGCTTCAACACATCAAATCTATTTTCCTTCCATCAAATAAGTGTTTATAATAGACATTAGGATGCATAGCCTGAAGTAGGGCCCAGACCTACATTTTCCAAACTACATGCTGTCAGTTTACTAGACCAGCTGGTCACATGTGCTCATTTTCTTGTTAAAGTGACCTTTGCAGGTTCTTTCCTCCTCTCCCTAGCAAATGTGTACTAATACTGTAAAGCAAAATTTAAAAATGACTTCAAAAGCATTTTATAGCTTATACCAAAAATTAATATTTTATATAATCCACAAACTATTTTATTTACCTATGGTTTTTTATTAACCATTCAGTTATGCATTATATTGTCAGATGTCCGGTTTTCCCTAATTGAACTGAACCTGGCTGTGGGGAGAGAACACATTATCTTTATCTCTATACACTAGCATATAGGAGGATGCCTAACATATAAAGAAATCAAAATATTTATTTAATTTAATGGATTTAATAATTTAGAGGATTTCTAGTAAAGTTTACATTTAGCTTTTAAAAATGAAAATAATACAAGTGCAGGTCCCTTCTCAGTAAGAAAGCATGATGTTTTCTTACATCATCTTATGTTTTTCTGGTGAGTAGTAAGTTGTGATTTACAGCTCCCCAGTAAGGGTGAGAGACAGATTTTTCCTCCCTCAAGAGTTAGAGGTAGTGAGTCATCAGCAAAACATAAAGGAAGACTAAGGGAAAGGAGCATGCACACTTCTATCTTGCAAATCTTTTATTTAAACAACCCAAAATAATTCTGAAACTCAGCATTTGAAAAATGGCTGGTCACAATCAAAATACATGTTTGTAAAGTCAGCATTAGTTATGAAATAAAACTCATAGTCTTCCTTAAAAATAATGCTTCATTCTCAAAATATCCCAGACCATTATCAGGATACCTGTTTAGGTTTCTGCAAACAAAACCAGAATTAATAAGAAATCATAATCTTTGTTTGTACTGAAATATTATAGAGAATAATACATGTATTCTATATCAGGATTCATTATTTTTAGGTTAGCTGACTAAACATCATTATAGTACAATCCCAGTGAACCATATTATCATGATTTCCACAGATAGAGATAAAAAAGTCTCACATGACTTTTAAGAGAACTAAAAATCAATTCTTGTGCAAATGCCATCATAGGCAAGTCAGTAATTTACTTAATGCAAAATTTATGGGAAAAACAAGCAACAAATTTTATTTATCGATGTTGGGTTACACTGAAATGAGTAAATATAACTTTCCAAGTGATAAAATACTCACAAAAAGCACTCAGTTTATAAGAATTTTTAAAGTATATAATTATTTATAAGAACCATGTTCATATTATAATGTCTTCTGAATTAGCTTTTCATAGCTACATAACAGATTTGCAGCTTAAACAATACATTTTTATCTCACGGTTTCTGTGGTTAGCATCCTGATTATGGTTTACTTAAGTCTTCTGGTTTTGCTTTCCTAAGGCAGAAATCAAGGTGTTGGTCAGACTGTGTTCTCATTTGCAGCATGTACTAGGAAAGAACACACTTTTGAATTCATTCTATTGGCGAAATTCATATCCTTTTGGTTGGATGACCAAAGGCCCATCTTCTTACAGGCTGTTAGATGGAGGCCACTCTGAGCTCCTAGTGGCCTTCTGTAGTTATTCCCTGCCATACATATTGCTCACTTCTTAAGGCCCACAACACGGCAGTTTGTTTTGTCAAGACCAGCAGGAGAGCATCCTTACCATTCTCATATATATATATATCTATATGTCTCTATCTATCTGTCTATCTACCTATAGCTATACCTATATCTATACCTATATCATCTATATCTATGCCTATATCTATCTATATATACATATATGAATATAGCAACACCAACTTTGGCGTGCAATGTAATCTAATAAAAACAGTAATGTACCTACAATTTTGTCATACTCTAGTGGCTAGAAATTAGTTAAAAGAGCCACCCACACTCAAAAAGGGAATTATACGAGGTCATCAATTACTAGGAGTCAACCTGTGATGTTTGTGCCATGCCCTTAGAGCACTGTCCTAGGCTATCTCCCCTAACATGGAAAAAGTGAGTACTGAATGATGGTAGATGAAAGTATTTTCCATAACAAAACTATTTTCATAGTGTATTAGCTCTAAATTATCTCAACACTCTTTGTTTATTAAAAAGCCCAAGATTGATTTTTAATCAAACTTTATTAACAGCTTTTTTTGGTTGATATTTATTTTAATTTCAATACTCATGTGAAGTACAGAAGTGAGAAAAAGAACAGACACGTGATAACATTTCCTCACCTGACCACACATAGAGAAATTCAAGACAATTGAAATAGACAGATAAAATAAAGCAATTAAATTTGTATTTCTTTTTAAAATTTAGCTCCTGGAACTCAACTAATGCAAATTTACATGAAGATGAGGTAGGATAGGGCCTGGGATAAAGAAGACTGAGGGAGCTTGACAAGAGTAAAGTAAATATCTAGCTTTATTTTTGTTTGACCTTCAATGGAGAAACCAAATATTAAAATCAAAACAAATCCTAAGGTTTGTACATGTACTCAACAAAGCAGCCACTGGCATTATTATTATTAAGTAAATATCCCCTTGCCTGATGAAGAAAATAAAACAAAACCTCACAACAAATTCTATTCCAAGTTTGAATTACAAACTTTTATGGTACAGAAACAAAATAAAATTAAAACTAACAAACAAAGAAAGAAACTAAGCTACTTTTGTTTGTGAGGGTAAATCCAAAAAATATTAAGATTTATGTATGGATTTTGATTTTACAGTTGTATAAACCAAGAGAGTGCTTTTTAAAATTAATTTAATTGTACAGTATTTATATGGAATTACATGAAACTATGTTCACATGATATTTTTTAGTACAACTGTTATTATTCTGCTTTTTTTCTGTGGTGTCAGCAAATAAACATTTTTCCACAATGTCTTTCTTTCCATTAATGTCATCACAATATTAACCCAAAATATTGAGATCCATCATAGATTTGCATAAATCCAAAAATGGTTATGATCATGAATATCACATAGAAATTCCATCTCTGTTCAGAATTGCTATCCTTACCTTTTTTTATTGTTGTTCAAATACAGTTGTCTCCATTTTCCTGCCACCACTTTCCCCTGCCCCACCCACTCCCACCTCTCACCCTCAAAGCTTCCCTCCTTTGGCTTTGTCCAAGGGTCCTTTATACATGTTCCCTGATGACCCTTCCTCTTCTGCCCCCCATTACCTCCCACTCCCCTCCCCTCTGGTGACTGTCAGTTTGTTCTTTATTTCAGTGTCTCTGGTTATATTTTGCTTGCCTGTTTGTTTTGTTAATTAAGTTCCACTTATCAGTGAGATTCTATGGTATTTGTCTTTCACCGCCTGGATAACTTCACTTAGCATAATGCTCTCCATAAAGACTGCATCTAGATGAACACCATCCTTTTGATCTGTGAAATTAATAGAAAATTAATTTAATTAGAAGAAAATGCACATTATATTATTGGTTGGGTAAGGTTAATATTCCAAAGTTTAAGATATTAAATTAATGAAAAAATTCACAAAGAGTGAAGTGTAACAACAATTTAAGGGCAAAGCAATTTATTTCAGAAAAATAGACGTGAAATTAAAAACAACAATGTCCAATTAACTTCTCAAATTTAACTTGAATTTATGGTCTTCTCTAACTGTGATCCTCCCCTAATACTCCCATCACAGTAAATGACATTTCTACTTTTTGTTGCTCCAACTATGAAATCTGGGGTGATCACTTACATCTGCCTTATGTACAGTGCCAGTGTCTAACCTATCTCCAAATTGTGCAGTTTTATTTTATGCTGCTTGTATGTCAAGTCATGCTGGTTTCCCCATTGTCACTGCTATCACGGTAGTTCTAGAAGTCATTGTTTCTTAGCTCTACTACATCACTAGCCTGGCAACACCTCTTTTGATATGTATTCTTACTTTCCTGAGACATTTTGAATTATAACTGGAATAATAAAAAAAAAATTAGATTACATTATTCTTGGTTTGAAAATCCTTCAATGCCTTTGTAATGAATGAAAGGTGGTATTAAAAATCCTAAACATGATAGATTTCTTCTGCATATTCTTGTTCCTGAACATCTCCCCACCCTTTTGACATCATGTTCATTTTATTCTGGTTCAGTCACGCCAACACTGCCACACGTGTGTTACCCCCCAGGACCTTTTCTTTTCCCAACCTCTTCACGTGCCATATTCTTACCCATCTTCTGTTCAAATGCCTGACCAAATGTTGCTTTATTCTTGATCTCATTATATTTTCTATCATGATTTTGCATGTTACATTACTCAGGGTAAAATTAATTTATATTATTTTCACTTTAGTGTTATTATGTGATTATCAGCTTCCACTGGATTTTAAGAAATAAAACCCTGAAAATGTATTTGTTCCTTGCTATTGATATATGCCCAGCTTCTGGCAATGAGCTAGTTCTCAATAGGTGAAAAAAATATATTTTTGCATAAATAAGAGGCTAAACATTGGCATGTGCCATAAAGATTTAATATTAAAATATGTTGCAATTCTCTAGTATGGTTTATTTTAGAGAAAACATTGGAGAATTATGGGAATTTAAATTTGGAGTAAATCTTAAAGTCTCCTATGTCATACTTTTGTTACCAAGCAAGTGTCAGAGAGAATAAGAGTCTTAGATATCACGCCATTAAAATCAGAGTAAGGATGAATGGTGAGGTCTTCCAAATCACAGTCTGGACCCTGCACTCCTGGTATCTTGGGTCTTATTAACACGACCACATGAATGTCTTTAACTTTGTTCTCAATAATATAAGTATTACTTTTGTATCTGTAGGTCTTTGTAGTTATTCATTTATTCATGCAGAAAACCACTCTTTGATTACCAAAATAACACTAGAAGTTCATTTTTTTCTACATCTCTGACCACTGTTTTCTCTACTTGTTGCTTCAATGTGGTTCTTGCTCAATGTTCTGTTTATTCTCCCAAACCATTCAAGATAATTCCATAAAAAGTGGATGGTTTGGTCTCACAAACCATTCAGGATGATTGCATATACAGTGGTAATTTGGTACTGATTATTAATTTGTGCCAGAACTTGTGGTGAGTGCTGAAACAGACAAGTACAGATCAATAAAGCATGTTCTCTTGTGTGGTGATGTCGTGACTCACTCGAGTTCTAGCAAGTGCTACGAGTCCCAAGCAAGCACAAGTGCTGAAACATTTTTTCTCATTAAAATAAGAGAACAGGGTGTGACGGGTTCTGAAGCCCACAAGGACTATGGTAAGAAGCCCCCTTCTCATTCTTTGTCATTCTCACTCTTCCCCTCACTACACTCAGCTTGTCATCGCTTCTGTGAACTCTCTCAAACATTTTCAGGCTCTGCTTCCTCTTCTCTTCCTCTGCTGTTCCTGCTTTCTTTCTGTCACTCTGCTCTCTCAGCCACATTCATTGCTGCATCAACTTTACCTAGCAACTAGTTATGGCCTCTTCCAGCCACGCTTCATGGTGTATATAGATTCCTTTATAAAATAAAATTTATCATGATATTCTGAATCACACTCTTTACCAGCAAATGTGTCACCTATCTTTAACATAAAATGCAAATACTTTCTTCTATTACCTCAGATTCTTGGTCACAGTGGCAAAACCCCAATCAAATTAGTTTGAGGGGATAAAAAAGAGGAATGTATTGTCTCCTGGAATCTAAGGAGAGAATGAAGCAACTATCAGAAAGACACATAAAGCTGGCATCAGATATAACTGGACATGGAGACTCAAACACCACTGGGAGACATTCTCTCTCTTTGCTTTCTGTTTCCCTAGACATTAGTGTGCTTCTATTTCATGTTGTACTCTCTCTTTCACAATGAGGGTGAATATTAGCTATAGATAGGACCTCAGTTTTACATAAACTAATACATTTTATTTAAATTGTATTTTTTGAATATATAATGAGAATATGACAATGTTTAGTATTATAAGACACATTGTTTTCATTTAAATAATCACAGAAAGGGAGATAATTAGGATCAAAACAAAGGAATACTAGAAAAAATACCTACAAAATTACAGACCTTCAACTATAAATCCAAAGTCCTTAAGTAAGGACTTAAGCAATTTAACCGATATAGGCTTCTTTAGTTATATTACAAAATTTGACTTTGTTGTCTCTTTAGTAATGTATATTGACTTGTAGAAAAAGCTGCAAACATCCTTCAGTGATAGAAAATGAACTGTGGTTTCAGAAAATATTTACAGTCCATCTATCTTTCCTGCATCTTTGTTCAAAACTCTACTGTGCTTCTGTTGTTCGAGATGTGAAGCCAGCTCTCGCCTATTTCTGTTTTGTTAGCAGAGTCAGGCAACTGACAATAACATGCAAAAGGAAGTAGCATTTCTCAATACTCCTTAATTTCCATATGTAGTCACAGAATTTAGCACAGTATGCATTTGAATCTAATTTGCTTCCTTTCTTATTCATGCATAAAATATATGGTTTCAAAATTGGTTTAATGGAAGCAAGTATCAGAACAATATTCACTGGAAGTGCTGTGTATGAAGAAATACATAAAAACAGAGAATATATTTTCCAGAATGACTTGTATAGCCATTTATGCTAAAGAAGTAACCAGAGCAACACTATGAGACTGAACAGCATTCTTACTAGTCTATCATGAATTCAATGTGTTCCATTAGAATCTAAACCCCTTAAACATTGCTGGGATTTTGTTTTGTTTAATTCTAAATTTCCATTACCACAGAAAATAAACATTTGTCTATTGTTTCATGAATATGTACTTACTATATTCATACTTCTAATTTTATTGTCTTTCAAACCACTAAAACCCATGTCTAAGGAGTTATGAACCTATAACTTTTATAGTTAGTCCTTACTACATGGAGAACTTAAAAAAGAAGGACTCTTCTTTTCCATATATCAAAAAAAAATGGGAACATAAAAGAATTTGTTTTGACCTAGGAATGTAAAAGACATGAAGAGCCAACTCTCCACACAAAGTGGGCCATATTTGAAAGGTGTGCATCATACAGCCTCTGGGTCCAAGGGGTTTGTGTTTCCCAGTAATTGCTGAGTGCCTAGAAAAGAGAGGATAGCTAGTTCTTGAATTTCAGTTCTATTCACTTCAGTTACACCAGTTGCTTCCAAATATATAGTACATTTATTCTCGCTTTTCATATAAAATTTATACCCCCATTTTTCCCCTTTAAACTTGAATCTCATAGTTTATCATGTTACATAATAAAGCAATCATACTAAAATTTAGTATTAAATCATATTAAAATTTTGTTCTAAAGGATAAGAATAGAGATATTCATAGTACTTATCAAACAAAAATATTAAATATATTAGGGTTTGCTGAGAAATACCCCCCCAAATTTTCTGTTTTTGGATTAAAGGAACAGAAGAAAAGAAGATTGATAAAGTATCAGTATAAAGCACCCACGTGTGCAATCCCTCTTGATCGTGCATTTGTGAAATAATTGGGACATATTTCCAATTAATACTTCACAAAGTTAGAGCCATCATGGCATTTTATATGAAGTTGCATAAACTCAAAATTCAAGTTACTGCTCATGAGCTTATGGTGAATAAACATAAAAGGAGAAAGGAAATATTTTCTATAAAAATGATTTTTGGCAAAATGTGGAAAACTTCAGAAGCTCAAGAGAAATTACAAATATTTCACAATAAAAGTTGATTAGTAATACAAGGAGAGGTAGTTTTGAAAAGTACTATACAATTTAAAGCACTTGTTAAATAATTGAGTATAAACAAGTAATGATAAAAATGTAATATAAAGTTACCCCTGGATCTCTCTGTTGACTAAAAACTTTATAGTAAAGGCTGAAATTATTTTAGCCTTTCATTCAAAAGTGCAGTTTGTTAGTATGAAAATCTAAAAACAGAAAGAAATTTTTCATGCTCTTTATAAATCATCTGACAATTTGTTTTACTCTTTCCTGAAAGTGATTGGGCTTGAAACTCTACCTATTTGTTGGCAATGGGAACACTTTAAAAGTTGTAGGCAGAAGTCAACCTGCAGGAGGTAAACACTGTTTAATTAGTTTTTGTGTATAATTCACAGAGAAGCTAATGATTGAAGATAATCAAACAAAACTCAATATTTATTAAATAAAAACTACTATTTGTCTTCTTCCTTGTATTTCCACGTTCTTTATTAAACAATACAGTATTTAGATAGATAATCCAAACAGTCAGGATCAATCACAGTTAAATGGCAAAGTGCCTTTTGTTGCAATTTCTCTTATTATGGATCCTTTCACATAAATATTTTCTAGAAAGTACTTAATTCTTCTTGCAATTTTTCTTTCAATTAGAGATTACATTTCCCTAATTTGTACAAATCTTTGTATTTTTTAAGTTTACTTCATTGTTGACACTATTACAGATGTCTCCATTTATATTTTTAACAATCACAAATGTATTGTATCACCAAATCTGTGGTTTTCTGAAGAGGAAGTAATTATCTAGCCATCAATCTCCTTAAAATGTTTGTGGTGTATATACCACCTATTACATTATACTGGCTTATAATAACTTGTATATTGTTGTGTAATGCCCATTAATAGATTTTAAGCTCTCAAAATAATCAATCATTTTTTTTCCCATTCATACCAAAAAAAGGTGGCTTATACATTGTAATCTTTTAAACAAAATTTTCAAAATATTCTGACCACATAAAGTGACAGAGTATCACATAATTTTATTAAATTTTAAAAATACACACCCAAAATGTGAAGAGCCTTTGGTTGAATTTCCTAATTGATTAATTATCAATAAGAAAAATTTAAAAGTAATTCTACTACATAATTGTCACGTTCACTCACTTTTCATTTATACTATGAACTCATGTCAAAGAATGACATTTCAGAATTTGGGATCACTCATTAGGAAAGTCATTATAATTAACAGAGTATTTCTCATAAAACATGTTTTGACTATTGGCAGCATTTTTTATGTAATCAAACCAAATTATGACACTTAACATTTAATCAAAATCACTTATCAAGAGCAAGTTATTTCATACAAGTTTTCTTTGCATTTATAGTTACCTAATGCTTATAAGGTTGTTAGCATTCTGAAGTAAATTCTATGCTCATTATTTTATTTTAATCATATATCAAACCATCTTTTGTTTTCAACAATATGTTAGATTGACACAAAGGTTAATTTACTGATTAAATTATTTTAGAAATTTATTCAGTGACATATATAATTTTATCTCTAGGTGGTAACTTGAATAATTTTTTATAAAAGAAGAATTCTGTTTTTTTTCCAATAATGGAGTATATTCTAGATATGTATATTGTCAGTATGAATAAAGAAAAACTTAAACAAAATTAATCTTTTTATGTGTATATATTATCACATTTGAAATATTTTATGTGATTTTTTTACCATTAATAATGTAGTTTATTATACTTCTTTGAAATATAAGTGTTAATAATGTTCTCCAAATGAGTAAAATTTCCTTCAAATTCCATTACCTAAAGGGTTTTTTAAAGTATTTCTTATTGATTATGCTATTACAGTTTTCCCAATTTCCCCCCATTATCCCCTCTCCACCCTGCACCCCCAACCCTCTAGCATTTCCCTCCCTTAGTTCATGTCCATGGGTTGTACATATAAGTTGTTTGAGTCCTTTGTTTCCTATATCATTTTTTATCTTTCCTCTTCTATTTTATGCCTACTAATTATACTTCTTTTTCCCTCTACCTTTCCCCGCTATCTCTGCCTTTCCCCTCCCCACTGAACTCCCTCTATTTGATGTCCATTTCTCTGATTCTGTTCCTGTTCTGGTGGTTTGTTTAGTTTGTGTTTTCATTGTTTTTCTTTTCTTTTACATTCATTTGTTAATAGTTGTGAGTTTGTTGTCATTTTATTGTTCATATTTTAATCTTCTTTTTCTTAGATAAGTCCCTTTAATGTTTCATAAGTAAGGGCTTGGTGATGATATACTCCTTTTACCTGACTTTATCTGAGAAGCACTTTATCTACCCTTTCATTCTAAATGAAAGCTTTGTTGGATAGAGTAATCTTGGGTGTAGGTCCTTGCCTTTCATGACTTCGATTATTTATTTCCAGCTCCTTCTTGCCTGTAAGGTTTCTTTTGAGAAATCAGCTGACAGCCTTATGGGAACTCCTTTGTAGGTAACTGTCTCTTTTTCTCTTGCTACTTTTAGGATTCTCTCTTTATATTTAATCTTGGGTAACTTAATTATGATGAGTCTTGGTGTGTTCCTCTTTGAGTCCAACTTCTTTGGTACTCTCCAGGCTTCCTGGACTTCCTGGAAGTCTATATGCTTCACCAGATTGGGGCAGTTTTCCTTCATTATTTGTTCAAATAACTATTCATTTTCTTGATGTTCTTTTTCTTCTGGTACCCCTATAATTCAGATATAGGGACGTTTCAGGTTGTCCCAGAGAATCCTCAGCTTCTTTATTTTTTATTTTTTGGATTCTTGTTTCTTTGTTCTGATCCAGTTGGATGTTTATTTCTTCCCTTTAAAATGAAAGGTTTTGTTAGCAAGAACTGACTTAAAATAATTTTAATTTAATTTTGTTCTTAGGTTATACATCTGATTTCTCAATGATGTAAAGAGATATGTATTTTAAAAAATAGGCATGATTCTAATTAAATTTTCTTTTCAACTAATAATTAAAACAAAATAAATTAAAATGAAAAATTAGAAATGTATGTGTCAGAAAATAGAGATATACTCTATGTAGAGGTTTTATAATTCTTGTATTTTAATAAATATAAACAAAAATTAACATAAAAGAGTATGTATGCAGAACAAACAGAATTGCAAAAAGAATTCTAAAATAACAAAATATATTCGAACTCATTTTCAATAAAAAGAAGTATTTGACAACAGAATTGTTCAAACTTGCTTTAACAATGATAATACATCTATCAAAAACTGCTAACTTCATTAATCCTATTGACCATCTTACCTGAACACATGTGTAGACCACATAGGCAATTGTCTTTTTCTAATCTCATACAGAACATTTTTATATTTTTACTACTGTATATGATGTCCAAATATCAATTTCATAATATATTTGTGCTTGCCTTTTATCAGATTAAGATAGTTTGATAAAAGTGATTATTTATCATATTTATTTCTAGTTTTTCCAAATCATGTATACATTTACATAACATTTTATCTATTTTCATGTGTGTTCAGGAGTATGTATTAAAAGGTCTTAGCATAATTTTGGTTTTATCAATTATTTTCTAGTAGGCAATTCAATATTTGCTTTTTATTTTTCACTAATGAAAACATACTAAACTTTTCACATGCCCTCTTAATGACTATCTGAAGATATTTTAAAATTCTACTCATGCCCTGGCTGGCATAGCTCAGTGGACTGAGCGTGGGCTGTGAACCAAAGTGTCGCAGGTTCGATTCCCAGTCAGGGTACATGCCTGGGTTGCAGGCCATGACCCCCAGCAACTGCACATTGGTGTTTCTCTCTCTCTCTCTTTCTCCCTTCCTTTCTTCTCTAAAAATAAATAAATAAATAAATAAATCTTTAAAAAAATTCTACTCATGATGGAAATTAAATATTAAAATATTTTGAAATTTGCATGTCTTTAAAATGCTTGTGATATTTTTCTGTTTATAAGTTTAAAAATTTTCTCTAATACTGCATTTAAAGGATAATTTTTAAGTAGGCTATATATTTGCATTCCACCAATTTTGATATTTTTATCATTCTATTCAAATTGTTCACATTTTTCTTTAGCCCATATGTAATTTGGACATATATTTCAAATTTCCAAAAATGTTGGGGTTTTCAAATGATCTGTTCTTAAATTTTTCATGGTTACCCAATATAATGTTAATCTTTGAAATTTGTTGAGACATGTGTATGGTTGAGTATTTGAGGAAGTGTTTGAAAACTGTTGGATGTGTTTGAAGAGATTGAGTTTCCTCTAATGGGTGAGAGTTCTTTATATTTCCTAATTTTGTCTGGTCTTATATAATCATTTGGCTATATTCATTAATTTGCTAAGGAATCTGTGTTAAAAGAACTGAGAATAATTTTTGTTTCATCAATTATTTTCTAGTAGACAATTCAATATTTGATTTTTATTTTTGAAGGACATGTTAGTAAAAAATGCATAGTAATTTAGAATTGTTTTCTTCTTAATAAATTAACTTTATTTGTGATGAAACATGCTTCTTTATCTCCAATGATACTTTTTGTCTTGATGTTTACTTTGATATTAATAGAGCTGTGCCATATTTTTGGTTAGTATTTTCAGTTTATATCTTTCCCAAATTTTCTTTTTCATCTATTAATTTAGATGAATATCATGTGTGCAGAATGTAGTTAAATTATATCTTTTATTATAATCCAGTCTGGCTATATTAGTGTTTTAGCTGGAATATTTTGTATGAACATATTTAATGTAATTAATAACATCATTTTTAAATCTACCAAATTATTCTATGCTTTTATTGGTCTGGTTATTCATGTGATTTTTTCCCTTTCACTACTGCTTTACTTTTATTAGCTAGATATTTCATAATTTCATGTTTTTCTCTGTTTCTTTAAAATTAATATACATTTTTATTATTTTAATGTTATTCTTAGACTAGCTTATAGCCTCTTGGACTAGCTATATCATTTACTTGTGAATATCTCATATATAATATTAATAGCAAATTTACATCTCCTCAAATGATAAAATGATATTAAAATATTTTAACTCCATTACTGAACATTTTTGACAGGTATGTCCTTTCATTTCTCATTTTAAAATTTTTCTATATATTTCAAATTCCCTAATACAGCATTTTAATTTATTATAGTCAATATTTTTTAAAGATTAATCCTCAGAGTTTACCTTTATTACTTTTTATATTGTATCTTTTTTTCTCTCAAAATTCAAATTCAGGAATAATGTGTCATGACAGGGAATGGATTCACATCCTGTGTAAACAGTAACAATGGACAAATATATGAAACAATGGTTTTCAAGACTGTTCATCAGTCAATGAAGGATAGTGTTCTTGGAGAGGTGGGAAGTTCATGAGATAAATCCTACACTAGTTTCAACTCACTACATTGAAAGACTTCCTAGGTCATGGGACCACAAAAGATGACCCAAGCAGAAAATTCTCAGGGAAGAGCACAAGAGAGGGAGAGCTGTTAAGGGAGAGCTGTTCTGTACAGCACCCAGAGATTTGCAGATTTCCCTCTTGGGATACTCAGGAAAGAACTGATGAGATCAAGTGTGACAGAAAATGACTATGGCTTGGAAAAGAGTAACAAAAAAGCCTAAGAAAAACATTACACAGAGTCAAACAAAGTCAGGAATAGATGTACTCCCATCATTGTGTCTGGAAAACCTTGTAATTCACAAACCATGGGGTAGAAACTCAAAACAATTTTGCTCAATAGTTAGGATTAATAAACTGTGGAGAAAATACTGATTTAGTTCAAACTGAAAAATAATAAAAACAATGATATAACTACTTCTATGTAATGGAAATGCATCCCGGCCCAAGGCTCAGAGTATGCAGAGTAATAAAAAAATAACCAGTGCCCAATAGAATAGAATTCACAATGTCTGGTATCCAATCAAACATTGAAGTTTACCCAGCATGAAAAACAAAACAAAACAAAACAGAAAACTAACAAAAAATGAAAAGAAAAATTAATTAACTAAACCAATGACAAATTAAACAGAAGTTAGAATGAGTAGAATGAAACATAAAAATATACAGTGTTATATTACTCCAAAAACTTAGATGAAATATTGAACATTTTTAGAGATATATAGAAGACAAAAAAAGACACAAATCAAATTTCAAGAGGTGAAAATCACAACTGTGAGATGAAAATATCACTAGAGGGGAATGATGATAGATTAGGCATTGCAGAGGAAGAAATTAGCAAATCTGAAGACAGCAATAGAAAATATGCAAAATGAGACTAAGGGAGAATAATGACTCAAATGATAGAATATACAGAGAACCAGTGAGTTTTAGGACAAATTTAAGAGCTCTAATACATGCGTAATTGCCGTCAATGAAGGAAGTAGGAAAGACAGTAAAAATTATTTGAAGAAATTGTAGGCAAGACATCCAAGGAAAAGTCACTGTAATATATTTTAACAATTTGATATTTGAGGGAAAAAATGAAGTCAACACATGGGAAACTTAAATCCTGTTACATTTATGATGGCTGATATCTTCATTTTGAATTACATATGTTAAGAGCACCATAATCATTTTGTTTTTATCTTTAAAATTATCATTTAATCAAGCTGCCCTATTGAATCCTCAGGTTGCAGCAAGTTCTTAGCCAGACAGAGTGGGTTCTATTATTTGTTTCCAAACTCAAAAATCTGTTCTTTCCTCTCAGATACATAAACTCACACTGAGAATAATTCACTCCCTTATTTTTAGGTTTGGGGAAGGCACTATCAATGGACTTCATTGGTCCTTTCCTTTTTCTTCCTTCCTTCCTTCCTTCCTTCCTTCCTTCCTTCCTTCCTTCCTTCCTTCCTTCCCTCCTTCCTTCCCTCTCTCTCTCTCTCTCTCTCTCTCATATGTTCTCATTCAGAGAAGCACTTTGCACACGTGTTATGTATAGTCCTTTAAGTTTGTGATTCTCAAATCTGGATGACCAGCAAATACCATTTGTATTTCTGCCAACTTATGTTCTTATCTTTAGTCAAGCACCATTGAGTCAGTCAGAAGTGTGAGAGAGAGGAGGAAGACTCTTCAATTGAATGGTTGTAATTTAACTCTTATAATCTCCTAGTTTTAATACTGGGCCTTAAGCTATGAAGATATATTTCATTTTCAACCCATTGTATTTCAAAAGAGAAAGCACTCCAGTTAAATTTGTAGCTATAGTTTCTTGGTCACTGAAAAAACAGAGAAATTGATTATACAAATTTTCAGTTAAGGTACTTAAAAATAACACTTTAATGCTGTCACATACCTAGAACTAAATCCCAGCAATTTATAAATTAGTTTTTTATATATCATGTCAAGTATGATAGGTTATTTAAGTTGGAAATGGGATAATCCTCTAAGTTATGTTGATAGATATATTTACTACTTACAAAAATGAATAATTTATAAAATGCTTGGTATTTTAGGTTTAATAGATTATCAATAATTTTTTTATATAGCATTGCATGCTATTGATTTGTCAACAGTACAAAAATCTACAAAATGCACTGTGCTCCATTACTTATCTGAAATGTCATATTATTTTTTATCTTAATCAACCATTTAAAATAACTAGAGATAAATATGTATTTATGTTTCTACAAAAATCATAAATAGTTTCATAAAAACAATTTATTATGTTTTTGACTATGTATTTGCTTTCATCTGCTTTTCACCTCTACCAAGAAAAGCATCTGTACCACTGCATGCAAGTTGTGGTGGGCAGAGTTACTCTCAGTCAGCCAGCCAGAGGGAAGGACCCACCAAAGAATGGCCCAATAACAACCAAAACCCAATTACAAACAGAGAGCTCACAGAAACATCATAAAGGGGCATCAAGTCCAGGATATCAAGGAGATTGCACCACTGAGTTCCACAGGTCTCCTATCACAAAAGGCCACAACACAAAGACAAGAAACCTAAGAAATAGAAACAAACAAGAAGAGTCACCTAAAATGGGTCAACAAAGAAATAACCCTCAATCAAAGGAAAGGAGAAAACCCTCAAAATAGTGCTAAAAGAAATTTAAAAATGCTATTTTTAATATTTTATTTATTTATTTTTAGAGAGGGAAGGGAGGGAGGGAGGGAGGGAAGGAGAGAGAGAGAGAGAGAGAGAGAAACATCAATGTGCAGTTGCTGGGGGTTATGGCCTGCAACCCAGGAATGTACCCTGGCTGGGAATCGAACCCAGGACACTTTGGTTCCCAGCCCGCGCTCAATCCACTGAGCCATGCCGGCCAGGGACAAAATAGTGCTAAAAGAAATTTAGACAAGCAAACTATCAGACATTGAATTCAAAATAATGATTATAAGGATTCTCAATGAGCTCAGTGAGAACTACAAAGAACTCCATGGAAGCTATAAGGAACTTACTGTGAACTCTACTAGCATTGAAAAGGACATAGAAACTATCAACGAAAGTGAGGGGGAAATGAAGAATATAATATCTCAAATAAAGAACACAGTAGAAGGAATGAAAAGCAGTCTGGATGAAGCAGAGGATCAAATGAGAAACAGCAGGATGACAAGGTAGAAAAAAAAATTCCATACAGAACAACAAAACAAAACAAAAAAGACTCAAAAAGAATGAAGAGGGTTTAAGGGAGTGTAGGACAACATGAAATGTAAACAATATCTATATCATAGGAATTCTAGAAGAAGAAGGGGAGAACAAGATAGAAAACTTGTTTGAAAAGGTTATGACAAAAAACTTGCATAAGTTGATGATAAAAAAGTCACACAAGCCTAGGAAGCACAGAAGATCCCAATCAGGATGAAGCCAAAGAGGCCCACTCCAAGACACACCAGAATTAGAAAGGCAAAATTTAAAGAAAAGAGAAAATTGTAAAGGCAGCAATGACGAAACAGCTAGTAATGTACAAGGCAGCTTGATAAGACTAACACCTGATTACTAAACAGAACACCACAAGCCAGAAAAGATTGGCAAGAAATATTCCAAGTAATGAAAAACAAAGTCTTGAAAATAAGAATACTCTACCCAGCATGACTCTTATTTCCCATAGAAATAAGAATACTCTATTTCCAGGAGGGAAAATGAGTTTCCAAGAAAAATCAGAGTCTGAAAAACACATCTCCATCAAATAAGCATTGCAAAAGATGCTAATAGGACTGATTTAAGAAGATAAGGAAAAAAGAGAAAGAGAGAAGAATGTAGGTGCAAAGGGAGAATATGGCAATGAATAAGTACTTATCAATAATAACCTTAAATAAAAATGGGTTGAATGATCCAATCAAAAAGCATAGGATATGGATAAGAAAGCAAGATCCACATATATGCTGTCTACAAGAAACCCACCTCAAAACAAAAGATCTTCACAGTCTGAAAGTAAAGGGATGAAAAATTATTCAAAGCCAACAGAAATGAAAAGGAAGCTGGGATAACAATACTTATATCAGATGAAATAGATTTCAAAACAAAAGCCATAAAAAGAGACAAAGAAGGGCACTTCATAATATTTAAGGGAATAACCCATCAAGAAGATATAACACATGTAAACATGTATGCACCCAACATAAGAGCACTCAAGTATGTAAGGAAATCTTGGGGACTTCAAGAAAGATACCAGCAGGAACACACTCACAATAGGGGATTTTAACACCCCACTGTCAACAATGCATACATCTTCCAAGCAAAATATCAACAAGAATATTATGGCATTGAACAACACTTGAGATCCAATGGACTTAAATGTTATATACATACTTTGTTTCTTTTCACCCCAAAGAAAAAAAATATACAATCTTTACAAATTCACATGGAACATGTTCAGAGGTTGCTCGCATGATAGGACACAAAACAAGCCTCAACAAATTCAAGAAAATTGAACTCATATCAAGCATCTTCTCAGATCATAATGACTTGAAACTAGAAATCAACCTCAGTGAAAAAACTCAAAGACATTCAAATTCATGAGGCTGAATAACATGTTATTAAACAATGAATGGGCTAACAATGAGATCAAAGGAGAAATCAGAAAGTTTCTGGAAAAAAAAGGAAAATGAACATGCAACAGCCCAAACTATGTGACACAGTGAAGGAAGGCTGTCCTGAGAAGGAAGTTGATAGCAATACAGGCTTACCTGAAAAAGGTAGAAAATTGTCAAATAAACAACCTAACCCAAAATCTACAAACACTAGAGGAACAACAACAAACATAGCCCAGAGCAAGTAGAAGAAAAGAAATAATCAAGATCAGAGAAGAAATGAATGAAATAGAGACTAAGAAAACAATTCAAAGAATCAATAAATCCAAGAGCTGGTTCTTTGAAAAGATAAACAAAATCAACAAGCCTTTAATGAGACTCATCAAGAAAAAAAGAGAGAAGACCCATATAAATAAAAAAATGAAAGAAGAGAAATGACAATATCACAGAAATACAAAACAAAGTAAGACATTGAACACCAATACACCAAGAAATTTGAAAACCTGGGTGACATGGGCAAATTTCTAGAAACATACAATCTTTCAAACTGAATCAAGAACAAGCAGAAAGTATGGATAAACTGATACCAACTAGTGAAATTGAAGCAGTAATCAAAACACTCCTGACACACAAAAGCCCTGGATTGGAGTACTTCACAGGCAAATTTTACCAAACATTTGGGGAATAGCTAACTCCTATTCTTTTCAAAGTATTCCAAAAAAATCCAAAAAGAAGAAAGACTCCCAAAATCTTTTTATGAGGCCAGCATCATCCTAATCCCAAAACCAGATAAAGACACAACAGAGAAAGAAAACTATAGGCCAATATTGCTGATGCACATAGGTGCTGAAATCTTCAACAAAATATTGGCAAACCACATCCAGCAATACAATTTAAAAGATCATGCACCATGATCAAGTGGGATTCACCCCAGGGATGCAAGGATGGTATAATATTCACAAATCAATAAACATAATATACCATATAAACAAAAAAGACAAAAAAAACACATGATCATATCAATAGATGTGGAAAAATAATTTGGTAAGGTACATCACCCATTTATGATAAAAACCCTCAGCAAAGTGTGAGTAGAGAGAGCATACCTCAACATAATAAAGGCCATATATGAGAACCCTACAGTCAACATCATACTCAATGGGCAAAAACTAAAAGCGTTCCCCCTAAGATCAGGCACAAGAGAACAGTGTCTGCTTTCACCACTTCTATTTAACATGGTAATGGAAGTTCTAGCCACAGAGATCAGACAAGAAAAATAAAATAAAATAAAAGGCATCCAAATTGGAAAGGAGGAAGTAAAACTGTCATTGTTTGCAGATGACCTGATAGTGTACATAGAAAACCTTATATACTTTACCAAAAAACTACTCAATCAAATAAATGAATTTGGCAAAACAGGGGGATACAAAGTCAATATTCAGAAATTGAAGGCATATTTGTACACCAGCAACAAAATAACAGAAGCAGAAATAAGGAAAATAATCCCATGTGCTATAGCCACAAGAAATATAAAGTGCCTAGGAATAAATCTAAACAAGGAGGTAAAAGACCTGCACTCAGAATACTACACAACACTGAGGAAATTAAGGGAAACACAAATAAATAAAAGCATATACCATATTCATGGATTGGAGGAATTCACTTCATCAAAAAGTCCATGCTACCAATGCAATCTATAGTTTCAACATAACCTCTATTAAAATACTGATGACATACTTCACAGATATAGAACAAATGTTTCAATAATTTATATGGAACCAAAAAAGACCATGAACAGCCTCAGCAATTTTCAGGAAGAAAAAAGTAGGAGAGAATCACAATACCTGATAACAAACTATATTACAAGGCCACTGTAATCAAAAGAGTCAGGTAATAACCTAAAAACAGGTACATAGATTATTGGAACCAAATAGAGAACCCAGAAGTAAACTCATGTTCCTTATGGCACAGATGGCAAACACAGGGCCCATGGCCCCAATTCAGCTTTCCATCTTGTTTTATCCTACCCAGCACCTTGTTTCTACTTGTCAACAGCACCAAGCTCACTTAACTGTTAAGAAGTAGTTCCATTTATACTGTCCTTAAGTTACATTTGGCCCTTTGAAGGCAAGTTCAAGGCTGATGTGGCCCCCAGTGAAAATGAATTGGATATTCCTGCCTTGTGGTCAATTAATATTTGACAAAGAGGGCAAGAGCATAAAGGGAATAAAAAAAGCCTCTTCAAAAATGGTGTTTGGAGAACTGGACTGGTACATACCAAAAAAAAAAAAAAAAAAAGGAAACTAGACCACCAACTTATACCATGCACCAGAGTAAACTAAAAATGGATGAAAGACTTAAACATCATCCACGAACCATAAAAATCCTAGAGAAAAAACATAAGCAGTAAAATTTTAGACATCCTTCATAGCAATATTTTTCCTGCAATATATATCCTTACTGGGGCAAGGGAAATAAAGACTAAACAAATGGGACTACATCAAATTAAAAAACTTCTGCATGGCTAAAGAAAACACCATTAAAATGAAAAGGGAACCAACAGTATGAGAAAACATATTTGCTGATGATACCTCAGACAATAGGTTGATCTCCAAAATATATAAAGAACTCATATGACTCAACACCAGGAAGACAAACAATGAAATTAAAAAATGTGCAAAGGCTCTATATAAACACTTCCCCAAGGAGGACATACAGAGGTCCTATAGGAATATGAAAGGAAGCTTAACATCACTAGCCATCAGAGAGATGCAAATCAAAGCCGCAAGGAGACACCATGTCACACCAGTTACAATGGCCATCATTAATAAATCAATAAACATATGCTGATGAGGATGTGCAGATAAAAGAATCCTAGTGTACTATTGGTGGGAATGTAGACTATGCAGCCACTGTGGAAAACAGTATGATATTTCCTCAAAAAACTAAAAATGGAACTGCCCCTTGACCTGGAAATTCCACTGCTGGGATTACACCCTAAGAATCCTTAAACAACAATTCAAAAGAACGTATGCACCCTAATATTCATAGCAGCACAATTTACAATAGGCAACTGTTGGAAACAGCCTAAGTGCCAATCAGTAAATTAGTGGATCAAAAAAACTGTGGTACATTTACACAATAGAACACTATGAAGCAGAAAGATAGAAGGAGCTCCTGCCCTTTGTGACAGCATGGATGGATCTGGAGAGCATTACGCTGAGTGAAATAAGCCAGGCAGTGAAAGACAAATACCATATGATCTCACCTACAAGACGAACATAATGAACAAAACAAACAAACTAGCAAGATGGAACCAGAGGCATGGAAACAAAGAACAGACTGTCAGAGACCAGAGGGGTGGGGGGCAGAGGAAAAGGGAGGAAAGAAGGGGAAGGGTCCAATCAATAAACAGGTACAAATGACCCATGGACATGGACAACATGGTGGGGCTTGACTATGGCAGCCAAGGGGTGGACATGGCCAAGGGAGGGAAAATTGGGACAACTATAATAGAACAATAATTTTTTTAAATGTAATTAATTTAAAGTAAATAGGGTATTAATAGAGCAGTAAACTCTGTATAATCCCTATATATGCCTGCTAAAGAGAACTACTTTCTTTTGCCCACAGTATAAATCTATCAAAGAATGTAATGTTTATTACAAAATAATAATGTGATAAGGACAAAAATTTTAATATGTTTTTATTTGAGGGTACCTTATGAAATGTTTCTTTAACATATTTACTTAAGATTTCTTTTTCAATTCTGATTCTATCAGTTCTGATATCTTTAAAGCTCTTCTCTTAAAATATTTTACTGTTATGTTTGTATTTGCACAATCTTGGGTACTAATGGAGTAACAGATTATTAGGGTTATGAAAAAGAGAAAACCAATTTTAATACAAGGTTTTTGATCCTTAGCTAATATGTTTATTAAAACAATAACAACTTCTGCCCTGGCTGGTATGGCTCAGTGGATTGAGAGCTGGCCTGTGAACCAAAGGTTTGCCAGTTCTATACCCAGTCAGGGCACATGCCTAGGTTGTGGGCCAGGTCCCCAGTAAGGGACATGTGAGATACAACCACACATTTATATTTCTCTCCCCCCCTCCCCGTCACTCTAAAATAAATAAATAAAATCTTAAAAAATAACAATTTCATTTTTGTAACCTCAAAATCAAAGCTTTAATATAGCAAATATTAAATGTGAAATTTTATGCAAAAAATTGCAAAACTGAAATTTCTAATTCTGAGTAATTAAAAAGGGAAGAAGATATTTGTGTCAGCATTAGTTCCAAGATTGGTGGCATTATATAATTTTATGACTGAAAAGATTTCCAGAGATCCTGATGTGAAAATAATTTTATCCATCTACCTATCTATCATCTTGTCATCTACCTACATACTCAGTAAATATGTATTGCATGTTCTTTGGATTGTTCCAAGAAGAAAAGCACTTTGATACACTGTTGGATGACGTACAGATTGGTTTAAACTTGCTAAAAAGCAGTATTGAAAGCTGAATATGTTTGATTCATGAATGCAGCATCAAGAGCCTAGCTTAAGGGGAAAAATGATGGATACATACTAAAATTTAGCTAGAAGAATTTTCACTGAGACAATGACAAGAATGAGTAATAAGACATAACATATTAAAGAACAGGAGCTTCTGTTAGGTTGCCTTATCGACAGAGGCATAGGAACACAGAACTTCTTGTTAATGGAATCTAAACATGCTTTTCTTAATTACTCACATTGTGGTAGCAGAGGTGCCCTTCTGCGTCTAAGAATAAGGCCCCTAATTATGTCGCAGCTCACCTTGGCTCACATTCCAGTGAGTGTCTGGCCTCAGAGCTTTCATTTGTCCTGTAAGTTTCCTCAACTTCTTCCTGCTAAGATGTTGATACCAGGCAGGTTTTGTGGCTCTTCATGATTGCTACTACTTCTTTGTACTTAGTGTTTTGAAGAGATGCATTGCAATCTGAGTGTGCTGTTTTTATGTGCAAATTAAGGAAGCTTAAAATTAGGCTTCTGCCATAGCCACCATGTCCCAAGAATTCCTATGCTCATCATTTTAAGCTTACAAAAATTTAATATTTTTTGTAAAAGATAGGTCAAAAACCCATTATAACATTTTCTAAAAAGAAAAACTAAAACTATGGAAAATAAAAAACTTATCATGTATGTCTGCATTTGAGTAATACAAATGATATAAAAAGTAATACAGTTTGTTAATTGTCACAGCTATTAACATGTGGGTAGGTTTTTACTGTAGATGTTCTTTCAAAAAACATTTTTTCCCATTATATCTGACTACTGTGGTGTAGGTAGTTTTCTTTTGAAGCTAATTACTCACTGGAATGTATGTACTTTACAATCAATAAAAATTGAATGACCTTTGCATGAGAGGATGCAAATGTTCCATAAAAGCTGAGTGAATCACGAAAAAAGACTTATAAAATAGTTACCTATAATTATTTCATGGATTTGAGTTAACAACACAAATTTACATTTATGACTTTGAGCCATATACTTCACTCATAGGTTTTTAAAGTATTTTAAATCTGTAATTCTAATGCTAATAAATTATAGGTTACTATTTAATTTCTTTTGTTTTACTCCTACACTCAGTCTTTCTGACTGACGATAAAGTTCTAATAAGAATTGGCAATAAACTGAATTAATTTTCTGTTACAATAATATGTCAATTATTAGCCTCAGAAATCACAAAGAATATTATAATAGCAGGTACATAATAATAAATTATTATTAAAATGAAGATATTAGAACTGTAAAACCAGTAATAACAGGATTAGGTGGAAACACTATTAGAGTCAAGATCCTGTGTATTTTTTCAAAACTTTTTGCTAATGACAGGTAACAACTTCATTGCCTTTGAGTTAGTTGGTTGTAATGATTAAGATTAATAGCTCTCACCATGTAATAGAATTGAAAACTTGGTTGTCTTTAATCGTAAACTTCTTACTGTAGCATGGTACAAAGGATTATATTAGCTCTGCAGAGTTTTGTACAGAGTGAGAACTTAATACATGCTAATTGCGTATATTTGTAACTCAATGGAATCAAATCCAATCTTGTTATTTCCAGAATTTTCACATACTGTCCTTGTACTCACTGTGAGAATGTGGAAAAAACTATGGATTTGACCACTATTTTTTTTCTTCACAGACAAGATAGGGAGGGGAACAGGAAACTTCAAAACCTGGGACCCCTGTATGCTGCACCTTGCGCTGAGCGTTATCAAGGTTGTGTCATACTTATTTCCTATATCTGCCCCCTTTTTTCTCTCTCTTTCTGTTTCTCTCTCTGCTTTTGGATCTAAATTATTTTAAAGAAAATCCAACTAATGTCATTTTATTTCAACATACTTCAGTTTGCTAGAGGCTCATTGTGCCATTCTTTATATTTGTATATCTTTGAAATTTTTTATAATATAAAATAAAAAAAATGGAAAAGAAGTTAACATTACATGTTAAAATCTCCTTCCTCCCTGAAAATAAAACGTGAGAATTAAAGGTTTATAAAAATTTTTATGATTGAACTTTTTTCTCTATTGTTCAAGTACACTTGTCTCCATTTTCCCACCACCATTTTCCCCCATCTCACCCACTTCCACTTCCTACCCTCAATCCTCCCACCTACCCTGTTGTCTTTGTCCATGGATCCTTTATACATGTTCTTCAATGATCTTTCCCCTTCTTCTCCCATTATCCTTCTCCCCCTTCCCCTCTGGTTACTGTCTGTATGTTCTTTATTTTAATATCTCTGGTTATACTTTGCTTGCTTGTTTGTTTTGTTGATTAGGTTCCACATATAGGTGAGACATATGGTATTTGTCTTCCACTTCCTGGTTAGCATAATGCTCTCCAGATCCATCATGCTGTTGCAAAGGGTAGGAGCTCCTTCTTTCTTTCTGCTGTGTAGCATTCCATTGTGTAAATGTACCACAAATTTGTGATCCACTCATTTACTGATGGGCACTTAGGCTGTTTCCAGCACCTGGCTATTGAAAATAATGCTGCTATGAACATTGGGGTGCATAGGTTTTTTTGGATTGGTGTTTCAGGATTTTTAGGGTACAATCCCAGCAGTGGAATTACCAGGTCAAAAGGCAGTTCGATTTTTAGTTTTTTGAGGAAATTCCATATGTTTTCCATGGTGGCTGTACCAGTCTAAATTCCCACCAACAGGGTGCTAGGGTTACCTTTTCTCCACAGCCTTGCCAGCACTTATTGTTTGTTGATTTGTTTATAATGGTCATTCTCACAAGCATGAAATGGTATCTCACTGTAGTTTTGATTTGCATCTCTCTGATAGCTAGTGATGCTGAGAATCCTTCCGTATGTCTCTGAGTCCTCTGTGTGTCCTCCTTGGAGAAGTGTCTATTTTGGTCTTTTGCCCATTTCTTACTTGGATTGTTTGTCTTCCTGGGGTGGAGTCATAGGAGTTCTTTATGTACCTTGGAAATTGAATCCTTGGCTGAGGTATCATTGGCAAATATATTTTCCCATACAGTTGGTTCCCTTTTCATTTTGCTGATGTTTTCTTTAGTCATGCAAAAGCTTTTTATTTTGATGAAGTCTCAATTGTTTATTTTTTCCATTGTGTCCCTTGCCCTAGAGAAGATATATTGGCAAAAATATTGCTGCTTGGATTATCTGAGATTTTCCTGCCTATGTTCTCCTTTAGGACTTTTATGGTGTCACAATTTATATTTAAATCTTTTATCCATCTTGAGTTTATTTTTGTGTATGGTATAAGTTAGTGGTCGAGTTTTATTTTTTTTTGCATGTAGCTGTCCAGATCTCCCATTTGTCAAGATTTTAAGCTACATAGCTACTGGTTTAGTTAGTATTCTCCTACAGAATATCCCCAAGAATTTTACTAAGGCTCCACATATATTTTTTTATTAATAGATTGTGCCTTATGTGCTGCTCGCTTAACTCTACTTTATTGCTGTCTTTTTCCAAACTTCTCTCTTATAATTTTGTTCCATTTGTTAAAATAGAAATAGCAATGCCTTCCACTGCATAGCTCACTGTTTTAAATGTATCACACAATGTAAAACAATTTAGCACACATTATTACATTGTACAAATGAAAGGTAAAATAATGACTCCACTCCCATAAAATAACAAATTTATTCACATAGAAGTTTTTCTTAGATATTTAATCTTATGAATTATTCACCAGATTAAAATTATCAGTATGGTTAGAAAACACAGCACTTTCAGGGAAAAGTGTTGAACAAAACTCATACATAATTAATGGTGCATGCCATGTGAACATTGTCATGTTGAGATGGAGGTCACAATTAATGAATAGCTTAAGTGACAGGACAAATAATGGATATTGGCTCTTCAAAATTTAATGGCGATTTTACATGGGTAATTTATTAGTAGCATTGCTTATGAATACTACCTTTCACATAAGAATACTTCTGTTTTTTAATAACTCACTTTTTCTATTCAGAATCCTTAAGCAACTCTGAATATACCTGGGCACATAAAAATCTGGGTATATTAGTTCATAGCTGTTTGTATCTTTACTGCATTATTTTGGCAATTAAAATGGATACTCAATTTCCAAAACCATTCCAGGAATAAATTGTTCCTACTATTTTTAGCAGTTAGAAAAGTTCATTTGAAAGTTAATGCCAGTGACTGTCATAGGTGAAACGCTAATGAATTAGCCTCAGGAAGGAACATGACTTTCTTGGCTGTTTTACCTGAATACTTTAAAAATGTGTGTTATGTTCCTTATGCTTATGAATATCATTAGAAGGCTCCAACATTA
This sequence comes from Phyllostomus discolor, assembly GCF_004126475.2. NCBI lineage: Eukaryota > Metazoa > Chordata > Mammalia > Chiroptera > Phyllostomidae > Phyllostomus > Phyllostomus discolor. The sequence continues at coordinate 34,079,223 of NC_040906.2, forward strand.
AAATTCTTCGCCTAAATCAATCAATAGCCATCTATAAAAAACTTCTAAAAATCCTTATATTGAACTGTTTTTCTTCTTTATGTTCTTGTATTATTACCTATTTTATTGGCTATAAAACTAAGAAGATTAATTACTACTCACTTTCAAGTGGAGCAGGAAAGGCTGACAAATTTATATGAAATCTTTTTGTGATTTTGAACTTATACGAGGGTCAAACTCAAATATATCAGCTGCAACTGTAGGTTAATGTACATAACCATATGCCATTAAATTTTTTATGACATTAGTTTCAAACATATACTATATTCATAGGAAAATTATCATCATAAATACAAATATTGATAGTTTGTTTTGATGAAGACAATTTTACAAGGAAGCATTTGAAAGCCTCACTGTAATTCTCCACTAAATTCTTGTGATATATTGGTTTTTCTTCTTCTTAATGTATTCATAAAAGTAATTGGGCCCTGACAATCCACTCAGATATTTTCTGACCTGCTATTGCTTTCAGGAATTAAAGTGACACAAGGAAAAAATAAATTTCAACCATCATTGATCAATTTATTGCTTTCTTTAAAAAGCCAAATTAAAAAGCATGTGTTTAAATTTACCAAATCTGTTAGGTGCATGAAAGTCATAAGGATCCACAGTTCTTTTTTTATTTACATTTTTCTCATGTAAAGGGAAGCATGTAGAGAATAATCTGATTGTATAAGTTTTATAAATGTTATAGATGCAGTTTAAGAAGATGTCAAACATGTCAAAAATAGTTTCATGCACATTTTGAAAGTGAATAGATCAGATATTCTATAAGTCTAAGCAAACTGCAAAATTGCCAAGTCTAATAGTATTGTAGTAACATGAACTATATGCTTCGTATTTCATCTGACTATTTAGTAGTAATATGGGGTCCTGCCCAGAAAGTATCCAACTATGTACTATAAAATATTTAGAAAATTTAGAAATATTTAGAAATATTTAGAAAAATAAATAGAAATATTTATTAAAGAAGATACAAAATACAAGAAACATTGTACATAGGACAATGACACCTCAGACCCCTTTAAAGTTGGCACATTGAGACCTCACACTGTTCTCCCAATCACCATCAGTCACTCTGTCATATTTTCCTGAACCCCATCGACAGTATGAAATCTCTTCCATTTGAAAGATGATTTTAGTTTTGGGAAATTCAGAAGTCACCGGGTGCCAAATCTGGACTGTAGGGGGTCTGTATCACCTCGGTGATTTGATGTTTCACCAAAAACTTTACATGAGATGTGATGCAGTAGTGGACATGCTGTCATAATGAAGCTGCCCATAGATGCAGCCTTTCGAATCATTTAAATAATTTTCACAGAGGAAATGTTTAAGCTTATCACAAAATTTGACGCAGATTTGTAGCTCTACTTGTTCAGTCATTTTGAATGTGATGGCCACAGTAAACATGCTCACTCAATGGTGTCTACCCTCCTCACTGACTAAACAGTGAAGTTGACATTGCTCACACATGCACTTTCCAGTCCGCTCTCCTTGGCTGCCAGGTTACATTGATGCAACCTGTTCTGGTTATATTAACAATGGCTGTACCTTTTCTGGACTGCCTCGGGAAATGTAGAAGCCCATCCTTCTTTTCATGAACTGTGATAATCTTATAAAATAAAAGGGCCATTCTGATAGTTACCTTTCTCATTAATATATAACATCCTAGTATTATCATTTCCCTTATTACATGATCTCACAATCTGATTATATGTTCTACTCATAATGTCAAGTGCTTATTGCTGCATGAAGGCAAACAAAAAAAAATTCCATTTAAATAAAGAATGTCTCTAGAGGTACAAGCTTATTAATTATAGTACAGCAGTGAAATGGGATTTAGACTTAGATTTGTAGATAATTATTTTGGATCCTGTTGTGAAATATACTGACTCTATGATGTTGAACATGTCATTGAACTTTTACTTAAACTTTGGTTTCCTCATATAGAAATTTGAGACAAGACATATACAGCAAGTAGGAGTTTGGTCAAAATTTATACAGTGTTTAGCATACGGTATGTTTTTTCAGAAACTTTTATATTTTAGAATAGTGGTAGATGCATAGTACAGTAAGTTTCCATGTACTCATACCTATTATTTCTTTGCTCCTATTCTTAATATCTTATGTTAGTAATTAATAAACCAATGTTGACTTATTTTTCTTAGCTAAAATCAATACTTTATTTAGATTTTTCTTTGCTTTTAGCTGACATCTTCAGGACCCCTTCCACAATGCCACATTTCATTTAGTCATCATGTATTCTTAGGTAGCTTCTACAGACTGACAGCTTTTCAGATTTTCCTTTTTTTTTAATGACCTAAACCATTTTGAAGGGTACTACTCAGGTATTTTGTACAATGACCTTCACTGGGTGATGATTGTCTCATGGCTAACCTGTGGTTAAGTGTTTTTAGGAAACAGTTACAGAGATGAAGTGCCATTACCATCATATTATGTCACTGGTGAGACTGACGTAGTGTTTGTCAAGTTTCTTTATCATAAAGTTCTTTTCCCCCTTGCCCTTTCCATGCCATACCCTTTGGAGAGGAGTCACTATGCACAACCAACACTTAAGATTTGGAGAGTTATATTCTACCTTTTGAAGTAACAATATCTGCATTTTATTTGGAAATCTGCCTCATCCATGTAGTACCAGATTATTTGTGGAGACAGTATGAACTCAAATGTAGCATGAGTTTTGAATGTTCTCTCCTTTTATTTATTTGTTTTGAGCATATACTTATATCAGTGTGGACTCAGGGATATTTTATTGATTGACAATAATCCTGTACTACATTATTTTGTTGTTGTTGTTCTAACTGTTCCCTCTTTGCTATTGAAAGTTTTTCAGTTGACACCTTGTCCCTTTGATATGCATTCATAGATTTATCGTTCTTTCATTTTGTTTTGCTCTTTGGCACTTCCTCGATTCCTGATACCATAAGAGGCTCCAGGCTCATCTTGTTTATTCCTTGCCCCAGCCCTAGAATCAGTTATTTCCATTTTCTCCAAAGAAACCTGCTTCCTTTATTAGAAAATAGTGTTAGAAATCAAGATCTGGGTGATAGGTTGTTTCTTGCTACCCCAGTGTCCTTGCTTCTAAGACCTCTCAACTGATAGAGTAATGAGATATGTGTGCATACCAACCTGAGCATATACACACATCTATGAATACTTGCACATGCATCTGTATTTATCTATATTATTTTATACTGGTGTCTTCACTCTTATTGAGCACTCCATGAATCATGTTTTACTTCCCATTTTGTTTCTCTGTGCTTACCACACCCATAATTAGACACTTGTCTCCCAGCATTTGTCATCCATTTAACTAATTGTTTAATCTCAGAACATATGAATATCAGGTTCAAGTTGTTAACTCATTCCCTGATGGTTAAAAACTTTACCAATTAAAGTGCAGTGTGTATGCACTGTTCCTTTTGCCTCTAGTCTTACAGTCCCCACTCATTTCTAAAAATGACTTAGGTCTGCACTTTTCCCCTTAACTTCATTCATTGAGCTTATAACATCTGTAATACAATTATATTAGTTTGTCATTGTCTACATTCCTTTCAGGTATCCTTTGACATCTTAAATGATTTTTTAAATTGAATACATTCAGGTTCATTTTTATGCTGTACAGTGCTATGAGTTTTGATAAATGCAGAGTGTCTGTCTTCACAATTATATTATCATTCAGAATAGTTCGCTGTCCTAAAAATCCATTCTGGGTCATCTAAATTTGATCCTCTCTCATCCCTGAACTCCTTTCAATTACTGATCTGTTTACCATCTTTTTAAAGAATGTCATATAGATAAAATAATATAATATGTAACCTTTTCAGACTAGTTTCATTCACTTAGTAATTTTGTGGCCTCTATATAACTTCATAGCTGTACCCTGGACTTAACTGCTGAATAACTCCTATTTAGTTTAGTTTTGTTTGTTTTAGATTTTATTTTCTTTTTTTCTTGTGTCCATGTAATTTTTGTTCTGTAATTCACAAACTTGAATCTTTAGTTTAACTCTTTTCTTTTCCTTATATCATAGAAAAATATCTAGCTCTGTACGATAGCTAATAGCAATTTTGTTATTTGCATTATATTGAAAATTGACTAAATATTTAATATATTCACATGATTTTATGCTTCTTATATTTTATAATATTCCTTAGTAATCTTTAGTTTCCCCTTTCATTTTTATTTTTTTCTTCTATATAAATCTGTTACTTTCCTTTTGTATTTAATCTTTATTCTTTTCTCCCCATCTCTCTTTTTTCTTACATCTCACTCCTTTCTCTCTCTTTCCCTCCCTTCCTCTCTCTCTCTCATCATTTCTATTTCTTTTAGAACTGTTTTATCCTATTTAGCTTTTAATTTTCTACTTAAGTTTTTCCATCACTGAATTTATCTGTCCCCTCTCCTCTCTAAACAAATGCTCTAATAATCCTTGAATCATCTGATATCCTCAGAACAATAATATATTCAGAGTGGTTAATATCTTATTCAGAATTTAATAACAGGATTGTTTCTAAACTTGGGTAAAATAAAGATAGGGAGTGACTACAAACAACTCAAAGAAGGTAACAGTATAGAAGGGCTGTTTTAATAGCAACTGTGTCATTAACTAGATACAATAGACTGAGAATTGTTTGGAGGAAGCAGGGAGAACGTACTGGGTTGGCCAAATGTTCATTTCTTTTTTCTGTAAGATTGTTTCAGTAGTGCTTAGTTGTCTTTAACTTCATTTGAAACAATTTTGTTATATTGCATTATGACAGCTGTCATGTCAGCGTGCATTTAAAAAATCCTATCAAAATTGGTGAATTTTTGTGTAGCTATTTTGATACTGAAGATGGAAGAAAATTTGCAACATTTAATCCTCTAGAACTGAGTCAAGAAGCAGAAAGCCTGAATAGACCTTCAACAGTTACTGAAATTGAAGCAATAATCAAAAAAAAAACTCCTGGTCAGAAAAACTCTGGGCCTCACAGCTTCAGAGGAAAATTTTACCAAACAATTAGTGAAAAGCTAACCCCAACTCTTCTCAAACTATTCCAAAAAACCCAAGAAGAGGGAAAACTCCCAAGCTCTTTATGAGGTCAGTATTATCTTAATTCCAAAACTAGATAAAGACCCAACAAAGAAAGAAGACTACAGGCCAATATTACTGATGAAATAGATGCTAAAATCCTGAACAAAATATTGGCAAACCACATCCAGCAATATATTTATAAGATCATACATTATGATCAAATGGGAGTCACCCCAGGGATTCATGGGTGGGTACAATATACATAAATCAATAAATGTAATACATCACATAAAAGATATGAAAGATAAAACCACATGATCATATCAATAGATGCTGGAAAAGCATTTGATAAAGTAGAACACCCATTTATGATAAAAGCCCTCATCAGTGTGGGAATAGAGGGAGCATACCTCAACATAATAAAGGCCATGTATGAGAAACCAACAGCCAACATCATACTCAATGAGCAAAAACTAAAAGACGTCCCCCTATGATTAGGTACAAGAAAAGGGTGTTTGCTTTCACCATTTCTATCCAGCATAGTATTGGAAATTCTAGCCACAGTGATCAAACAAGAAAAAGAAATAAAAGGCATCCAAATTGGAAAGGAGGAAGTAAAATTGTCACTGCAGATGACATGATAGTGTACATAGAAAACCTTATAGAATCTGCCAAAAAACTACTCGATGTAATAAATGGATTTGGAAAAGCAGTGGGCTACAAAGTTAATATTCAGAAATCAAAGGCATTTTTATACACCAAAAATTAACTATTGGAAACAGAAATAAAAAAAATCCCATTTGCAATAGCCACAAGAAAAATGAAGAACCTAGGAATAAACCTAACCAAAGAGGTAAAAGACCTATACTCAGAAATCCATAAAACTCTTAAGAAAGAAATCAAGAAAGACACATATAGATGGAAGCATATACTTACTGTATTCATGGATTGGAAGAATTAATTTCATCAAAAGGTCCATGATACCCAAAGCAATTTATAGATTCAATACAACCCCTATCAAAATACCAAAGACATATTTCACAGACATAGAACAAACACTTCAAAAACTATTATGGAGCCATAAATAACCCTGGATAGCCACAGCATGTGAAACAAAGGTTAATAAGGTAAAATGACATTCAGAATATTTTCTTATGAAAAGCTTAAGACGTTAAATTCAAATCTGATTCTACCTGATCACAACCCAGAATGGTTAAGAAACATGTACAAAGGACACACGGACAAAGGCACCTGGGGGAGGATTGAATGTGGAAGGTGGGGGTGGGTATGGCAGGGGAGAGTAATGGGGAAAATGGGGACAATTGTAACTGAACAACAATAAAAATAAATAAAAATAAAAATTTAAATTAAACTTTTATTAAACACTTGCTGTATTGGTGATACTGACAAAACAAACAAAGTACCAATTTTAAACAATTTTCTTTCTGTATTTATAGCATGAAGTTGATGAAAGTCATTTCTATTGTGTTTTTATTCTGATTTTGATGTCTTGCCCATATGAAATACACTATATATATGGTATATATCATATAGATATATGATTATGATAGAGACATATTGTTTCAAGAGGTGTCCACTGTTATTAAGTCCTATATTATTTGTATAAAATTTCATTTTTAAATGTACTAATGTGATTTGAAAATATAAATGTGATTTGTGAACATGGCAATTATATCTATGCAAATATTTCTTTGCTGCCTTTGGTTCTTATGACAATGGAAGTCTCTGGGAGTTGCATTAAAATTTATCATTGATTTCAAAAAACTATTATGAATGAATCAATTGCAAAAAACTACTAAGTGATAGTCTCATTTCCATAGAAATGGTCTCATTATGACTAAATACTGAAAATGTATGAGGACAATATTGTTTAGAATAAGTCTTGCAGCGCTTTCTTTCCCGCTAACTCACATAAATATCTTCTCTCATGTTTAAAATCAAATAATTTGAATTCATCATGCATACTAGGAGTCATTCTCAGAGTTTCACTCTGAACTATTAGTTCTACTATTTGTGTAAGCTTTTTTAGCCTTATAATGACAGCGAGTTGGGTTGAATAAAATACTTTTTGCATATTTTTAAATAAAATATACTTCTTTACAAAGTTATAAGCAACATTTACATTTTTTTCTTCTTCTGGTTTAACAGGTAAATATGAAAGATATTGAAAAATAAAAGCCTCCCCTTTTTTTCTGTCCTCTGAGTGACTCCTCAAGTCTAATAATTTCTGTCAGCTCAGACACACATAATTAAAGGAATATATACATGTACTATAGGGGCATCTGAAGGTATATATTTATGTACAGAGTAATCACTAAAAACACTGTTTTCCCTTCTTCATGGTTTTTAAAGAAAAGCATTTTTATAACACTGTCTGATAGTGTATGACAATCAGTATCAGACCAATTCATGGTACCTTAGCATTAGACAAAAAAATAGATTTTTTTTCAAAATCTGCTTGTTACTTCTAATGCCCTCAATGGCAGGTGTACATATTTAAAAAGCCTGCACAATAAACAAAGAGGAAATACAAAATATTGCACAAAGGAAAAGACATCATAATTTTAATAGTGAAAATCCAGAGAATGATATCATCACCTTAAAGGGGAATACTGATGAAAATAATTGCATATATTTACAATAATTTTCATTTACTCCAGACCTACTATTTTCCATGCACTATACTAAGTCCTTAATATATAATAAGTCACCCTCACAATAATGTAAGAGAGTAGTCAACAAGTTTGATGAGGGCACAGGCTACGGGATCTAGGTTCTAAACTATAGGGTAGTCTATGACAACTTCATTTACAATAACACAAGCAAAAACTGAAACTAAAACAAAATGTCTGCTCCAAGGTGGCAAGTAATTGACCACATGTGACTTGTGGATACAAGTTATTTGATTATTTTACAGTGCTTAAAGGAAAGTTTTAAAAAACAATATAATTACACATTGCTATTTGATATAATACAATTGTAGGATAAGTCTTTTGTCTTACTGAGGATTGCTTCATTCATGTTAAATGTTCGCACCTACAAGAAGTTAAATTTTTTTAGGCAACAAAGTAGACAAAAGCGTTTCTGATAAAGTTCCTATAGAATAATCAGAAAAGCGTTTCTCAGATTTCAGTTCACATCCTTCTTTGCTTATATTTTACAAACAATTCTAAGAATATGTTCATCAGACTTCCTAACTTACTTTGAATTAGAAATAACAAGAGGGAGAAAATGTAGGGGCATTTATACTCAAAATGATCTCAATTTGGAATTGTGATTAGCCTGTATATGCACATATGAAATATATATGTAGCATATGTATATGCATTTTTATTAACTATATAAAAATCATATGGGATGGTAACTAAGAAGGGATAACAATGAGCAAGGTAAAATTTATGACAGAGACCATTTTACTTGAACTTTTTTGAAGTGAAAATTTATTTTGTTATTTTCAAGCAGTTGGTATGCAGAGCAAGAATAATATTAATATTTAACTCCTCAAAGAAAAGAGTTTATTTATTTATTAGCTTAAAAGACACCTAATGTTTGAACTATTTAGTTCATCTTATTCTCTCTGGCATAACTTTTCTCTCATCAATATTTTGTGTGAAAACATTGAGGTACAGTTATGTCCAAAGTTAAAAGAAAAAGGGAAATGTCTAATTTCTCTCAAATTGATTTTTGCCAATTTAAACTGATTACAGGGTCTATATTTTAAAATTGCTTAACATACTGCATGACACATATTGAAAGCTCAATATAGTGCCTATCTTATTATTATTAATTTTAAGCAGCATGGACAATATTATTATTAGTAGTAGGCTGTAAGGGAATTCCAAAAACAGAGATATGGGTAAATTACCTCATGGATTTTTATAGAATGACATCTTGAAAAAAATAAATTTCACTTATTGAAGAATTTGAGAAATCTAATATTTAAACTGAACATCCCCTCAGCAGAAACTCTAGACAAGTCCTCTGTGTATCTACTATCAATTGTTTTATTTATAACTTTACAAATAATTGACTTTGGCAAGAAGATGCATGTGTCAAGGTCAATCACAGAAAACTTACCAGGGACTGAATCAGAACACTCTGGGAAAGGTATTACTTATGAGACAAGCAGCCCGACAGAAGTCGGTGTCCAATTTCCAAATACAAGAAGTAGGAAAGCTCTTATGTTTTCCAAAATACCTTCCCGGCATAACAGGAGAGACCACAGGACTAAGGTCCTGGTTATGAGTAAGTGTGTGTTCCTCAGGCCCAGACCTCTGCCCGCTTTGCTGGGTGGTCTTATACTAACTAACATTGTTTATGCTTCTGATACCTCCTGGGGTCATACAGCTGTGCTGATATCTATTATCTTCTAAGACTTGACTAATAGCAATCATTACATAAAGTTTATATTTAGTCCACAACAATATCAGGAAACAATCTATAAATCATTTTTAAACATTTTAATTTGCAATGTTTTTAGCAAGTTGTAGTGTTTGAAACTACTCAGGTCTCTATAAGATCCACAAGATTCCTGTTTGAAAGGAATTTTTTTTAACATTTTATGTATAATTAGTCATGGAATTTGAAAGGAAAAAGAAAAGTTGATCTTCTGGTATGATTGTTAAATACAGACTCTGGAGCAAAACATCTTTGCTTCAAAATCTAAGATTTTCTTCATACTAGATATCACTCAGCTTCTCTGGGGCTGTTACCACATCTATTACTGGGGATGAGCATAGATGCTGCATCAAAGGACTGTTAAGAATATTAAATAAGCTAAGTCTTTTAAAACACTTAGAACAGTGTCTGACACATCGTAAGCTCTTTAAAAGTATTTAGCTAGTCACATATTTCTTACTTACAGAAATAGTAGCAAAAGTCATAATGAGACATAGTTAATTGCAATTTGGCTCAAAATATATAAATAAGTGAGTACAGTTTGTCAGTGACAATTAAAGCAAAACATATGCTTTTATTTACTAATTTTTTTCCTTGAACCACAAATAATTGAACAATTATTTATCAGACCTTTACTTCTTAAATTTTATTTCATTGGACCTAAACCAATATAATATATCTCCTCATAGATAAAGAATAACTGTATTACTAACCTATTTCTTGTTCTTTCTTAACACGTAACTCTTTTCCTCTGTGGACTTTGTAATCACTAAGAGCCATGTGATAGAGTTTTAGCCAATAAATTGTGAACATAAATGACCTGGTCTTAAAAAGGCATCTCACACTTATAACCCTCCATGCTCTTTCTTCCATTCTTCTACTGCAGGCAGACTTAGATTTTGAAATTAACAAGTTGAAAATGATGGGGCTACAGGATGGAAGTGGCCTTGATCCCAGAGTCATCACTTGTGATTGAGTAGGAGAGCCACCAAACCACCCACCAATAAGACACGGTGAATAGGACTTCTGCATTAGTGAGGATTACATATGTAACCTTTGTCACTGTTTTTCGTTAGACCTTAAGGAAATATTTTAATTAATATATCTCTTCCCTGGTTTCTGATATAGGTGAGAAAAACTAGTGAAAATATAATTTTTGTCTGAACAATGGAAGCTTTGATTTATCAATTTTAGAATTTATATGTTCCCCAATCACACACATTCACCAGCAATGACAAATCAAGATGCTGCATCTTCATCAGATGCATACTTAGGACCCAATCCCTGTCTTCTACTGATGAAAAGACCATGAGACATTTTTTGCCATCCAGTGTATGTTATTAAGATTTCATTATTCTAAAATGGCTTATCTTGCTCCCTCTTTTATGAGTCTCTTGGAAGAAAACAAAGCACATTTCAAGTCCTTAGGCTTAATTCAGTTTTTGTAGTTTATAGAATTTTTTTTTAGTTTAAAGATTCTCACTCATTAACATTTAAATAAAACATTGGTTTGCAATAATGAGTCAGTGAGTAACATACTTTAATTAACTACTTGAGGGGAGTAATAAAGTTGTTAATTTAGTCTACTGACTTTCAAGGATAAATTGAAATCGCTGAGTGATTTTTTTCTCTTCTTCAAAAAATATTAGATTATACAGAAGTAGTGTGTTTGTGTCCTTTTAATTTAAAATCGTTGCTCATGACATGTATTATTTTTTCAAGTTCTATATCTCTGTTCTTGTATATGAATATTGTTGAATCAAATGCCTCAGATGTGGCTTCGCAGAGCATTAGGGATAATTGTAAGTTAAACACTAACTGAAGGTGGTGAATTGGACATGGTGAGATAATAGCTCTCACTTCAGGAAAGAGCGAAACAGCTGTGTCTGGGCCATTTTATTGTGGACATGAAGAAGGGACTCGTTCCGATATGTATGTAAAATATGCTTACATTTTCTAAATTTCAGACAATAGAATGGGAAACATATTTGTTTACTTGTGCTCCTTATCCTTTTATTTGATAGTACAACAAAGATTCAAATAGATATAAAAGTTTGTAAAAGAGGACAGTGTCATTTTATGTATTCATGCTGTCTTAACATGTTTTATTTTCTACTGATATTATGTGCTCTGCATCAAAAATGTTTTTAAAATATTCAAAGTATAATGGATATTACTAATTCCTGAGTCATATATGCTAGTTATTTATTCATTTACGTTCAGCTCCAAATTCATTCTTTTAGACTACTCTGTGAAAGTTGACATAATTTTATTTCCTTACACTTGAATTCAAATATGTAAGTATAAAATGTATACATCATAACTGGCCTGTATAATAAATTCTCAATGCACATTAATTTCTTTTGGGGTTGGATTTTATCTTTTGTTTAAGACTATAATATAGCAGTAACAAAATGCTAACAAAGATAAAAGTAAAAACAGGGTATATGTAATACAAATTTTTAGAAATTATAATTATCATCTCTTTATCACCTAATTATCTACCTATCTGTCTACATTTATGTATACTTCTATCTCTTTATATATATGTCTGGTAGTGATACAGCAGAGTAAGGGCAACTTAAATTTAAGTTAACTTGAAGTTCTCAGTTACATTTTCCCTTTTAAACAATAACATTGTTAAGCTTACATGATGTCATATTTAATAGTTTGTATTCACATCAAATTGTACTAAATTTCTGCTTGTCATCAGATTAATGATTATTTCATGGTAAATGTATTTGTAAATGGACTAGGAAGAATACAACTAAATAAAATAAATAAATACATAATTAATGTTACAGTATATTAAGAAATAGAATAATATTTTGGTTGTTTATGCTATTACAGTCATTTCTCCCTTTTCCCATGCCCATCCAATCCAACCCTTCCTCACCCTCAGTCAATCCCCATATCATTGTCCATGTCCATTCATCATGCATAAATGTTCTTTGGTTAATTCTTTCACGAACTTTCAACCAGTCCCCCAACTCAGTTGTCAATCAGTTTCATACATTTATGCTTCCGTTTCTATTTTGTTTGTTACTTTATTGATTAGATTGCACATACAATGTGAGATCATGTGATACTTGTCTGTCACTGACTGGCTTATTTCACTTAGCATAATAATCTTTGAGTCCAACCATACTGTCACAAAAGACAAGAGTTTCTTCTTTTTTACTGCTGCATGGTATTCTGCTGTGTAAATGTACAACACTGTATTTATCCCCTCACCTACTAATGGGCATTTAGGCTGTTTCCTGATCTTGGCTATTGTAAATTGAACAGCTACAAACAGAGAGGTAGGTATATATTTTCATTGGTGTTTCATGATTCTTAAGATATATTCCCAAAAGTGGAATCACTGGGTCAAAAGGGAATTCCATTTTTAATTTTTTGAGGTAACTCCTACTGTTTTCCACAGTGGCTGCACCAGTCTGCATTCCTACCAATGATACATCAGGGTCCCCTTTTCTCCAGATCTTCCCCAACAGTTTGTTGATTTATTGATGATAACCACTCTAATAGGTGTGAAGTGATATATCCTTATGATCTTAATTTGCATGTCTCTCATGATAGTGTGTTGAGCCTTTTTTCATGTATCTATTGGCAATCTGTATGACCTCTTTGGAGGTGTCTATTCAGGTCCTCTGCCCATTATAATCAGATTATTTTTCTTCCTGGTGTTGAGCTGCATTAGTTTTTTGTATATTTTGGAGATTAAACTTTTATCAGGTGTATCATGGACAAAAACATTGTCCCATAGAGTGGGTTTCTTTTTCATCTTGCTGACAGTTTCTTAGGCTTTGCAGAAGTTTTTTTTTTCAATTTTATGTAGTCCCATTTGTTCATTTTCACCTTTGTTTCTCTTGCTATAAGATACATGTTGACAAAAATATTGCCATGTAAGATATCTGAGATTTTACTGCCTAAATTCTCTTCCAGGGTTTTTATGGTTTTGTGACCTACATTTAAGTCTTACACATTTTGAGTTCATTCTTGTATATGGTTTAAGTTAGTGTTTTACTTTTTTTTTCTTTGTAAGTACCAGTCTGATATTCCCAACACCATTTATCAAAGAGAATGTCTTTGCACCATTGTACACTCTTCCTACCTTTATCATAAGTCAGTTCACCATAAAGTCATGGTTTTATTTTGGGGTTCTATGTTCTGTTCCACTGTTCTATATGTCTGTTCTTATGCCAGGCTGTTTTGATTATAGAGGCCTTAAAGTATTTGATTTTGGCCAAGTAGTAGTATATAAAATTAATATCCAGAAATTTGTGGCATTTTTATACTCTAATAATGAGCTATCAAAAAGAGAAACTTAAAAAAAAAAAACATTTACTATTGCACCAGAAAAACAAGGTACTATGGAATGAATTTAACCAAGGAGGTAAAAGACCTGTACTTGGAAAACTGTTGGACACTGAAGAAAGAAATTGTAGAAGATATAAATGAGTAGAAGCATATATGGTGTTCATGGACTGGAAGAATTCACATCCTTAAAAAGTCCATACTACCCAAATCAATCTATACCTTCAATGCAATTTCTGTTAAAATATCCATGACATATTTCACAGGATTAGAACAAATGTTCCAGAAATGTTTATGGAACCCCAAAATACCTGAATAGCCTCAGCAATCTTGAGAAAGAAGAACAAAGATGGAGGTATCACAATACCTGATATCAAAAACTAAAATTTTGTTTACAGTGTTGGATAAACAAAAGTTTTCCACATGCCATGGCAATTTAGACTGAAGTTTTAGCATTTAAAAATATTATAGTCTAAGAATTAATAAAAAAACAAAATATCAGGTAGCAATGTTTTATATAAAGCTTTAGTAGAACAAAAATATCCTGGCCACTGGGAAGTTAATTTTTAGTTTGTAAGCAGTATTCCAGTGCCTTAGAGAAAGAGATGATACCTTAGCTTTTTAAAAATTTCTTGTGCTTTTATTTTATTTTTTCTTCTCTTTAAAAAAACATTTTATTGTTGTTCAAGTACAGTTATCTACATTTTCCCCACCACTCCCACCCCCACCGCAGCCATCCCCACCTTCCTCCCCTGAAATAACCTGAAAGACAAATACCATATGATCTCATCTAAAGTGGAACCAAATCAACAGAACAAACAAGCAAGCAAAGTATAACCAGAGACACTGAAATTAAGAACAATCTGACAATAACGAGAGGGGAGGTGGGAGAGGGTAAGGGGGGAAAAGAGGGAAGGGTTTTCAGGAACTACTATAAAGGACAGATGGACAAAACCAAGGATGGGTGGAATAATCTCCATTGTATTTGTTATTTAACCAGAGATGTCTGGGGACATGCAATTTATTTCTCTTTAATAGAGTATCAGTGGAGCATCTATGGAAAAAAATTAAAAGTCATCATCATATTGTAACTTTTCTTTCCTTGCATTCTGCATTTGCTTAAACAATATAAACAGCTCCTATATTACTTTCAAAACTATTCAGCTCATCCTTTTTCATTTCTAATAGGCAAGGCTTTATGTTTTCTTCTATCATCTGTTTACTGAAAGAAGTTTTGCTCATTTTTAAATTATCATTTAGCACCATTTCATGACAGAGAATATAGAATCTATGCAAAATATTCTTTATCCAAATGTATTACTCTGTTGATGATTTTCATGCTTAAAATGCATATTAACTGATGGGCCACAAAACCAATTCATGACCTATAACCCTATTAAGAAGGAGAAATATTTATGATTACAGAGAGCAATTATTAACTTAGGGAAAGTGTTTTTATTTTTTTAAGCATAGGTGGTTCCATAAAACTGTTGTATGTCACCATATGGTAATGATTCTCTATTGGAAAATTTTCTAAATGTTTGTAGTTATTATTTAGAAAAAAAATCATTCCACAATTATATAATTTCTAACCCATCCTTTTGGATGGTCAAAGAGCATTTGTTAATATATGTCATAGCACGGAATTTTGCTTCATTAAGCATCACTTTTAATTTGGTTAATGAAAATTTTTTATTATTTCTCTTTCTTGCAAAATATTATCTGTTTATAAAGTTAACAATATTAAACAACATAATTTATTCCACATGCATTTTCTGAACACCTACTACATTGGAAGCAAAAAGGTTAGGAACTAAGTAAATATTCTGACAAGAATAAGATTTAATTCTTTCCCTCAAGGAGAAATTCAGAAACTGATAATCTAATACATGTTATGCTATATCTAATATTTTTATTATATAGTCTTTATGAGCGTATAGGTTTCTAAGGCCCCTTGAAAGTAACTGACATAGACATTCAGGCATATTCTTTTTTCTTGGATAATGATGTGCCTTTGCTGATATTAAATTTGGCTCAAGATCAAGAAAAGCCTAATATCAAACATTCTCTTATACCAATGTTTCTGTATGTCTTTATTAAGTGGAAATGCAAGTTTGAGAACTAAAGAGTTTTTGTATGTTTTACCAACACCTTACTAAGGATGGAATGTCTTTAATAGCAGTACCTTCTGTAGGAAGTTCAGAGGCACGGAAAACTGTCACATAGATATGTACCACCTGTAGACCTGCTATACAAGGCTTTCTTTTAAGATTAATTTTGTGTCTTTATTAAATAAAAGATGACATAATAGAGAAGTGTGTTTTCTCTTTCTCCAAAACTAGACCCCAAAGGAGTTAGATTAAAAGCATAGATCACACACAAACAGATGAAAATAGGTAAATCATATAGAATATAGAATATATCATACCCACAAATAAATTGCTCTAAGACTTACATGAAATAAAAATATCCATATGCAATTTTATTGGCCTTTCTATAGGAACAAAGAATTCTAAAATGTCAGTGGCTTACAAGACATTTATTTTGTGACACACTGTATGTGAGTGGCTATGGATCAGCTAATACAGCTTTGCTCTGTGAGTTTTCTCATTCTAAGACTCAGAATAAGGAACATCCCTTTTTTTAAGACACAATTTTCATTAAACAGAGGGAAAGTGGGCAGAAGACAGCCATTTGGTAGCTCTTAAACTTTCTGCTAGGACATGCATCTGCTAATATCCTTTCAGCAGAATAGCTAAACCCAAGAAGAATGAGAAGTAGAAGGATACTTCCACATGAAAATCACAGGGTCACAGGCAAAAAAATGCATAATGTTCTTGCCAAGGAGGTAAGAGCAAATTAATTGATAGTGATACTAGAGTATAACAGAAATGGGGTTAGGAAAGTTTGAATACAGAAATTCATTTTTGAGCTCAGTTTTGATTTGGCCAAGGAAGCTTGGTAAATCTGTAGGTGAGGGATGGAATGTCAAATATTTTCTTCTAGTGGTAAGAAATCAAGAAACAACAGTTTGAGGTTAAAAAAAAGACTATATCATAAGAGCAATCAGGCAGGACTAATATTGTGGACCAAGTTAACAGTGTAACTGAGGATTCAATAAAGCATTTCAATGTTTAATTTGTTTGGGAGCCTGAACTATTCTAAAACTACAATTTGATAGAACTATCATTCTTCTACCCATTTCCAAATATACTTTTATTTATTCAATTTTTATAGTTTTTAATAAAATATTAAATATACAGTAGTTTACTAGGGATTTCAAGAGTGGGGTAGCATCTATATGATCTCAGGTTTCCCTGTTATATGGGGCACTTAATCAGAGCTATGCTCTTTATCAACCTCTTGGCTCTGCACACAAAGAGAACTAGCATATCTAATTGGTGATATCTTAAAAGAAATGTGAGGGAAATGCTAAAACCCTCTGGTCTCTTATGATTTGGTTTAACCTGTAGATAAAAAGGGCTCATTCTAGCCTCCTCTTCACTGTGAGATTGAAAATTGTATCTCAGAGGAATTCTGTGTTTGTCCAATTGTCCCTGAGACTTAGTAGATGAGTCTTCCTACATCAGGAAATGTTAGCTAATCCTTTTGTCTGTAAATCTGTAGCCACATTCTCCAATCAGCTAATCATGAATAATGCTGATATTTTCATCTCCAGCTGACCATCTTTTTTCCTACAGGTAACCTATGACCAAAAAATTGTAATCTTCAGGGAAAGCAGATTTTCTGAGCCTCAGAGAGGTACATTTTATTACTGATTTCAGTAATAACATGTTCTAGTTTTTTTCAAAATATTTTATTTATTTATTTTTAGAGAGGTCAAGGGAGGGAGAAAAAGAGGGAGAGAAACATTGATGTATCAGAGAAACATTGATTGGTTGCCTCTCACATGTGCCCCAACCAAGGACTGGGCCCACAGCCAAGGTGTGTGCCCTGACTTTTTGCTTTGCAGGACAGTGCCTAACCAACTGAGCCATACCAGTCAGGGCTACTATGTTCTAGTCTTGAATCAATTTCATTCTCAATATATGCCTGGCATTTGTAATATTTCAATATTTTTCAATATAAATAAAAAACTAAAAATTGAAATAAAAAAATAAAACAGAAATATCAAAAGAAGAGCCTCAAAAACTACCTTGTTGTGCATGTAAAGCATGGCATGCTGGGGTGTTATTAATACTAAATATCTCACTGTTAGAAATGGAGTGATGTACAGGAAGAAAAGGAAATATTGATAATGGATACAGAGTCTGATATGAAACAATATCAGCAATTTACAGTGTGTTTTACATACTTTTACTTGGGAAGTAGGGATATATGAAGACCACACTAAATTGATTTTTGGTTCAAAAACAGCTTCAGTGACTGTCTGACAGATCCAAAGACCACCTTGTGGTCATTTTCCTGGTCCTGTGAACACTATCAGGATGGATATGTAGAACGTTTACATGAGTTCTTTGGTCTATAGTTCAAAAGCCACCTGGTTAAGAAGGTCAAATACAAGTTCTAGAAAATGTTCACAATCTCCCTCACCCATCCACCATGAGCTACTTTGAGTTATAAGTCATACTGCATGCATACTGGTTTGGATCTTAGAGACAACACTCTGTTAGGGGCTTTGGCCTTCATAATGGCCTGTTCAGTTCACCAGAGTGACCACTGCAAAAATTAGATAATAAATGGAGAATGGCATTTGACTTACGAAAATGTCACCAGGTGGTAATCCCAATCACAGCTGCTGTGTTGATTTAATGTCTACATTGGAAAAAATTGTTACAACCTTTGGAATTTAGTATGTGTCTATTGATCTGGTGAATATACTTTCTCAATCCCCATTAGGAAAGGTCATCAAAATAGTTTGCATTCATGTAGAAAAGGGAGCAGTTCATATTGTATAGGTTATCTCAGAGCTAGTTTAATTCTGTTCTCTATTACAATATAGTCCAAAGGAACCTTGATTGTCTGGACATTCTGCATATATCTGTAAACATCACTATATCGATGACATTATGCTTATTGAACCTGATGTGCAGGAAAAAGCAGGGATTTTGAATGTCCTTGTAAGGGAAATGAATTTAAAACATGGGAAAGATTCAGGAATCTGCAAACTCATGTACTTTTAAAAAGTTCAGTGATTTTTATTAAGTCAAAATGCTGTCTCTAAATAAGGGCAAACACTATTTTGTGAGCCTCTTTGGATTTTGGAGATACCATATACTGTCACTGGGCAATGAGGATTGACTGCTGGCTGCTGTATACAGGCGCAACACAATAATTGGTGGGGAAGGAAAAAGTTTTTTATTAAGAGGGTGTCTGATATGGAGAAGTGAGGGGGCTCCACTGTTCCAGGCTGTTTTCTTCTGCAAAATACATAAATCTCCTTGTTCTCAAAAAGAATGAAATCCAGATCTTTGCTTAGAGAACTTTCTTCATTCTGCCATTTGGGAGTTCAAGGCTGCCTGTGAAAGGATCTCTGTCTCTCCAGCTCGAGGCTCTCCCTCTCTGTCTTTCTGGAATTTGCATTTGTGGGGTTGGCATCTCTACTGCCATGCTGCATCTTCCCCCACTCCTGGGTCAAGGTACACTGTCAGATTACTCCAGCCAGCCATGGGAGAGCTTCTGTCTGTGGGGCTTCAGCATCCACAGCTGCTTATGTCTGGAGCACTAGCAAACTTTCCTGGCCCATGCTACTATTTGGTTACTAGGACCAAATAGAGAGAGTCGCTAATTATAAATATTACATGACCGTAATAAAAACTGTCATTTTTTAAATCAGTCTGAATCAAAATTTCACTCAATGATGGAAATGGCTTATTCGGGATTTTGCCTGAGTCTGTCCAAAGGGCTTAATTATACAAATAGGCGCTTTTGATACCATGCCATCTATTCTGTTTCACTAACACCTTTACTCAGCCCAAACCTATGACTTCATAGAGAATTTTTATATAATGTACGGGTACAAGAAAAAAAATTGGACCCAGTTCATGGATGATTCACATTGATGTAATGCTGTGAGTTGAAAATAGTGTTGCCTATCTGCAGTCCACTTCAAGGGTGGATCAAAATAACAGTGATGATTATAGTCTGCTTGGAAATTGGCCCATGGACTGAATGTTGTCAACGATATGAAAGACATAAAATTAGATAGTTGGAAAGAGGAAGATCTGGGGGAAGGACATGTTGTATTAGTTTCCTATCAAATTTCACAACAGTGGCTTAAAACAGCACAAATGTATATTTTTAGAGGTAAGACCTCTGAAATGAATATCACTCATTTAAAATAAGTATGTCAGCAAGGCTGCATTCCATTCTGAAGGATTTAGGGGAAAATTGTTTTCCTGCCTTTCCAGGTTCTACATTTCTTGGCTTGTTTTCCCCTTCTGTCTTCAAAACCAGCAATGGCCAGTCAAGTTTCTCTCACATCGCAGCACTATGACACTCTCTCCTGCCTTCTTCATCTACTTCCATATGGACCCTGCGATTACATGGGTCCACCCAGATTAACCAGGATAACCACCCATCTCAAGGTATGTTGATTACCGCACTGAATTCTACTCTGCTCTGTCATCTAATGTATTCACAAGATCCAGGACTGTGAATGTGGAGCTCGCTGGGAAGGCCATTATTCTGCCCACCACCCATGTAATGCTCCTGTGGAACTGGGCATGGAGTGATCAGATCTTGGACACTCATGTCAGTGACCACCAGACACCCCCCACCACAGAGGAGAGAGTTTTGTACTGGACAACTTGTCCCCCGTAGGTCAGTCAGCTGCTATCCTAAGCTACCTACTGCTTATATGATGTGCCGGGAAGGTCCTCAGCATGTTTAAGCCCACCCATTTACCTAGAGGACACTCTTTATTGTCTTTTCTCTATCCTCATTCTGACTTCCCTCACTTTTTACAGTAATTTTAGCGGTAAGTATTATCTATTTTGTCAATCACAGAGGACACTTAAAGAAAATAAACCAAAATATTCTAGGTTATCATTTTTGCTTGCTTTTTATACTTTTCTATTTTCATTTATTTAAGACAAATATTACTAACATAATCAGAAAAATGCCATTAAAACCCTATGTAATCAAGACTTTCTACCTTTATTTTGTTTAGTGATTCTGACAGTGTTCATGGTTATTGAGTTATAAGCAGCCTTGAAAAAATGCACTGACAGTATATAATTGCTGTATAAATAATTGTGATGGCCCTCAGGAAACTCACACATAGGACTCGGGTCACGATTGTAGATGACCTAGGCCAACACTGAAGTCATTAGGACAATAATAAGTAGATCTGAGTGAAAATAATACAAAAAGTTTAATGGAGTTTTAAAAATATGACTATGGGAGAATGTTGGAAGAGTGCAGTTTTTAACAATGCAAATGGAAGGTAGTTTAGAGACAATGGATTGCTCTCACCATTATGTATCATGACATTTAACCCGGGCATGAAATCTTTATTGTATTTAATGATGCAATTACTAGGTGTAATACTGAATGCTTTGAATATCAAGCATAAGATACAATATAAATGATTTGAGAACATAATTTGTGTGAATGGGTTTTGTTAATAAGCTTTTCCCCTCAACTTTGCCCTTGAAGGGCAAATCTGCCAAATCTGATGTGGCCAACTCAAGAATTAAGGTCTGGAGTGGAATTCAAATTTAAAAATCTTCAGTTAAACAGGAAATAATGGAGAAAAACAAAGATGAGTAACTTAATCACAAGATCTTGCCACCCAACATGTTGATGGTCTAAGGTCATTTTAAAAGGTCCAGGGCTATGTCTTGACGTATACTTCTAGTGTATCTTAAAGATTTTATCTCAAAAGCACACTAATAAGCATCCCGTCTCAGACTGAATGCACATTACATCTATTCACACATGTATAGGTGTATACTCATAAAAATATGGAGCTGCCCTCATTTTGAGCACGTGTCTCACAGTAATTTTATAGGTTAAAATAGTTTTATTTTCAAGATAGTTCTTTTTATGAGTCCTATATATTGATGGCTACTTGCTTCATCAAAATCATTGACTAGGGATATCTTGGGTAGGAAGCCAAATATACAAACTTTTAGAGGCCTGAAATATACTAAATATAATCAACACTCTAGTTGTTCCACCAAGAGGTTGACTAACTTGATTTTTGAAAATTACTTGATTTGAGGAAGAACCATATGTTATTAACTAAAAGTTCATTCTTCACAATTCTGTATGACCAGACTAAAGTTCAATCTGTGTATTGCATTTTCATAAAAGAGAATTAAGAATCAAACTCACTTTATTTGCAGATTTTAAGTAGTATAGAGTTTATAAACCAAGAAATCTACTAATTTCCTAACACAGTCCTGTCACAAGTCATACTTTCTCAAAAACTGTTTTCTTAAAGGTTTTATTGACAGGATTGTATTGTTTTGTTTTTATAGAATGTCTATAGTGTGAAAATTAGCTTGAGTGAATCTGCTTTCACCTCATAATGGGAATATATTTATATTTAGTCTTTCAAGTTCTTCCTATAACCCTAGTGATTGTTTCACAGTCTAGATAAACTTGTGAACAAAAATTTGAATCTGCCCTCTATCTCTCACTCTTATACAGAGCTCCTTTTTTTCTCTTATGCAGTTAAAAAGATTTAAACTCTTTATTGCCATTATCTTTTACATACCACAATTAAAAGCAATTAAACTATTATATTTAATTTTAAAAAATGTCCAGCTTTATTTAGATGACATTCAAGAATTTACAGATTAATTAATTGATTGCAAATATCAATATTATTTGACTAGACTCTCTTCTCATAATTTAGCAGTTAGAAAGAAACATTTTAAATGTCAAAGAGTATATTCTTTAAAATCTCAATAATTTACACGAGATTTTAAAAATATGGACTTTTGTTGAAATGGACAGTTTCTGCACTGAAAGACAAAGAAACATACCCAGAAAGATCATTTGTCCTTTTCTAAAAGCCGGTTTGCTTATGATGAAAATGGGCATTGCAAGAATTTTTCCTGATAAACTGAGAATAAGAAATGAATGCTATATTTAGGTTAAAAATGAGCACAAGTACTTCAGAGCTCTTCCCATCAAAAAGTTCCTTCAGTTTCCCTGCCCTTTGGGTGGAGGTTCGTGACTTGCTGTGACTAATAGAATGCAGCAGATGTGCCATTGTCTCAGGAGTGAGACTTCAGAGGACCTCACAGTTTCCTATGCTGCCCTGATAGATCCATGCATGCCACTGCCACATAAAAATCCGAACATTTGGTAGGGAAGACATGTAAGAGAAGGGATAGAGTCTTGGCTGACAGCAGCAATATCCTGCCTCGTGAGGGATGTGAGTAAGAGTAAGACCAGCTGCCTGAGCCACCAGAAGGCTGCAGCTGTGTAAGTGGCTTTGAGGGGCAACACCAGAAGCACCATGTGGCTGAGCTCATCTGCAACTGTAGAAATTCAAACATATTCAGTGTGGTAATTTTAAGTTCCTAAGTACTGTGAGATTAAATACATCAAAATACTTTCAATTAAGAAAAAGTAATAATAATGCACCATTAATTGTACTATTATAATATTGTAAAATATTAATAATAATGTACTATTATTCTTCTATTACTTTTAAGAATATTTTTTCTCTCTACACTGGTTTTGGTCTCTTCCTCCCTTCCTAGTTCTCATAGAAGCAAACATCCTGGGTGTGGACATTAATCAATTACATTGGCTATAATTACAAAGTGAACAATCAGCATATACTTGCATATTCTTACTTGTATTCTGAAATTACAAGTGAAAATGCACTCATGGATTGACCCTACTAAAATATCAACATACTCTAGACTAGTTTTAATATTTATATTTTTAACTTAAGAGTCCCCAAAAAGTACAGTCTATGCTGTGAACTTACCAATTTATTTTTTGGTAAAATTTTACCCACAGAAAACCCCATTTAAAAGGCAAGTGATATGTGGATCACTAATGTTTTAACTGATGTCATCTATAAACATATTAATGTGGTGGCAAAATACTCAGAATAATTATGCAAAAATATTAAAAACTTTAAGATAGAAATGTGTTGTACCAGAACAGATCAAAATAAGGCATTGTGTATGAAAATAAATGTCTTTTTCACAATTTGGCCTGGTGATAACCATAATTACAAGAATTAATTTGAGTATCATTTATTTTTCCATTCTGAAAATTAAGTGCAAACAATACCCTTTCCTCATTGTGAAAAATATAACAGACAACACCAACTTTAAATTAATTTAATTGAATTTTTATATTTTAAATATATAAGTAGTAAAATAAAGTTTGTATTATAAACCTGGAAAGTTACAGTATTTTCAAATTTATGTCATTTGATACATCTAGAGTTTAAAACTAATTGTATGATATTTGAAACTCTTAACTACACATGAGTTCATTAGTTTATGAAATAGGAACTCAAATTAGAAATAAAATAAAAACAATATAGCCCTGAGTTACAAGTTAGATAGAATAAACCCAAGCAAAACTGATCATATCCAAATCTTCCTGAATTCAGGTTGTTTCATTCTAGCTTTACTCCAAAAAACCACTGTAGAGAAAAACAATAAAAAGCTAAAGTATTTACCTCTGATTTACATTACATATCAATTTTCAGACAACAATTCTGGAGAACACTTACAATTTTGGACTTGTTATACAATATTTGCTGAAGTGGATTACCAAGTTTTCTCAAAATCCTCATGATTTTCATAAGGACTAGTATGCCTAGTCATTGTTAGACTCATGCAGACAGTATGAATCAAATCATATATGACCCAAGCTTTCTATGATCATGCATAGTTTATAGTTATTCATACTTATGTTTTATTTCTGTTCCCATTATTTTATTATAAACTTTTCCTAATTAATTTTGTTCAGTTTCAGTTGGAGAAAAGGATTTGAACTGACAGCCACATATTTCAGCAGAGTGTTACAGTTAGCAAGTAACCTTGAAATTTCAAACTCTAAATCTGACCCCTAAATATTTTATATTTGTATCATATGTGGGTGCTAGAGCTTTTGTACTTTATGCATTAACCATACTTCCCTTGTGAGATATCATTTTAAAAAAATACCTTCATTAAATTTGAAATGCTTTGTGACTTGAGAGAAATCTAAAAATTATCTACATGGAGGAGATGGGAGTGGGAGGGTTGGAAAAAAATAATAAAACATCAGAGACTGCATCTTAAAATAATCAGGGTTCAGAGAATAAAATAAGTATTATACCTAAAGCATGGGGCCAAAGATGCAGTCCATGAAGATCTGTCCAAAAATATTGGATATTGAGATGCTTTTTTGTTTGAATAATTTTTAAATAAACCTAAGAAATATAGTGTTTGACTTTTATGAAACAAAATTGGAATTACCAAGACAGGATTTACATAAATCAAAGAAAGTATAAATTCATTCTATCAAAACAATAAATTAGATATGCCACATTTTCTAAAAGTAGTACTCAAGATTGTAGAGTCCTCCCTCCGCTCTCTTCCCACCCAGGCTTTCTCCCCGCAATAGTGAATAACCTCTTCACTCTTGTGCACACGGTTCACTCCTGCTCAGCCTTCACGCTGTGGTGGGTTCTCACCTGTTGACACAGACTGCGCTCTGTCAGGAGGGCTCCTGGCCTGACTCCTCTCATTGTCTACTTGTCCTTTAGCACTAATCATTTTGTTTCCTTCTCAATGTTTGACAGATAATACTTATTTTCATGTTTTATCTTCAGGCATATTACCTCATTATCTGAGATTATTAGCTCCACAATATCAAGGAGATGGTAAAAAATGAAAAGTAATAACTGCAATCAATCTGCCTACTCTCATTCAAACATTATTCTGTGTTCTAGATGAAGGATGGCTCAGATTCAAATGTCATAACTTGAACTAATTGTCTTTTCTAATTGCCTGACATAGCACCTGACATGCAGTAGCTTTTTAATAGTATTACTTGAATAAAAGTTTTCAGCTTGTTTTAGGGAGGCTTCCACTCAATTGAACTGCTATTGGTCAGCAAATTCACAAAGCTGGCTGTTTTTTTTTAACCCATCTGGATCATTCACATCCTAGACCTGTGAAAATCCTTTCTTCCCTTTAAGGTTAGGTCAGGGGTTTTTAGTATTCTTTTATTACAGCAAATGAAGCAATAGATTCGTGACAGTAATGTCATGGTAGTTTTTCTGTGTTGTTTCTGATGAGGGAGTTGTATATGCGAGAGTTGAAGTGGATGACAGGAGATTTGGAATCAATGAAAAAAGTTGAGACTAAATGCTCCAATATTTTGGAAACATATATAAAGTAATAAATTAGTGGATGATACAGGATGAAGTGCATGGATGATAAAAACAGATTAGGAAGGAGGGTATGTTCTAATGTCATGAAGTTACTGTGAAATAAGTTAAAACTATATACAATGTGCATTTGTAGAGGTGTACTGAAATTGTATTGAAAGTACATAAGGTCATATATAGCTAATGGACCTGGAGAACTTTTTCATTGAAAGGGATTTTTATCTACTTGTGGATAATTCAAATCCACAAGTTTTCCATCTGGATACTGAGGCACAGATGATAATCTATTTTCCTAAGTCAAAAAGCCATTTAAAAGCAATTGCAATAGCAAAAAGACAAACATCTAATGACGAAGTTTGAGAAGTATTGTTATATCCAAAGCACAGACAAATTTTGTGAGGATTTTTTCTGCAAAGAAAGAGCTAATAATATATCACCTGCATTCTGCACCCCCTCAAAAGACACAATTGGTCCCTTAGTACTTTGTAGATATTTTATTTCTCAGACATAAAAAAATAAAAACTGTGACAGAGAGTCCTTCACCTAATAACATACATATATTTAATGTTAAGGTAACTAACACATTAAGACCCTAAGACCTACTTTGAAGAATAGAGAAGTAACCTTGAATCTCAGGAAAAAGGGGGAAAAAAAACCTATTAAACATACTCAGTTACACACAGAGCCATTTTTCAAGATGGATCAGCTCGATAAAAATTATGACCTTTTTCTGTACCTTATTTTATTTTCTAGAACTAAAAATATTGCCAGTGCCTGAGGCGTAAGTCAGAGTGAACCTCCATTATCACTCCGGAGACTTGGCACTTTCCTCATTAGGTTCCATAGTATCTGACTGGGTGACCTTGTTTGGTGAGAAGACACAGATGGAGTCTGTCAGTAAATCTTGTTAATGTAACAAGTATTCCTACTGTTAGATGAGTGTTGCACCTGATACTGGCATTTCTTCTCTTAGTAAACAACCCTTAGTCCCTTTCCAACATGAGTCTTTTCTCTCATGCCATCAGGTTTTTCAGCATTAGCTTGTTCTGAGGATTATCTAAAAGAATGTCTCTTGCTGTGAAGGAGAGATGCTGTCTCTCTCGGAGGAACAACTCTTGCTGGCTTTTGAAAAATGTAAAGATGACATTAAATATGGCAATATACACCTAAATCAAGTAGACTATCTCATGCTAGAAAGCCCTCTATAGAGGTGAAAAATAAGATTTATTATCAGGTAACCACTGATGTAATTTGTCTCTTCTCCCCATTACCTTGTTCTGCAATGTAAAAGATAGAGCTTGAAGAAAGGAGATATTCTCAGTTCAGGGAAAGAAAGATTTGGGTGCACTTCGGTGCACATGATTATATGAAGCAGTTTAGTGGCAGATTGTTACAACCTTTGGATAGGGTGTTTCATTCCTAACAATTTCAGTATCCTTATTGATAAAAAATGGTTAGGAATTTTTATCATTAAGAATAGTAATAAGGTTAGTAATTGGTTAGTAATCGGAAAATAACAACTGTCTCAGTGCATTTGGGCTACTATAGCAAAATACCACCAACTAGGTAGCTTATAACAATGGAAATTTATTTCTGCCAGTTTGGGAGGCTGAACATTTGAGATCAGGATGATGGTGGTCAGCTGAGGGCCCTCATCTAAGCTGCCAACTTCTTTCTGTGCCCACACAGGGTGGCAGGGGCAGGGGCATCTCCGGGCTCCCTTCTGCAGGCATTTATCCCTTTCAAGGGAGTTCCACTTGCAAGATTTAAACACTTCCCAGAGGACCTACCTACTAACATCATGGCTTTTGGGGGTTAGGGTTTTAACGTATGATTTGAGGGGGTGGCACAAGCATTCAGACAATAGTAGTAACCATTCAGGTCTAGTCAGGATGTAGAGCAATGAAATGGTTTGAGATGAACTTCTTTATAAATTATAAAACTCTAAACTTACATATACTTATAAATAAATAAAAACAAAATAAATTGCAAAGTCCAGTCGAGAGCATATTTTGCATCTCTGTGGCTACTTAATATGTAATATTTTCATTAAAATGATGTTTTAAAACTAAAAATCAGAAGACATCTGCAAAACATGTCAGACTATAATAATTTTACAAATATTAGTGATAATAAATCATGAGAAAAGTCTACATTTAAATTTTTATAGAGAATGATTTATATTTTTGTTTAAGATACTTTCAGAACTTAAGAAAATAATAGTTTCCATAACTATTAAATGAGTGTCTAGTCCTCTGTATTGAATGAAAAGTATTGCACTAAAATAAGCAATGAGGGCTGTTAGGGGCTGTATGAAGAAAGGTTTCTTGGAAGAATAAGGTTTTTTTTTAAGTACCAACAATGCCCCAGACACTGAAGTGTCTCATTCTCTTTCTTGAAACTTCTATTATTACGATATTTGATGTGGTGAACAAATCAATTATTCTTATCATTTCTCCCTGGTTTCTGTCTGGTTTTCTTCCCCTCATAAAACATGAAATAGAAAATTCATACCAAATGTACAATAAGAGTTTCCTATGAAAAGGAAATTGTACTGTGGAAGGAAAGCAAAGAGGCCTCACGTTTATCAGTAATAATGTTTTGTTCTAAAAAATGTTCTCATGCTAAAATTATTTAAGGCTAACATTTTTACTTCAGAGTGCTAGCTGCACAGGTCTCTTTTAAGTAATGCTTATTGTACTTTTGTTTTAAAACTATTTTCAAAATAATAACAATGAACTCTTTACAAAACCAGCATAGTTTGTAATAATGGGACCACTGGATATGGTAACTCAGGGCACACGCGCGCAAAAGAGCATCTAAACGAGGGTCCTGTAAGGGCTAAAATCCCGTCTGGAGAATGAGATTGCGTGAACTCTAGAAAACACACATCTCACTCTCCATTACACACCGCTGCTACCCCCACACCACCACCACCCCAACAACAACAAAGCACTGTTAGAATTTTTCACTCAGAGGAAGCAACTTTTAACAATTTTCATTAAAAGGGCTTTTAAGTGTTAGCCCTGTCTAACAACCTGGGTGAAACCTGTTCTAAATCCATACTTAACTATTAAGTGTCAGATTTGGGGAAGAATACTTAACATACGTGAATTTACATTTCCCCCCTTTGCCCAGATACGATAACACACTTCTCTTCGGTTGTGACAAGAATTACCTTACAATCAGTCACATTCTTGTTATTGTAAAAAAGATTTTTTTTTTTATTTCAAACTTACCACCTTTTAGTAACTAGGAGAAACCTCTGACTTTCTAGAGGTATTTTGTGGCTTCCTGTCTTAGTGTTTGGTTATTTTTCTAGTTGTGTAGGTATGTAGTGGTTGCACCTAATGTGTTAATGTGGACTAAGTGGATCACTAATTAAACTATCTTTGTTTAATATTATTTCTTCTTTCAGTAATTTGTCAGGGATTTAAAATAGTAAGTTTAGAAGAATAACATTTTAGTGAGTGTGGGAAAGCTGAAATTCAGTATTGCTCCTTTAAAGACTGCATATTAATACTTTGGATACCAGTTTTTAATAGACAGTCTGACTGAACACCATTTATTTAATTTTAAAAAGTGGTTCTATTTGTTTTGGCATATTTTATCTAATCAACATAAAGAAAAAGAGAAAATGTAATAAGTACTTAGATAAGCAAAGTGTAAGTATCACACTGCTTTGCTATTCTCCTCTAGAATGTCAACAAAATTTTCAATGCTATCCTTTAAAATGTTAATTATTCTAGTATTAATTTGAGTGGCTCATGTATAGTTTACCCACATAAGGTTTTGCTTTTTTACATTTTGGACATATGTAATTACAATCTATTTTCTCATTTTAACTTTAACTTTTAACTTTATTCAATTGTCTTAATTTTGACAATAATATAAATAAATACTCTCTGGGTATATATGAGAAACACATATTTCTCCAATAAAGATTTCATTTTTAATTTCTAAAGTAATTTATCTAAATTTCATTCTAAATTTAGGACATAGAAGTAGTAGACAACACAAAATCAGAGGTTAAACATATCCGGCCAGTTATCAAATAGAGTAACATTTCAAAAGCCTATATGTTGCTTTCGTGTACCACACTGCCTTTCATCCACTGATGTTCAACGTGGTTACCAATAAGCTGATTCAAATTAATCCAAGTCCATAAATTAAGTTTCACTGTTTAATGTGGTTTTGAGACTCCAAGGACATAATCTATAACATGACGTATGTTTTTGGCCATTTAATATCATTATATTTTTATTTATTCATATTTAATGTGAATAACTACTGACCCATTTCTTTTTTTAAAGATTTTATTTATTTATTTTTTTAGAGAGGGGGAGGGAGGGAGAAAGAGAGAGAGAGAAATATCAATGTGTGGTTGCCTCTCATGTGGCCCCCACTGGGGACCTGGCCTGCAACGCAGGCATGTGCACTGACTGGAAATCGAACCTGCGATGCTTTGGTTTGCCAGCCCGTGCTCAATCCACTGAGCTACGCCAGCCAGGGCCTGACCCATTTCAAATAAAAAATTAAGAGGAATAGCTCACAAAGTTGGGTACTTTGAGAATTTCTTAGACTTTCTAATATGTGTTTAGATCATTTTACCAAGCTCATATAAGACTTTCATTAATATTATATATTTCATCAACTTATATTTTGAATGTTTTAATGGAGACTTTATTAGAAGTGATAATAAATGTCTAGTAAAATAGTTAACTGCAAATTTCAAAACAAAATTCTACATTTTATGTTTAAGAATAAATCTTTATTTTAGAACTACCATTCTAGGAAATTAGAAAATTTTAGGAATTTAGAAAATCTAGTATGAATTACTACATTTCCAAGGTTTGTCTCATTTGATCCACAGAAAACTATTTTATAAATGAAGAAGTTAAGGCTTCATAATAACAATAGAACATTAATGGTGGAGGTAACTAAGCATTTTCTAGTTCTACCCAATATACAAACCTCTGTAGTTGGTCATCATAGAGGCTGTGATATTTAAAAAATATTCATTGCCTTTTCTGTGGGAGACTATGCATCCTCCTACC
The DNA here is from genome assembly GCF_004126475.2 of Phyllostomus discolor. Classification (NCBI taxonomy): domain Eukaryota; kingdom Metazoa; phylum Chordata; class Mammalia; order Chiroptera; family Phyllostomidae; genus Phyllostomus; species Phyllostomus discolor. Next base: position 34,110,418 of record NC_040906.2, read on the forward strand.
CTCAACACACACTGATCTTGCACTTTGCCGTTGAATTGCTTTGCCTAATAGATTGTGAGCTGCAGTACTGAGAACCTCTTCTGTTTAGAAACTGGCAGAAGTATTGACTTGTTCTGCCATGTCCCTTTTTCCCTTGCCACGGGAAAAGAGTGTCTCAGAAGGAGGCTGCTCCATTAACTGGTTCCAGGAATAAGGGTAATGTGGAACAGAATCGCAGCTCATGTATGTTGGACACGTGGACATGTTGGTTCATCAACATGCTACTCAAGAGAATTAGGGGGTAGATGGAAGTAAGAGAAGAATATATATTTTCTGTTTTAAACCTCAGAGATTTGTAGTGATTGTTCATATAGCATGATTTAGGCTTAGATGTTATGTGATTGTAATAACTATGATTTGATGCTTTTAACAGTGACTGAAAGCTTCTTACCTCATGAGAAATACCATGCTATTTTAGCTAACTCTAAAGGGTATTCTACTTTATCAACTAAAATCCTCTACCCTGTCATTTCCTTCCTTTATCCAACTTACTTATGTGAGAGCTTAAAACAATAATACCTTTAATATGGATAGACTTTATTATTTAATTGTCATCATTTATTGTATGGTGTACAGGTTGTCAACAAACTTTTGCTAATCCTCCTGAGAGTCCATACCATCTACACAGTTTATTATCTATATTAATATGCTAATCCATTGTCTTTATCAGTACAACTTTAGTATTCTAAGAAAGTCTTTCCTGGGAAAATAAAAGTTGCAAATATATGTTTGATGTTGATTCTAGTAACTTCATGAGATCTATCTATTTATCAACGTAAGCCACTTAAATGACAGTTAACATGGGAGAATCTTTAATTTCCTGACCTCAGAATTCGACACCAATCCTAAATTATCATGATTCTTATCTAATCCTCATTGATCTCCCTACATGTAAATAAACTACCTTAAATCTGATTTTAAAACCTCAATAAATTTCTCAACACTGCCCTTCTGTCTCTGAGATGCTCCTAAGACTATCACAGAACAATAGCCTATTTATGAACAGATTGTTTAGATGATATTTGGGACCAAACTTTCAGCAATAGGACAAAAAATACTGCTAAATAAGTCTCTAGCTATTTGAGCCTCTTTTTCTTGCTATCCTGCCTCTTAACTACCAAGAGAGAATTTAGATGACTTGATACCTTAAAAGTTACTTAACTATAATACACAAACAGTGTAAACAGGAAAAAGTATAATTGTATTTCAATTGTTACACTATTTTTCTCCTAAATTTCAAAAATTAGCATAGTCTTACCCCTCTTGGGTAATGCTTTGGGAGATTCTAAAGGAGGGTAAATAATCAAAAGTCAGATTACAAGAGAAAAAAGGAGTAAGAATCATAAAAAATATGTACAATTGAAAGGGTAGAAAAAAAAGGATTATATTTCTCAAATAATAGTAGTGGAAAGAGAGATTTAAGATGGGGATGTGGTGAGTGCAAAGTTTATCACCACTGAAACTCAGCCAATGAAATGCCACAAAGCCACTTGACTTGTAACTCCCCTTTTCTTCCAATGGACAGTCTTTCGTTAGTTGAGTGGTTGCAGGAAGGAGGAGAAGATTCTCCTTCTCCCCACTGGCACAGTAGAGCAGAAAGACATGTCCTGTTGCAGATAAAAACTGTGCCTCTTTCTGTTTCAGGTGATTGACAATGAGTCGTAGGCCATGAGAGCTCCCCTATAGGCCCTTCCAACTCCAATTTAAATGAGCTTTTCTTCCCTCCCTTCTGGTCACTGTCAGTTTGTTCCTTATTTCCATGTCTATGGTTCTAGCTGGCTCATTTGTTTGTCATTAGGTTCCACTTTTACACGAGGGAAATAAGGGGGCAAAGGAGGGAAGTGCATAGTCAAGCAACATGTGTAAAGGACACACAGACATGGATAACAGGGTGGAGACTGACTGTGGGGGTGGGTGGGTGGGGTGGGGAGAGCAACTGGGGGAAAATTGGGACAACTGTAATTGAACAACAATAAAACAATAAAAATAAATAAATGGAACTTTTCTGTCTATTAATCTTAACATATTCTTGCTGGAAATCCTTCTGATCTCTCTCATGGAAATCTGCAATCTCTCTATACTACAAAAGAATATAAGAGTATTTGGACATTAGTAAAAATGATTAATATAAATAAATAAATAAATAAATAAATAAGAAACAGAGGCAGCTCAGAGAGCTGAACCTTACAGCCTACCTCTGCCTGTAAGTTGTGCTGCCAAATGGCTATGACCAGACCACAGGAGGCTGTTGGTTGTGAAGGGAAGGATCTGCTTTTAGGTCCTAAGTGGACAGCAGAGTTAATGGCACCTCTCTTTGCCCTCAGAATCAGGATTTATTTCACTAAATTCTCTCTTCTCCTTTCTGTGAAAACCAAATAGAAGTTATCCTTTTGTAAGAGACAATTACATTTATAAGATAAATTTTATTTTTAAGGGTGTCTCTTCTCTGTGCCAAAAATGAGAAGGAACACTAAATCTCTAGAAATGTATGAATGGAGAAGGCAATGACCTAATTCTGTATAAGAGTCTTACTCTTGTTTATTGTGCATTTCACGATAGCCCTCCCTAACTGATTCCCCCTTCCCCAACATCTTCTTTAATGTTTAGCTGAAAATGTCATTTAAGCTGGGCCATTTCTGGGACAGAAGTTTTCCTGGGTAATTCCATGTACATAGTAGGTAAAATGTTGCTAAACTTCTCTTTGTTTTCCTTCTGTTAATGTCTTTTGTTGCAGTAGAGTTTCAGTCAAAACCTAGAATGGTAAAAGAACAATTATTTTCATCATGTACGTAGTCAATTACCCTCAGTCCAGAAGCAAACACTGATCTGATTTCCATCATAACATATTACTTCTGTCTCTGTTTTTAACATTCATCTGAGTGGGATCATAAATTATGTGCTATTTGCATCCAGTTCCTTTCACTCAGTATTTTCCTTTTGAGATTAATCCATGTTGCTGTATGTGTTAGTATTTCATTATATTTTATTATTCTGTGATCTTTTATTGTTAGTACATAATTTGGTTAGATTCTAATTTGGGGCTGTTAGAGATAAAGATGCTATGAACATTTATTTTTTAAAGTGATTCTTGAGGACATAGGCTTATGCTCCTCTGGAGAAATTACCTAGGTGCGGAATTATTGGTTATAAGGAAGTTGTAAATTTAAATTTACTGCCAGTGTCCTAGGGAAGTTATTCCTTTTCTACTCGAACCAGCAATGAATTAGAATGCCAGTAGCACTACATCTTCATCATTGCTCAGTGTTGTCAGCCTTTAAACGTAGCCAGACTTTTGAGTTAGTGGTATAGTGTTTGTTTTTATTGGTTTGTCTTTTTTATTATTAACTTACAGTTCTCTTAGGTTCTGAATGAGCATTGGATTTTTTTTTGTCTTTCATATATATATGTTCTTGTTGACATAAGAAAGGCCCAGATATGTAGAGAATTTTTATGAGTTTATTTGAGCCAAGCTGAGGACAATTAATGGGAAACAAAATCTCAATGAATTGAGAACATGCTCCACAGAATGATAGCTTTGGAGCTTATTTTATAGATTAGAATCAAAGGAGGAGACCTGAGGAAGGTTGCATGAAATCCACTAGTGGTAGATTAGGGAAGTGGGAGAAAGCAAAACAGGGAAATCTCTGAGATTGAATAAAGAATAAAATAGAGAGACAAATAATTTTTTACATAGATGAGTATAGGATAGTTAACAACGAACACTTACAGAACATAGAGAACGTGTTGTTCTGGGAACAAAACAACAATGAAGAGTTTTCATTTTCTTCTGCTGTAGTGTGGTGAGTGTACCCTGAGGTGTCTTTTAAAAAGGAGATAACTCTGACATTCCAAATGTATATTATATTGGATACAAAAAAAAACAATAGAAGGCTTAATTAAAGTCAAGACTGACATTTGTCAAAGAAGCTACAGGCCTATGATGTGACTATTAGCCCTGGCTTGCTTTTAGTTGAGAAGTTTTATGTTCAGGACATATACACTGTGTGGGTACTTCAGGTCTCTGACATTGTAAGGCTGACCTTGAAGACATCCCCTGATCTTGTCAGGTTTACTATGTGGCCCTTATTTTATATATACATATCTATAAGTGAGGTCTTAGTGCAGAAACAGTCCAGCCATTGTTGATGTAATGAGATTGGTTCGTGGGGCATTGCTGTAACTGAAAGCCAAAGAGAGAGGACTGGAATGCACATGTGTGAACAATGATAACTTAATTGGGGGTGGTGGACACCATTTAGTGAGTATGTACTATGTGGCCATTGCATTGAAAATGACTGAGTGAGTAGAGCAACAAATGTGTGTTAAGCTTAAACATTCCTCTACAGAAACTATTCAGATGATGCAGAAGGCCACAGCTGTGGGCAACTGGAGATTAGCAGCTTCATCATATTTCTTGCACAGTTTTTCTGTAAAACGTCAAGTCACTCAGGTGACTCAGTCCCTCTACAAACCAGATTTGACACCCAGTGACTTCTGGCTTTTCTTAGAACTAAAACCACCTTTGAAAGGGAAGAGATTTCACCTGGCTGGCATAGCTCAGTGGATTGAGTGCAGGATGTGAACCACAGTGTCGCAGGTTTGATTCCCAGTCAGGCCACATACCTGGGTTGCGGGCCACGGCCCCCAGCAACCGCACATTGATGTTTCTCTCTCTCTCTCTCTTTCTCCCTCCCTTCCCTCTCTAAAAAAATAAATAAAATCTTAAAAAAAAAGAAAAAAGAAAGAAATGCCTGTAAAAAAAAAAAGAAAGGGAAGAGATTTCAGACCATTGATGAGATTCAGGAAAATATGACAGGACAATTGATGGTGATTGGGAGAACTGTGTGAGGTCCTAAGGTGCCTACTTTGAAGAGGACTGAGGTGTCATTGTCCTGTGTACAATGTTTCTTGTATCTTGTATATTCTTCCAAACATGTCTCTATTTTTCACATTACACAGTTGGATACCATCTGGACAAAATATACATACACACACACATTATATACCTATTTATATATTACATATATATTTTATGTATATATATTGTACATATACATAAAATAGAAACCATACATTAAAAAACATATATAAAAACACACTGTTTTGATTGTTGAAACTTGATAATAAGACTTGAATAACATAATATACATCTTTTAATTTTAATTTAAAATCTTTTCTTTCTGAAGTTTGTTTATTGAACATCCTTTGTTTTTTACATAAAATTTATAATTGGCCACTCAGTTTTAAAAATCTCTTTGTATTTTTTTGTGACTGTAATTTGGTGTAAGTTACAAGTGAAGTGTTAAGTTTCTACTTTGCAAACCACTTATGCACGTTCGATCAGTAACACCACCTTCTCCATACCCTGCACAAATATTTCTTTTCTTTTTCTGTATTTCAGTTGTGTTTTTACCTTTCTTGAAATAATAAGCATAAACTTTCACAGGTTTTGGGATATTTTTATTTTATTTTATTTTTTCTTTAATTGGTAAATTACATTTGTTCTTAAACTTTATGTTTAGAACAGTTTTTCCATAAATAATATGAAGACAGTAGAGAAGCTTTTTGTATATGATACACAGTTTCTCACATTACTGCCACCTTATATTACTATAGTATACTTCTTAAAATTAATGAAAAATAAAAATAATATTAATTAAAATATATATTTATTCATATTTCTTTAGTGTTTAGCTAACATCACTCTCATCCAGGATACCACATTATATTTAGTTGTCATGTCTTCTTAACCTTCTCTTTTTTTTTGCAACATTTTCTTAGGCTTCTGTTGTGGATGGCTTCAGTAGTTTTGAGGCCTACTTGTAAGGTATTTTATAAAATTATGCTAATTGGGATATATTAGATGTTTTTCTCATGATTAGATGAGGTTTTGGTTTTGGGGAAGAAGACCATAATGGTAAAAAGCCATTTACATCCCATAATACCAAGGGTACATACTATCAACAAGACTTGGTGCTGTGGATCTTGACCTCATTTCCTGGCTAAGGCGGTTTCATCATGTTTCTCCACTGAAAAGTTTCATATTTGGCCCTTTCCCTATTGCAATCTTAGAAGGAAGCCATTACAGCCCACACTTAAGTGAGGAATTGTGCTTCACTTCCTTGAGGGCAGAAGATCTACTTGAATTATTTGAAACTCTTTTGCAATGGAAATTACCACTTCTCTCAATGATTGTTATTTTTTGTTATATTAGAGCAACTTTGTATTACTGGAATAAATCACATTTGATCATGAATTACTGGTTTCATTTGTTATTATCCTGTTAAAGAAATTTGAAACATTATTAATGAGTGATATTGTTCTTTTTTCTTTTCTTTTAATGCTTTTTTTAGGTTGGTTTTGTATCAGAGATGTTCTACATTAGAAATGAATTGAAAAGTTGAAAATGACTTTTATAAAAATTTTATCATTTCATCTCAAAGTGGTTCATGGAATTCACCAATAAAGCCATCTGAGACTAGACTTTTTGCGGTGAAAAATTTTATTGCATATTTAATTTCTTTAGTACATAATGGATTTGGAGGTGTTAAAAAATTTTTGTCTTAAAAATTTTGTCTTATTTTCTGAGGTGTTTAATTTATTTGCATGAAGTTTTAAAAACATTTCCATTGAGCAAAGGCTCCACAGCATTGTACAAAAATATCCTCTTTCTTATGTTTTTGCTGTTGTATAATCCCCTCTCTTTGATTAAGGGCTCAATTTGGTGGATTTAGTACTCTCTTCTAATCAGTGAAACATGCCTGTTTGTTATTTAGTTTATGCTCAGTAAATATTCCACAATACTTTAGCTTCAAACTCTCAATTTTACTACTGAGTTTCTAAGCATGTTTTTAACAATCCTACCTTCAACCAGAGTGTTACATGGCAAAAAGGTGAGAGCCTCAAAAATTTGTTATAAAAGTGAATTGAGAAAGAATATATGTCACATGTATAATACACATTATATATAAATATTTTATTTAGTTATGTAAATAAAATCTAATTTTCTTTCTATTTTAAAAAAAATCTTTTATTTCCTTCTTAGCTTTTGGTAGCAAATGCATTTACAAGGAACTGATATGTGACCTTCTGCAGCATTTGCCATTTAGTCTTAATAAAAAGCTTTGTCAAATAACACAATACTTCGATATGTGATTAAATGAAGCTCATGTTTTTCTTGATGTTCTTGTTTGAACCCATTTACTTATCTTCATATCTCCAAAGTTATATTCTGTTTTCTAAAATGTAAAGCCAAGAAGCAACCTTCATTGTTGTCACTACAGCTCAATACATTTCTTTAAGCAAAAATTTTAGTATCAAATATTTATTTTCAAATACAATTTTTTAGCTGTTTTAAGAAGTTTTATGTGAGATTTTTAAACCATATAAAACTGTAAAATTTAGATATGCAAGTTATGAAAGTTAATAATATAATGAAAAGTTACCCACAAAATAGCTTAGTAGAAAACTACTAATATATTTGAATCCCACAATCAAACTGGTAGTTTATACTATGTAATTTATTTTCAACACGGTATGGTTTTTACACAGACACACACATACAAATTATGCTAAATATTTTATTCTTTGGTTTTGGAAATGTTCTAAATGCACATAATTTAAGCCATAATGTATGCATTTTTGTGCCTTTTTTTGCACAAAAAATGCATGTGGAGAATTCACCAATGTGAATGCATGTACTATAGTTCTTAATTTAACTTCTTTGGAATATTTTATTATGTAATTATACTGCAAGATTTTAAATCCAATTGAGGGATGTCTACCTTGTACTCTACAAGTAATGCCACTATTAACAAAGGTGAACTTGTCCATACAATCGTGTACTGAAGAGTTTTCTAGAGTAAATAACTAGGAATAAGGTAGCTAGATTGTTGTAATAATTTATACTCCAGCTAGCCTTCTATGGAATTCCTGTTGTTATACATCCCCATCAAAACTTAACATTATAACTTTCAAAAATTTTTGGTAATTGGTTAAGATAAATTATTCTTATGTTTTTTTCTATTGTAGTAATTATTAATAAAGTCTAATAAGGTTGATTATCATTTTAGGTGTATTGTTCAGATTTTCCCTTTCCCAGAAATTATTTGACATGCATTTGACTTTATCCTTATAGATTTATATATTTTAATTATTAGTAATAGTTTATAATTTTAGGATATCACATTAATCAACTTTAAACATTCTACAATTTTTTTTCAGGTTGTGGCTTATCTATGTACTTTTTCTTTGGTGTTTTAGGTTAACTGGTATCCCAACATTTAGTTTGGGTCAAATTTACTTGTTTTAAAATTTTTGGTTTATGAGTTTGTATTGTGTTTAAGGAATCCTTTGTGACTTTGAGATTTTGGTGTTAATATTTAAGCTTTTATTTCAACAGGAAAAAGGTTTCTCTGTAGGGCATGAAATAGTGACCAAATACCACTCAATTTTTAGTAGAATCAGCATTTTAAAAATTGCATTAAATATTCCATCATTTATCTAGTGTTCTAACTCAATTTTCTCATATATCAAGTTTTTATATCTTTATATGTCTGCATTTGGTTCTTAAAAGCAGCAGAATATGTTACCCCGAAACATGTTAAGATAGTTGGAAAACAAATTTAAGAAGGACATTCTAATTTCCCCTTTTCTTCCCATTAATGTGTCTTTTATCAGTTTAATTCTCAGACTCAACTGAAAAACTCTAATAAGGTACAAGTAAAATTTTTCCTCTTACACAGTTTTTTATTCTGTTCTTCAGTAAAGTATTTGCCATTGTGGTTTTTGTATAATGCATTTTATATAAAGTATTGAGTAAAAAAGTTCTATTTTCTTATAGTTTTGAGAATATTGCTTATTTTCACCATTACATTCCATATACAAGACTTATTCATGTCCATAAAAGACAATGTTAGAAGATTATTGTAATTATAATATATTTATAGATCAGCATAAAAAGTTTTGTTCTTTTTGTTTGAATAAGTATAATATATTTCTTTATTTATTAGTTATCCCTTAGGTTATTTCAAAATTTTCTCTGCTTGGATATAGATTCTTTAATAGATTGATATAAGGTTCTTCATTTTGTCTCTATTTCATCAAGCACTCACAGTTTGTGTTTTCAAGAATTTGCTCATTTTACTGAGCTGCTATCTAAAGCTTTTCATAATATCTCCTCCTTATCACTTTTTCAAGGTGTACATTACACAAAGTATCATTTTCTCTTCTTTTATTTTACAGTCAATTTTTTTACAAACCCATCAGGTCATATAACCACCAATAAAATCAAAATGCTTAACAGTTCTATCACCTCTACAATGTTTCTCAGAGACACTCTGTAGTCAGTTCCTCCCCTTGTCCCAGGCCCTGGCAATCACTCATTGCTCTTCAGTTCCTATAATATCACATATTTCAGAATCTTATATGTGTGATTCTAGCCATTTGAGTCTGGCTACTATCACTTAGTTGCCTTGAGATTCATCTAATTTATCTTTTGTGTTTTATTGTCTGTATCTGTAGCTTATTTATTTTTTATGTCTGCATAGTATATAATTGTATGTATATAACACAATAGCTTTATCAGTTTCTTAGATAAACAATATTGGGTTTTTCTCCCTAGTTTTTGGAGATTATAAAGAAACTACCATAAATATCTGAGCCAAGGGTTTGTGTGTACATGAGTTTTTAAGGACTGGCTATATTGGATTATATGGTAAATGGCATATATTTATTTTTTAGTATCTTGCAAAATGACTTATCCTTTTCTGTGTTTTTGTACATCTAGTAATTTCTTTTTTAAAATTTTATTTATTTACTTTTTAGAGAGGAAAATGGAGGAAGAGAAAGAAGGAAAGAAACATTAATGTGATAAACATTGATCTGTTGTTTCTCAAATGCACTCTGAGAGGGGCGTAACTCAGGCATATGCCCAGACCTGAATCAAACTGGAGACCTTTTGCTTTGTGGGATGATGCTCCAACCAACTGAGCCACACCAGTCAGGACCACCTGGTAATTTCTCATTGGAAGCTGACATTGTAATTTTTGTAATTTTCGGTTCAGGCTTTCATGTTACTCCTTTAAAGAAGTCTATTTTTTTCTTCTGGCATGCACATAAGTTATTTTAGATTCCTTTACAGTCTATTTGCAACCATACAACCAAGGTTGCCCTTTTAAGTGGAAGTCAAAATGGATTGTGCCTTTGCTCAAAATCTTCAATGACATCCAATGAATAGGCTGAAAACAGCCCACAAGGACAAATATGGTCTGGTCTTCAAACTAGTTTTAATGATAAATGTAGTGGGCTTGTAGTGGGCCAAGCCCATCCTACCAGTAATAGGATGGCACCCCTACTGGTGCCATCGCCAGTCATTGCCTTGAACTTATTGCATATTTTTCTCTCGTTATGACTTAGTCACACACATCTCTTCATTGTTACTTGAACATGTTCGGTGGGTCTCTACCTCAGATATATTACATATGCTGTTTCTTCTGTCTGGGAAAGTGTTCTCCATTATCTTGAAATACCATTCCTTCAGTTCTTTTTTCAGGCCTTTGCTCATATGTTATTTACCAAATGAGTAATTCACTGATAAAATTGTATTTGATTGTATGTTTATCTCATTGATTACCTTGGAGAATCAATAGAGTGAAAGGCATGCAAGTTAATATTATTTATCTTTTATTATGAAATTTTCTTTTACAATTTAATTTATCTGCTTCATTTAAACATTTTATTGCAATAGACTAGATGCCATCTAGAATTAGACATGAAAATTTAACTTCATAATGTATTTTTCACTTTTCCCAAATATTGGGACTGAGATTGCATATATATAGATTTAGAGTAAATCAACATTTTAAGTGAATGAAGTCATGCTTAACTGGTGAAAAGTGGCAAACATATAAAGTTACAACATTAACAGCAAAATTGAATTATGTATGGTATGTTTAATATGATTTTCAAGTTTTCATTTACCATAACTTCGATTGAAAGTAAGTCAGAACTAACTTTGAAAATCAGTAATCGTAGTAGTTAAGATGAGAAGTAGTAAGTAGATGAGATTCTGTGGTTTGTCATTATTATAAAACTCATAAAGCCCCTCAGCTCCCTGATTCTGTCACTTCTGTGTCCCTCCCCAAACTCCTTCCTGTGGTATACCAAGTTTGACACAGCCCCTATCACTCTGACCTCATCTTCTACCTCCTCTCCCTCGTAGTCTGTCTAAACTTCTTTAATTCTTTGGATTTGAGGACAATCTGAGGGTATTTGCACTGTTTTTCCATCTGCTGGAAATGTTCCACAGATAGTAGCCATTGGTGACACTGAGTAGTCATTTACAGAGCAGCTGAAATGTGTCCTACTTAGAGAGGACTTTTCTGATTATTCAAACAGTTCCTATCATTTTGCAATATTTTACTTTGTTCATTACCCAAAAATACTTTTTGATACCATTATATGTTAAGGTGAATTTATGTTGAAAATAATGAAGTAAAGTTTCATTTACCTCATTTTTCTTGATTTTCCACACCATATCAGTCTTCCTAATGACCTGGGAAGAGTCCTAAAAATATGCCCTTGTGTTTTTGTAAAATTTTCAAAATTAATTCAATGTTTAGTTAAAGTACTCTGCATTATGATTTCTGTCACATTTCCTTTTTGTATCAGGTACAGATAAAGTGCCTCCTTCATTAATTTCTTTAAGTGTAATTGGGATTGTGATATATATAATTTGATGTAATGAAATATATTGGTGTGTTTCCCAATAACTTCTACATATATTTGGTTTACTGGTAAGCATACAATGTAGGAATAACTACAACAAATAGTTTGCACACAATACAGACTCATCACCATCCTGGCACAATTAGGCAAAGCCTGTGGTCTTTTCTCAAAATTACATGTCTTACAGCATTAGGATGGAAAATAAGTGGATGATGACAGAGAAACAAGAACACTTCTAGTCTGTTGAAAACTATTCCCATCATCAGACACATTAACTTGTGAGCAAAAGTTATAAGTATAGCTAAATTAAAGATTTTTTTCCTTCGTGAGAACAAAATAATGACATTTATAAGCATTGTATAAAATATCTTACAAATTTTGTTGAGATCATGCAAAAGAGGATTTACCAATATCCTGTTGTTTATTAGAGAAAATATGCAGCAATATACAATTTGGAGTTAATTCTGTCTGTGAAGGTTCATGGTTTATGCATATGGGCATGCAGATTGCTCTTGAGTATCTGATGAATCCTGTCTTAAAGTAACCTGGGGTTCTGGGTGTCACAACACTCAAAATTGTATTAGACACAGCAAAAGCAGTTTTCACACATATATTCAACAGTAAGCTGATGTATATACAAACATGGTGTCAATTTTAAAATTTATTTAAATTACTATTTATAAAACAATTTCAGTTTATTTTTATAGTGACAAGTACAATTCACTAGATGAACATTTTAAAGTTCAAATAAAACAGATAATTTGATATAATTTTGAAAGCCTGAAAAATAGTTGTTGCAATTATTATCTTTTTACTTTTGATATGGAAAGAGATTTCCCAGAAGAGGTGATTTTGAAAATAAAAATTTAGTCCAAGTAAGTGCTGAGTTGTTTCATGAACCTTTGGAAAATGATTAAAATGGCAACAATGACTTATTGAAGAAGGAAGAATTAATTAAAATAATGAAAAAAAAAAACCCAAAATGAATTAACACAGCAAATAAAATAAACAGAAAAAGAGCTTGGACACAAAACACAGATCAGTTGGAGATTATTGTGCTCTGTTATTCTAACAGAAAACTCTTTGTGTAGTTTTAAATGTTTCATTCACGAAAACTCTCTATCTGTAACTTGATTCAACCAAATGAAAAAAGTTCTGGATGACTATACCCTGCTTTTGAACACTATTCACTGTCAGCTCAGTGACAATGAAGTGGTTTTGAAAGGTGATGAAAAGGGGCTGATGCACCTTTTAAAACCTTAATAATTATGCATAATCTGTGCTGTGTGCAGCTCTTCACTTTAACCTTGTTGAGAAAATGAACAGCTCCTGAAGTTGTTGACGACTTTGGTATTTTAAAATAATTATGTGTTATTTTCGGTTCAGTGATGGTGTATTTTAAACACACTTGAAGTTGAATTTTAATGGATAGATGTAATGATATAACTTGCATATTATAAAGTTCTCCAAATCTTACAATATGCATAAAGTGATATTTTAAAGACTCTAACGTATACTTTTAAAAATTTTGAAGAGGAGCTCAAATTCAAATGAGGTGCCAAATGCTTATTCACGATGCTGATTAAGTTCAAAAAATTTTAAGATCAATTTCACAAGAAATTTGGAATAGTTCAATAAAATAACAGAAATTGAAGAATCATAATTTGCATATATATATCAGTGGAGGATCTTCATTCATTGTTACATGGATTTAGTAATGAACTAAGAAAATTTCAAATAAAAATATAATGGAAAAAACATGAAAGAGAGTGATATAATTAACAATAACATGAGCAGGAATTATTTTGACTTTGAGAAGCAAATTGAAACACCATTTCTATGTTATTCAAAACATAGCAATTCATTTACGAAAAGATGCATTTGCAAAATAAACATTAAATTATGTAAACGTAAGACCAATATTTTTTCTCTGCTGATTTCATAGAAAATACTAACATCAATGAACATGACATAAAAGTATAATAGTCTACCTTCTAATCAAATATCAAACTGCTTAAAGAGAGTTGTCAATTTTAAGAGGATTTAAGTTAATACACAACATATTTTGAATTACATATGTGTTTATATAAGAAAAATAACTATAGAGTCCGTCTTAGTTTCTATAGGCTACTATGAAAAAATTGACTGAGACTCAGTGCCTTATAAGTAACAGAAATTTATTTCTCTAAGTTCTGGAAGCTGATAAGCCCAAAATCAAGTTGCCAGCATGGTAGGATGCCATTGAGAACCCTCTTCCAGGTTCTTACCCGGCAACATCATCGCTGAGTCCTCGCATTGTGCAAGGAGCATGAGATCTTTCCGGGGCCTCCTTTATAAAGGTATTAGTCTCATTCATGAGGGTTTTTCCCTCATGATCTAAGCACCTCTCGATTGCCTCTTCCTAATAGCATCGCATTGGGCATTTGGATTTTAACACTGTTGTTGGCGGGCATGAAGATTCAGCAAAGGTTTTTCAAAATTTTGCCACAATTTATAGTCTAACATTTACAATAATGAGTTTTAAAGTTGAAAGAGATTTTTCTAAAGTATGAATAATAATGTTAAGAATATAATTTTCAATTGACTATATAGGAAGAAAGACGTTATTTTCTAGCATCTATTTTGAAAATAATATTAGGAAGTCATTGGCATATGTGAAGACATTGGAAGAATATGTGCCTAAAGCTGTAGGAATATGAAACAAAAACCATAGTTGCTGTGTTAAAGATGATCATGATTATGATAATGGTGCTGATGACCACAATCATGTTATTTTGCATTGTCTGTGGCCGTGAAAGCAGTTGACTAACTGACCTGTTTTGGTTCTTGAATCCAAATCTCTGGTTCATTCTAATATTTCAGTACCGGGGACATTTGGAGTAAGAAGGAAAGAGAAAACTTAGATGGATAGAGAAATGAAGAGATTAAATGAACAAAGAGCACTTTCCTTTGAGTGGCTGTGCAAGTAATTATTCAGTGATTAAATACTGGAAAAGCAATGAAAAGTGAAATCTTAATAAAAAATAAAATGAAATTGGAATCATTGTTTAATTCCCTGATAAAAATTAATCATGAAAAGTCAGTCTATATTACACAGTGATAAAACTGTTATTTCTGTATTGACAGCTGTCTGGACCGGTGCCCCCCACAGTAGGGATCCATGCTGGATCCCTAACCCCTGATGTGGCTGCACTTGGAGACCAGTCATCTGCAATCCAAGGAACAGTCCCTTAGGAGAAGCCAAACCTGATGTTGGATTTCTCCAGAACCATGAAAAAAAATAATTTACTGTTGTAAAAGCTACCTAGTCTGAGGTATTTTGTTATGGCAATCCTGGAAAATTAATGCAATAATGATAAATGTCATTAATTAAATGCTGTGCTTTTGTAGTATCTTGTGTTTAGTAAAATATGCACACTGAAACGTATTGCTGCGCCTTAAGAACTAAAATTTAGCTTCTGTTAATCTCTGTGAAAACTAGTCTAATCACAGAGTGCTAATGACTCCTGAAAAGTGGCATGATTACTCACAAAATTATATTCAGGTCATTATGCTGATTTTTGGAAGAAAAATGTACTGTATGGATTTTCATGTAAGTGAAACAACAGCAGCAAAGGAATGCCATATTTATACCTTTGAGAAATACAGTTGTGTATTTGTGTAGGGAGTTAGATTTCTCTTTGGCTATTTTAAAGTCTCATTTTTTCTTATTCTTTCAGCATCATATTTTTATTATAGGTAGTCATTCATTTTAACAAAATATAAAATAAATTATACTGTTAATTTCTATGTAATTAATTTGCAAAAGCAGTCCTAAATGCTAAGCTTACCTGAGGCACTGATTAAGGTTTTAGTACAATAATGCTGCAGGCTTGAGGGGAAGAGGTTCTTGGATAGAGCAAGTGAAATACATGTTGATGGCTCATATTGACAGTAATCACCAAATAATAAAAAAAATTCTACCTTGATAAATGTCTCACTATTTTAAGAAAAAAGGCTTCCTAATACTAAACACATATATCAGTTTTGAATTCACTGTTTATGTTGTGTTGATTCAACCTGACTTAAATATAACCAGTGTGGAGAAGAAACTATTCCATGATGTGATGGCTGTTTGGCCAGCAAGGTGGGTGAGGCTGGCATGGGTATCTCCTACCACAAAACCCCCTTAGAGAGACTGATCATAACTGATACTCATTCTGAGATATATTAGCACCTCTCCCCTGTCTCCTGCTATGTGCAGTTCCTGGAACAGGCTGTTGTCCTGACCTCATGAAGCATGTACTTTATGCATCTGATAATATTTACCTACCAGTACCCCTGACTATCCCTTTTTTTCCCATTCTGTATAACTCTTTGGCACCTGCTAAATGACATGGAGAATATGCACTTCATCTTGCAGCTGCCCAAGACACATCCACATCTCATATGCAAGTTTTCCTTCATGAACTTTATTAATTAGCTGACTGGAATGGCCAGCTTCTTTCTTTGGTCTCTCCCTGCTCTCCACTTATGGAGGTAGATTCAGCCCTGGGACATTTCCCTGGGTCTGTGCATATGAACATGAAGCAAATCCATGGGATTTTTTATTACAAGAAAACTTGAGCAGGTTGTGTAGACAATTCCCAGGTATGCCTCTGCAATTAATTTTCCCTATTTACATCTCATATTAGCATGGTACATTTGCTACAATTAATGAAGCAATATTGATTATTACCTAAAGTCCTTATCATATCACCTAAGTGCTGTCATTTTCTGCTCTAAGGAACTCACTTAGGATATGATGTTATAGTTGGTTATCGTGTCTCTTTAGATTCTGCATGACTGTTTATATTTTCTCAGATTTTCCTTGTTTATGATGACTTTGACAGTTTTGAGGTGTACTGGTCAGGCACACTGTAGAACTTCTCATTGGAGTTATATAATGCTTTTCTTATAGACAGATTGGGATATGGCTTAGCGAGGAAAATCACAGAGTTAAAATGCCATTTTCATCACATCATATCCAGGATGCATATTATTAACATGATTTATGAGCTAATATTGGTCTTGAATGTCTGTTTTAAATATTGTTTGCCAGGTTTCTCTACTATAGAGTTAGTCTCGCTTTTTCTCATTCCATACTATTCTCTTTAGAAGAAAGTATGTACATCCCACAATTAAGATGTGGGGAGTTATGCCCTTCTTTAGCATGAAGTGTCCATAGAATTTATTTGAAATTCTTATGCATGGGAAATGAGACCCTTTTATACCATTTATTAATTTATCCAATCATTTAATTATACAAACATGTATTTGTGAATAGTTATTTTATAATTTGAATTAAAATCCAATGCCATTTCATTTATTTTGTTTGCTCAAATGATTGCAGCTTGGGTCCTTGGAAACTATTTCAGTTAGCTCCTGTGCTCCTCTGACACACCACAACAATGTCTGTTCTGTTTTGTTTTGTTTTTAGCACTTCCTTATTCACTGGCATTCAAAGATGCCCTACGCTCATTTTACATATATCATTTGCCATACTCCTATAATCATCCATGTCTCACGGGACCCCTGGTCCCCCTAATTTGAGATGGTAATAGAAACAAATATCCAGGTGATAGGTATACTTGGTAGTGGTATATCATATTTAGAACTCTCACCTGACAGAAAAAATAAATATACATGTATATACTAATCTATGTACATACACATATCTATAACTATTTGTGTATATAGCCATCTATGAGGATATTAAGTTGAACATGCACTCTTATGGATGTCTCCAACTCTGAGCTATTACCCCATGGATCATTCTAGCCTCCTCTCCTTGCTGATCTGTAAATTTCCACTCCATCAGTGAGAAACAATGAGAAAGTGATACACCATCCATTTAGTCAATTACTCAACCCTAGTATACATGTACAGTAGTACCAGAATTGCTGGCACAAAACCTGTGGGAAAACTTTATCAACTAGCATACACTATTCATGCACAGCTCCTTTTGACTGGACTCTTACTGACTCCAGGCTCCAGTCATTCCCAGAGGTCAGCACATTCCCCTCCTCACCTTCAAAGAGATCATTTCATACATAGTTAATAAATTAGAATTCTTATCACAATCTGTACTTTTTCTTGGGACCCCCAGATACCCAAATTATTTTTTTTTAAGTTGTAAACTTTAAGGTTCAATTTTTGTAAAGTTCTATGAGTTTTGACAAACACTCATTTTATATTTTGCATTTTGTATGAGTTTTGTATTGGAAAAGAGGAAGCACCAGGTCCACATGTTTGCATTGGTGAATTCCATCAAACTTTTAAGGTAGAAATGGTAAGAAATCTGTATTCTCTTTTTTCCAGAAAGTAAAAGGAAATGCTTCCTTAAAATTAAGTGCAAATATAACCTGAGAAAGAGATAAGGGCATACAATCAGAAACGTGAAAATAACTCTGAAAATAAGAGTTAAAACCTCAGACTAAGTGCTGCGTGACTAACCGGTCTCTGACTACGTGACCAACTTTGACTGTTGGTAGGAGTGCCCGACATCCTTGACAGATAAATATTTTTGATTGGATCTCCAGTTTTTCCTTGAAAAAATAATGTTTTCCATGAAGTACACAATTAAAGGGAAGGTATTAGTTTAACATTATTGCTGCTAATAGCTCTATGGTCCTAAATCTATCCATCTTTATTTTTCTGGAGTTTCACTACATATGGATAGAAACCAAAGTTAGGATGCAGGGAAAGAGAAACAGATGTATCTTTCTTTCAGAGGTCCAGTCCTTCTCATTTTCTTGTTTTTCTAAGAGAAAATTAATAATTTTTCTCCCTCAATGTAAACTCTGTTCTCTTAGAAATCATGTTTTGTATTATTATTTGAGAATTGGCTCCTAATGTACAACAAATAACTATAATGTCCATGGGCTTCAATGCCGGTTCTGTTTCTGGCCAAGGTTGAAGTTTTTTTAAATCTTTGCTCTAGGAATGAAATTTTACATGCCATTTAAATATTTGTATTCCATTTAAATATAAACATAAACCATTTATAGTGTGCAGAATAAAGTTTCATTATATATAAAGCGGTTTTCTCCTGAAGTCAATGGCATCAACAAGAGAGAAATCATTCAGGCAAATGTGTGAGAAAGTCTCAAAGAAAAAAAAAAGTCAAGCAACTCTGACAAGGTTCATCTAACGTGAGTATCTTCTGGCTGCAAATCCTACTAGACAGAACCTGGTAGTTTGTAAAAATGAAGCAAGTTATTTAGTTTCCTTTTGCTGAACTATGGGGAGCTACATAGGCTCCTTGTTGTATGGATGGGAAAGGGTTTACAGTTAAACACTTTAAGTGTAAGACAAAGTGCTCTGTTAGGCTACATGTACACCACTGTGCCACTTTGCCTTTTATTAAAAACCATTCTGACTGGCTGTTCAGGGCTTTCTGAGGTTTAGAAAAGTGAAAATGTTCCCCACTCTGCCTTTCCCGACACAAGGCCACAGACAATCAGGCACTGCATTAGTGCAAATGTATTCTCAGATTGCCAACTTTCTATGGCAAAACTGTAAACTTTCTTTAAAATGCAGTGGGAATTTTTAGAGAGTTAAAGGATGTGGGCTTTTAATGAACAGATATATTAAAATTAATATCAATGTATTATGTGTTTAGAAAGATGCCTTAAATGATCTCTTTTGGTTATCATTTATGATCAAACAGAATGAGTCATGAACATCTACTATATGCCCAATGTGCTAAGTCATTGTGCTAAACTTTTTATGTACATTATCTCACTTAACATTATCAACAACTGTATAAGAAAGTAATTTCACTTACAGAAGAAAACATGGCAGGTTAGTAATACTGCAACACAACAAAACTACAAACTTCAGGCAAACGTAATCAAGATAAACTTAAGCGTATTTAGTTTTGCATATTTTATTTAGTTAAGAAATAGATCTGAAAAATAATTATCATTAGTCTTCAGTCTTTAGTTTTAGTAAAACAATATAAAGTGGTAATTACAAGTAGTCCCTTGCTTAAAACGAGTTAGGCTTATATGTAAAAATAGTAGTCAAAAGTGAACACTTGGTTCTGCTACAGCAACCTCTTCTTGATACCAGCGATGGCTGAATGCAGACTGTTTTTTAGATAATAAATGTAGAAAGGCCATAAAATGATGGAGCCACAATCTCATCCTTTTTGTTCAAATGATACTATGAGACTCCATCCAACTTGCATTTCTCCTCAAATTAGCTCCTGAAATTGATAGCTCAAGATGAACTTGAACTGAGAACTGACATTCATAATTCCAGTCAGCCATGGACTGGCATACTCAGAGACGATCTCCACAATGTGAGGGGCATGCTCTTTGATCCTGGGAGGTAGCCATTACTTCCTATTTGATCTGTCACCTCCCTACTGTTAGGGAATAAAAGTGGGGTTCGGCTGTCTGTCATCACCCATAGGCAAATTCCGGAAGCAGAAGTTAGGTGAAAAGGAAAAGAGGTCTGTTATTCAAAAGTTGCACAACCTGGGAGGATGGTAGGCTCCTGCTTCAAAGCCCATTCTCTCCAGAACACCCGGCCACCCTCTGCCAGACTAATCTGAGGCTGTGCCTAGAGCTCTTTCTCCCATTTAAAAACGCCTTCCTTCAGGAAACAGAGGTGGCTGCACCACCATTCTCCAGGTGGCTTAGCTTGTTCATAGTTGCAGTCCAGCTTTAGGCTCCTTCCGGGAGTTATCAGGTGTTGTTAGAGCCACCATTCACCACATGGCTTCCAAGACCAAAAAGATCCCATAGGACCTACCCCACATGTCTATGCCGTGGGTTCAAGAGGAAGAGCCAGTGTTTATTCCTTCCCTCCATTTAAATTCCCTGGCCCAAACTTCCATGCACTCCAAGAAGATGTGCTCCCCACACTCTGCCCCTAGTAATCTCATCCTTTTTCCAGGCTAGACTGATAGGAAAGTACTTTCCTCTAAGGGCTGCATCCTCTGGTCCTACCTCCAATCAGGTAACAGAAGTGGGTAGGAGGGCTTTTTCAACTGCTCTTTGCCAACTACTGTTGCGAGCCTCACGCATGCTCCCTGCAAGCCCCCACCCACCCACCACATCTTCACCTGTAGGTGAGAAAGCCGCTATCACCAGCTCCATGCAACCTTGGTTACTAGGGAAATGCAGCTTCACTTATGCTGCCTCTGGCATTTCAGGATTTCCTCCTTTGGCCACAAGGTCTGGCCAGGCCTATCTGTACCAGTACTAACAGGCCACTGCTTTAGAGTCTGAATGTTGGATTGCTTCATTTGTGTTTTCTAAACAGAGTGGTTGGAGAAACACTTAAAAAGGTGGGGGAAACACATTGCTAACTGTTAGGCATGACCCGTCCAATGATCACATTGAGCCAAACAGGTAAATATGGTCAAATACCCTAAGTGGAAACCCAGGCCAGAATCTTAAAACTACTGCAGAAACTCTTGAGACCCTAGGCTCCACTTCAGTGCTTTCAAAGAATACCAAAACAATCTAGCCTTAGAGAGGACAGCCCTAGTTGCTGAAGGTCTCATGTGCTTTGTCTACAAATTTGGGAGTTTTCTTATTTCAAAACAATCTTGACTGGCTCTTTGTCTCACAAGCCTATAAACACACTCTTATTTCTCTAGGCCAGTGATTTTTCAACCAGTATGCTGTGATGCACTGGTGTGCCATGGGAATTTTTAAAACATGCACTACCTCACTATTTGTTCAGGGGCACTGACCTCTTTTCCCTTAGATTGTCAAATAAAAAAAAATGACAACTGCCAACACAGTAGCCATCTGATGTGAGTGAATCAAAATTACACCTTTTTTTTTGTAAGATTGGCAAAAAATACAACATTTTTAGGTGTGCCACAGAATTTAATCATCAGTTTATGTGTGCCATGAGATGAAAAGGGTTGAAAATCACTGCTCTAGTTAGCTTTAGACAACCCATAAAAATAGGAAGCACTTGCTAAATGCTGTTAGGTAATTGGAAATTGCTGAATGAGTAAGTCAATAACAGTGTTTTTATCAAGTCTCTTCAGATTCAATTTTTAAATTATTCAAAATCCAAATTGATCTTTAACAGAAAATATGTTCTATGCATGAACTAACTGAAATGAAATACACAGTATTTCATAAATTCTGTGTTATAAGTTTGCTGCTCTTTTCATCTTACATTGCTATTTCTTCTCTTTCTAAATCATGGCAATGCCTGAAAAATATTCAGAAAGAGAGAAAAATATTTATGTGTATGGTTATATTTTACAATATAAAAAGTTAATACAAAAATTCATCTACTTTATTATTTGCTTTACTATATTGGTCATGAAATACTCAAATCTGAAACAAAGAAATAAAAGACTATTTCTACATCTAATACCTTACCAAAAACTATATAAAGAACAAACTTCCAAGAAGTAGACCCAACACTAATAATTTTCAGCAGCTCAGGTAATTTATACAGTGCTGAGGTCTGGGAAAAATTTGCTGAACAAGGCCCCTAGCTCAGAATTTACTGTCAGTCTGTGTAATACATAAGTTGCAATAGTAGCACATCATGGTTATTTGATAAAATATATATATATATATTTTAAAGCTTTTGCCCAAAGGAAGGATTTTGTTATGTATGCTCTACATGACCCCAGGAAAAGTAACATGATTAGGTCAGCCACATAGAAACCTGAGATTAATTAATGAATCCTCCTCACCCCCATTCTTCTCCTCAATTCCAAGTTCTGCCTCTTGACCTATATTCATCCTTTTCCCTCATTATTGCAACATGTAAGAATATTATTGGTATGCTAACACTATATCAAACTACAACTCTTAGAATTGTATATGCAATTAGAATTCTCTTTCAGGGACAAGATGTACGCAACCTTTTAACCCATTTCCCATTTTTTAAAAAGAGAGAGCAGATTGCTGCTACTCCTAAAAACAGAATGCTATAAACAGAATGTCAGTTTTTTCTCGACTGTCATATACTAGAGCGATGTGAAGAAAATAATAAAAGCAAGACATTCGTGGGGGAAGTTAGGACTGTAATCCGGGAGTTCTGTGCAGCCAGCAGTGCTGCCCTCTAGTACCCTCGGGGGCAAATGGAAATGGGTTAAACTTCAAAGTCCATACTGAGTCCTGTTGCAATATGTGTCCCTATGGAAATTCCAAATGTGTTAAACCTAATGATGTGCTCTGGGATAATTAGAAACTATAGGGAAAAAAAAACAAATCATGAAATCGTCACCATAAAAAATGAGTAAATATTTGGAGTTTTTTAACTTTGGAAGAAAATATTCATATATTAGATGAAAGTTCTGGGATGTTTTTGTATAAAATGAATAATATTTTTGTATAAAGATAACATTAAGGTAAAAATCTTAAAAAAAGATCAACATATGAAATTCAAAAAAATTAAAATTTTTTCTCATAAACAATGCATGAAAGGGAGCATTTAAAATTCAAGGTTAGCTGTAACCATTACTTCAGGGAATGTTTTTGGATAACAGTGTCTGTGAGATGGGAGGAAGATGTCACATGAACAACATGTCTGCAGTCTTTCTCTGAAGAGTTCAAGTTCCATTCATTTGGCGGTAACAATGAGCAAAACTAAATGAGGCATAAATTCTTTTTCTAGTTCTAATGATTGTTTCTGTATAATCATAGACTAAAGAATTCTTTTCTTATTTATGTCTTTAGTCAGTATGTTTTCCATGATTTCAAAAGTAATTTTAATAATATTTAGATAGCTGGTTTGGAATGTGCTCCCTTTTTAAAAATGTTTGTGTATGTGTGTTTCTGCTTTAATACAAAAAATTCCCAGAAAGTTATGTCAATTTCTTTGTCGAAAAACTAAAAAACTATAAAAATTATCAAACTGCTCTTATAATCAGTCAGCGAACAACATTCCACCCACTCATTTTTTCATGACTTTCTGTACACTGTTGTCAAATGGACTGACAGTAACAATAACAAAAACAATGAAGCATAGATAAATATCAGAGAGCAGGAACTGAAATGGGAAACCTGTGTTTTCCTGGGGTTCTCACAAGCCTTTCACTAACAATACTACTGATGAATATGATAGCATGCATATCAATGAATTTCCAACAACACTTTGTGGTTTGTTCACACTCATATTTATCCAGTTGATTAAGGCAATTTGCATAATTTAGAGGTAATTTCTTTCTGAAAGCCATGACAAAATGCTCTGATTGCAGTATGTTGAGCTCTTTACACGTGCAAATTTTCCAAGGAAGCTTAGAATTGAGAAGGAAATCAAGGTGAAAATGTCTGTAGACCCCAAAAGCAGTGTTTTTAAAAATCCACGTTTGTTTTTCATCTCTTTAAATCTTTAAAACATAAAAGCTCATGTAATGAATATATAACCTAAAGAGATTTCTTTTTCTGTCTCTTGAATTCCTCCTTCTTGGATAAGCAAACTGCAATGTTATGTGAAGCAATATGGAAAAGCCATATGGCAAAGAAATGAGTCTACAGACAGTAGCCAGAGAGGGCCTCAGGTCTGCCAACTGACATGTAAGTGAGCCTGGAAGTGGATTCTCTGAGAGGAAGCTTTCAGATAAGACTACACCCTAACTGACAGCTTGGCTTTTGAACCAGAAGCACCCAGTTAATCCATGCCATAAGAATTTCTTACTCACAGACATATAATAAATATTTGTTGTTTTTAGCTTGTGTGTTTATAGCTCATTTGTTGCCTACTAGTAGATACATAGATATCTATTACTTATTCTGATATAGATAGATGATATGATTAATAGATAGCTACAGAGTGATTTTATTAATTTAATTTATTGCAATTTGCAAAGCTGTAGAGTGCTAAGACCAGTAGATTATGTCCAGAATATTCTATGGGTGACTTTAGAGACAGCTTTTCACATAATTGTGTATCTTCACAGGTATATAACATATCCTTGAACTCTGGGCTTAGACAAGTCACTCACCTCAGGGATTCTCAGGAAGACACCCTCCAGAGCAGATTTTGTTCAGAGAGGCTAGATGCAAAGATCTAGACTGCAGCAGTACTCACAGAATTCTCCATTTTGGGAAAATCATTTCCAAAACGATTATATCATTTCCAGAATGATATAGTGGAATTATTTTTCCACTATAAATTCTATTTGAATTTAGCACTGAGTTGGGACTTTGGGGATTGTTTTCATAATAGAAGTTGGTGCCCAAACACTTGTGAGTGGTACATATTAGCTTATGTTAAAATTGTAGAGTACCAAAAATTATCTCAGCATTAATCTATTGGTTTTTAAACTTCTTACTTTATTTTAAAAATATCAACTTTTTTTGCTCACACTTCAGGCTTGAAAGACCTTCTGTACCCTCTGTTACTCTAGTGTTTTAGTTCATTTAATCTGTTTGCATTTTCCCAGAAAATCATGATATTCTAGTATGTAATTTTTTTTCACTGAGTTATCTAATAGCATCTTTTTTAATACACTACTTTCTTTAGATTTTATTTATTTATTTATTACAGAGAGGGGAAGAAGGGAGAAAGCCAGGGAGAGAAACATCAATGTGTGGTTGCCTATCATGCGCCCCCTACTGGGGACCTGGCCCGCAACCCAGGCATGTGCCCTGACTGGGAATCGAAACAGTGACCCTTTTGTTTGAAGGCTGGCAGTCAATTCACTGAGCCACACCAACCATGGCTAATATTTAGAGTTCATAACCAATAATATACTAATGTATTGCTTTATATAATATTTCCCTGATTTATTCACTTAACATTTAATGATTAACCATTAGATAGCTGTGTTAACTCTAAATTTAAATACATCCTCTTTATGGATTTCAGAAATACAAAAAACACTTGGGGAAGTAATTTGAGGGAAATGGGAACCTTTTCTAACATAACTCATATAAGCCATGGCCTAGTTAACTACTGGAACTAAGAGAAAAACATTATCATTGATATTGTAGAAAGCTGCTATAGATAGACTCAACTTTTATATCCCACCCTAAATTAACTGCTCTAGAAATTAAGTTTCTATAATTCTTATTGCCATAAAGAATTAAATAGCATAGATAAAAACATCTAAGTTGAAAGGGAAGATTAATGTAGTTTTTTAAAGTGCATTATAATTCTAAACTGAAACTGTAACTTTACTTTTGCAGTTACTGCTTTAATATTCTGTTTTTTAAAGAAATATCTGTTCGTATATTTCTTTTTTAGTTGCAGTGGTCCAAGAAAATCTTGCAATGACCCAAGAGAAAAAAACATCAATACATGGCAATTGGGGAGTCACCTCTAACTCTTTCAGCGGCCTATGACTCTAATGAATGTCATCCCAGAGTGTTAAACTCGATGGCCTAAAATCTCACTTCTAGGTCATAGTGATTTAGGAAGAACTTCTTGAAGTTTAACAATTGTTCTGGATTAGGCCATTGTGCCTATAATCATTGCAGCTGCAAATACTGAAAGGGCAAAAGGAAATAGCCACCTTCTTACAGTAAGTTAAACAGAACAACCCAGTCTAAAGGCTCTAGTTTTTTTCTGAGTTCTATCCATCTTTCAGCTTAAAAACTCAAAAGAAAACAAAAAAATTCAAAAAAAAAACCAAACCAAACCAAACCAAGCAAAAAACCCTCACTTTTCCTTTTAAAGACTCAGTGGCCTTGTAACACATCCTTTTCCGTCACACATGTTTGTGTCCATACCTGGATGTGCACAGATATTTTAAAAGTGAGACTGAGCCTGGAATTCTTTTGTACATCTTTTCTTTTCCCCTTTCATTGTACAAGTTTGGAATTTAAATTCAATCAGAAAATGAGTGAGATACCTTATATACTTAAAAGCTACATCATAACTTGAGTTTCAGTAAAGAATTCTGATTAAAAAAATAATATAATCGATTCCCAGTCAGGGTACATGCCTGGGTTGCAGGCCATGACCCCCAGCAACCGCACATTGATGTTTCTCTCTCTGTCCCTTTCTCCTTTCCCTCTCTAAAAATAAATAAATACAATCTTTAAAAAAAGAAATTACAAAAAATAATATCAAAACTGATTTTAACAGTAAGATATTGTACTTTATCCTAGGAGTAGGATAAAGGAGCTGGTGACTATTTTTATCTGAACTCTATTTTGAATTAGTTTAAAGAGTGATCCAACATTCAACAGCTAGTATGTTAGACACTCCTAGACAAAGGGCAAAACACATGTAATCCCTGACCTTACTAGAGGCAGCATGCTTGATACTTAATTTGAATATCGATTTTATTATTTAACAAGCTGTATTTATTTGGGAAAGTTACTAAAATTTTGGTGTTTCAATTTCTTCACAGGTAAAATGGTACTGATTATACTCTAAATCTCTGGGTCACTGTAAATGGAAAATGGAAAAGTAATTCCTATGGCAGACCTCACAGTCTGGTAACGGTTAAACAGGTGATCAAGAAGGAAGTATACCACCGAATTAGATGTTTAAGTCACTGTGGAGGTGGAAACCAATAACATCTAATTAAGTTTATTTTAAAATTGTTTAAGAACAGCAAAAATTTACTCTGCCCCTGAATATTTTTCTTCACATAGATAGTTATAAAATTCTTAAAGCAGTATAAAATCTCACCTGGCAATGCTAGCTATTAACTCTCTAATGTATATTATATATTGGGTTCTCAAATGTTTCCATCATTGGGGATAAAAGTAAATCACTTCACAAAAATAAATACTTATTGTTAAATAAATCAAAATTGAGTTTCCTTTTGATGCTGTCCTTTTTTAAAAAAATACAGTCAGAATTTACTTTGTCTTAAAAGTTCTTCTCCTGCAGCACTTTCTCTACTTCAAACAGCAACTATATTTTCTTAGTAAGTTTATTTTGCTTCAATTTTTGTAACTAAAGGTTAACTGGAAATTGCTTTAAACTGTACTCCTAAGAAATTACTCTCCTAAAGAGTGGTGTTTGCATAAAAATTGTTTTTTTTTCCATATAAATGAGTACTTGAGGTTGCATTATTGCATTTATAATGTCTAAAATTTATATTTTAAGTAACAACAAATTGTGTTATTTGGGATAATATTGCATTTGAATTTGCTATTTAGAAATGGAAATAAATGTGTTCATAATTCAATTCTATTAACAACTGTATAAGATATTTAATTTAAAAGACAATATTTTTTACCTGGAATAAATATATATCTGGAATAAATAAATAAGTATATAGGTTTCTGCATGTACACATTAAAACAAAATGAGGATGGGGCATTTTGCTGCTTCAAAATGTTTCTAAGACTTTTGTGGAAATATAGCTTAATTGGAATAGAATCATTAGAGAAATATGAAGAAAAAGGAGCCAATTCAGGAATAAAAAATAATCAGATGTAGAAAAAGGAGATATATATGAACTTCATAAAACATGGGTGTGTTTAAAATATGTGATACATTTTTCAACATACACAAATAAATATTTTGTAGTTATATAATTACTCTCTACCTTTCTAAAATACAGCCTGTATTTTGGGTGACTTTACCCTTATCTTTTCCCCTGCATTCACTGGTTCTTTCATCATGTTCTTATTTGGATTACTGTTAATGAATAGTAGAAAATAGGAGTGGAGTGGCTGTTTTAAGATCATTGTACTAAGACTATGAAATTTCAGTAACTAATGAATTAAGCTTTTAAAAAATATCCCATGGCCTCATTACACAAAATACTAAACTTCAATGGGCTGAAAGTCTTTATTTACTTTCCTTAAACATTTTATTTATTTATTTTAAGAGAGAGGGGAAGGAAGGGAGAAAGAAAGAGGGAAAGAAACATCAAGTGTGGTTGCCTCTCACACATACCCTTCTGGGGACCTGGCCTACAACCCAGGAATCTGCCCTAACTGGGAATTGAACTGGCCACACTTTGGTTTGCAGGCCCACACTCAATCCACTGAGTCATGCCAGCCAGGGCTGAAAGCCTTTTAAAAGAAAGGGTTTATTAAGTCATTTACTATCCAGAAAAGGTCAGGTCATGGGTCATAGGGTATGAACCCCAGCAGTAGAGCTAAGTAGAGAAGGCCTTGAGTCTACCACCCTAGTAATGAGTGCTTTCATACAGTATGGTTATGTTTTAGAGAAGAAAGATACAAGTTGTTTTGAAAGAATTTTACTTTGGCTACAGATAAGGAATGTGGGATAAGGTGAAGTGGGGGAAGTTCTATGATAGAAGCACATTCTTTAACAAACTTTTGACTGGTTATTGGCAACAGTCCTGAAAATTCACGCATGTGCAGGGTGAAGTGGCCTCCAGTGGCAGCGGCTGGCAATCCCCGGTGTTCTTGCCTTGCAGAGGCATCACTCTGATTTTGCTGCATCTTCACATGCCTTCCTTCTCCCTGTATCTGTTTCTGATTCCAAAATTTCTTTTTTATGAAGTCACCAGTCATTGAATTTATGGACCACTATGGGCAGAATGATTTCATCTTAAGATCTTTAATTAACTATATCCACAAAGACCCTACTTCCAAATAAGATCACATTCTAGGATCCAGGCAAATGTAAATTTGAGCCAACATATTTAACCTGCTGTAGTAATTACTTATTAAAATCTAAGAAACATAATCTTTTCTGATAACAAAGAGAATAAGCATTTTCTTAATTTTTAAAATTTTAATATTTTAATGTTTTTAATTTATTCAAGAACATGACATGAACAAAACTTTATTCATGTTTCTGATGTATCCATTTATTTATGTGCCCATGAGTATTTTTTATTTATTTATTGTAGAAGTATAAGTGTTAATCTTAAATGTTGAATAATTTGCTTTTACTTGGCAACACTAATGAATTCTAATGTTAGCAACACTTCATACAATTGCTATGAGAAAGTTAATGAAAAGTGATATGAAAACTTAGAAAGTGCAGAAATAGTTATTTGATCTCAGTATTTCACAAAGATTAACATTACTTATTTAATTACATACATTTATAATAATTTATTCTAATCAAGAAAATGAGCCCAGCTGAGTTCACAAACCTTAAAATCATTGCTTTGCTAATTGGCAAATTAATATGAAATGCATTGCAACTTACAAGTTTTAAACAATTCACATTGCCAATTTTCAACTTTAAATAACTATATGATTTATGTCTTGTGCTTAATTTGTAGCAGCACACAATATAGATTTAGACTGAAAAATTGGAAAACAAATGTATAAATTATCAAATGTATTAACTTTTACATAGGTGATATCATTCTTTGCTATGTCTATCTGATAAAAGTAAACTTTGGATAGATAAAATGAAGAACATTTATCTTTAAACTAAATTGCAGAAATGGATTGTTACGTGATAGAGTACTATGTTTTCTTTGATTACTTTTGGCAATAGACTAGGTATATGCAATTTGGTGTAAACTCAAGGGTATAAGATCTTCAATGAAGTTTCTTGTTACTCTTAATTAAGGAAATTTTAGACTATCCTATAAATTGCTAAAATGGGCTTTGCAGGTATTAACTAGCTAGAACATGAAAGTGAGAGTCACTTTCGACTTATGATTCCTGGAATTTAAATTTAAGGTAGCAGCATTATGAGAATAGTTCTAGTTATTCGAGAGGGGCTATTTTAGGAGACATGTACCCTGGAGCCTCATTCTCATTAAATCAAGTGGGAAAAAGCATCAAACTTCACCTGCCCTGGAAGCTCTTCTGTTTAATTAGGGTGTTTTCTTGACCAGAAAGATTTATCCATCTATGACAAAGTCACCTTTGATCTTCTACCTAACAATTGCAGGAGTTTGATGGGCCAGTGACCCCCTTCTGAAGCCCTTTCCATGATGCGTGCAGTTTGATACGTGTGGACTGAGCATCCTTCTTGGGGACATGAGCACTGGGGAGCATGTGTGCTCTGCTATTTCATCACCATGAACTTTTCCCCAGTGACAGCACTTTGCATTTACACTCCTTCCTACTGGGATGTGGTATCTGAGTTCAAATGCCCTTGGCAATATACTGGTATTAAAATCTCTAACATAGAGAACAGATCGGTGGCAAAAGGACACAAACTTCCAGTTATAAAATAAGTCAGGGATGTCATGTACAGCATGGTGACCATAGTTAGCACTGTGTCGCATAGTAGAAAGTTGCAAAGAAAGTAGATCTTAAAAGTTCTCACCACAAGAGAAAACTGTTATTACTATGTATGATAATTAAATTTAACTACACTTGCTAAAGTGATCATTTTGCAATACTATATATACAAATATTGAATCATTACATCGTATACCTGAAACTAATATGCTAAGTGTTGACTACACGTAAATAAAAATCATTAACATATAATGAACTATACAGGAATTACTCGACATCATAAATAAGTACAATATTTTTAGAATGTGTGCTATTTTCAACTGCCTTCAGATCTAGAAATAATATAATTTGTCTGTAATACAGTGCTTAACAAAGGAGGGTAGCATTCCTTAAGACAAGACATCTACCTAGGCTGCTGGAACTGTAATTGATAGAAGGAAAAGTTTCTATGAGTACCTAAAGTATTCCAGGAGACATAAAAAAATGTGTCCTTTTGGCCATTATTTAATTACTAAGGTCACTAAATATAAGAAATATAAAAAGTAAAGATTATTTTCATGACTAGCGACAATGCAAGGAAACACAATTGCTGCCTCTACTATGGTTTTTCCTGATCAGTCATAATGTTTCGTTATGATGGGATTAAAAGTCCATAAATCCCAAAGAAATTCATGGATTTGTTTTGTTTTATTCTGTTTTATTTGACTATTTCGGTACATCTTCATCTTGGAGATTTGAAGATTTGATCTATCTCAGGAGACACAGCAGAGAAAATCATTAGCTCCAAATGTGTCTCTGTAGAGAAATCTAAGAACACTAATATCAGCAAAACCATATCTCTGTCTGCTTTTCCTTCCTTCTTTTCTTTTTACTTTATAACGTTTTTCATGCAATACTATTCTCCTGAAAAGCAAAAAAAAATATTACTGATTGGTCTTTGCAAAAAGCGAATTCACCAATGTGTAATAATGTGTTCAATCTGATGAAGAGTGAGAAGGGGTGTTCCACATTGACGTTCGATACTCTCTAAACATTTGCCTGCAGTTCGGCCATTCTCTTTGCTATATTTAATTTATGCGGCAAGGAGGTCAAGTGGGAAAATGCCCCTTTGCAAACTGGTTGACTGTTGTTTACAGCAGTGCCTTTTGTCTCAGCCCTGGAACAATCTAGTCTGAGTTCCCCTTATCAGCAGTTTAGCCATATTCAGGCAGGGGTATTTTGGGGAGTATGTGTGTTTATTTTTTCTTTTCATAACTGGTTTTCTCAGTCATTAGTGACATACTTTTATATTAACAAAAATAATTGTACAATAAATTTCAATTTACTCTATGATGGACATCTTTGCTTATATCAACTAAACTAGTGTTCTCCAAATTTTTATTATTCACACACCAGTAAAATAAAAATTAGCACATACTCAGAGTATATATACATTTATTTAATCATAAATTATATAGGGTTATCTACTAATATAAAGGCATTATATGACATATTTAAAAGAGAAAAGTTAATAAGATGCAAACATTTCTATAAGAAAGAAAGGTTTTATTTTTTTCTACTATTCAGAGTGGAGTATTAAATATATGTACCACATTGCTCTCCGTTAGAGTGATGTTTTCTTATAATTACCTCTGAAATTGCTTTTCTACCTTGCACATGGTATTTATATCACAAGACGTGAGAAGATCACATCTCAAGCTGTGAATAACTGGTTAGTTAAAACTGTAGAGCAGGGAAGGAAGTCGCTTGAATTGAAGCTCACTTAATCCTTACAAATTTATATCAAGATATTATATTTATTCATATTTTGCAACCTAGGGAAAAAGTAACTTAAAATTTCCTCCAGTAATTTAGAAGTGTTATGGTGTAGAGCAGTTACAAAGCAAGTTCTAACTGATGATAAAGCCTATTACCTTAATCTTCACTACTGAGACCTACATATAAATGAAGACTTAACCACAATTACAGAGAGAAATACTCATATATGGACTATGGAGATAAATGTTTTCCAGATAAGCCTCTATATGTTTCTCCTCTCAATGTGCCTCCACAGGGCTACCTTAGGATATTTTGTTCTTTGAATTAGAGAAGTGGGTACATGATTAACTGATGTTAAGTGGTTAAGATAGCTCTGTGTTCATTTATGTGTCCTTGCATGATTGTTACCTATCATCCCCTTCTGTGTAATTAAATGCTGGCCCTTTCATAGTGTTTTCCAATTTTCCCTAAAGCAAGAATGAGCTTTCTGATAAAGAAGTGAATTATAATTGATAGATTCGATGTTGGCACTTGTCAGCCTTCACTTTGAGATACAGATTGAGTGATTATTAATGTATGTAATGAACATGCAACATGCTATTAGTTTCTGGTGCATATCATAGTGATTTGATTTTGATATACATTATAAAATTATTCCCATGGTGAGTCTAATGACCATCAGTCACCATTAAATGTTATTATAATATTATTTATTTTATTTCCCATGTTCCAAATTACATCCTCATACCTTCTTTATGTTATACTTGGAAGTTTGTACCTGTTAATCTTCTTCACCTATTTTACCTACCTCTAACCCCCACCCCTCTGTTAACAAACAGTATGTTTCTTGTGTCTATGAGTCTGTTTTTGTTTTATTTGTGTTTGTTTATTTGTTTTGTGTTTTAGAGTGCACATCCCATGACCTCCTCTTTGTTTGAGTGCCTGGAGAGGGACAGTGAGTTCTCTGTTGTGTCTTCTTTATGAGGACACTGATCCTATTGGGTCAATGTCTCACCCCGATGCCTCATTTACCCTTAATTACTCCTTACTCCGAACACAGTGACATGGTGGGTTAGGGCTTCAGTGTAGGGATTTAGGATCATACCACAGAACAACACTTTGTGTCACTGTTTTACAAGAAAATATACTTAATCTACCTTATTGACATTTAATTCAGATAAAAAATTTGAGTCTGGTGAGATATGTCTGCAATTTTATAAGGATGGTCAACAGCATGATCATACTAAAATCATGGACTTTTGATTTATAGCCAAGAATAATAACTACTAAAACTAGTTACTTAAGTTTTATCTTATTTTAAAATTTAACAAATACTAAATCTAGCCAAAATGTATTTTAAAAAACTATATTCTACTTATTTGTTTCTGTTCACTTTTAGAAATTCATTGCCTCTAATTATAAACACTCATCTGATTGAGTACACAACAGCAGAAGTAGCTACAGCCAAATACTTAAAAATAACAAAAGAACATATGAAATTGTAATAGCTTAATGATTAGCATAGTGCAGACTGAAACTCCCTAAAATACAAAGAATATCCCAAGATTGCTTTCACATGCTGAGATAAATGGGTCCTTATTTTTCCTCCTAAGTTAATGTATCGTAGTTTTACCTGCTGAGTGGTTGAGTTTTATGAGGGTTTGTTGAATAAACCCTGAAGTATTTTAGGCAAGAGCTTTAGTGATTGTTACATTTTCTATTCTTTACTTGTGTCAAAAGCATAATAAAGACAAATCTCCTCAGTATAGTAGATATATGCTGGGCAATAAATAGCTGTTGGGACCTATTTATTTTTAAAAACAGAAAGGATTTGCATATAAGCTATGTGTCATTTATAGTGTGCCTTGAAAATATATATGAAATGACTAGATAGGTGGTACTTGACATTGAAAATAATTATTTACCTGCTGTGTGGTTTATTGGATAAATATCAATATTTATTCTCAGGAAGTAAGAGAATGGTAGTAAAACAAATTGTAATACTAAATAGTCTTGGGTATGATTATTATAGAATTTACTCTATCATAAACATATAGATATACTGTAGTTACACATACATATAAAAATCTATGTAGGTAGAGCTTAAGATATAAATATAGGCACAAATATATTTTAAATATGGACAGATGCATTTTATGATTATATATCTATTAACATTCTAATTATATATTCTATATAATAGTTACATATAGATATTTCACAGTTACTTTGAGCATAATAGGAAAATTAGAGAGATAATGCATGTAGGGTACTTATCTCTGACTTTCTAGAAAATAAATGGTCAACATATGACAAGAAGAGTGAAGCCTCAGCTCTCAAACACTGTGGCTCTCAAACAATTCAGTTCTTGATCAGTTGTTCTTGGAAAAATGTGTAGGTTGCCCAACGAAACATCAGCCTTGATTCTCTACCAGGCAGCCCTTTCACGCTGATACTTCTATGATCGGTCATGCATCTCTAAGGAGGCAAAACAAGGGGATTCCGTTTTCAAACAAATCGCTTCTCAAACAGTTTTCTGGAAAGAATTGAGTTTGAGAACCTAGATTTCACTGGAGTATTAGAGATTTTTTCTGTAAGGTTATCATTTACTCTAAACAATTGTTGTTTGTTTTCTTGGATATTTGAAAGAATGAAGATGGAGTAAATGAACGTTCTGTGATCAGGCTCCTCTGCTCTGACAATCGGTGTGCAGGACAGGGCGCTCTGCTCTGCCCTTCAGGCTGATGGAGCCATCCTGAACATACAGGTACACATGTGTCCCTGTACAGGTTTTTGCATTCAGAATTGTTAAGACAAATTCCATTTGACCTACCAATTAAGTATATTTAAAGTGGAGATGAATTAAACATAACATTGTTACTCAACCATCTGCACATTCTGGTCTCATTTCCTTCAGGCAGCAGTGCTGCTTTTGTTTCTGTCACACCTAGAGGTGGAACCCATTCCTTTCATTGCTCCCTCCCTTTTTTACAGTAAAAAAAAAGTACTTTGATTTGAATTTCTCTGATGGTTAGTAATGCCCAGCATCCTTTTGCATGTCTCTGGGCCCTCTGTCTGTCCTCCTTGGAGAAGTGTCTGTTCAGGTTCTTTGTCCATTTTTAATTGGGTTATTTGTCTTCTTGGAGTGGAGTCTTGTGAATTCTTTATACATTTTGGAGCTCAAACCCTTGTCCAAGGTGTCATTTGCAAATATATTTTCCCATATATTTCATTCCCTTTCCATTTTGCTAATGTTTTCTTCAACTATGCAGAAACTTTTTATTTTAATTAAGTCTCATTTGTTTATTATTTCCTTTATGTCCTTTGATCCAGGGGATATATCAATGAAAATATTGCTGTGTGGAGTATATGAAATTTTCCTGCCTATGTTCTCCTCTAGGACTTTTATGGTGTTACAACTTATATTTATCTTTTATCCACCTTGTGTCTATTTTTGTGTATTGTGTAAGTTGGTGATTGAGTTTCCTTTTTTTTAAATATAGCTGTCCAGATCTCCAAACATCATTTGCTGAAGAGGCTATTTTAACTCCATTTTATGTTTCTGACCCTTTGTTGAGTATTAATTGACCATAGAGACTTGGGTTTATTTCTGGGCCCCCTATTCTGTTCCATTGATCTATGAGTCTGTTCTTATGCCAGTACCAGACTGTTCTGATTACCATTACCTTGTAATATAGTTTGATATCAGGTATTGTGATCCCTCCTACTTTGTTCTTCTTTCTTAAGAGATACCACTTCACACTGGTCAAATAGCCATCATAACCAAATCAACAAACAACAAGTGCTGGTGAGGCTGTGGAGAAAGGGGAACTCTAGTGCACTGTTGGTGAAAATGGAGACTGGTGCAGCCACTGTAGAAAACAGTATGGAATTTCCTCAAAAAACTAAAAATGGAACTGCCTTTTGACCCAGCAATTCCACTGCTGGGATTATACCCTAAGAATCCTAAGACACCAATTCAAGAACCTATACACCCCAACGTTCATAGCAGTGCAATTTATAATAGACAAGTGCTGGAAGCAACCTAAGTGCCCATCAGTAAATGAATGGATCAAAAAACTATGGTACATTTACACAATGAAATACTATGCGGTAGAAAGAAAGAAGGAGCTCCTACCTTTCATGACAGCATGAATGGATCTGGAGAACATTATGCTAAGTGAAATAAGCCAGGTGGTGAAAAACAAATACCATATGATCTCACTGATAAGTGGAACCTAATTAACCAGAGGCATTGAAATAAAGAACAAACTGACAGTAACCAGAAGGGAAGAGGGAGTAGGATAATGGGGGAAAATAGGGGAAGCATGTCAAGGAACATGTACAAAGACATATGGAGAAAGCCAAAGGGGATATGATGGAGGGTGGGACACAGGGATCGGTGAGGCAGTGAGGAGTTGGGGGGGGCGAGGAATGGCAACAACTGTATTTGAACAACAATAAAATAAATTAATTAATTACTAATTTTAAAGGATCTCCCTATGCATATTCTTAAGTATGAGAAATCACCCTTCAGTCTGCCTAACATGTATAGGTGTAAATTTGGGAAACTATAGATATCAACACACAGTCTTGTGTCTGCGTCAAAGGTAAGTGAATATGCTGATTGCTTAGTATTAAAAATCTTTCTCTCTCTGTCAGTCTCACTTTCTTTTAATAGAATTCCAATATGGAACTTCAAAAAAATAGTCCTTTATTTCTGTAGAAAAATAAAATATCCCAATTTTTCATTAATGTATACTTAATAAATCTATGGAATTGTTGCTAATGTTCTATATGCCTTATTTTAAAAACAGCATTAATTCACAATTCTTATGTAAAACATGGGCCATGAAATTTTAATGGTATATTAACATAATTCATACTATTTTAGGACAGATTAATCTGTAAAATAATTTCTTGGTTTAGGAATATTTGTTTTATTGTTTGCCTTAAATTTCTAACACATGCTGATCTAATTATTTTGCCATATGTAGTAAAATAAAGTGAAAAAATGAAATAAAATTCAGCTTTATTTATTAGACACCATAGATATAAAAATATGTTTTTATAAGACCTATATATTATATAAGTATAATTAGGGCAAACATATGAAAGAATAGAATAAATATAAAACTGTACACATTTTTCATAGAAGCATCTAGATGCTTAATAAGAATATTATTAGCATGCTCATATATTTTGTCATTATGCAATTGTCCCTAAACAAAAAGTTATAGGGGAAATATCTAGTTTCCAATTAAATACCTACATGCAGACTTTAAACAAAAATTCAGGATATCTGAAATTTTAATTGTTAATTATGACAAACTTTTTTCCAATTTAGGTTGCATTGATAAAGTTAATTATAAATAATAATGTGTATTTATATATTTTTATGTATTGTCTAATAATTCTCATGGTAGAGTTTTCTCAGCCATTTCAGCAAACTTCAGTTTTCTATTATTGTCTCTTTTCTGAAATGGAGCAAGAAGCACTGATTTCCATAATGCATCTTTAATCATTTACTAGTAGCACATTCTCTAAAATGATCCTAAAAATTTACAGTTAAATTTAACTTTAAATGAGAGAAATAAATACTGGATCCATTAAACTTCCATATATTGAGGAAAAATACAAGTCATTCTGTTTTAACGGGTTCAGTAATAATGTTTTGCAGACATGGAAGATCAAGAACATGCTTTATTTCTCTGATACTTGTTTTTAAATTATAAGACATGGCAATGTGCTGCAGAAACTCTTTCTTCCTCAGAGGTTTCCACATCATTAAAATCAAAAATGACAAAACAGAACAAAAGAACAGAAGCCACATAGATTTTAATGGCAGGTACAATACAAGTTAACACAGAAGAGGAACAGAGTTTCTAGACAATAAAATAGCGAACCAGTTATACTATAACACTTTGAAGGTGTGGATTGGACTGCAAGATCACATTAGCCAGCTCTGTACATTCAGCAAGCTGCGAAGAAAACT
Organism: Phyllostomus discolor; assembly: GCF_004126475.2. Lineage (NCBI taxonomy): Eukaryota > Metazoa > Chordata > Mammalia > Chiroptera > Phyllostomidae > Phyllostomus > Phyllostomus discolor. The sequence goes on from NC_040906.2 coordinate 34,148,983, forward strand.
ACTTTGCTAGCTTTATTTCTTCTGAATTGGCCTTCTGTATTGCCCGCCAGTCCTTGTGTATTTGGACCATTGGTGTGCATGAAAAGTAGCTGAATTTCATATTTTGTCCCAGTATCACCACACATTTTTTGTTAACCTCTTTGCTACAGCTTTCCACTAATCTTTTTACAGGCTAGTGAATTAGTTTGCATATATGCTGTTGTAAGCATTTAAATTCAAAATTATTTCAAAGAATTAGTTCATTGCTATGTTTTGAACTTAATGATTTTTAAAATTTATTTTTAAATTATGGTTGACAAAGAATATTATATTAGTATTAAGTGTACAGCATAGTGATTAGATATTTACATACCTTTTATATATGAAGTGATTATTAATACCTTTTACATATTATACATTCATATACAAAATGATTACTGCAATAAATCTACTACACTTCTGGCACCACAGACAATTAATACAATATCACTGAGAATGTTTTCTATGTTCTACTTTACATCCCTGTACTGAAATTTATAACTGGAAGTTTATATTCCTTACTCCACATCACCCTTCTTTGCCTATCTCTCCATTCCCCTCCTATCTAGTAATAATCAGTATGTTTTCTGTTTCTATGAGTTTGCTTCCATTTTGTCTTATTTGTGTACTTTGTTTTTATAGATTCCACATATAGTGAAATCATATGTCTGAGTTATTTCACTTAGCATAATACCCTCTAAGTCCATCCATGTTGTTGCAAATGATGAAATTTAATTCTTTTACATGGCCGATACTATTCTATTTTATATAGTATGTACTGTATCTTCTGTATCCAGTTGTCTATTGATGGACCCTTAGGTTGTTTTCATATCTTGGGTATTGTAAGCAATGCTGTAGTGAACACAGAGGTGCATATATCTTTTTTTTATATTTTTTTATGGATAAAGACCCAGAAGTGGGATTGCTGGGTCATATGGTAGTTTAATTTTTAATTTAATTATTTATTATTGTCTCTAAATTCTGTTAAGTTTTTGATGGTTTTGTTATTTTGTTAGCTAGTACAAGTCTGCAAGAAAACATACTGGGTTTAGCACTTCACTCGTAGTTATAAAGCAAACAACATATGAATTTTTACATTCTAGGTAAAACTAGTACAATTCAGTCTTCATATTTTGAAATAACTTGCATCATCATCCTTTGTCTCACCACAACTGTCACACTCAGAAATTTGTGCATTTTTTCTTTTTACAAAAAATGCCAGTGGATTGTAGTTTGCCTTCTTTAATTTAAAACTTAAATAACAAGTACTTTACTTACCTGATTTGTCTAATAATTTTAACTGCATCTAAATTTAGGATGATAACAAATAACCAATTATCTTAAAAATAAATATATGTCCTCTCTTTTCACACACTTTGGGGATGTGACTAAGAGACTACTTTTAAAACATCAATGTTGTATTGTAATCCCAGTGCTTCTGACTAGGATGCAGGTTGCCCCACATTTGACTCATCATGAAAATTCAAAAACACCTGAGCTGATCTCCACATCAGTCAGTGTTCTGGCAATGCCAGTTGCTATAAAATTTTCATAACATTTATTTACAATGTCTAGGCTTATGTTGTCATAGAGAAGTTAAAAGTGCAGTGTATGAAATAGGGCCCATCCACAGACACCACTCTTCCTACGGAGCTCTTCTAGAAGATTATGAGATAGTATCCTGGCAACACAGAGTAAACTCTTCTGGGAGAATCTTGGGTAATATCTTGGAAATGTAATTTTGCTATAATAATTTCAAAACACTTATTCTTAATTTGTGTACTTATTTTGTCATATATACTAAAAATATCAGTTCATGAATAGCACAGGTACAGTTGATAATTTAGTAGTGCTCTTCTAGGAATCCTTTGGGTTATTTTTGCTTAATAAACCCAAATTTCTTAATTCTATTTGTTTAGTGCAATATTGTCATTTATTTTTCAATTTTTATGACTTTAGTTTATAAGTTTATGTCTACAATCTACCTTCAATTAATTTTTGAGTATGGTATGAAGTAAAATCAACCAATTTTTTATGGTTATCCAGTTATTCCAAACATTTTTAGAAAGACTTTCTTTCTTTATTACATGCTTTCAACACCATTCTCCAAAGGCCAATGACCTTAAATGAGGTCTGTTTCTGCTCTCCCCATATAATCTTCTCTTAATAATGTTTGTCAGTCCTTTTGTCAGTGTCATCATGTCTTGACTATGATGTCTTGACTACTATAGCTTTTTTGTAGTCTTTGTTTTCTTTCTTTCTTTCTACATATCAAAATCATTTTATTTCACATATACGCCATAATCTTTTTAGGAATACAGTGAATCTTTAGGTCATTTGTAGAAAAACTAGCTTCTTAACAACATTGAGTATTTCAGTCCAAGAACATGGGAATTCTACTTACTACATCTTTTCTGGCTGTCATAGCATATATATACTAAGGCGTTCAGTGTTGTGCTCCTGTGAGCATGTTTCTATTTATGTCTGTGGGCATAGCTTTTGTGGGTAATTTAAAATATGGGTCTGTTAATTCAAACATATGTCTCATCTTGAGACTCACTATCTTTTCTTCAAAAATGGCCACACTGTTCATTCTTGCTATGAGTACTTCTGGGTTTTGTTCAGGATGTCTTGACTGCTTTATTGTGGAGACTCTGGATCTTTTACATTTTTTTAGGAGTTTTGATTAAATTGCATGAAGACAATTAACATACTTTGGCTTAAATTGCAGTTTTGTGTCTTATATGGTAGCTAAAATCTCAGTTGGATGGCTTTTTCCTTAGTTGGGTTCTGTCCACGATGCATGGGTTGATGGTACTCAAAATTGGGGGCAGAGTTTATATACAAAATATGGCTTCTCTTCTTGGTATCTACCTCACTCCACAGCAGTTACACTGTGCACTGCTTCTTTAGATCAGCAAGACCGTAGATTTTCTACTGAAGTTTTAATCCCCTTATGCTCTGCTAACTTGGCCTTCCTTCAATTAAATAAGAATATAAAGCAGTCAGCCGATGCTGATGATTTTCTTCCAGAATCTGTCTCCTGTTCTTGTTTATTCTTTCATGTTTTTCTTGAAAGATTTTTTTAACCCTGTCCAGAATTTTGGGTAGACTCAACAAAGAATTTACTCTGACATAGTGGAAGTTAATTCATAGATTGAAATTTAACTTAGCCAGTAATTTGCCTGTATACTTCACTTTTGCATAGATAGATAGATGATAGATAAATATCACTATCTTCTTTCCTTTGTAATATTTTCTAATATTTTCCTCCATATAAAGTAAATAGACACATACTGAGAAAAAAATCAATGCTAGAAAACAATAACTACACTGTACACAAAAATTTTCTGGAATATTACAATGAATGGATTTAAATTAATTATAATGACATTTCAGAATTCTTGAATGAGTAGATTGTTCACACTTGACTTTATCATTTTTTACACATTTTAGCAGAATGTTCTTAATGAGAGCTTTGTATCAATACTACAAACAGCATTGCTTTTATGAGACTAACTTCTTAGGGATTAATAAGATATTTTTAAAGTTTAAATTTTATATTAATTTTCCTTTTGTATAAAGGACAATCTTTGGGACAAATTCAAGTTGTGGGAGGGTGAAATGGGGACAACTCTAGTTGAACAACAATAAAAAAATGGAAAAAAGTTGAAAACAAACTTTGTAATCAAGTAGACATGATATTAAGTCCCAGTTCTGTTATTTACAGTAAGTCAAAAATTGGCTGTTCTTTTAAACCTTAATGATAAAATTGTGCCCAAAAGTGTATAACACATATATTGGCTGTACACGAGTGTAAAATTTAGTCAAATATAATAATCTTACATATTCTTGTCACTTTCTAATCTCATTCATTGAATAACTTAAAATCATTGAGAATATAAACTGTAATTCCTTGAAATTGTTTTCATTCATATTAAATTGTATGAGTAAAACATGAACAGTATTCTAAACATACTTTTATTTACAACATTACGATTGCATTTGTCCCTCTTTTCTATTTTTCAATCCTTTCTTTAGTCATATAAATCTCTCATACTTTTTATGCATATATATATTACATATAATCTCAGTCTGTTGTAATTTTTAGGAGTATAAATTCATTATTGTTCCCTTATGGTATTCTGAATTTTCATCCAATGTCTTAGTGACAATTTGTCTTCAAAATAATTGTAGCCCAGTTTTTTGCATTTTGTGAATTCTATGAAGACAGTTTTAGGAAGTGCAATCAACATGTTTTCATTGGAAACAATGTGACCCTGAGCTCCACTGGCAAACAAGAAAAATGAAGATTGCAGAGTACAACAAGCATCTCTAATTTCTCTCAAACTGTTTTCTATTAACTGCATAAATTGTGTTAGAAATGTGTAAATAATAAAACATGAATATTTTAATGTCAAAAATATATAAATATATACAGAGTTTAAGCAAAAGATATTTGTTTGACATAAAAGTAAAACAACCTATCCCTCTTTTTCCAAAACAGAAAACCTTGACAGTTCTAGAAGGAAAAGTTACTGAATTTGTAATCTTGAGGAATATATAGTATCTTTAAAGTATATATGGTAGTTTAAGTTTTGTGGATGTGGGAATTAGGAATAATAGGCCCAGTAACTATAAATATTGAAGGATTCTGTCTACATTTATTAACAAAACCTTTATGTCCAGTATTTATCTAAAAACAAGGCTTTTTAAATTTCTCTTGAACTTATATTTTAATTGGCTATTCACAGTTTATTGAATAGCCAATTATATTCACAGTTTATTGTGAATAGCCAATTAGATTCTTAAGTAAAGCTTAGCAATTTTAACAGCTACGGTGGGTAATGAATACTAAATTAACCCAAGTAGTTAATTTTATTAAATTGTTCTGTATTTGTTTTCTTTAAATATTTGCATTTAGAGAATCTTGTCTACTCAGTTGCTTGAGCTAATGTGGCAAACATAATTACAACTACTCTTTAAAAAGGGTTTTAATACCTACTATTTTGAGTTTAATTTTACCAATTATGCCTTTGGTTAAATAACCTACTAGTCATTTAGCTAAATGACACAGGCTCTGGTACTTGTAATGTGGTTCAAGTGCCTCAGTGAATGACTGTCTTTGTTGGGCTAGAAAATTTGAAAACTTTTGACTTCTAATGGTTAAGATAATATAAACCATTTTCAACCATTTTCACCTAAAATACTGCAGCCTAATGGGGGTTGCAGTAAAGCATGGAGGGTTACAAAATTTTTATTCTATCACTTAATCTACTAGAACTATTTCTGCATGATAATATTCTCACAGAGCATTAAATAAGAGGCATTTTAAAAGATTTAAGTAGGAACAAGACGAATTTTTCAAACTCAATATAATTTGGTTTGAAAGTTTTTTGAACTGTTTTTAAGTTGTTTTCATCCAAAAGAAGGGTTTGGAAACATACAGATTTTCACGTTGCTTGTTCTCCGTTCTTTTTCGTTCTCTTTGCTTCATTCCGTACCAGCTTCCTCTGCCTTTTTTGCCTCTTTATCCAGTGTCATGCTCCTTTCTCGCCTTTCCTTGTCACATTTTCACCTGATTTCCCATCATTATATTTTTTCTATCCTCTCTGTCAATTACATCACAATTTGGATTTGAAAAAAAACAAAATAAAAAAGACAGGTAACACAATTGATACTGTACATATAACAAATCACACAAAAACAGACAACTTGATTTTTTCCTTCTGTGCATGTGTGTGTGTTTCTGATATATTACATAATGTTTAGTATTAAAGGCATTCTGTAAAAACTGGAGACACAGGCTAAAAACATTTGGGCACCAATGCAGAGAATTTATATGCCATCCATAGTAGAGGGTTTGTAAACTTACTGTTATCAATCTTTTAGCTTTAATCCTAAAATCAATCTTCATATTACTAAAAGTTCACAAGCTTTTATACAGACATTTTCATTACAATGTCATTTTATCACACATTTCTATCTTTTCTGTCTTTACAGTGAACAGAAAACAGACTGTAAAAAATAGTTTTTTTTTATTTTCTTGTTCTTCAAAATCCCTCCACCATACTGTATTAATAATTCAGACCTAGAAAAACAAAACTGACTCTGCAAAACCAGAAAGACAATCATGATGAATATTTTTCTTGTTGTCATTGACAAAAATCCAAGGAAACATTAATCTCTAAACTTGAACCCTCTCATTCTCGAGTGACATGAACAGATTAAAAGTTCAGTCAATATGACAGCTGCCTTTTTAATTGGAGGATGTGCTGTGAAAATGTCAGGAAGAATTTGCTGCCTTGGCAATAACACAAACATTTTCTTCTGTCATATATGTCCTTAGTCATTAATTACCCCAAAAGCAAGATTATGAGAAGTATATTCATGACTGTCATAAACCAAGCTTTTATGCAGACAAAAAACCTTTGAATCATATTATTAAAAATGCAACTAATAAAGCAGAACTCACTATTACTAATAGTTATATTTTTATCAAATTCCAGCAATATAATCATGTATTTGTGGCTAGAAAGAGCATCTAAATCTTATGCAAGTCAACATGGTAGACTTCTTCACCCTTTTCTCTTCCTGGCTTCGGTAACATGCCAACCTATGGAATAATGACTTTAAAAGTAACTTTTCTTTTCCTACAGAAAACAGATATCTGTGATTTTTCAAAAATGTTAATGATGAATGTGAGCAAATCATTCTTTATAAATTAGGTCAATTTTATCAATAGGAAGTAGATACAATGAATGAGAATAAAAATACCATTTCCACTATTGTTATTATTACTGTGTGTATAGGTGAATAAATTCATTAATCTAAGAAAATTTATATGGAATATTATAAAGAAACTAAAGCAAAAATAATTCTGGCCTTAACACTTTTAAGTAATCAAGGTCTAATATTCTTTGAAATAATAGGAAGTAAAAACAAAACTGTTTTAATTATATTTATGTATAAGGACCTAAATAAAAACAATTACTGGTGGTAATATTGAAAAGAGAAAGCTAAGACCTTTCTTTTCCCATAAAAAGATGCAGTCAGTATTTATAATGAGGTTATTTCAGTGGGTTTTAGTCATATCTATATATCTATAATTCAGCTTCCTCTGACACCCCTGTATACACAGACTTAGAATAATCCTCACAGAGTTCCTTTTTTGGGTGCCCTTACTCACGCAATCTCACACTCCTCCCGAGTGTGGAGTAGCACTTCATTTCTGGCAGCCTGGCTGGATGCCAGCAGCTGTCAAGTGTGCTGGCTGGGATTTGAGGAGAACTTGAATGACTTATTAAATACATATTTTTCAAGGTTCTATAGGGTTTACTATTTTGTTAAAAAGATCAACAAGTCTGATATAAAGCTTATAATAATTCTAACATCTACATACTTTTATAAAGGTATATTTTAAGAAAATTATACAATCATATTTCATTAAGGGAGAAATAAGAAACATCTATAAATTGTTCACCCCTGAAAATTTTGGGAGGAGTTCATAGCTCCTACTGAGGATATTGTTTTTTATGGCATTAAAAATGTGTCTTCTGGAAAACTCAAGAAAATTTAGTAAGAAAAAAGCTTTTTTTTGTTGTTACTAAACAGATAAGAAAATCTTAATGTATTAAAGCCATAAGAGCCATATTGCTTTTTCTATCTTCCTTTTACTTTATTTTAAATTTCAAATGTAAACTTACTCTCACTCACTGCTACATTATATTGTTATATATTATATTATTACATTAGTCGATCAGTTTTCTGTTGTCAAAGAAATTCAGGACAGATAAAATCTTGATTTCCTGTTAATTTTAAAAGACCACCAGACTGGATATATGTGTTATGCCTTTGTTCAGACCCATGGAATGTGCATCACCAAGGGTGAACAGTCATGTAGACTACGGACTTAGGGTGAAAATGATGCCCTAATGTAGGTTCATCAATTGGAACAAATGCATTACTCTAGCAGGAATGTTGGTAATGAGGGAGGTTATGCATGTGTAAATAGCAGTGCGGGAGCTATTTCTGCATTTTGCCCTCAATATTGTTGTGAGCCTAAAACTGCTTTAAAGAAGTATTTTTTAAAAGACTAGCTATCCATATAGTTCTCTCTATTCCTGATCTGCCCTATTCTAAATCTCAGATATAAATGTTGTCTGTAATTGATCTGGCTGTGAACAATTAGAATTTTAAAATAATTCATTGTAATATATTTCAAATGTATATAAATCTTATTAAGCATATGATGAATATCTACTTACCAATGATCAAATTTAAAAAATGTTTGATTTTTAAACTGAAATCTTATTTATTTTAGCAAAATATTTCTCATTTAGTTCATCTTCTGTATGTCTCTCTGATGACTTTTTTCTCACACTGAAGCAACCACTTATCTGAAGTGCATGTGTACCAGTCTAAACCATTTTGTTATACTTCTATTTTTTACAATATATTATTAACCTATTCATGAAACCTATAGAATATTCTTTTGACTTTTTATTAATTTCTAGGTTTATTAATTTATTTACTGATGTACAGATTTCTATGGAAACAGTTTCATAGTTGCAGTATGGATGTTAATATTCATGCATACCCACTCATGTATATCTTGTTTATTCTTCAAAGTAGTTTTACATTTTCTTCAAAAATGATTTTGCAAATCCTTTGTAGATTTGCTCTTAAATAATTTATGGAATTGCTTTTGTAATGATATGTATAAGTTTTCCCCTGTTGTATTTTCTGAATGCATAACTTTGGTAACATATATAGGTCACTGACACATGCTAACTTCACATAATTTAAATGTAAAATAAATTTTGTTAGGTACAATTTTCAGACCAAGAAGCAGCAAAGCACTTACCATTCTTCAAACCCTCATTATCCCAGAAGAGTTTTGCTTAGGCCCAGCACAAAAGGGAACAAATAGAAACATCCTCTTCAAGGCCTTCTTGAGAAGAGGGAACCTACGAAGTTCATGTGCGGGTAGCAGCCTAAATGCAATTGAAACGACTGAAAACTGATGCTGTAGTATAAGTGAGAGAGGAAAGGAGCCTCTCGTGCTATCTGGAGTTTTCTCCCCTTATGAGAAATAAGATTGCTCTCAGTTATTACTATTATTTTTATCTTGCATCTGGGAACCTTACTACATTCATTGTAGATTGAATATCTTATCTATATTTTCTGGTGTTCTCTTAGTAACATGATATACAAATACGCATAGTTTACAGTTTCTGTTTTCCCTCTACTATCATTGTCATACTTGTCCTGCTTCTGTCCAAATAAACATGCTTCCAGACGTAACCTTTCAGTGTGTTGCATGAAGGGCTTTCAGTTGAAGACAGTTTTCATTTTAAGGAAGCATCCTTTATTTTAAATACATGATCTACAGTACAAGTTATCAATTGTTTTTCTGTGCACACCGATATTATCCTTACTATCACATAGATATTAAAATATTCTTTGTTGTGATCTAAACCATACTTATTCACTATTTACTATTTTTGAACAACTGCTGCCTTTGATTTGCTAATGTATTATTTAAAATGTTTGCATTTATGTCAACATGGGAGATTAGTTTGAAACTTAAGTCTCTTGTGCTTCCTCCCCATGTTGAGTATTGATATAAAAATGGACTCATCCTCAAAAGAAATAAGATGCGTAGCTTTCCAATTGGTATCAAATTTTATTTTATATTTAATAATGATTTGTATATTTAGATTCTATTTACCTCTTTCAGTCAATCTTTTCTATTTGTATTATCTAGAATTTTAAAAATATTTCACAGTACAGTAGTTATTGGCATACAGCTGCACAATGTATAATTTAACAGTCATCTTTGGCTTTCTTAAGATTTCTTATCTGATCAATCTCTAAACATTTTTTCGTCTATAATATCTATTAAGGGTTTGAAAGCATACATAAGAATTATGGTGAGTGATGAAGAAAGGCTAAAATTTATCCTATGTAGGTAAAGTGAGCAATCAACTACACGATGGAGGACACTCAAAACTTAACAATTTCTTCTTCAGAGAAACAAACACATTTTGATCAAAATCCCCAGGAAGACACCCTGTAGCTTAATCCTGGACCTCATAGTTCTTTTATTCATTGTTTTGAGGTTTCTCTTACCCCTTTGATCCACCCAATCACTCCTGAAGCTTTGGCTATATATCTGCTGTAAAGTGTAGGTGAGAAACTCAGTGCATTCCTGACTGCTTAGGAAGACGTGATGTGGGGTCGGGGGGCAACAGTCAATTTTTCATGGTTGCATCTTTACCTGCTTAAGGTATATTTTAGAATTTGTCACTCATTGATTTAAAAATAACATACTGATCTTTTCTTTTTCTACTTATTAATTTCTACATTTTGATTTAATATTTCTTTCTTTTTAAACTCTTTAGTTTAATCATTTGCTTTATGTAAAACTTCTTAAATTTAACTGTAAACACAATTATTTTTAAAGTTTTCTGATATATATATATATATATATATATACATATATATAATCAGCAAATAGAGGTTATTTAAATTGAATCTCCTTTTCATGACCATACTTGCTTTCTCTTGTTCAAATGAATTCATTAATGATGCCACTTCGATGTGATATTAAGTACTCATGGAGATAGGGGGCACCCTTATCATGTTTCTGATCCTACTGAACATGTTAAAACAACACATGAACTAGTTTCAAGGGAATTTGCTGGCCAAGTTTGGCATAACGAGCAATAGCATAATAACGATGGTAATGAATTATATTGAATAGTAATAGAGAATTTGGCAGTATAGAATTTGAAAAAAAGTAGAAAATGGGAAAAACTCTTCTTTATAACAGGTCACACATAAAAATGTAGGGATAATGATAAAATTAGGAAAATATTATTTTTCAACTCCTGAGGGAAACTTGGATTCATACAAATATCAACAATGAGTATCAAAAATTTAGATGAAGGCTATTAGTATACATGATATTATATTCTCAAATTATCAGCCTTTACAGTGATCTGTATTAAGGTTTAAAAAGAAATTTCCTCAAGTGATTCTAATGTGTTCCCAAGTTGAGAAACACTGAGACTTTTTTTATCTGTTAAATTTTTATTTTGTAATCAAAATAGGCAATACAAACCAGTTGATATAACAAGAGTTCATATAAATAACTGCTTATAAACTTTATGAGGAAAAATACCCATGAGCATGGTGGCTGAGCTCCCAACACAGGGTGGAGACCGACTAGGCAGTTCTGCTTTCAGGAGACAGGAGCCCAGAGGCTGAGGGGATAGCTGGGTGGGACTGCTCTGAATGGAAGGGACAAGCCACTGCATAAAAAAACTTCACAATTTGTAAAAACATTTAATGGGTCTCATTTTGTAAATGTGCATTTTGTAAAAACAAAAGTAGAGTACAAGGGAAAGGAATCTTATAACAGATATTTCAGGTCCACTGCTGTTAGCTTAAGAACAAATGTTTCTTCAGGATCTTACTGTCATTGCACCCTTCTTTTTTCATTTTTCTTGGCTCTCTTCTTGAGAAAGATGGTCATATTTCCAGTTAACACAAGTTCTAGACACCTGGGAGAAAAGGTTAACTTACATTCAGTTAGAGTGTGGGTGCCTTAGACATGCTTTAGTTAGGGTATAAGAAATTTTCCAGATGAGCCCAGATAAACAGATGCTGAAAAATGAGTACACAAACCACATCAAAGTAGCACTATTGTTGGCCTTGTCCTCTAAATTTCTCTCTGTGGAACTTGTAGACTTACGCCCTCCATGAGTAACTAGACATAGATATCAATGCAGCTAATGTTTAACATGAATATCCATGTAGTATTTGCTGTTGTTATAGCCATTGTTACTATTGTGACAGCTTTTCATTCAAACTGCAGCTCACATTATTCTTCAGGCAATCTCTGTGCTGCCTTTTTTAGAAATATAACAGAGAGGATACTGACCTCTTTGTAGAATCAATAAAGGAAATCAATATAAAGCTCTTTACACTGTTTTGTAAAAGCAATTATGCTTTTAAATGTTACCTATATTGTAATTGATAAATTATATATTAGGAGTGCTAAGATCCTGACATACGAAATGATTTATAGCAGAAAAAGCATTTTCCTAGGAATTTACTAAGAATCTCATGTTTTGAAGATGTCATGAGCTACCCAATAGAAAATGCAACACATTTTCACTGTTTTCTCTGAATAATGCATCATGTGCTTGATAGAAAGATATCCCAAAAAGAACACTTGTTCTTTATCTGGTATAAGATGTTATACGTATACAATTTTTCTTTAATCATTTTGGATACATGGGGAACCCACATGAAAGAAAATAAGCACATACCATAAAATCACAAATTTTAAAACCAAAAAGAAACTAAAATATATGTAGTCCAGGTTGATTTTACAATAAGTCTCAAAGACAACAGAAATGAGATGCACTGTTTGGATGTCTTTTCAGCCTGCTGCAGGGAACCTAGATGTCTGACAGCCTTCATCTGCAGTCCCTACGAACACTAAAGTGGGGAAACTTTAGTATTCCCTGGGAAAATGACCCCTAGCCAGTGACTGAGCAAGGCAAGAGTGCTATTGATGGAATATTTCTTTAACGAGAAAGTTTTGCTTGGTTTTCCTGTGTCCTGGCCAAGACTTTCTCATAAATGAGCCGTAGTCTGAAGCTCTTCCTACTCAATTTTCTTTCCCTCGGTTCTTTCATAGGTGCCAGATTTATGAAGCAGACTGAGGCTCTCTCTGCCTAGTATTGTTTTCTCCCTTTTTATGCATTTTCACTGGAAATTTTTTAGTTATCTAAACTTGTCTGGGTAATTGATTCTAGAGGATTCTAACTGACCCATGTGATACCAGGAGTTATTAGAGAAAACAATTGAGTTATGGTATTTGGTGACTGATTTATTTATTGCTTTCCTGGAAATGAAGATCCCGTTCTGAGGATAATGTGCTTCAGGGGATCCCTGGAAAAAGTGATAGTGAGAGTTTTACATTCGGATACTCCAGTTACTTGTTTTGGTGGAAAGAAACAGCTTATTCAGTGCAATGATACAGCGTGGGGAGAAACTGGAGATTTCTGTAGTATGTATTGACACCCACTGGAATTCATGCCCAAGGAAAGAGGCACTGCAAAACCAATTTGCAAACTGACTTTGCCATTGCTACTAGCCCACTTTCATCATTGCTTCTCCAGCAACTGGCATGATAGGCACATGAGCCAAGCGGTAATGTGGCAGAGGTTGTGAAAACACATGGGCTCCATATTACTGACTCTTACTTACCAAGGCTGACCTGGCTATTGCTGCCTGTGAATGCCCATTCCTCTACAGACAAAAACCTTGATCATTCTTATGAACGTCGCTGTCCCTTTGTTGACAAGTACATTATGATGGAACTCTAATATCCTAGAACCTCCAGCTGTTTTTCTTCACAGAGAGAGATATCTATTAGGTGTATGGGGTTTCTCTGTCCCGATGTTAAGGCCTCAGCCATTACCACTACCTATTGGCTTACCAATGCTTGTTTTTCAGCTATGGCAACTTACACAGCATATCATCCATCTGTGGGACTCATTATCCAGGGTAGGTGGTGTAGGAGTGGGCCTCTGACCTGGTCATGTCACATTTTGCTCCATCCAGTGTCAGCTAGACTCATAAAGAGTTAGAATGGACTAATGAAGGGGACCTGAAACACTGAATTGGAGGCAACACTCTGTAAGGAAGCAGTATCAACCTTTAGACACAGAACAGGCAGTGAATAAAATGTCTCCTTATGTGCTTTATCTGTAATATGGAGAATGCATGGGTCTGAGAACCCACTTACCTTCTTTACTAATTATTTATTAGAGAACTTTGTGCTCTCTATCCCTGCAATTTGGACTCGGCATGGCTGGAGGGCACGGTCCCCAAAAGTGGTACCTTCTTGCCAGTGAGCACCATGACTGTCCCATGGAGGTATAAGCTATACCTGCTACCAGCTCGTGTTGAACTTCTTGCATACAGAGACCACCATGGCCCAACTATTATTAACAAGCTCTCTGAACCTTCAGGAATAACATTTGAGTACCATCAGGACCTGCCACGTCAATAAGGTAAGAGGAGTTTCAAACGTATTATGCCAGCAGGAGGGAGTAAGGACCAGTCATAACTCATGCTGATTTCAGCTATGAGGGATGTGGTGCTTTATGCTAACTTGCTTCTCTAAATTCTAGTGCCAGACAGTTGAGAATTTTTCAGAACTGAGTAATGGTCTGAATCTCTTTCTACACAAACCTCCTTCTTCTCTAATCTTACAGGTGACAAGCTTCCATTAGGTTCGGAAAGCTTCCCTGCCCACACCACTTCCTCCCACTGTATTCTTCACATTGTTTCTCCAGGGACTCTCTCCCACATGTTATCCTATTTTGGCATCTGCTTCTCACAAGGCTAAAATTTACACGTGTAGGTTTTCACCAAATTGGATTCCGTTTTTCTTTTATCCTTGCATGTAAATCGGACTTATTTCTTCTATCAAATGCCCTTCATCCTGTCTTCTATGTTCACATTAGTATTGACCTAATGCATGTAATTATTGTGTTAGTCCATAGTTCCAATCATTACAAAATAATGTCTCAATTCCATTTCCTGATACACAAGGTCATTTCCTTTTGAGGTTTATTTTCCATTCTAACCCACCTGACATTTGATACTATACTGAATTTTCTGTCTTTTTCAAACAAACTAAGGACTTTTATGCTCCTGTGACTTTGCCTATTTTGTTTTCTATACCTATAATTCAACCAAATGGGGGATAATATTTCCCTCTGTCAGAGTTTTGGCTCTTTCCACCCCTTTTAATGGCCACTGCCAGGGACTGTGAGGGATTACTCAGATGATGGATTATGGGACAACAGAGAAGGGAAGAAATTAAGAAGAGAAGTAGATTTCCACACTTTCTCTCTGAATTAGGGGAGTTTCCTTTCTACTCCTTGAGCAGAATTAAAATCCCTGTCCTTGAGAACTCCCTCTCAGCACTGCAGTGCTGACTCAGTTTCCTCGAGCTTCACCACAGACGTTCTTTCCTGGTTTTATAGGGTTTTTTTTAAAATGGGAAAAATAGATAAAATATGCTTTTATTTTGCCTTTTGAAATGCTATCCTGCATATTGTGAATCATTGTTTTGAGACTCAGGGTTGTGTTCGAAGTCCTCTGGGGAAATGTTTCTAGTTTCATTTTAGCAGTCAACCTGGTTAGTTTCTGAATGTGAGTTCCATCTGACTTTCCATGGCAGTGACTCCAACAGTGACTGAGTTTCAAAAATGTTTGCTGGTGTTGTTTGGATTTGCCTCTCCATGTCCCAGTCAAGGGCTGGTTTAGGACTCCACAGTGCTTTGATTGCCACTCAGTTCTCAGAGCCTTTGCTGTAGTTCTTTGGGATACTTCTGCACATGTGCAGCTTGGCGCTAACTGAGCATATGCCCATTCACACACAGACTTAATGACCTCCTTTTTCTAGCTTCCTTCCCTTAGGGATTCCCCTGACTCTTTGTCATGTGAGGTGCATCTTTCACCAGTTGCTATGGGCCAGACACATTGGTATCTCTTACAGTCTGAATTTTTACCATTAAGTGTTGTCACACAGTCCCATAGAACTGAATCTATGTTTAGGGTAAAATAGCGATAGAAAAGAGAGAAATTCAATGAATCATTAAATCAGTCAGCCAATGACAGGACTCTTCCTCAACCTCTTTGCACAACCAGGGCCCTTTTCCTGACTCTCCCACCCAGAAGTGCAGATTTTTCTCCAGGGTGTAGCACCCTTGAGATGGTGATGGCAGTGCAGATCAGGGGCAGGGGCTGACTTCAGAGCTGGCGTTGGACAGTAAAATAGGGAAAAGTAAAGATGGTAATGTGGATTACCTTTTCATACTCTGGCTCACAGGCACCTTTTCCCCTGGCCCACTGTCTAGAAAAACTGGCCTCCCATGAAGTTTTTGCTGAATTCTTCAGATACCCAGTTATAAATTTGGTCCAACATTGGGCCACAGCTGGAAAATAAAAGGTGATGAAAATGAAATAAAATGAAAGCTAACTCACATCCTCCATTCTATTCATCTTGTTTCAAATTTTGACTTTTCTTCCCATAGTCCCTGTTATTATTTACTTTTCAGAGAGTCTTCAGGCTGTGTGTGTGTGGCATGCTGTGTGTTTCTTTAGGCCAGGATTTTTAGTTACAGTCGGTGGGAGCAAAAGGTTGCAGAGGGATTAATCCATCTTACCCAGAACTGGAAATGTACCTTAGGGTCTTTATTCAACTTCATACTCACTGTTTATATTAATTTTACAATAAAATAAATAATTCTGTGGTATTAGATTTTGATCTAATTATTTTATGGATTCCTTTCCTTCTAGGACATGAGTTAACATTCCCTCATTGTGAATTTCCCAGAAAGACCTAGTACATGCTGAAAGTAAGAATAAATTTAAAATGATACATTATGTCTACACTTACCAAAAGAAAGGTGATATAACTGTAAAACAAGAATTATTATTATATATTAAGAAAAACATTTATAATTATAAAAAGTATATTCAACAGAATATTTAAAAAGTGTGCTAAATGACATAACTTAAATATATACATAAAAGGAGACATTAAAATACACATACACAGTTGAAGATTTTACAGTTTCTCTCTTAGTAATTGATCTGACAGATAACCCAGGGTAAAACACATTTTCAAACTTATATAAAACATTTACCGTAATACATACACCAGACTAGCAAATATCTAAAAGACAAAATAACAGAAAACACATTCTGTGATCATTGTGGAATTAGGAGCAAATCAATAGCTGGAATAACCACAAAATGACAGACATGAGAAAATTCATGAAAAATCACTAAAGAAATTATAAAATATTTTTACTTGAATGATAACAAAGGAATATCCTAGCAAATAGTGTCTGATTCATCTAAAGCTACCCTTAAAGGAAATGTATAGCTTTAGGTATGTATAATAGAAAAGAAGAAATGCTGAAAATCAGTGAAGTTTGTATCTATTCCCAGAAGTTAAAATATGGAGCGTGTTAAAATTATGGGAAAAAAGAAGGGATAACAAGAACAAGATTTAGTGATGCTGAAAACAAAATACAAAAATGAAATGAGGAGTCCTTCCTTAAAAAATAAACACAATTGATTTTTAAAAAGTTGGGAGAGAAGGTACAAATCACAATAAAAGGAGTGAAAAACAGAATATTACCATACATTCAGACATTAAATAGATAACACTGTACATGAACAACTTTATGCCATCAAATTAAAAAATGTACATTACATTAAACTTTTTAAAAAATCTAACAGTAAGGACACAGGAAGAAAAATCTGAACACTTGTTCATCTATAAAAAGTAAAATCAGTAATTTGAAATCTTACAACAAAGAAATCTCCAAATTACTGTGAATTTGTTAGTGACATCACCAAATATTAGGGAAATAATAGGAAGTTTATGCAAACACTTGCATAAGGTAGGGAAAGATGGGAGATATGGCCACTTGCATTATGAGGCTATAATAGCCTTGAAACCAACATGGACATTTCAAGAAAGAAATATTTTGGCCAATTACTCTCAGACATTGAAATAAATATCTTAAAATAAAATATTAAACAATAAAATCCAATAATATCTAAAATATGTTATATCTCATACCAAGTTTCCATTCTCCCCAAAATATGTTTGGCTTAATTTACTTCTGTGCATTTAATATTTATTTTAAATTTCAATATAACCTTAATTTTAAAAGTATATATTTATTTAAACATGAAAATTAATAGACTTTTTGATAGGGAAAGTTACTGTTTTCCAGGAAATTCACCTACCAAATTTATTTCCCTCATAATACAAAGCATTGAGCATCAGCAAGTGGTTACCCTCAATCTTTTTTTTTCATTTTGATAGACTTACAAAGGAAAATTTTTTCAGATATCTTGTTATAATCCTATAAGGCTGCCATAAGTATACAAGATATTATTTATATTCTACTATTTTGCATTTTAATTAGTGTTTCTATTCTATAAGTAATACATAATTTTTATAGTCATTGCAAAAAAGATGTAAAGGATATATATATATTGCATAATGTAAAATTCATCTGTAACTGTTTTTTTTAAAGATTTTATTTATTTATTTTTAGAGAGGGAAGGGAAGGAGAAAGAGAGAGAGAGAGAGGACATCAATGTGTGGTTGCTGGGGTCATGGCCCTGCAACCTAGGCATGTGCCCTGACTGGGAATCGAACCTGTGATGCCTGGTTCGCAGCCCGTGCTCAATCCACTGAGCTACGCCAGCCAGGGCATCTGTAACTCTTTCAATCTTAAATACACACAATCACGTGTTTAATCACCAAAAGAAATAAGATTTTATTCTGTATTTTTTCCTAAATAAAGTTCTGCAGGTTTTTAACCTAACTAGAGTTCTAAATTTACTTTAAATTGTTTTTAGCTCATTGTTGTTTTTCTTGGAAATTTTCCATGTTAAGTCACATAGCTCTCTTCCACCATTATGAATTCTTGCATGTTTAGTTTTTTAGGGTATGATTCGTATAACCATTCACTTATTAATGGCTATATAAGTTATTTCTATTTATTTGATCAATATTACATGGTTAAGTAATTAATCATAAATATACATACACACATATATTCATATGCCTATTTTAGATTATAGTCTTGGATTTGTCTATTTAAATTGGATGGATGCCACCAAATTCTTCCAAAAATGCTTTAATATTTTGCATCATCACAAATAAGTGTGCCCATCTCACCATATGTTCCTGTCATATGTGTTAGGAAAATTTTGGGCAAAACATGTAAGTATATTTTTGAATTTGCATAATCCTTATTACTTCTGAGAGTGAATACATTTTCATAAATACATTTGTTATTGATAATGGTGTTTTGACATGTCTATATCATAATTTTCTAAACATAAAAAAATAATGTCTGTGAGTTCCAACTCCTTTAAGTTATGCAAGAAAAAGAAACATTTTTTTTTATTTAGTTGTGTTTTCCAATCTGTTCTAAAGGGCTATCATGATCTAATGTAAAGCCAAAGAGTAGACTCTGATATTTATGTGGGAGGATCAGAAAGAAAATAGAATGTGGTCAGGATTTAGGTGGATGAAATGAAAAGTGGATTATTGTAAGGTGGGTTAATACTGGATCCTGAATGCTGTTCTTGTTAGAAGGTGTGTGGTGACAATGTGTCAATAGCATCAGTGGGAACATCATTTACTTGATTTCAGGGCCTCTTGGTTCTATACTGCACACAAGATGATCTGTGTCTTTTATCAATTGACTGTTATCCAGAAGCACTATAGAAATAATGGGTTATCATTCATTTTCTACCCAAATATTCTTAGAGAGCTGTACACTAGTGTATAGTACTCACTAATCACCTCTGTAGGTACAAGCATGTCATTTGCTTTGTGGCTTGACCTGGCCCAAGAATAGCTTTGGTGCATTGTCTCCATTGTAGTGGAACAAAGCATGTGCTGCCACAACTGCCCATTGTGCACTGGTTTCTCTAGGTGCTACTAGGGTTGACCAGGTGGAAGTAGGGGGAGTGGAAGTCCATAAAGAAGATTTGGATCCATGATAGTCAGGGAAAAGGTAGGACACTGGTAGATGGTTTTCTCTTTCTTTCCCAAGATGGACTTTGTAGCAGTTTATAAAGCATTTCTTTATTCAGGTCCCTGAGACAGAGCAACCAGCTGCACCCACAGCAGCAACGTGCCCCATCATAATCCATCTCCTGCTTTCCTCTGCCTCAATTCATTTCCCCTTTAGCTCTGCTTCCTTGAGATTGCCCTGTAAAGTTAAATGTGGAGCAAGAGTTTTGTAATTTAATGTGCTCTGAACATAAGCTGAAGCAGTGTCTGAATAAGATCTCCATTACATTGTCTTTAGTCTATGTATGTTAATGTCCAGTCCAGTATTTCTTTTATTTTAGATTTTAAACTGGAATACTTCCATTAATCTTCATATTAAGGCTCACCCCAGGAGATAGTGAGACAATTTCATTAGATAAGTATATAATTTTTTTCATTAGCATTGTTTTCTTTTTTTTTTATTTAATCATTGTTCAAGTACAGTTTTCTCCCCCCTACTCCCATTCCAGCCCACCCCCCCCAACCCCCCCCCCTTCCCCCCCTTTACCCCCCACCCCTAGTTTTTGTCCATGTGTCCTCCGAATTCGTTCCTGTAAACCCTACCCATTCTCCCTGAAATTCCCTCTTCTCTCCCCTCTGGTCACTGTCAGACTATCCCCTATTTCAGTGTCTTTGCTTATATTTTGCTAATTTTTAATTTTTTTTTGTTTTGTTGTTTAGATTCCTGTTAAAGGTGATATCATGTGGTATTTGTCTTTCACTGCCTGGCTTGTTTCGCTTAGCATAATGCTTTCCAGCTCCATCCATGCTGTTGCAAAGGGTAGGAGCTCCTTCTTTCTTTCTGCTGCATAGAATTCCATTGTGTAAATGTACCATAGTTTTTGATCCATTCATTTACTGATGGGCATCTAGGTTGCTTCCAGCACCTAGCTATTGTAAATTGTGCTGCTATGAGCATTGGGATGCATAGGTTCTTTTGAATTGGTGTTTAGTATTCTTAGGATAGAGTCCCAGCAGTGGAATTGCCGGGTCAAAAGGCAGATCCATTTTTAGTTTTCTGAGGAAGTTCCAAACTGCTTTTCATAGTGGTTGTACCAGTCTGCAGTCCCCACCAACAGTGCACTAGGGACCCCCCTTTCTCCACAGCCTCTCCAACACTTGTTGTTTGTTGCTTTGTTTATGATGGCCATTCTGACTGGTGTGAAGTGGTATCTCATTGTGGTTTTAATCTGCATCTCTCTGATGGCTAGCGATATTGAGCATCGTTTCATGTGTCTTTGGATTTTCTGTATGTCCTCCTTGGAGAAGTGTCTGTTCAAGTTCTTTGCCCATTTTTTAATTGGGTTACTTGTCTTCTTAGAGTGGAGTCGTGTAAGTTCTTTATATATTTTGGAGATTAAATCCTTGTCTGAGGTATCATTGGCAAATATGTTTTCCCATACAGTTGGAAAAACAGGCACATGGACCAATGGAACAGAACAGAGAGCCCAGAAATAAACCCAAGCCTCTACGGTCAAT
Source organism: Phyllostomus discolor (assembly GCF_004126475.2). Taxonomy (NCBI): domain Eukaryota; kingdom Metazoa; phylum Chordata; class Mammalia; order Chiroptera; family Phyllostomidae; genus Phyllostomus; species Phyllostomus discolor. The sequence continues at coordinate 34,170,170 of NC_040906.2, forward strand.
TAATATTTGACAAAGGAAGCAGCAACATAAAATGGAATAAAAATAGCCTCTTCAACAAATGGTGTTGGGAGAACTGGACAGCCTACATGCAAAAAAATGAAACTCGAGCACCAACTTACACCTTATACAAAAATAGATTCAAGGTGGATAAAAGACTTAAATATAAAACGTGACACCATTAAAGTCCTAGAAAGAACGTAGGTAGGAAAATCTCGATATTTCACACAGAAAACTTTTTTACTGACTTGTCTCCTAGAGCAAGGGACATAAAGGAAAGAATAAACAAATGGGACCTCATCAAAATTAAAAGCTTTTGCACAGCTAAAGAAAACAGTATCAAAATAAAAGTATATAATTTTCTTTTACTCTGTATTATATGGTATATTCAGAATTCTTCAAGAGAGATTAAAAACCTCCCTCTCCCATCAACATTTTGAAAATCTGATGTAGTCACAGAAGAGGTAGAACAAGTGAGTAGCAGTTGGCCAAAAGGTGAACAATTAAAAATTCAGTAGGTAGCAGAGAATATAGCTACACAGACTTTTGGTTTGCTAAATTCTGCCAAATATTCTTGTTTCCCACAGCTGTATTGAGCCTTGGGGATTCATAAATACAAAACTGGGAATTCTAAATACATCTGGACATTTCATTTGCAACTTATAAATCACCTTTTAAATTTTACATTACTATAGAAATTGATTTATTCTTGGTGTCTTCTACAAAAGCCAGAGTCTCTATGAGTGCCAAGGCTACAACTAAAATGTCATTTATTAGTCTCCATTAACAAACTTGGAAGGGTGGGATGCTAAATGATTATTTCTTCTAATAAGGTAATATATTGGCAGTGCCTGTAATTCTATTTACAGAAGGCCAGTCAGTATCCATTATTTCTTAAATGTTAGGGAGAGATTAGAGAGACAAAGTACAGTATGCTTTGTACTGGAACTTCCTAATTAGAATCTCTTATAGACAACTGAGTAGCTGTGTCCCATGGGGGTATTATCTAACTTTCTGTTGCCTCAGTTTCTTCATTGTAACGTTGGACACTATCATGATGGTGAGGGGGCTGTTGGGTAGAGAAAATATGAAAACCTCTAGAACTTGGCCTGATTCAGAGTAAGCATTATATGTTTATATTAATATTTGTTTTAATACTTATTATAAAGCTCTATGGCAGTAAGACTGATCATGGACATTCAAAGAGTTGTTTAAACCTAAATAAAACTACTTAGTAACTCTCAAATGAAGATTACAAACAAATATGGTATTCAGTTTTCTCAAATTCTGACACTAATTTTAGTACAGAATTAAATGGAAGTACAGAACAAAAACATTACTGCTCTTATTCTCATAGACTCATTGTTGAAAAAGTAGTGGTTTGATAGCTGTTAAACACAATTATGTAAACTAATTAGTATTAGTTTCCATAAAATTGGGTTCATATTACATGTGATATTTTGTTACTGGCTTCTTGCACTAAGTATAATGTTTTTGAGGTTCATCCATGTTATTGATGCATCAGTACTTCATTTATTTTATTCCTAAGTAATATTCAATGATATGAATGTATCACATTTTGTTTCCTTATTCATCCATTGAGGAACACTTGGGCTGTTTCTACTTTTGGCTATTAATGGCAAGGCTGCTCTGAACTTTGGTGTACATGTTAGTGTGTGGACAACATTTTTACTTATTGTGGGTATATATCTAAGAGGGAAATTTTGAGTCAGATGATGATGCTATATTTAACTATTTGAGTAAGTTAGAATGTTTTCCAGACTGGCTACACCCTTGTATTTTCACTTCAGCAGTGTTAGACAGTGCTCTACATCTTTGCCAACTGTGATAGTTCTCAAAAAATAAGGAAAATAAAACAGAAACAAACAAACAAATAAACAGACAAAAATGAAAATGCTGGGCTAAGTGGTAGAAGTTTACTTTCTCACAGTACCTGAGGCTGGAAGTCCAAGTTCAAAGTGCTGGCATGTGTTGGTTTTCCTGTGAGGCTGCTCTTCTTAGAGTACCAATGGCCACCCTCTTGCTGCTCTTCATATGGTTGTTCTCTACACACACCTTGTACTTGGTGCTTCTCAGCCTCTGTTATCTGCATCCTAATCTTATAAGAACACCATTCATGTTGGATTAGAGACCACTCTACCAGCCACATTTTAACTTAACATTTTAGAGGCCCTATGTCCAAATAAATCACAGTTGGAGATACTAGGGTTTAGGGCTTGAATATATAAATTTGAGAGGGTCGGATGTATTCATCTTATAACACTACCAGTGGTCACTATCTTGTTATAGAAATCTTAGTGTTTTGAATTGGTACCTAATTATTATTTTTTTGATTTGCATTCCTTAATGACTAATGGTATACAGCTTTTCCTGTGGTTATTGGACATTTGTTTATCTTCTTTTTTAAAATTTTATTTTAATTGTTGTTGCAGTACAATTTTCTATCTTTTACTCCCATCCCAACCCACCCATCTAGCCCTCCCTTCCTACCCCCCATTTCCACCCACCCCTAGTTTTTATCCATGTGTCCTTTATACTTGTTTTTATAAACCCTTCCCTTTTCCCTGAAATTCCCCTGAATTCCCTCTCCTCTTCCCTCTGAACTTGGTCAGTCTGTTCTTTTATTTCAAGTGTCGTTGGTTATATTTTGCTTGTTTCTTTGTTTTGTTGTTTAGGTTCCTGTTAAAGGTGAGATCATATGGTATTTGTCTTTCACTGCCTGGCTTATTTCACTCAGCATAATGCTTTCCAGTTGCATCCATGCTGTTGCAAAGGGTAGGAGCTCCTTCTTTCTTTCTGCTGCATAGAATTCCATTGTATAAATGTACCATAGTTTTCTGATCCACTCATTTACTGATGGGCATCTAGGTTTGCTTCCAACACTTGGCTATTGTAAATTGTGCTGCTATGAGCATTGAGGTGCATAGGTTCTTTTGGATTGGTGTTTCAGGGTTCTTGTTCATCTTCTGGAGAAATGTTTATTTGCATCCTTTGCTCACTTTATATATTGGGTTATCTGTCATTTTTATTATTGAATGGTAATAATTTCCATATGCTTTATAAGTGACCTCATAATATATATGAATTGGAAATGTCTCACATTCTGTGTTTTACATTTTTACTTTCTTGGTTTGTATTATATTTAGCGCATTTTTTTCTTTTCATTTTGAAGAAGTCCAATTTGTTTACTTTTTTCACATTTGTGCTTTTGATGTTGTATCTCAGAACCATTCCTTAACCCAATGTTACAAGGGTTTACTTTCACATCTTCTTCTGAAGATTTCATAATTATAGCTTTATCTATTAGATGAAAGTATATAACCCATTTAGAGTACATTTTTTTGTGTGTGTAATGTGAAGGAGGGGCTCAATTTTATTCATTTGCATATGGATAACCAATTATCTCTGTACCCTTGGTTGAAACTATTATTCTTTCCCCTTTTACCTGTGGAAAGTAGAGAATGCTATTGTTCAATGGTTTATGAATCTATCCATAATGGTTCTTCCATTCCAGGGAACTGATTGAGCCCTGTCAAAAAACTATTCTACAAGGCCAAGGGGTGGCGGATAGAAAGAGGGACCATGCATGCAGCTTAAAGCTGAAATGTCACTACCTCCCATTGTTCTTACCAAATTTTAATAGTTATTGTTAAAGAAATACTTTTCAATTTATGTAAGCATTTTCCCCAAATCCCAGAGAATTTTAATAATAATCTTTTCTGATTCTGACCAGCTTAAAAATTAAAAAAAAGTTATATTTTTATACATGAATTATGTCTTCAGTCTATAAATAATTATAGACTGGAATGTCCAAACATAAATGTATTGAAATCCCAAGACATCCTTAATTGTTGTAATAACCAAGCAACTCACATAGCTCACTAACCTGACTAATTTAAAATGTCTCCCTTTGGCAATGTATGTTGTTCCTCAAGCTACTATAAAAATAATAAGTTGATTAGCCAGCAGCAATGTCATGGTTATAAATTAGTTGTATGGTATTTTAAATAACTAAAAAAATTCCTGTGGTAAAGTACACCTAATTTGAATTCTGAGGATTTGGTCTGACAGAGGCAGCACTCATTAGAAATAGCAAATGCAGTAGGCGGACAGTGCTGAAACCACACAGACAGCGCATTCAAACACAGACAGTATACTGGTGTTTAATAAGCACAGCAGGTGAACAATTGGATTTGAAAGGGAAATTAAATGGCTTGACCCAAGTGCTAAGGCATTTATTGTGTAGCTCTGCACTTTCTATTCTATGATTACTGCAAAGCTCTTTTGTAGACCCATACGAAGGAACACTACAAGAGCAAGTGTGCATCAATTAAATATTGTAGCCATGGGAGAAAACAAAAATAAATTTTTAAAGGAAGTATGATTCAATCTGCTGTTATGTTCAAGCTATTGTCTTCTCTGTAATCTTTCATTCTTTATGTTGTGAACGTATATTATGAATTAATTGTTTTCTTTCAATGCAGACCATTTACTGATGGTTGATAATACCGTAAGTAGAAAATTACTAGGACTTAAAATGCTACTTTTTAACATAATATGCTGTTTAAAAGAAACATTTTGAGCATTTTGGTGTCATTCTATTATTATTTAATTTTTTCATAGATTACTTAACATGCTTAAACTTCCAAATAAAACATTTTGCCATTATGTTGAATAAGATATTAATTTCTTTGAACCATTCTCTTTTAATGTCTTGAAGTCAGTAATTTACTGTAAACATGTTAAAAGATGAATTGCTCTGTTAAAGGAAAGACCAATATTTATTGAGAAGAAAGATCCAAGAAATGGGAGAAAATATGGTGTGTTCGTCAGTGGTATTTATTATTAGGCATCTAACCATTATACACACACTTATTTATGGGTACTAAGGAAATAATCAGGAAATTACCCTTAAATTATTCTGGCCATACCCCTATTTATTTTTATTTTTATTGTTATTTTATTACAGTTGTCCCAATCATTTACCCTTTATCCTCCTCCTCCCAGCCCACCCCCTATTCCCATAGCCAATCCTCATCCTGTTGTCCATGTCCATGGGTCATTCATACATGTTCTTTGACTAGTCCCTTCCCCTTCTTTCCACCACTATCCTCCTCCCCTCAGGTCATTGTCAGCCTCTTCTATGTTTCCATGCCTGTGGATCTATTTTTCTCATTAGTCTATTTTGTTCATTAGATCCCTCTCATAAGTGAGATCATATAGTATTTGTCTTTCACCTACTGGCTTATTTCACTTAGCATAATCTTCTCCAGTTCCATCCATAGTGTTACAAAAGGTAGGAGTTCCTTATTTCTTTCTACTTTGTAGTATTCCATTGTGTAAATGTATCACAATTTCTTGTTCCACACATTTACTGATGGGCATTTATGCTGTTTCCAGCACTTGGTGTTGTAAATAGTGCTGCTATGAGCATAGGGGTGCATAAGTTCTTTAGAACTGATCATTCAGGATTCTTAGGGTATATTCCCAGCAGTGGAATCACTGGGTCAAAAGGCAGTTCCATTTTTAGTTTTTTAAGGAAATTCCATACTCTTTTCCACAATGGCTACATCAGTCTGCATTCTCACCAGCTAGGGTTCCCTTTTCTCCACATGCTCACCAGCACTTGTTGTTTGTTGAGTTATTAATGATGGTCATTCTGATTGGTGTGAAGTGGTATCTCATTGTGGTTTTAATTTACATCTCTCTGATGGTTAGTGATGTTGAACATCTTTTCATATGTCTCTGGGCCCTCTGTATGTCCTCCTTGGAGAAGTGTCTGTTCAGGTCCTTTGCCCAGTTTTTAGTTGGATTATTTGTCTTCTAGTGTTGAATAGGATCAATTCTTTATATATTTTGGAGATCAAACCTTTGTCTGATGTATCACTGGCAAACACATTCTCGCATTTGGTCAGTTCCCTTTTCGTCTTGATGATGTTTTCTTTAGCCATGCAGAAGCTTTCTAATTTTATGTAGTCTCACTTGTTTACTTTTTCCTTTATTTCCCTCAGCTCAGGAGGTATATCAACAAAATTCATATTTTAAATGGAACAGAAATAGTAATCTAAGTTTAAAGCAAGGTAAAATTGTTGATCTAAGAGCAAGCAGAGTGAAGGATATGAAAGCAGGACATATGATGTCTCCAGTAATTATAAAGATGCATCTAGTCTCTAGTTATTTCTGACAAAGCTGTTTTTGTGATTTATGGCAGGTGCTTATTTATAAACCCAATGCTGCACAGACAGAGTGAAAAGCATTTATCATTCTGCTTGGCTTTCCTTATTAGATAACTGTCACATAAACATAACCTAAATCTGGAATCTTGCTAGTCTGGCACGTAAGCTGGTGGCATCTCTTTGACTACCTTCATTTTTTGTATGACCTCCTTCAGCCAAAGAGTATTTGACAGTGAGTATCCTTAGCCTCTCTGTTTTATTTGCCAAGCAAGAAAAAAAAATAAAGTCATTCAGATTGGTGGAGATTGGTGGAGGCAGCAAAGTATTATTTATCAACAACAGGCAATTCAATATTGATTTTAGTTTAAACAGTCTAACCTCCAGCAGTTCTCAGTTAGTAATTCTCACTAACCATTATAAAATCTTTTATGGTTTAAGGCGATGTGTATTTTGACAAAACAAAATTAACCAATAAATGTGTCAGTCATCTTGAATCCAGGTAGCAAATAAACTGTTCACTCAAAAGGGTAGAACATTTTTAAAGTCTTGAGAAATTTTATTTTCCAAGGATTCCTCCACTCTCCCATACAATCCTACTTCAAATTGTTATTATCTTCATTGGAATATTCTCTGTAATTATGAATTAATTTATTGAAATTTAGGGTTATTCTTCATGGCTTTTATTTAATAGTTTATAATTTATCATCAGTTATGTTAAAGTATTGTGAAGATTTAACTATAAATGGCTAAGGATATAATGTAAGTTAGTTATAAAAAAACTAGTAAATCAGTACCATATATAACAAATAATGAAGATGAGTAATAAGTTAGAAATTTGAGCCTAATTAATTGTGCAAATGATACTGATGTAATACTATGCTGCTTATCCTGTTTTTTAAAACATTAAAAACTTAGGGTGCAGAGGACTAAGATATGTGTTAAATAAGTTAGTTCTCATTTTCACTGGTTTTGTGGTTACCTTATATTATTTAATACATTAAATATGATGCATACATATTTCTTGATATGATTGTTAAGTCTAAAATATTGTATAACTGTGATTTTTTCATTTTCCTTCTTAAAAAATGAAAGAATATTCTACTTATATGTCCCATATAGCTCGCCAAAATTATTTTCATTTTTAGTCAAGATATTTTCAATGTTTATTTCTATAGATAAGCATTGCCAATGGGGAAAAAATAAAGAAGTTTAAAGAAAAATAAAAGCTTTAAAATGAAGAATATTTGAAATTTATATTTTAGTCTCTATGCAAATATTATTGATTGAATTGATTATATAGATTATATGCAATATATGATATGGAATATTAATGCAATAGATAAGTATTAGTATGACAAACACAAAATATTTATATATATATTCTCATGGCTGTATTATAGAACTGCTACTCCTTTAAAAGTCTATTAATGTTTTCTCCTTATTGCAATAAGAAATATATTACTCTTATTTATTCTTCTCTTCTCTTTTCTTTTCTTTTAGAACTTACACTATTAAAAATCTGTTTGAGAAACCTGTATAAAGGACACTAAGGAAGTAAGCAAGTAAACAGTATTAAAATTGTCAGCCTACATAAATGTCCTTACTCTTTACTCTTTTCACTGTGATTTGTGTATTTACATTTACAGAATGTATTTTGAAAGACATATTCAATGCCTTGAAAGAACATTGAGTTTCTGCCCAGTCAACAACTTAGAATGAAGATAATTCTCACACCAGTAGTAAATTATAAATCTGCTTATAACAAATGAAATCTCAGCTATGCAAAAATCATTTTCACATATACAATGTCTACTTGTCCAGCAAAATTTGAATTTATTTGGAAATAAACTTTTAGCATTTCTAAGATCATGATATTCAGAGTGGAGTTTCTAAATAATAGATTTATAGAAAGGGAGGATTGTTGAGACAAACACTTTCAAACAGTAACAAATTTGAGGGAAGAAAATAACCTGCATTATAGAGCATGTTCCTGAATTATTCTGTAGCAGTTTCACTACAGGAATTTATGACGAACACCTATATCCTTTCCCAGTGACCAAAAATTGATAAACAACATCAAAATCATTTCTGTCATTTGAAATAGGATAAAAAAATGGTTCATTCAAGTTTTCATGGCTATTTCTCTTGATATTTTTTTTCAGAAATCATTATTTAGCTTTATTTGCCTTTTCCTTGCAGTCAGTAAATTTATAAAATTAAATGTTGCTGTATTTAAAGACAACACTCTCCATTTTTTCCTCATGATTTTAATTAGTAATGAGTTTTTTACATTGTGATATTTTCAAAACATGTGTCTCTATAAAACTGTATTTTTTCATAAAAATATATTGGTGGTAACATAGAAATTAGAGTCTACTCTGACATATATAAACTGAGAAATGAATGATGAACTAGAGCCAGGCAGGGGCAGCTTCTAAATTTAAGTATTATTTGAAGTCTCTGGTTAAGACTAATTTTGGAAATTGTGGGGAATAGAGGGGAGAAGAGAGACATGAAAATTATTGATCAGATTTTTTTTAAGATTTTATTTATTTATTTTTAGAGAGGGAAGGGAGAGAGAGAGAGAGAGAGAGAGAGAGAGAGAGAGAGAGAGAAACATCAATGTGCGGTTGCTGGGGGCCATGGCCTGCGACCCAGGCATGTACCCTGACTGGGAATCGAACCTGTGACACTTTGGTTCACAGCCCGAGCTCAATCCACTGAGCTACGCCAGCCAGGGTGATCAGATTTTTTAAAAACAAGGAAAATAACTTCATTTTCCTCAATTTAAAATAATTACATTACTATAAACCCTAAACAAGAGTCTGCAGTGAGTTTTTAAAGATTTGGGCTGTGAAAACCAAAAGCCACAGTGGTCATGAGGCTGGAGTGTAAATCCGTTCATGGCAGCTCATGCTGCAGGATTTCTTTCATTCTTTGGCAGATTATTAGGATGTATAATTGATTGAGTGGGCATTGCATTATTATTTTTGTTGCATTGTTAAGATAATGAAAAGTTACCCAAAGTTCTTGTAGGAATACACGGAAATTAATGGGGATTATTTGCAATACCAGATCAAAACTGAATAATAGGTCATCATTTAGAGTATGATTAGTAGTAGAATGGTTAAGAAATATATATATATAGATAGATAATATACTATTGCCAAATATAGCTTATGATAAATTTTGACCCCCAAATAAGACTAGACTATTCAGTCAAATTCATTTGTGATGTATAAATACGAAGCACTGTAAGCATTCATCCTCTTCAAAATAGTGTTCACATAGATTGACTTTAACATATACTGTAATTCAGGCTTTTTAATTAGTCCATGCATATATAATTGCTGAAATATTTTACATGTAAATTGTATAGTATTTATAAGACTATATCTTAAAAAGTAAAATGTTAATTTAAGCTACATCCTAAAATAAATGCCACAGCAATATTCTGAGTATATATAATCCATGTACAGAGACTTGAATACATGGATGGAGATGAGATCTTTAACAGAAAGTACCACATAGAAAAAGCAAGAAATAAAGGATATAAAGTGTCTACTTCTCAGACAACAATATAATGTGATTTAATATTCAGAGAAATCCCCCCCCCATTTTTGTCCAGTTCCTGAAGAGAAAAGGCTACCATACATTTTTTTTAACCAACAAAAACAAAGTGCTAAGAAATAAGAAAGGATTTTCTTACAACATCACACAGAGGTCCAAAGTCATAAACCTAGATGATTGTACAAAAGATATTTTTAGTGAAAATCATGATTCACAATCATGATTCTTCACAAAGTTACCCCTTTAGAGTTCAGCTGTTCTATTTGGTACACAAAAAGCACCAGAGCTCCCTCATCTTCACATATGCCTGCAAACTTGTACACTTTAAGCTTCTTTCAAATGTAACCAATTATACACTCTTTAACATCTTCTCACAGAGTGATTTCCAACTGGTATATTTTTCTTCGGAATTAGATTTATTTTTCCTTACTTATCAAAACCAATTTTTTTTCTGGAGTGAGAGATGCAGTACTTATTTTTATATATTATAACTAAAGATCTCTGCCAACTGAAAGTCTGACCATGATACATACTCATTACAGAAACAACATAAATAATATTCCCATAAATTAGGATCAGTGCAAAACAATTTAAAGGTGAGTCACATAGGTGACAAGGCAGAGGAATATTTGCTGCCCTATAGGCTACTACCAAATGAACATATTATTTCCCTGCTAGTACTAACTAACCCTCATACAATTCATATACCATTATATCTTGTTTTCTGGCTACTTTGGAAACCATCAGTTATCTTAAGGAACCCACAGGTTTCTATATATTTATATAATAATTTTAGTAACAACAAGGCATGATCATTTGGAATTATACCATGAGACCACCCTAACCAAAGCAAGTAGTATCTATGAGGAGTAAGATAATTTAGTGTTTTAAATATATTATGTAATGTCTTTTCAATGATCCTAAAAAGCCATGTAGAATAGTTCTTTATGGGTAATACATAAGCTTAGAAAAATGATATACAATATCTTTGGATTGTCAATAATTCTTTTATTTATTTATTGTTCAAAAACATCTTTTATCTCAAATAAATTTTTATGTGCATTTTTTCCTTCATTTTAATGTAACTTTTGATAATTTTCAAAACCAAAGTGTACTTATTTTCCCATTTCAGCTGAAAATTTGACAAATTTTCATGTGGATATAAGTTAATGTGAATTTTATTTCTGTGAATACTAACAAACAAGCAATAAGATACATAACAAAGATTTTAGCCATATTTTCTTTCATTTTCCCCAAATTTTCCTAATACTCCTTCCTAAATGAATTAAAGAATTTACCTTTGATATTTTGTAAAACATTTTTTAAAGACTTTATTTATTTATTTTCAGGAAAAAGAGGAAGGAGGGAGAAAGAGAGGGAGAGAAACATTAATGTGAGAGAGGAACATCAGTGTGTGGTTGCCTCTCTCATGCCCCCAATCAGGGACCTGGCCCACAACCCAGGCATGTGCCTTGACTGGGAATCAAACCAGAAACCTTTCAATTCACAGGCCAGTGCTCAGTCCACTGAGCCACACCGGCCAGGACTTACCTTTGATATTTTAAGGCTCTTTGTTTCTCTGGATTATAACCAGGAGCTTTTTCAAAAGAACCAATCAACTTCTTATGCTTTAGCAGGCTTTTCATTGCTCCATCCCCTAGTTAAATTGACAGGCCTCTGTGGTCAAGCAACTGCCCTTGGGACCCCCGGCAAACTAGTATTGAAGGGGGGAAGGGAAAAGTTTTAATCCTCTTGACAAAGCAATGCTACGATCCCTTGGAGTGTGAATCTATAGCTTCCTGGTGGAGCAAACAGATTCATGTTCCCCAGTTTATTAAACTTGGTGTCTAATTCCCTTTGATCTCTTTTTTTTTTTACTGGTAACAAATTAACTACCTATGGTAACATTCCTCCCTGAATACCTCTAGCCATGTAGTATTTATTATAAGGGTGACTTGGTAGAGGTCTAATCTTCTGTAGCTGCTTCTTGCTGTCAAAGCACATAGTCCTGCCTATTCCCAGGCCCAGAGGGTCTTCCTATCTGCTAAACAAAGAAAAGAGCAAAAAGGAATGGTAATCTTCATGCAGGGAAGACGGATCTTGCAGAGTCCAGGTCAGTTGGCTGTCCCTGGGAGGCAGCATATGGGATGTCTAGAGGATGGTGTCTAAAAGATGGTGCTGCTGGGCAAGTTGGCTTCCTTGCAGTAGCCTAGAGGTGACAAATTTGACTAAAAGGTTAAACTGGAATAGACTAAAAGTGAGGAGAATTATAGCAACTAAAGTTCTGGTGAGAGATTAAACCAGGTGACAGAGAGAAGGACTAACTCTACAATGTCCCAGATTAAGTTGGAGGAGTGGCTTGCCTGGAGGAAGGTGTGTCAGAAACCCTCTTGTTTACCATATTTAACTCAATTATGCTGAGGGGAGCATTCTAAGATTTCCTCCCTTGCTTCGAAGAACTGTTGGTCTTTTCTGTCTGAACCATTAGGGCCAAAAATCGAAAGGAGTTTCAAGTAAAGCCATTGACCACACCATACTCATCAACTCCACTCTAGTCTTGACAAATCAATCCACTCAAACCCTTAAGTCTCATTTAGGGAGGTGGCAATGCAGATGGGATTCTAAAATAAGACCTATACTATGTACACTAGCCATTAGGTAAACAAGGTCATAGGCATACTCTCCATAAAAAGAGAAGGAAGCAAAAACGCACAAAGATTAACAAAAGCAGCAGGTCATAAACCAGTTTCTGAGTCTGCAAGATTGTGCAAGTCTTCTGCTCGAATGAAATTAAGCAGTGTCCATTTGCAGACCCTTTTTGTCTGCTGTTTGGGTATCTCTCATGATGTCACTAGGTGCTGAGGTAAATTCGGTGTGGCATATACAGCTTTAGAAAAAAAGTTTAGTTCCCAATACTTCCCAGTCCAGAGATGGGAGGGGGGAAAAACATAAGCTAGGAGGGTTGAGTACAAGTAGAAGATTTCAGGACCCAGTTCAGTTTACTAGGGAAAAACAAAACTCTTGAAGACAGTTAACTACACTGGAGTCCCACATCCATAACTGAGCATTGTGATTTCCATTGAAACACTATTTGTCTCCTTAAGATTATCCTCATTTTCACAGAGACTGCGTTAAGTCTGGTATTAATTTGGCCTGATTATTTGCTTGAAGACAACAACAATAGTGAATGATCACATAAGCTTTTTAAATCTGCTTTGTTGGAATTTCACCAGGGATCTGCCGATTTAGCTTTAGTCAGACGCTCAGGGCATGGAAGCTAAGCCTTATCACAGTTGCCATTAGACTCTGCCTTCAATAACTATAGGTTTGGGTAAATGCCTCAAGATTTTTCAGTCCCACAAAATGTTTCAAGGTTTCTTCCTTGTCATCTCTTAGGGAAATAACCTTCACTCCTTACTTGGAAAGACTGCCACAACCCACATGACCAAACGAGGCACTAGGCTATTTCTGCAGTGGGCTCTAATAGTTTATCTCAATTCCTTAAGGGTGTCTAGTGATATCCAGAGTCCAGACATGTCTCCCTAAGACATGACATTCCAGTCAAAGTCTTGGTTAAGAAAATAACAATTAGAAATGGGTCTTATTGAATTCATGCAAAGAAACATACTGCCATGACTCACTCATTAAGAATTGCTACTTTCTGGAGGAATCAGATAGAAAGAAAAATAGCAAGCAAAAGAAAATGTTTGTCCTTTGAACAGAGTGAAAAGGACAAACTCCAGCTTTGTACTAGAAAGCTAAAAGTACGTAATTAGCATTCCCTAGATTAGCAAACACATTCACACTTTTGAAGGACATATGTCCATGAGATAGCTATTAAAAAGCAAAACTCACTGATCTAGAAATAGATCATCTGTGATAAGTTAGATTGAGTTGCTCAGATGGCTAAGGCTTGCCCGAGCTTGATGAGATCTGTCTCAGAAATTTGAATTTTTGAAGACTGCTTAGATAAGAGTTCTTGGAGACCATGTATTTGCATGTTGACTGCAGACTAAGTGTGTGCTCTGGCTAGGTACCTCAGTTGGCTGGAGTACCATCCAGTACATGAAAAAGAGGCAAGTGTGATCCCTGATCAGGGCATCTGCAGAAGGCAACTGATACATGTTTCTCTCTTGCTCGGTGACCCACACTCGCCCCATTCATTCATGTGCATTTTCTCACCTGTAGAACACTTACAACCATGAGGGTCTAGCAGCCATCTGGGGCCTGCAGTAGATCATGCAGTCTCCAAAAGATTAAGCTTTATTATGAAGCAGAAACTCTGGACACTGGCTTTTGTTTTGACCTTGCTGAAGGCACTGATGGGCTTTTTCCATGGCAGGATGAAGGGAGAATACAAAATTGGAAGCTCAGGGGCAGCCTATCTGAATAAATCATTTTGCCACACCACAGCTTCTTGTGCATGGGTCTTTGGAACGCCTTTCTTGTGATCCCATGGAAGAGCCCAATTTCCACAGACAACACTAGGAATATTTCACATCCAAATGGAATTACTGAGTCAGTCAGCATTGTCATGGTTTGAGGACTAGATCATGAGTGAGTTGTTAGTGGACATATGTGGTGCCTATGCCTATGACACTGACTTTGGGATGAAATGATGGGAAGAAGCTAGAGCAACCATTAGGAGACTTGATAAAAGCAACAAGGACCTTGAGAGACAAAGATAAAAATTGTTACTGGAAGCTGGAAAATATACAGACATTCGGTATACAGTAACATGCAGTTTGTAAGCGCTGACTTTCAGTAACATGAAGAATGGGAAGGGTACTTAAAAAATGCATGGTTGGCTGGGGAAATTCCCATGCAGAAAGTACAATGTGCCCACTGGCTTCTTCTAACTTTCTGTGAGTAAATATGAGAAACAAGGTATGTGCTAAGGAAAAAGCACTGTTTTGGAGCAGAATACAGAGGAAATAACAAAAAGCTAACATTTGCTAGGTTGTTCAAAATAAAAGTATTTCTATACCACAATCCCTTTAGAAGGCAACATACTTGTAAAGCAAGACATAGATAGACTCAAGGTGGAGATAAAATCCAGAACACTTGCAGTTTAGTATAATATCAGGATTAATATCTAAATTGTATGGGTTTAAGACCACCTTATTGACACTGCAGAAACAATTAAGAATGTGCCCATTAGAACATTGAGGATTCTCATTGTAATAACACACAGTATGTGACTCAGATCAAAGCAGAGCTGAGACTGTCTTAAAGAAATCTGTGCATGTAGCACAAAAAGTTATGTTATTCTCCAGATGCAGAGACAAAAATTTTGACTTTTTACATGAGATAGGGAGATTGTGGTACACACACTCAATTTTAAATAACAAGGGTTTCTTTCAGGGAATAGTGCGTTCTATCTGTTACACGAAACACCCAACAAAGAAAAGGGGCATTTTTCTTCCAGAATTATTACTAGTTTGGTTTGACAGATCAGTTAAAACCACCCTGGCTGCCTCTACCTTCCAGGTTCAGGAAACATGGTGAGAGAGTACTCAGATCACCTGAAAATACAAACTATCCTTTTATAAAAGAAAAGGTAATTCAGAGATTGGAGCCAAGATCCCAGAAAGAAGAACTAAAAGCAATGAAAAAACACCCTAAGGAAATAAAATGAAGCTCTACTTAAGGAACTGGGCATGTGTGCTCAGCTGGACTTTAGAATTGATGTGGGCCAGTGAATGCTGTGTTTATCTGATTTCCCTCCTTTCCAAACAGTAGTGCCTCTGTCTGTCTGTCCATTGTGCTGGGTGAGTCAGTGGAAGGTATCCTGTTTCTTTATTGAAATAGAGAAATTGTTCGTAAGAAATCCCACTCAAGGATAGTCAACTGCCCTTGGTAATTATTTAGCAGGGGAGCTCTTGGAGTTTGTATCAATCCTCTAATGAGATAAAACTCCTGGAATCTTTGGAAATGGTAATGTATTTAATATAAATATAAATATTTTGTGAATGGATAGTAGACTGCAGTTTTTATATGCCCAGAAATTATTTGATACTCCTCCACTGAAAATTAAGGTCTATTTTTCCACCCCTGTATATATGGGCTTATGAAGAGAACACTTTAAATAAATATACACCAGATGTAGCCCTTTAGAGGACTAAAAACCTCTTCTGTTTTACTTCGAAGTTCATGTAAGAAGTCACACTATCCTGCTGAAGAGACCATTTGGAGCAGCAATGATACTACAAGGAGATGGAAAAGAGCCTACCTGCACGCTTTCCAGACTTCCCACCATGGCATCAGGCATGTGAGTGATGTGCTATCTTAGACCTTTTGCACAACCCAGCTGTTAGCTGGAATCTACTGAGTGACACCTGTAGATACCACACACAGGAAGACAGACCTGGTAAAACCTGCCTGCATTACTCATGTACAGAAATACAGCTGTAACAAAATTGTTTTCGACCATCATATTTTGCGGTGGTTATGAAGAAAAGATAACCAAAACAAAGCGTCAGTCATTGCATATTTTACATCTCCCTTTGCTACAGCAAGCATTTTCTTTAGAGATTGTGGTAGGACTAAACCAATAAAAATGTATTGACTTAAGTATCAAAATTAGAAAAATGCACGGGGGGGGTGACTCTTTGTTTTCTGCTTCTAGAGTCAGATTTCAATAGAGAGTCTGAAGAACACCTCCCTCTTTAATTGCATTTTTTTCTTGACATAGCCTGCAGTACATTGACTACGTTTTAAAGTTAAACATACAATTCTCTGTAGGAATACATCAGTTCCATTCATCTGGTAGGTTTAGTGTTGATTTTTATTTCTAGTGTGAAATTGTGAGTGTTGCTGATTTAACAACCAGCTCATAGAGAAGAGACCATTATTCAATGTGATAGCACCTGCTGGGAACAATGTCTTAGATCACATCGCAAACGTTGTCAATGACAAAATGTAGAGGCTCTGACAGATGGAGCCCTCAATCCATTAAGAGATATTCTGCTATTTAAAATTGCATATGTCGTGACCTCATTCTCCTCTTACAAGAGAAAGTCAAGGTTTTTCCCTCTGGATCTTGAGAATAACACATCACACAACTCCATGCTATCAATGATTATTTTTTGAAATCTATGCCAACACTCAAGCATGTATTCAAAACATTTAAAAATAGGCAGTATTATTTATCTCATGACTCCATCTGGTATAATATGAACTATAATGACAACACCTGTAGAGAACATTCTAGGAAGTAAAAATATCAGCCTGCCTTCCAGCATTTCCTATGGATATGTCATGTAAAGCAGATGGCCTGAAGTCACTTGGTATTATTTAGTATCCTTATTAAAACTTGTGCCACATTTCACTATGATTTGAATCTATCATGTTAAAAATTATTTCTATATGTGCACATTTGTTTAATTCTTAACTAACCAGATCATTTCAGTGTTTCCCAATTTCTTCTATGCAGTGTTTATTGCTATCAAAGGGGTAATTAAATTTAAAAGTATTGTTTAAAAACCTGAAAATTTAGCATCAGATTTTCTCATAGCCTTTATGTCAACAGCTATTGTGAATTTTCAAACAGGGTTCTAAATGACAGCATATTCCAAGGTTAATGCATCTTGATAAAACCAACCCATGCAGTACCTTTTGCAGCTAGCCACTTTGAATGTTCTTTTATTCATTTATAATTTTCTGGAATTATTTAACAACTTATGGTCATCAAAACTATAAAAGTATAGGATTAATCAAAGTTCAGATAGTAGTAACCTCTAGAATCAAGTTATAACCTATAGTGAATTAGAAATACTTGGCAATCTTCCCCACCTCATGCCATTTAGGTGATATGCTGTATGCAACATGCACTCCTCTTGAGAAAAAGGAAAACATAAGGAAGAATGGCTCTATTTGTGAGCCCCCTCACCTTGCCACCAGTTTATGCTTGACTTTTATTTTCTATCTCAGGACAATTTATACTATGGACACAGCAAGCAGCTGCACAGGGAAAATGTAACACTAACCTAAAAATGAGCAGAGAATTGCCCTCAAGTGGAGAGTCCCATCAGGGTAGCTGCCAGATGTCAGGCTCGCTGCAGTTAAACTGTGGGAACTACTCTATTTCCACATTTGTAATTTGTGGTTCCAATACCTGTGGAGCTCTATTTCCACATACTGCACAAGAAATCATTTGTAGAAAGCATAAAGTCACAAGTAGGAATGGTTTTCTTATTCTATTAGGTTTATTTTTATAATGACTTAATACACTTTCCAATATGAACAGGAATGTGTATTTAAAAATCAATGCCAAAGTTTTTTATGATATAAAATAATTCTTTCTGTCCTCTTGAACTGTGGCTCCCTGACTCCACAGTTGGATGCTATTTTAATGCTGTTAGACTAACTGTTTTTCCTTCACTTTCACTTATACTCTTTAGTCACATTTGAAATAAACTTTACCTAAAGGATAATTCATTTACAATAAAATGATGTTTAAAATTGTCATTTGCTAAATAACTTTTATGAGGAAGAGTGTGACTGAACAATCATTATTACTAAAATTTCTAACAGTCTCACAGAAACAGCCTTGAGCAGTGTGGCTCAGCTGGTTAAGTGTCATTCTGCAAAGAGAGAGGTCACCAATTAGATTTGGGTTGTGGGCCTGAAGGGGTCAGGACACCTACAAGAGGCAACTGATCAGTGGTTCTCTCTTCACAGATTTCTCTCCCTCTCTTTCTCCTTCCCTTCCCCTCTTTCTAAAAATAAATAAATAAAATCTTTTTTAAAATCTCACTAAAACATTTTGGGAGTAACAAAATGTGTTGGGGTTGAGTCTGTTTTTATAGATAAATACATTATAAAACATAAGAAAAACAATTTGACTTTAAAGGCTTTGTATTCATAATTACAAAGACAACAATAACAAATATCAAAAAACCCCATTTACTTAGAATAGATAATACCTATAGGCCATGAAAACACACTTTAGACTCTAGAAATATAATGAAATTCTTACATTCTGAAAGTAAACTAACATTGTTTCTATATTTTTAAAAGCTCATGGTTTTTATAATTAAACAGAATAACTTAGATAAGCAATTGAGAGATTTTAAACTCTGGTTATTTTGATTTTGCTTCTACAGAACTTGCTTCTATGTTAATGAAAAAAATGATTAAAAAGTGATTGAAAATAAGCTAAAACTTTGGGCTCTAGAAGTAGCACATAGAAATTCCTTTTATTAAAATAATCACAAGCTGTGAATATGTGCCTGAGGCTAAAATTTTTCTAATCTAATGTATCTGTTTGCACTATGAGGCCACCTATTTTACAATGAAAACTCTTAATCCACAGAATAAGCCATTTCAAATATAATTTTATGAAGGTAGATCATTCCTCTACTTTGGAAGATTAAACATAAAACTTCAACTCAAAATATTCTCAACTAACAAGAATGACTTCCTTGTCAAGCCTCTACCATAACTGTAACAGGGTGCAGCCAAGAGGGGAGCCTCAAATAGGGATCTGTAATAAGATCCAGAAGAGCCTGGAGATAATTGGCTCCACACCACAGGGCCACACCTGCCCGGAGTCTGGCAGCTGTAGCCAATTGTGAGAGGAGCCCGAAATGGGGCTTCAGAGGAAGATTGGCGCTGGGATTTAAAGCGAGACGCGGCAGCCATTTGAGGAGGAGGGAATCCTGTGCAGCCCTGCAAGAGAGAACCCCACAGCTTTGGCAGAGTGAAGACTCCCTTGGCCCTGAGAGGAGGAGGAGAAGCACACGGACTTGACGGAGTGTAGACTCCTGCAGCCCTGAGAAGAGAACCACGCGGCAGCCCTGAGAGAGGGAGAACCATGCGGCCTGGACAGAGTGGGGACCCCCACAACTTTAGAAGGGGAACCACCACCTGGTTTTAGCAGAGATCCCGGCGACTCAGCTGAGGGTGCCGGGAACCCAGGGAGGTCTCCCAGTCGAGAGGGAGTACTAACTGGGAAGAACCAGAGGACTGCCTGAGCCATGGACTTCTATTTCCTTCCCTGAGATACGGTACTCTGGACTGGGCAAAGGGGGAAGGAAGGAAGGACTGTGTCTGTTTGTGGGTGTTTTAAGGGACTTTGGGATTTTGGTAAAGACATTAGGTCACTACTTTAAGTTAGTATAGCATTAAATAAACATTTCCTTTCCTTTTCACAAATCTCTGGCATTGAGAGACGTCCTTCCTCTGGCGGCGGACATAACGGACCCGGGACCTTCTTTCAATAATAGTATATCATCCCAGGCCCCCTTGTTGTTTGTTCTGTAACATAACCAGTAAGGCATAACTAAACTGAGAAACACCAGAAGAATTGTGTGCAACTTTAATTTACCTCCATTGTCAGGTTTATATTAAAAGACTATGTTTTGCCTCTTATTCCAGGAAAAAAGAAAGTTAAAATGTTAGGCTTTGCTGAGCTCAAGATTGTCAACAATGTGGCTTCCCAAGCCTTTGACACTGCCCAGCCTGACTCAGTCCCAAGGACCTTGCACTGCCATCTGCAACCCGATTCCAGCTTCTAGAATCCAGCTTCTAGGGGATTCCAACCCCTGATTCTTTCCAGCTTCTAAACTCAGATCAAGTGAGTGAAGCAGATTTGTTCATTTTACTGCACCTTACACTTTGGGCTCAGTAAACAGTGATCTCATAATACTGGAATATTATAGCCTAACACATAGACTTTGTTAATTTTATTATAGAATATTAGTCTTCAAAATAATATTTACCATTAATGTGTATTCAATGTAAATATCCTACAGAATTAACTTTAGTTTTATTTTAAGTAACTCAAATAAGCAATCACTCACCATAAATCTTTTTTAGAAAAGATTTTATTTGTTTTTAGAGATGGGAAGGAAGGGGGGGAAGAGAGAGAGAGAACCATCAATGTGTGACTGCCTCTCACATGGCCCCCACTGGAGACCTGGCCCACAACCCAGGCATGTACACTGACTGGGAATCGAACCTGCCACCCTTTGGTTTGCATCCCACACTCAATCCACTGAGCTACGCCACTCAGGGCCATAAATAATCTTACATAAATACCACAACGATATCAAGAAAAAAAGAATATTTTCATTGCTTTATTTAATTTTTCTTCCCTATAGATAAAAAGCTTTATGTTTTTTTTAATCAGAAAAGTAAGGTTCCTGGCAAAATTAGCAACATAACCAAGGAAGTATGACTTCCCCATGAATTGATTGATTCATTTATTTATAGGTTCATCCATTTACTGACTAATATTTATTTTCTTCCTACATGTCAGAAATATTTTTTGGTACCAGACACATAATAAATTATACTCCAGTAAACAAAAAATAGATGTCCTCAAGAAGCTATGGGGCCATCGTTTTACAAGGCATGAAAAAAAAAAAAGAGGAGAAAACTTGCAGTGCTCTGAACTAAGAATGTTGGTGCATGTATACCAGAAACTTTGACAAACAGGTATTAATTATAGCACATTTTGTGGACCATAAACTACTAGACTAAGAATGTTGGCACACACATACCAGAAACTTTGACAAATGTGTGTTAATTACAGCACATTTTGTGGATCACAGAATAGTAGACTTCCTGGGAATAAGCAAAACCTTACTAACATTTTCCAATTAAGAAGGAGCTGAATAGGAGGGCAAAAAATATTGAAATCAGGGGACATATATTCTTGCTTCTAATCTATTAAAAAGCTTCCCTGCCATTGGAAGCTGCAATAACCAGGGAATTTGGGGTTATTAATCAAAATTTATATATTTATTGAATAATATACACAAGGCAAAAACATATTTCTGTTTAGGTTTTTGAGAATGTGATAATGATCAAGTAAAAATGTCTCATTTTCATGGAGCATACTAGTGGGCAAGATTAATAGCTAACATGCTCTAAAATGAACATAAAGAAAAACTGTGATGTAGAGTATATGTTGTACAAAATAATATTAAAACAGAGAATAGGATAAGGTGCAACATTAAATAGGCTGGCATCCTACACAACTTCTCTCTACCCATACACACTGCTGGCACTTTCAGGCTCAAGGCATTGGCTCTCATCACTTGTCATCTTCCTCTATTTTTATATTGAGTAATAAACAAATTGCCCTTGGTTAATACAACACTCAAAACTGTGCTAGACTTAAACAGGGTATCACTTTGTAAGTTACACGAATGTTTAACCATTATGGTGTACACCTGAAATATAATATTGACTATCAGCTGTAATTGGAAAATTATTCTGAAAAATGTTTTAAGTATGCTAAAATTTTATAATAGGATTATGGCAATGAATTAATTTGTGATATTTCCTACTATTCAAACTGTGGCTGTATAAACATTCTTGAAATATTTGTCCCTTTAAATCAAGGTTTAAATTTCAGATACAGAAAACATTTACCATGATAGTGGAACACAACAAAATCTCACTGAGCAAAGGAAATTTTCTTCTGCCTCCTGATGAACCTGCTGCTTTTAAATGGAGCAATAAAAGGATTTCACAACTGGACTTAGGGCTGCAAATGGATTTTCATTAAAAACAGTTACTATTTCAAGTTCACAACTGAAGGAATGATAAAATTCTATGAAAGGTCAAGATATTACAGGTATGCAAATACCTTCTTCATTTCTGTAAGCTATTAATATCTTTAAATGGCTATTTAGTATATTGGTACTGTTATTTTACATCATTTGTGCCTTGCCATCTTCTGCCTAAATACAGAGATATGATTAGACAAAAGTTCATTAAGAATACAGAGCAATGTTTTCAAAACTATATGTTGTAGACTTCATCAACCTAAAAACTTTTTCAATATTTTTTTGAGATTTTGCTTACCAGAGAGTGGCAAAATTGCACTCCTACAAATATAGTCTTATTGAGAACAATTAATTGTATAGTATTATAGTTTTAGTTAATAAAAACAAAAATTATTTTTAATCTTTAAATGACTTTTTCTTGTTAAAGCTTTTCTAAGAAAATGTGTTTTTAATAAAACTGTGGTTATCATTTTACATTTAACTACCTGTATTTTTCCAGCTGAATGTTTTCTATTCTGTGCAGTTTTACCAATGTATGCACCGCCCCTTGCCACAGTAACAATGGCAAACTCACAGCACTCATTATTTTCTTTCAAATGTTTTACATACATCAGTGAACATATAGATTAGTCCAAATAATTATAAATGATTTCAACTTGGATACATATCTGTGATTCAATATGATTTGATAATAATGTCAGTTACTAAAATATAACAAAACATTGTTTTACACTGGATTGCAAAATTAACACAAGAAAATAGAAAATAAAATTAAAATGTGGCATATGAGTAGTGAATCATTAGCGTCTTTATATTTTTAAGATTTTTAAAAATTATTTTATTGTTGTTCAAGTACAGTTGTCTGCATTTACCCCTACCACTTCCCCCCACCCCAGCCATCCCCACCTCCCTCCCTTGCTTCCACCTCCCCTTGGTTTTGTCCATGTGTCCTTTATAGTTGTTCCTGAAAACCCTTCCCCTTTCCCCCCATTATCCTCTCCTACCTTCTCTCTGGTGACTGTCAGATTGTTCTTAATTTCAATATCTCTGGTTATATTTTGCTCTTTATTTATTTTTAGAGAGAGGGGAAGGGAAGGAGAAAGAGAGGGAGAAAGACATGCATGAGCATGAGAAATAGCTACTGGTCATCCCAGCCAGGGACCTGACCTGAAACCCAGGCTTGTACCCTGACCAGGAATTGGATGGGTGACTTTTCAGTTTGCAGATCGACATTCAAACCACTAAGCTACACCAGCCAGGGTTCATTGACATCTTTAAATGTCCTTTTAAATCCTCATACAGTTTCAATGCAACATTAGAACATTATGAGGTCTTGGAAAGTTCTGGAGTAAACATCAAAGTTCATAGGATCATTTTTAAATCTCTCTTCTCATTTTTAATAGGCATATGTATAATTTTGAAAGACCAAAAGTGAAATATATAACTAAAAAGTAACAAACATCACATTATACTCAGATGTTGACTATGAGGTAGCCTATGTTCTCAAAGCAGACAATGAGAATTATTGTGCTGCAAAATAGGAAATCAGTTTCCTTGAAGAATCCTTTCCTATAGAAAAATGTCTCAAAGTGCAAAAATGCTCTTGGCATTGACAAAACAGATCGTTCGTGCCACAAGAATGAGGAAAAATTGCCCTAACATGGCAAACTACCATACACGTTCTCCTTTTCATGTATAAATGAGGATATGCAACAAACTATTTATGTCAAAATGTGCCATTTTCCTCACTTTGACACATCCATATTATTCACTTATTGTTTTATTTGTCCCACAAATTGCCTGAATTTGTAACTACTGTTTAAACTTTTCTTCCTAACAATAAGTATAAGAACATGAGTCAGAACCCTTCTATTTGGAACCCAGCTCTGTCACCAGCTGTGTGACCTTAGGCAAGGTATTTAGTTGTCCTCCTGTGCCTCAGGTTTCTTCTATACAAACTGTGATGATAAATATTTAATTCGTAAGTTGATCATAAGAATTAAAGTTGTAAGTTCATATCAAATACTTAGAACAGTGACTGACATAATCAGAGCTCAATAAATGTTTTTACTGTCATTATTTACTATAATATTTTCAGACCAGTTTGTAATACATGTAGCTCTCAGTTACTATTTTGGAAAGAGAGAGGATAGGCTCAGTGAGCTGAAGACAGATCAATAAGATTTATCAATTATACAACACAGCAACGACTACAAACAATACAAAACAAAATATTAATAATAAAAATCTAAAAGATTAAATAAACAAAAAAGTAAACAAAAGTTTTAGGGGCTGTAGTTTTAGAAAAAAAATAAGGGAAAATCTTTAGAATCTAGAGCTACCCAAACAGTTCTTAGAATTGACACCAACAACAATCTCTAAAAGAAAATTTGATATATTGGACTCCAAATTAACAACTTTTCTCTTCAACAAGACCACATGAAGATGGTAAAAATACAAGTGACAGACTAGGATAAAATATATGCAAACCACATATCCAACACATAACAATTATCTAGAATATATTTTAAAATTCTCAAAAATTACAAGTGGTCCAATTACAAACTGGGCAAAAAGACAAGAATGGTTTTTTCACCAATGAGGTTGTACAGATTGTGCACGAGCATAAAAAATGATGCTCAACACCACTAGCCATCAGGAAATATAAATTAAAGCTACCATCAAATATTGCCACATATTTATCACAGCTAATGTAAAAAAATAAATATAATTAGAATACCCAATACTACCAAGGGTATGGAGAAACTGGATTATTCATACACTACTGGTAGGATTGTAAAATAGCATAATGGAAACACCCAGGAAACACCCAGGAAAACAGTTTGAAAGTTTTTCATGAAACTAAAGAACTATACAAATGTCACAGGACCCAGCAATTACACTCATGGACATTTATTCCAGAGAAATGAAAATTTATAATCATTCAAAATTCAAATGTTCATAGTAATTTTATTCATAATATCCCAAAGCTGGGGTGAAGGCCTGATTCCATGAGTGACTAGATAATCAAACTTATAGAGTTGTAAATATACTGTTCAACAATAAAAAAATAAATTATTAATACACATAGTGCCTTAAGTAAATTTCTAGGGTAGTATGCTGTATGAAAAAAAATCAAAAGGTCACATGTTATAATCATGTTTTAAGTGACAAAATTACAGAACTGAAGAGAAAAGTAATGGCTGTCCATCCATCCATCCATCCATCGTCATTCATCCAACTATCTCATTTACTACATTTGCCTTTTTCTAATCTTAATGTTAGAGTTAAGATTTTTTATTTTTATTTATTTATTTATTTTTAAGGTTTTATTTATTTATTTTTAGAGAGAGGAGGGAGAAAGAGAGAGAGAGAGAGGCATCAATGTGCGGTTGCTGGGGGCCGTGGCCTGCAACCCAGGTATGTGCCCTGACTGGGAATCGAACCTGCAATGCTTTGGTTCTCAGCCCATGCTCAATCTACTGAACTACTCTAGACAGGTAGAGTTAGGATTTTTTAAAAAGATGAGTGTCACAGGGACACATATTAGCATATTTATTGAAATTAAAAAATGAAGTCAGATATTTTCTCACCATAAATCTAATATGAATGATTTAGTTTATAATGAGAATTGGCTTTTCAGTTGGTCACATACTGTAAGTTTTGATTCATTTAAGTATTGTCATAAAAATGTCTGTAAAGCATATTAGAAAGTAATTTTTCTTCTATTGTGCCTTGATTGTGTCATACCTTCATTTGTTCTGAACAACTTTTACCACCGACAGTCCTTGTGTCTATATTTTAGAGCTACACTGTTTGAGCCCCACATTTTTCCTTTTATTTCTCTCTGTGTTCATCCTTTCATCCTGATCCTGAGAATTTTACTATCATGATATTTCTTATTTTTGCTACAAAAACATTGTTAATTATACTTTTCCTGTGTATGTTCAGGGCCACTATTTTTATATTAAATACACTAAAACATATTCTTTCCTCTGTCCAGCATGTTTTCATTTCGATAGTATCTAGAGAGGTATAAAAAGAATCTCCTGAGTAGGTGTGACACTTGCTGGCCTTTGTGGTGTGGATGATTTGACATCTCATTATCTGGTCAGTGTTATACCAGGCTCCCCAACTCAGTAGCAAAGTGCGTAGCAAGAAGTGAAGCATTTTTTTAAAAAGATTTTATTTATCTATTTTTAGAGAGGGAAGGGAGGGAGAGAGAGAGAGAGAGAGAGAGAAACATCAATGTGCGGTTGCTGGGGGTTATGGCCTGCAACCCATGCATGTACCCTGGCTGGGAATCGAACCTGGGACACTTTGGTTCCCAGCCCGCGCTCAATGCACTGAGCTACGCCAGCCAGGGCAGTGAAGCATTTTTTAATAAGGCTGTCCTCACTTGGTTTAGAGGCTAGAATATGCATTAATTAGCAATAAGAGAAACACTGATGATGCAATCAGTAGATATTATTTTAGATATTCCCTTGAAAAGAATTTAAGAAAAATAAGAAAATTATGCACAGTTGTCTATAGAATGATGATTTTGAAAGGTACAATCAGATTCTACTTGTTTGCTGAAACTTAAAGGTAACTATGATAGTTTTTAAAATCTCATGTCATGAAAGCTGTGGGGGGAAAAAGCACTTACAGTATTTTAAAAATATACAGTTGAAGTAGAAAACACAGATGGAATATAAATATATGGAGAAAGTGAAGACCAAGTGCTTGAGAATACAACTATGCAGATTAAAAGAACCAGAATATTTTACAGCCTAAATTAAAACAAAGAGTTAAATATTATTCACAGAGAAAAGTAAACCTATTTTTATAGAAAATATTGTTTGAAATATCGATTTCTAAATGTAATATTTTATGTATGCCATTTTTAGAAAGAATACTGGGTGACATAATATATACAAGTCACAAACCCATCTTTAAATAACTGCAGTACAAGATCTCATGTAATTATTTCTTGTTATATTTTAAAATAGAAATCAAAGGAGCCACATGAAAATGAAATTCTATAAAGAATATTCTGGAAAGTATAATTTTATTGTTTGGGAACCTATAATAGATATAATAGGTAACCAACCCACTTATGGCACAAAATGTTTGTATAAAAATTGGTACAACTCTGGCTGGTGTAGCTCAATGGATTGAGCATGGGCTTGTGAACCAAAGGGTTGCTGGTTGCATTCCCATGTGGGCACATGCCTGGGTTGTGTGCCAGGTCCCCAGAATGGGGTATGTGAGACAAAACCATACATTGATGTTTCTCTCCCTTTCTTTCTCCTTCCCTTCCCCCTCTCTAAAAACAAATAAATAAAATCTAAAAATTAAATTGGTACAAAACTGTTATTTCCTGTCTCACCCCACTATTTGGATCAACATAGCAATCACCTACTCTGGCTGTGTTTTAAACACTTGAGATGTTGACAAAGGGATTTATGCATTTATACATTAAGTGATTATATGTCTAGATTGTCTGAGATGGTCCTAAATTAAGCCTGCAACTTCAGCATGAACATGAATAGCTCCCTTTTTATCCTCAAAAGTGCCCAAGTTTGTATGACAAATTATTTTGCCACTCTCCTTATTCATAGGTTTGTGATGCAGCCTTCTCTATCTTAACAATCACAGTTTCCAACTAACATAGTTTTTGAATCTTATCAGTGCTGTGCCACATGCAGGTATCTCCTTCCTACTCACTTTTCCTATTACATCTGATGTTTGCCACCACTCCTAATATAATAATGTTATCACTCAGGGGTGTCCAACCTTTTGGCATCTCTGTGCCACTCTGGAAAAAAGAGAGTTGTCTTGGGCCACGCATTAAATACATCATGACACATAATCACAAAAACAATCTCATAATATTTTAAGTAAATTTATGATTTTATGCTGGGCTGCATTCACTGCCATCCTGGGCTGAATGCTGCCCATGGGCCCGAGGTCGGATGCCCCTACCAATATAGACAGTCTTGGAGTGCCAGGAAGTCCACCACATTGGCTAAGATGTCACAGGGGGTAATTTGTACACTGTGTGCAGCAAAGCTAGAAAAATGAGTAGGCATGTTCCCTGTGGGCCAAAAGCTAGCAAAATGAATGGATAGGGCCTGAGCATGCCAAAAGCAAGCAAGATATTTGGGTAGGAAAGAAGCCCTCCACTCCATGCCCTTCTAAGAACTGTGGACTCAAGCAAGAGGAAGACAGTCTCAGAGACAGGAGTTTACCACTGTCCCAGGTTGCAGAACCTGAGTAAAACTATTTCCTTTTTAACAGCACCTGTCCCACAAGTTTAGCTTTCACTGAGACAGGCAGCCAAACCTGGTTACAATGAAAAGTTAAACAGTGATTAACAGCATGTGCTGTGGGGCAGGCAATTATCAGAATTCAGTTTCTGCCTTGGCCATCTGTTAGCTGCATGACCTTAAATAAATTAGATATCCTCTCTGGACTTGGATTGGTAACCTCTAAAGTGGGAAGAACAACAGAACCTACTGTAAAAATGAAAGAGTTTACATATGGAAAACACTGGAAAGCTGGGATTAGTGAGCATGCTGCCTTTGTGAACTCTATTTCCGTCTTGAGTATTCCCCAACTTTTTACTTTGAATAAATCAGTCTGAAAAAGTTTCCAGATTTTAAAATTCTTAAAACATTTCTTAAATTATAGCCCTTATTTCCTTTGCCCTCTCACATCACAATCCGAGCCTGCAGCCCAGAAAGATCTTCCTCACCATTTAGAGGAAGCTCTTTCACAGAATCTAGAGTCACTCAAGAATCAGAATGGCTGTTTCCAATAAATTAACAAACAACAAATTTTTTTGAGGATGTGGAGAAAAGGCAATCCTCAAGCACTATTCATGGGAATTGAGGTTCATGTAGACACCTTGGAAAGTAGTATGGAGTTTTTTCAAAAAATTAAAA
Source organism: Phyllostomus discolor (assembly GCF_004126475.2). Lineage (NCBI taxonomy): Eukaryota > Metazoa > Chordata > Mammalia > Chiroptera > Phyllostomidae > Phyllostomus > Phyllostomus discolor. Next base: position 34,199,384 of record NC_040906.2, read on the forward strand.
ATAAAACTTCCTTCTGACCCAGTGATCCCACTTCTGGGAATATTCTAAGAAACCTACAGCACTAAAACTTTGAAAGAATATATGCACCCCTATATTTATTTCAGCATTATTTACAATAACCAAGATCTAGAAACAGCCAAAGTGTCCATCAGTATGTGAATGGATAAAAAAAAGCTGTGGTACATTTACACAATTTAATATGACTCACCCATAAAAAAATGAAAAAGACATCTTACCTTTTGCGACAGCATGGATAGACCTGGAGATTATAATGTGAAGTTAAATAAGCCAGCAGAGAAAGACAAAAGCTGTATGATCTCACATACATGGTATGTAATGAAAAAAATAAACTGAAGAACAAAATAGAAACAAAGGTGTGGATACATGGAACAAACTATCAGCTGTCAGAGGGGTGGCAGTTGGGGGACTAGATGAAAGAAGGTTACATGGACACACATGTTTACATGTATATATGTACATGCATGTATATGTGTATGTGTGTGCATATATATACACATATATAAGTATATATGTCTCTGTGTGTGTATATAATTCATAGATATAGACAACAGAACAGTGATAGCCAGAGGTAAAAGGTGGCAGGACATAGATGGGGTGGAGGTGGGCAAAGTGGAGAAATAGGGACAGAAAGAGACTTCACTTGGTGAGATGGGCACATGATATGGTGTTCAGAAGCTGTTTTATTGAGTTATACACTTGAAAGTTGTACCCCAATAAAAGAAAAACATTCTAAACTGGACTATACACAGATGAAGAGAATTTTAATTTTCTTCACACCAGTGCTGAGGTTCACTGGAAAATTATAGTTTTAGACAGAAATTAGCATGCTAAGAAAGAGAAAAATGAAGTAGAAATATAGAATGATAACCTGAGACAATATAGCAAAAGGGGATTATCAGGGAAAAATCTGCAAATCGAAGGCAAGGGATCTGTGGCGTAGTTTAAACTAGACCCCCAAAATATGAGGACTACTGCCAGTAAAATGTATTCCAATCTTTGTAAGCTGCCAAGGCTGAAGCTGTTATTTACTTTTGTGCCTTTTGATGCTTGTATTATAAGTCAGAGAATTGAAGCCTGAAGACAAAGAATACAACTTCCTTCCTATGTAAATATATGACAAAATTCAGGCTGAATACCATACTTCTTTGATATCTTGGCTATCTAGATTTGTGCATTTGTTTACCACTTGTTTTTTAATTAATAGTATCATTAATTTTAAAAATAATATTAAAAATAAGAATAGAAATGACATCTTGGAAAAATGTAATAGCATACATAATACACAATATAACAATTTGGCAAGAGAGAGCATGGATTTGGCAGACAGATTATACATATATCTGCTAGAAAAATTGTATGGCAGAAAGTCAAGTACACAAAAGGCAACATGTATAGATGAGTAAAAACAAGAAGAGTTTGTGAGTCAATAAAAGGACAATAATATACATCACATAAACTTTGCTGAAATACATTGCCAAAATCATATTGTGTATGTGTTCTGCCTGGGAATGATTTAAGCATAGTCATGGTCTCCTGTGCCAATTAGGCAAGAGACAAATATTCTCAGAGGCAAAAGTAACAAGACTAGTTATTATGAAGATGTAAGTCAACTTTGTAGGAAAAAAAAAGTGTGTGTGTTACAAGCACAATATTGAGATACTTTGCCCTTTTTGACCAGCTGTGAGAATTCCAAGCCCCTTTTCTTGCAAGCAGTTTGCACATCCAAAAGGCAGGTGACTCTCTGGGTGACCTTGCTGTTGAAAAGAGGTGAATAGCCTAGGGCAGCAACAGGAACTTGACACTAAAGTTAAAAATCTCTCGTTGCAACTCTCTAAGCACTTGGCCCAGTAAACGGTTACATTTGTCAAATTAGACAGAAATAGCTCATTCAATCTGTCATTGTGTGAAAAATTAAAGAAAATGAAAATAAGTGTACAATATAATAAATGATTTACAAATTTGTCACCATTTAGTTATTGTAGTCCAAGTTGGCATAAAATAAGAGTCATGATATTAAAACCCCTGATGTTCTGAGATGTGAAACTGTCCCAGGGTAATTCAAGCTATACTTTTAGATCTAAAATTAGTGGTAGCCTTCATTTTAAGTTAGTAAAATTGACTGTTCAACCCTATATAGATGTCATGTTTAATTTTTTTCTCTGACATGATATTAAAATGATCCTGAAACTTTTCTACTATTATCAATGAATATAATTACAGCACTGCTCATAAATGAGCTATATATTGAGTGTTTAATATTTGCCAAGCAGTATGCTAAGTAGATTAAAGCAGTATACTAAACAAAATAGATGGCATATCTAATCACATACTAGCATGATCAAGTGAGATAGATATTATCAATGTTTTCATAGAATAGAAAACAAGCTTAAAGAAGTATCAAACTATTTAAATCTACAGAAATTATTAGCAAGTGGAAGAGACTCTACTTGAATCCAAAAACAGAGTGAAAAATAAAATGCCTCATACCAATATCCCATACCCTGAAAGTAACCGAACCGGAATCTGGCTTAAGCCTTTCCAGACACAGTGGACACATTCTGTACTAAAAGACAAAGACATTAAAGAATTTTGAATATTGTCTTTTTATTTCACCATTTTGCCAAATTCACTGACTAAGCCCAATAGTTTTTGGTGGAGTCTATAGGGTTTTCTATGTACACATGATAGTCACATAGCTCACTTTTAAAACTATTACCTGCAAACAATGTATCAGTGTACCAGCTGGCATTGTTGGGAGAGGCTGTGCTCAGCTTCATTGAATTTTTCTGAAGACTCTTTCAAGGCGTTTGCATATTTCATTATGGGTGATTTATGTGTGTACCTGCCTTCACTGCACTGAGCATTTGGCACTTTTTGATCTAAAACTGCATCATCTCCATTCCCCATCCTGCCTATTCAACCAATCTCACACCAAGCTATTTTTGATTACCCCAGATAAAAAAAGTCCTCAAAGGGAAACATTATGCTGATATAGAAGAGGCAAAATAAAAAACAGTAGAAGCACTAAAAGGCATCAAAATTGACGAGTTCAGAAACTGCTTTGAGCAGTGGAAAAAGTCTTGATATGTGTATTGCATCAAATGGAGAGTACTTGGAAGGTGACTGAAGTTTAAACATGTAAGAATAAATAACACACTTTTTAAATAAACACATTCCATTTTGGGGGGGGGTCCCCTTTGTGTATCATAGACTACTTAGACTTTAAGCTATAAAGTCCTATGTAGAAATGAGTATCTATATTCTGAGATGATAAAAGGGTCAGTTAGGCAGGAAAATATTTCAATTCTCAATTACATAGGCAACTAATAATATACTTTTAAAGCACAAAAGCAGATAATACGTCATCAGTGAAAATGGCAAGGTAGATAGCTCCAAGTATCTGACCCTCCAGAGAATAACCTAGTAATTGAGTGAAATCAATCAGAATCAACTTTGTAAAAAACTCATGAAAACAGTCAAAAGTTTATAGCAATCTAGCAAGTCCTGAACCAAGAAAAAAAAGTGGAAAATGGTAGGCTTATTCCTGGTCCCAGTCATGTTATGGATAAACCAGTTCTTCCTTACCAAAGGCAGGCACCAGTTTCTCAGCTGCTACTCTCAGTTTCTGGGAGAGAGTCTGATTGGCTCAGCTCAGGCTGGGGAAAGGAAATGGGTCCAACCCCAGGTTTGAAGTGGAACTTTCCATAAAAATAACACTGTTAAGGGAGGAGACATTGTGTGATGGATGTCTCTCGGAATATTCAGAGAAATTTGGCTCAGTAGGTTTCCCTCCAAGTATCCAACTTCAAAGGTAAAATGAATGCAAGTTTTATTCCTTTTATATTAATAGGACAAATTGGTGGAATATCAATATTTTCCACTTAAGAGAAAATTATATCACACTTTGTTAGTGTTTTTCTTGGTAAAGTTTAATTAGAAACAGTTAAAATGACCTGTATTAAGGGAGAATTTCTGTTACAGAGAAATTAAATAGTATTAATATGGCACTGAATCCCTACTCTTATATGTTTTAAATAGGTGATATGTCTAATAATTTTTTTCTATTAAAAAAACAACCTAAGATGTTTAAAAATTCCATTGATTTATTCTTCCCAATCTTCTTTATTTAAAAATTAAAAAGTAACAAGCCTAAAAAGATATAAAGTGCTTCATTAAAAAAATACAAAACACTGATCAGAGCCTTCTAGCTACAGCAGAATAAATGTAGTTCATAACTGGGAACTCTAAGCGTCCTATCTGAAAAACAAAAGAAAATGAAACAAAAAAACCCTTATATTTGCCTTGGATATAAGAAAACCATGTAGAATAGCATCATTTCAGAAAAATTATCTCCATGTGAGAGTACCAAATTCTGAAGAAATGAGAAAGCATTTATGAAAATAAAAGGAAATTTCTCAACTAAAGGATAAAATTTGTAGGTATTCATTTTTCTGTTTCTAGGTGTGCTTCCTCACCTCAGATAGCCTACGTTTATTCTTTATATTTAAACTAAAAGAGCCACCCTTTCTACCCAAGTCTAAATCTTAATCTCCTCTGCATAGCATGTGGCTAAAACTTCTGTCAATTTAACTGGGCTCCCAAATACACTATGGAACCATCCAGGAGTCATCAGCAATTCTAAACAAAGGCATTATTTGCTCAGGTGCAACAGAGGGTCCAGGTCCATACTTCTACACAGAACGGGCTTATGTGCACTACTACAGTTACAATAATGAAGAGAAGTGGGGTCTTCAAACAATTTTGCTTGGGTACACAGTTAAAGGTCATGCAAACACTAGGAAGCCCCTTCAACATCTTAAGAGCTAAATATGAACATTTCCTATCTATGTAAGTTTAAATGGTAGCAAAATATTTAATCCCAGCATGTATATTTTGGCATTTTAAAAGTGAAATGGTCAGATCATTTTTTAAATTTAATTTTGTTGTATTTTTTCCTTTGCCATTTAGTCCCCTTATACCTGACCCCCACCCCTCAGCTTCACCACACTGCTCTCCATGCCCATGAACCCTTTTCCCTTTTTGCTCAATCCCTCCATTTCCATACCACCCCACCACACACACAGTAGCTTTCATGCTACTCCCCATCCATGAGTCTGTCCCTCTTTTCCTTGTTACTTCAGTTTATTCATTAGATTCTACATATGAGTGAAATCATATGGTATTTGATTGATGGACACTTGGGCTACTTCCATATCTTGGAGATTATAAATAATGCTGAAGTGAACATAAGGTGCTTATGTTCTTTCGAATTTGTGTTTTGGGTCCTTCTAATACATTCCTAGAAGTGGGATTGCTGGATCAAAAGGCAGATCCATCTCCATTTGTTGAGGTGTCTCCATACTGCTTTCCACAGTGGCTGCACCAATCTGCATTCCCAGCAACAGTGCAAAAGTGCTTCCCTTTCTCCACATCCTCAACAGCACTTGTCGGTTTTGATTTATTGATGATACCCATATTGACAGGTGTGAAATGATATCTCATTGCAGTTTTAATTTGCATTTCTCTGATGATTAGTGAAGTTGAGCATCTTTTTATATGTCTATTGGCTTTGTGTACATCCTCTTTGAAAAAGTGTCTATTCAGGTCCTTTATCCATTTTTTTAATTGGGTTGTTTTGTTCTTTATAAATTTGGGTATTGACCCCTTATCAAATTTATTGGTGAATATAATATGTTCTCCCATTCTGTGGGTTGTCTTTTTATTTTGTTGGTGATTTCCTTTGCTGTGCAAAAACATTTCAGTTTGATGTAGTTCCATTTGTATCTTTTTTCTTTCGTTTTCCTTGTCTGGGGAGATATATCCAATAAAATATTGCTACAGGCAGTGTTTGAGATTTTGCTGCCTATACTTTCTTCTATGATTTTTATGGTTTCAGGTCTAACATTTAAGTCTTTGATTCATTTAGAATATATTCTTATGTGTAGTGTAAGAAGATGGTCTAGTTTCATTTTCCTGTATATATCTGCCCACATTTCCAAACACCATTTATTTAATAAACTATCTTTAGCCCATTGTATGTGCATGCTTCCTTTGTCAAATATTAATAGACTAGGTATGGGCTTATTTCTGGGCTCTGTTTTGTTCCATTGATTTATGTGTCTGTTTTTATGTCAGTACCATGCTGTTTTGATTACTATGGCCTTATCATATTGCTTTTTATTAGATAGCATGATTCCTCCAACTTTGTACTTCGTTCTCAGGATTACTGTTGTTATGTGGGGTCATTTGTAGTTACATATACATTATTGAAATATTTGTTCTTGTTCTGTAAGATGCATCATTGGAATCTTGGTAGGAATCACACTGAATCTGGAGATTGCGTTGGGTAGTATGGACATTTGCATGATGTTACTTCTTCCTATCCATGAACAAGATATGTGCTTACATTTATTTGTATCTTCTTCTATTTCTTTCTTCAGTATCTTATAATTTTCTGAGTACAGGTCTTTGACATCCTTGGCTAGGTTTATTCCTAGGTGTTTTATTCTTTTTGTAGCAATTGTGAATGGGATTGTTTTCTTAATTTCCCTTTCTGTTAGTTCATTATTGGCATATAAAAATGCACCTGATTTTTGGATATTAATTTGTATCCTGCTACTTTGCTGAATTCATTTATCAGTTCTTGTAGTTTCTTGATGGAATATTTGGGGTTTTCTATGTACAGTATATTGTCATCTGCAAATAATAACAGTTTTACTTCTTACTTTGCAATTTAGATGTCTTTTATTTCTTCTTGTCTGATTGCTGTGGCTAGGACTTCCACCACTATGTTGAATAAAAGAGATGAAAGTGGACAATCCTATCTTCTTCCTGATCTTAAGGGGAAAAGTTGTAGTTTTTGCCCATGAAGTATGATGCTGGAAATGGGTTTGTCATATATGGCCTTTATTATATTTAGGTATGTTCCTTCTAATACCACTTTGCTGAGAGTTTTTATTTTAAATGGCTACTGGATTTTATCAAATGTTTTTTTCTGTAACTCTTGATATAATCATACGGTTTTTATCCTTCATTTTGTTTATGTGCTGAATCACACCTATTGATTTGCAAATGTTCTACCAATCTTACATTCTGAATAAATCCTACTTGGAGATGGTGTGTGATCTTTTTGATGCATTGCTGTATTTGGTTTGCTAATACTTCGTTGAGGATTTTAGCATCTATGTTCATCAGGGATATTGACCTATAATTTTCTTTCTTTGTAGTGTCGTTATTTGGTTTTGGAATTTGGATAATTCTGTCCTCATAAAATGAGTTTGGGAGCCCTACCACCTATTGAATTTTATGAAATAATTTGAAAAGGAGAGGTGTTATTTTTTTCTCAGAATGCTTAGTGAAATTTAAGTGTGAAAACACCTACCTGGTCCAGGACTTTTGTTTGTTGGGAGTTGTTTGATTACTGTTTCAGTTTCACTAAATACAATGTGTTTATTCAGATTATTTGATTCTTTCTGATTTAGTTCAGAAGATTGTATGTTTCTAAGAATTTATTCATTTTGTACAAGTTGTCCAGTTTTTTGGCATACATTTATTCATAATATGTTTTTATGATCCTTTGTATTTCTTCAGTGTCAGATGCTATTCCTCTTTCATTTCTAATTTTATTTATTTGGGTCTTTTTTTTTCTTGATGAGTCTGGTTAGTTTTGTCAATGTTTATTTTTTAAAAGAACCAGCTGTTGCATTCATTTAACTTTTGTATCATTTTTTTAGATTCTTTTTCAATTTTTTGTGCTCTGATCTTTATTATTTCATTCTTTCTATTAACTTTAGGCTTTGTTTGTTCTTCAGGTTCTTTTAAGTGTGACATTAGATTGTTTATTTGAGCCTTTTGTTTGTTTGTTTGTTTGTTTGAGATGGGCTTCTATTGCTATGAATTTCCCTGTTGGGACTGCTTTCCCAATGTTCCATAGATTTTGGATTGTTGTGTCCTCATTTTTGTTTGTTTCAAGGAATCTTTAGATTTTTTCCTTGATCTGATTGTTCACCCATTTACTATTTAATAGCATGTTTAGCTTCCATGTCTTTGCATGTTTTTTGATGTTCTTCTTTTGATTGATTTCTAGTTTCACAGCACTGGGGTCAGAGAAGATGCTTGATATGATTACAATCTTCTTAAATTTATTGAGACTTGTTTTGTGTCCTAACATGTGGTCTATCATAGAAAACATTCCATGTGTACTTGAAAAGTATGTATACTCTGCTGCTTTGGGATGAAATTATCTGAAGATATAAATTAAATCTATTTGCTCTTCTGTGTTGTTTAAGGCTGCTGTCTCCTTATTGATTTTCTTTCTGGAAGATCTACCCATTGAAGTCAATGTGGTATTAAAATCCCCAACTATTGACTGTGTTTCTGTTGGTGTTTCCCTTTATGTCCATTAAGATTTGCCTCATATACCTACCTGCTCCTATGTTGGGTATACAAATATTTACTAGGGTTATATACTCTTGTTGGATTGTTCCTTTTATCATCATGTAGTATCCTTCTTTGCTTCTTACTATAGCCTTGGTTTTAAAGTCTATTTTGTTGGACATAAGTACTGCTACCCCAGCTTTTTTTTCCTTTCCATTTACATGAACTATCTTTTCCCAACCTTTTACTTTTAGTTTGTGTGTATCTTTTGATCTGAGATGGGTCTCTTGGAGGCAGCATATAGATGGGTCTTTTATTCTTACCCATTCAGCTAACCTATGTCTTTTGGGTGGAACATTTAAGCCATTTACATTTAAGGTGATTATTGATAGATACATATCTAATGCCATTTTATTGTTAGACTCCTTTTCTGTTGTTTTCTTTTTCTTTCTCTTTTCCTTCTTCTAAAAGTGAGACCTTTAACTTTTGTTGCAGTACTAGTTTGGTGTTAATAAACTCCTTTAGCTTTTCCTTGTCTGAGAAGCTCCTTATTTCTCCTTTGATTTTAAATGATAGCCTTGTTGAATTAAATACTCTTGGTTGTTGGTCATTGCTGTCCATTACCTTGAATATTTCATGCCACTCCCTTTGGGCCTGAAGTGTTTCTGTTGAGTAATCAAATGACAATCTAATTGGTGCTGTCTTGTATGTAAGTACCTGTTTTTCTCTTGTGGCTTTTAAGATTCTCTCCTTGCCTTTCAGCCTTGTCATTTTAATTCTGATGTGTTTCAGTGTAGGCCTCTCTGGATCCAACTTGTTTGGGACTCTCTGAGCTTCCTAGACTTGTGTGTCTTTTTCCTTCACCAGATTAGGTAAGTTTTTCATCATTATTTCTTCAAATAAATTCCCAACCCTTTGCTCACTCTCTTCTCTTCCTGGTATTCCCATGATGCAGATGTTGTTATGAATGAATGTATTATTAACATTCAATGTATTCATGCAACCCAGGTATGTGCTCTTGGCTAAGAATCAAATCTGTGATCCTTTGGTTTGCAGGCCACCACTCAATCCACTGAGCCACACCAGCTAGGGCCTTTATGTTTTTTGAATTCTGTTGCCATTTCACTTCCCTCATAAAATTGTATCTTAATAATGTGCAAGGTAGATCAAAAGTAAGTTTACAGTTTTTCTTATGGAAAATAACATAATAATTAATACATAATAATATAAGAATAAACTGTATGTTTCATGTACTCACAACTATAAACCTACGTTTGCCCCACCCTTATCTGGTGCTTTTAGTCTCATATTTATCACCTCCATCTTACTTCTTTGCAATAAAACTATATATCTAACTTGAAACTAATTTTCTCCCTTTGACCATAATATTCTAAATGTTTCATGAAAAGTCTTCAGTTTAGAAATGTGATAGAAAAATTTCTGGCCTTTTTTTCTTGTCTTTACCCTTCCTTCTTCCTGGAATAATTATCTTAAAGACAGAAATCCATGTTCCCAGTTGGGAATGTTTCTTCCTGTCTTAGACTACCTTAACCTTTTCTCTTTTGGTTGTATATTTTAAAAAGATTTTATTTATTTATTTTTAGAGATAGGGGAAGAGAGAGAGAAAGAGAGGGAGAGAAAGATCAATGGATAGTTGTCCCTTGTGTACCCTCTACCAGGGATCTGGCCTTCAACCCAGGGACATGCCCTGATGGGGAATCAAATGGAGACCCTTTCCTTCTCAGCCTGGTGCTTAATCCACTGAGCCACACCAGACAGTGCTCCTCTGGTTATTTTGTAGGCTCAGTGAAAACAGAAGTTTAGGCAGAATGATAAATGCCCAAACAAGTGAAGAAATGTTCCAGCACAGAGTCTCCCTACTGAGACTGGGAGATAATTTTTTCTTTTGTGTCTTCCCTTTCCTTTCCTTTGCTTGTTTCTCTTCTTTTTTCTTCTTTTCTCCTCTCCTCTTTTCTCCTCTCCTCTTCCTTACCTTTCCTTTCTCTTTCTCCTACCTTTCTTCCCTTCCTTTCCTCTTTCTTTTCTCATTTCTTTAGGCATTCATGGAAATACATATAAAACACTAGCTGACCACAAACTAAAAAAGCAGTGACTTTAGAGACCACAAATGACTAAGAATTCAGAGTTCATAAAAATTAGTTTGCAGAGCTTTCTAAATATAAACAAACACCTACAACTCCTAAAACTACATGTCAATATTGATTAGATAAATAAAAATGAAAACTATCATGAGCTACTACTTCATATTCACTAGAATATCAATATAATAATAATACCTAGAATATAACATCCTTGTTGAGGAATGGAAAAAATAAGGACCCTCATGCACTGCTGGTGGCAATGTAACATGATGTACTCTCTGTTAAAGCATTTTGAGAGTTTCTTTAAAAATTAAATATAGAATTATCATGTAATCCAATAATTTTACTCCTTGGTATATACCCCAAAGAACTGAAAATAGGTACTCAAATGCTCCACATAAATTTTCACAGCATTCTTTCTCATATTAGGCAAAAGATGGACCCAACCCATGTCTATTAATAAATAAACAGGTAAACAAAATATGATGTATATATAGTGTAATATTCAGTGAAATAATATGAAAATGAAATAATATTGTTTATTAATTTATCAAAAATACTAACTGAAATAAGCCATAAAATAAAAGTCATATATTATGACTTTGTTTCTATGAAACATGTGGAATAGGTATATTCAAAGCAACTGAGTGCAGATTACTGGTTGCTGGAGTCCGGTGGAAGCAGTGAATAGATAGTAAATGCTTAATGGACACTAGGTTTTCTCTTGGAGTGATTAATATATATGTTTATGCATATAGGCAGATATATATAGAAGTTATACTGCATTGTTAATGTACCAAATTCTTCTAAAAAGTACATTTTAAAATTGTAAATTTTATTTTTTGTGAATTTCAATTCAATGAAAAATAATTGAAAAGCAGGTAATGACAGGCTAAAATGAAAAATGGACAAATTCACAAACACCATTAAGGATTTTAACATAATAATTTTCAGTAACTGAATGTAATCACCAGAAAAATTAAATATATTTACATATATAAAACACTGCATATAGCAACCATAAAATGCCCAATGTTTACAAGTATATAAAGAATACTTAGCAAAATTGACTTTATAGAGAACCCCATATTAATTCTAAATAAATGTAAATTATTGAAATCATAGTGTGTGTTCCCTGACTACAGCAAATGGTGATTAAAAAATCCCTGAATTATATTTATGTGAAAGATTGAAAATATATGACCTACTTTTCTACCTGTTTTTATATCATGAAGCTAAAAAAATAATTTAAGTGGAAAGGAGGATACAAAGGTAAGTAAAGAAAGCAATGAAATAGATGAGAAAAAGTCCACATTAATGAACTAAAATAAAAACAACCTAGATATCACTCTTTAAAAAGATTTATAAAATTGATAGACACCTAGTAGCAGATTAAGAAGAAGTACTAAGAAGGCATACCCTAGCAACATATAAGAAGAAAGGGAAGTCATTATAGATGCTTCAGAAAAAATGTTTAAAAAATATAATGTGAAAAATACAATACCAATAATTTTGAAAATGGATAGCACGCAACTTTTGTTAACTAATACATATATTAATTAACTAAATGTATGCATGTATGTTATTTTTTTTCTGTTTTGAAGGTATAAATATTCTACTTAAACATCTTAACAGTGTCTGTATCTTTCTGAAAGATGAAAAAGTACGTCTTTCAATAAGAGATGTTTTTAAAGGATGCAAGATGTCAATATGCAATACCACAAAATACACCCCTGAATATTCCTGAAAATCTAGGTTTATTATTAACATTTGAAATAATTTCTCCCACTTTTAGTTTATTAGATTTTTATTTCAGGCTTGAGTTTTGCAAATGATATCCATTAGTCTAACAGCAGAAAAGATATCCTTCTTTCCCTAGGCCCCTCCCATTTCCTCCCACTCCTTTCATCTTCTTTCCCCAAAGGAAGTATCCTTTCCATTTAAGCTAAATGATTTCTAAGTTTCTTTTACTCTGGCTCTATTTCCTTAAATGACTGATGATAGTAGCAAAATGATGTGAAGGAACTAGGATATCATAGTGACCTTCTCCTTACCTAATCTTTAATACTCAGTTGCCATCACTTATTTAATCGAAACAAAATAAATCAATCTACAATATAAGTAGTTGTCTTTCTTGGGCAATGGTCTATTTTGTCAGTATTTACAGGATGGAATACGTTGACCCAAAGATTATATAATGAAATAGAGTGGGGTGAAGCACTATTATCTATTATATTTTACAGTGAAATCAGTGCTATTCATTAATCTATCCCATAACCATTTACATGAGCTGATAGCATTTAATCAGTACAAAGGAAAATTAGACTGTAATTAATCCTTATATGCAGAGATTGGTTTTCTGGGGAGTACACTAATTTTGCTACATAAATTTGGGCAAAAAATAGCAAATGAGATTTTTCTGGTTATTCTTCAAAAATCATGTATTTAATACTTGTATAGATTTAGATGAGAAAATATATTTTCTTGACATTTTAGAAACAGGACATGATATCTCACTTTTAAATAGTCTCTTCATAATATAGAAAATATTTTATCAGCAATGAACTGAATATTCTCTTGATAGCTTATTCTAATCTGTTAATTTTAATAACAACTAGCCTTCATAAGGTTACAAAAGGTACATAAGGTAATTTAAAATGCTATTGTTACAAAAAATCACTTGAGTAAATGGTTTGATTACTTTCTATATGCTATTGTTACTATACTTGCCATTGGAGATACACAGATAAATATAATTTGCATATAAGGAGCTTAGCATTGAGTGCTCAGCATCAGCCAGGTCCCACGCAGAGCTGTCTCACAGTCTAAGTAATGGTGCTTTGTGATGTGCCCATGTAGATCCTGTCTGATGTTTTGCGGAGCGCTTACCCAGCTGGCCACTAACATTTGTTAACATGATTCTCTAATACTATCAGTTTTGACCCACACATTCTATTATTACAAGATCTCACCCTTGTTCTTCATGGCTCCCAGAAGCTCACAAAATGACTGCATATAAGAATATGCAGTCTACAAGAATACCTATGAGGGAATATAAATTCAACCAACTCCATCTCTAATAAGCAACATTTGTTATAATCAGCCAGAGGGCTACAAAAATTCAAAATAGATAGATTCCTTTAGTATTAATTCTATTACTGTTGTACCATTATTAGACATGTCTAAAAAGTAAAATAAAAAAATAAAGTGGCCACATGGATTAGTTTTCCTAATAACTGAAAGTTATTTCTTTAAAACAAACAGCAAAAATAACTAGTAACGTATTTCTAAATATATATTTATTTTAAATAGTTTTAAATGTTTCTAAATATTCTGGGGAGGTATTATGAGTAATTATTGTCAAGGACACTTACAGAGCTTTTTTTCTTCCAACTTGTATGGCTTTATCTGGTTATGTCTTCCAGATATTCAAGATAAATATGCTTATTAGTTAAAAGATGAAAGATATAAACTTGAGAGATACACAATAAGCGTTTTAGGCATATGTATAGCTATAAGTATGGCATTAATTAGAGATTCTAACAGATTTATTTGTATTATTTTGTTTTCTATCTGTTTTTAGTTAATTGTTTTCTAGTCATGCTCATGACTTTTTGATACATATTTTCCAAAAGTAATTATGTGCTGTGTTTGATACATACATAAAATGAAGAGACATTAAATTGGGAACCACTTTGAAATATGCATGATCTTAATACATGCAATAAAATATTTTTAAGATTAGTAAATAACAAACACTAAACTGAAACATGGGCAAACTAGATGCATAACAATACACATACAAACAACATATGCACATACATGTGTAAATCCAATAAAAATAAGGCATTGCAACTATTTTATTTTAATCTTAAAAAAGCTAAGAAAGTTGTGTCTTATTTAGTGTTCTTTACAGTGCATTCTCATACATGAGTAGTTGAATACACTGCAAAATGTCATATCAAACATTAAAAAACTATGGATTATTCACTTTGCATTTCTATTTCTTGGATGAAATCAATGTATACAGTCAATATATAATGCATTCAACCCAAAAGCAATTTATGAGGAGAAATAAGTAGAACAACATCAGTGTTATTAGTATTAGTTATATGCATTACTTACTGCAACATTAGAATGCATATATTAGAAACAATCTGATATATATATGTATATATGTGTGTGCATGTGTATATATATATATATATATATATATATATATATATAATTATATATAGTCTCCAATGCTTGATACCAGCCTGTGAGTGTTATGCTTTTGTACCTTCTAGTAATGGCTTTCATTACTCATTGGCCTTAGAGACTGAGAAAGATGGAGTCATTATGATACCTGCACATTGTATATAAGAGCAAACTGGTGGATGGCAATTACATTTATTAGGGCAATGTTTCTCTATTTTTCCTTGATAAGTCTTTCTGTTTTTCAGTTATTTTTCAAAGATTCAGCTTTTGACTTTGTTACTATTTTCTACTGTATGTCTATTTTCTACTCCAATTCTTTTTAATGATTTTATAAACATTATGGAAATTTACTTTTATAGTGAAATTTAATTATCAAATTTAAATTTTTTGAATGTATGTGAGTTTGCATTTGTTTAGTTTATTGTATTGAGATATAATTCACAAAAGATCTACCCATTTTAAATGAACAGTTCAATGTATTTTAATATATTAAATAATCATAGGCCATGGCCAGGTAGCTCAATTGGTTAGAGAGTCTTTCCAGTATGCCAAGGTTTCAGGTTCAATCCAGTTCAGGATAAATACAAGAATCACCAACAAATGCATTAATAAATGAAAGAACAAATCAATGTTTTTCTCTTTCTCTTTTTCATCCTTCCTCTTTCTTTCTGAAATCAATAAAGAAAAATTGTAAATAATTGTGCACTTACCACCACATTCTGTTTAAAATATTTTAATTACCAACTCCCCCAAAATAAGCTTACCCATTAGCAATCATTTTCCGTTATCCCTTCTTTCCATCCTAGATAATTTCTATCTCACTATTTTAATTTCTCCATATATCGATTTTGTTATTCTAAACATTTCATGGATTTGGAATCATGAAATATGTGGTTTCATGTCTTGCTTCTTGGATTTATCATAATTTCCTTGGTTTGCCTATGTAGCTATCAGCACTTCATCATTTTTACCATAAAATGATATTCTACTTTATTGATATACTACTGTTTTTATGATTCATCAGTTGCTGGGCATCAAGTATTGTTATCACTTTTTGGCTCATATGAATAACACTGTTAATAACACTTATATACAAGTTTTGTGTGGATATATAATTTTACTTCTCATAGTATGTGCTTAGGAGTCAGTGTCGTGTCACTTTGTAACTCCATGTTTCAGTTTTGGGGAGACTGCCAAACTATTTTCCAATGAAGCCTGTACCATTTCTCATTTCCAAATAAATGTAGTAGTAATCTGAGATTGTCTTTTTGATGATATCCATTCCAGTAGGTGTGAAGTGATATGTCATTGCCATTTTGGTTTTCATTTCTCAAATGGATACAAGTGTTGAGTATTTATTTGTTGCTTGTTTTCTATTTGTATATCATTTTTAGTGAAATGTATATTCTAATTCCCTGGTCATTTTTTAACTTAACTATTTGTGTTTTTACTGTTGAGCTACAAAATTTCTATACATGTTCTGACTACAAATCTCTTATCAGATGTGATTTGTGAATATTTCCTCCAATGTGTGACTTATTTCAATTTTTTGTTATTTGTTTTTAAGCCACATTTTTAGTTTTGCTGAAGTGTAATTTGTCTTCCTTTTCTTTTGTTGATTATTTTTTGTGTGTGTATGTGGGTGTCATATGTAAGAAAATTTTGCGTTACCCACGGCCATAAGATTTACACCTGTTTTCTTCTAGGAGTATTATATTTTCATTTAGGTTAATGATCAATTTTGAACTAATTTATATGTATGGTTTGAGAAAGGGATCCAAAAGCATTGTTCTGCATACAGATATCTATTTGTCCAGGCATCATTTGCTAAAAACAGTATTCTATTCCCATTAAATTGTCTTTACATCCTTGTTGAAAATTAAATGACAGTAAATTAGAACAGAATGGAATAGGTAAATTTTATTCAGTCATTCAAAAAGTATCTTGAAAAGCTTGAGTTTTCTGGGCTTTAGCACATAGTGTCCTTAAAGAATAGCAAAACCTGGTGAAAGTATATTTCTACCAGAATATGAACTAGAAAATTTGGTGTATATATAGTTTAGAAATTCTTATTCAAGCCAAGCTGGAGGTTAGCCAACTTATTGGTATACAGTACTAGACCTTTCTGAAAACATTGAAAACACTAATTTATTGCTTAGCTGTGTTTACTGACATCTTCCCGGGAGTTCTCAAAGTGCATATTCATATCTTTAGAGAAAATATGCTTCAAAGGCTATTTAAATCAAAAGGTTCTATCAAGCCTTTCTTCTGAAAAAACTTTGTCACATTGGAGATAGTTGCAAATATTAAGTATCAATGAAGAGTTTAGAAATAGTAAAGAGATAAAGTACTATAACTTCTATTTCTTTATCTGGCTCCTTTTCAGTTATTTGTTACTTTTAATATGATTAATAGTACTGTGCTCAGCAGTGGCAAAATAAAGTTGGTTAGGTAAAATGATTGCCATTCATGAGAGTCACGGATTGGAAACATAATTCTTATGATTCTTTTTATGTTAGGCAAAGTGACACAATAAAGACTTTACCTTAATGACACAGTTTTCCTATTAATGAGTTGCTTCTATTATTTGACAATTAATATTGCCCTTCTTTTAATAGAAGTTAACACCCAAAAGCTAAAATGCAGAAAAGTGGCATCTTTGAGAGGATGAGCAATTACTTCCAAATGTTAAGTAGGTCAAATTTATGAGATTCCAACCTGCTTTTCTCTATTTTAAATAAATTTTACATTAACTTAGTTCACATGGCTTAAATATCTGTGAAATGCTTTCTTTTTAATATAAAAATGAAGAAACAGTATATAATTCATAACTGAATGAACTCAACTAACCTACTTAGTGGTGATTAAGCATAGTTAGTAGCAGTGTCCTGCATTGGTACAATTGTATGTCCAATTTCATCTGGATAGATCTGTCCAATTACCTTCAAATGTATACTAGTGAAGCACTGTAAACATTTAAGTGTGCTGATTTAACAGAATAATAAAATATGAATTTATTTATGTAAGTCACCAAGCTATTTTTTTTTACTGTTTTTGATGTAGTCTTTTTTTAGAGGCAAAGTCAGCTAAATGTCAAATTAAAGACCATACATTTTGTAGACTAAAGGGGAAAATTGAACCTAATTATTTTAGCTTGGTAAATGCTCAAACTAGAAGATAAAAAAAATCTGTTTTGGAAAAGTTTATTTTGCTTCTGAAAGCCAGGGATTTGCAAATTAAGACAGAGTCTACTTTCTAAAGGCTGTTTTCTTTTCTTAATTATAATGTATACTTTATTTTCCTTTTTAACAAATGCATGACTTTACCTAGCATTTCAGCAGCCAGCCTTCCAAAGAGCTGTTTAAAGATCGCCCGGCCCACATTTGTTAGCCCACCAGCTTCACTATCATTAACCCTGTCTGATTTTGTGCCAAGCTGCCACTTCTCTTCAGCTTGCATAAGTATAGTTTGAACTAGTGACATCAATTCTCTCTTTGAAAATTCCTGTATAGCAAGTGGGAGGATCAAACTTGTCGTGTTTTGTCAAGTTGTTTAAGTGAATATGTAGGAGGCGACTTGTGAGAGTTTATTCATGATCACCAGTAAAATGGTTCAAATTCAGATGAAGGCAATTTATCACTCAAAAGCTCTTCATTTCTCTCTGCCACCCTCCAGCCCTCTACCCTGCCTCCTCCTTTGCCTCTCCTTCCTTCCTTCCTTCTTCCTCCTGCTCCTCTCCTCTTCCCTCTCTTCTTTCCTTTATTTTTTCTATTTTAAACTCTTGTTTCTTTCATCTTTCTCTCTCTCCATCTCTCTCTTCCATCCTCTCTGTCCTCCAGCCATAAAGGAATGATGCAATAGGCTGAAGGAAAATATTTCTTCATATATTCACACTGTCATATTAATAGTATAGGGCTGGAGTTTTTGCCTACTGCCTATAAAATGATGAATTTTTATTAGTTTCACCTTCTTTCTAATATACCTTAAATTGAACAAACTTAAGCTTTAAAAATTCTTAGATGAGGCAAAAAGTCAATATTTCTTCAAAACTTTCATATGAGTATCACATTTTCATAAAGAATAGAGGATGAACAGGGAGGAAGATGGGAATGATGAGGAGATTGTGGTGGCCTGCCCCAATGGTGGGCTCATTAGGGTCGTAAAGCCTGTGTGTCAGTGCTGTCATTCATCTGCACAACCAAAGAAGTATTGATTACAAGAACTGAGTTTTGCATACCACTCAACAAGGCGAACATCTTTCCCCTCATTGGTATGTGGGGTTTCCGATAATTTTGTTCTTGATATGATATATTGACTCAATTTTTTCAACTTGTTCTTAGAGCTCAAGTCTAGTTCCTTCTGGAATAACTCAGAAGGGAGGAAAACAAAAACAAACAAACAAACATGAATTGATGTTTAACACCATACAATGCTATTGAAAGAAGTTTAATTAGGGAGAGGAGCAGTAGCCATGATAAAAGAAAGATTCCTCCAGTCATTTCTAGTAATATTCCTTCAATTGTCATAGATACATACTGTTGAATATATTTTTTTATTTTCCTTTATTCTATTCAAGGATCAAAGATTATAGTGTATCCTCAAAAACTTAAAATGGGACTCCCTTTTGACCCAGCAATTCCACTTCTGGGACCTTATCCTAAGAATCCTGAAACAGCAATACAAAAAGAAAAGTTATATATGCATATCTCCATGCTCATAGCAGTGTTATTTAAATACCCAAGATCTGGAAACAGCCTAAGTGCTCACCAGAAGATGGGTGAATAAAAGCGCTCTGGTACATTTGCACAACAGTATGCTATGCAGCAGTAAAACAGTAGGAACTCTTATTTTTTGCAACAGCATGGATGAACCTGGAGAGTATTATGCTAAGTGAAATAAGCCATTCAGTGAAAGACAAATACCATATGGTCTCACTAATCTGTGGAATCTAATAAAAAATAAACTAAGAAACAAAATAGAAACAGGAGCATAGATACCTAAAACAGACTAACAGCTGTTGGAGGTGGGAGGAGGGATTGGATGAAAGAAGGTGAAGAGATTAGACAATACAGATACATGACTCTGGGACAGGGACAATGATACAGGGATTGTCTGAGGGTAGGAAAGGGAGCTGGGTGAAGGTGGGCAACAGGAGAAAAAGCAGAGACAACTGTAATAGCATAAACCATAAAAACACTACAGTATAAAAAAAAAGAAAAGGAGGTTTATACTTCAGAGATCATTGAAATGATGATCTCAAAGAGAGAATGTCAATTCTTTTATTACTGATCCCCAAAACAAGCAAGCAAAAAAAGCCTAATGCATCAATAAATATTTCTTAAATGAATAAGTTAAAGGGCACTAATCACCTTCTTAATCTCTTCAAAAACTGTAAACCAGAACAACATTTGCCTTCACTTCACAGACCAGTACCCTAAGGAACTTGACTGGTACAATATCTCAGGAATGTGTCTAGTGTAATTAAAACAAGAGTGAAATTGCATTTTGGAAAGCATTTTAGATATAATATTGGAACATTTCAGAATATCAAGACTGAAAATCAAATAACCAGTGTAGCTCATTTTAAAATATCCTATAGCATACACATGATTTGTCCTTTCAAAACATAAATCATGCACTGTAGAAATCTAATTTAATTAAAGCACAATTTATTTTTGTTAAGGGAGAATAGGTTCATTTATTCTTTTTTGTTGTCTATTTTTTATTTACTGTGGTTCAGTTGCAGTTCCCCCACATTTTCCCCTCTTGCTCACCCCAACCCTGTCTCTCCCCACTCCTACAGGCAACCTCCCCCCATTGTCTGTGCCTGTGAGTCCTCTATTTGTGTTTCTTTTCTTGCCCCTTCCACTTCTTCCCCCCACCCCCATTACCTGCCTCCCTTCTCCCTTTTGGTCACTGTCAGTTTGTTCTTTATTTCCATGTCTCTGCTTCTATTTTGCTCACTTTTTTTGTCTATTAGGTCCACTTATAGGTGAGATCAGATGGTATTTGTCTTTTATTGCCTGGCTTACTTCACTTAGCATGATGCTCTCCAGTTCCATCCACACTGTTGTGAAGGGTAGTAGCTCCTTCTTTCTGTGGCATAGTATTCCATCATGTAAATGTGCTGCAGTTTTTTGATCCACTCATTTGCTGATGGGCACTTAGCCTGTTTCCAGTGCTTGGTTATTGTAAATTGTCTGCTATTAACATTGAGGTGCATCAGTTCTTTAACCTTCAACCTTTTGAAATTGATAACTTTTCTAACAGTTCATATACTTATTATGCACTATGGAGTGAGTTGTTTAATGAAAGATTTCAAACAAAATTTTATGCTCATATGAAAGCAGTGGGTTTGTAATGTAAAATGTGTAATCCATATAGATTTTTATAAAATATGAAAGAGCATAGAGTATCTACAGTTTATGATGTAATATTTTACTTATTTTTATTCATTTATCAAATAACTTATTTTTTAAAAATAGAGTTGTTTTATAAGATTTTATTTATTTTTAGAGAGGGAGAAGGGAAGGAGAAAAAGAGGGAGAGAAGCATCAATGTGTGGTTGCCTCTCATGTGCCCCCTATTGGGGACCTGGTGTGCAATCCAGGCATGTGCCCTGACTGAGAATCAAACCAGTGACCCTTGGGTTTGCAGGCTTGTGCTCAGTCCACTGAGCTACACCAGCCAGGGCATAACTTCTACTTTTAATAGAATGAAAATGTGTAGTAGAATGTCATTACAATAAAAAATGTGTTATTTCTTCATGGTCCAATAGACTAGCCAACAGTCACAGGATGCTATCAAGTACTTACAATGTGGTTTGTGCAACTGAACAGTTGAATTTTTAATTTTTTAAATTTCATTTAATTTACATCTGAATAGCTGCATGTAACTCCTAGCTGTCTTATTAAAAAGTGCCATTCTAGAATATGTCAGATAGCAGGAGAGGAAAAAAATACATCTCTAGATAGCACAGAATATTAGTGTGTTAATGGGAGTTCCTTTCAAGACTGCATTTAGTACTTTTCTTTTTACTTTCAGCCATGGAAAATTCTCCTTTGAAAATATGTATTTGAGTTTACAGAAGATTCCTAAGTATTCATCATGGGATATGAAGATGAAATACTCTCTCTTTACTTCAGTGAATCTTAGAGTTTATTGGGCATTCCAACAAGTTGATGAATACTATAATGAAGGGATTAGGTACTGACATAGAAATATGCAAAGGTTATTCTGAGGAAATAAAAAAGGGGCATCTGTCTGCAGACTAAAGAGTGAAAAGATCTGCCAGTGGATAGATACTTGACAGAAACTATTTTTATTCATTGGCATATCCCTAGTGTAGTGCAATTTTTTACACGAAACACTGTTGTTATCATAATGCAGTGAATTTACCTCTGTGTGGAACTTGAAAGAAGAGAATCCTCAGTTCTCTGAGAGGTCCAAGAAAAGTCATTGATTTTCCATTCCTGCAGATTCTCCTTGTAAGGACAACTATAATTAATTCTGAACTCTATCACACGTGTGAGTTGAAACTAGAAGTCCTGCCTGCTGTATATTTTGATATAACTGTATTTTAGCATGTTATGCTGAATGGATATGCTTATAACTGTAATCCCAACAAGACTGCAGGCTGTCCATGGATACCATATATCTATTGATCTTTGTATGTATAACAAAGCAAAACTGCAGAAATGGAAAATCAATGACTTTGCTTGGACTCTTCAGAGAACTGAGTTTGCAGGTCCAACCACCACTGTGAAATCTGGAGGCAAGCTCATCTAGATGTGGCAACTGAGGTCTGCTTATCAGAGGAAGAAGCTTCTGGGGCCATAAACTAGTAGAAACATTTAAATGGTAGTTTAAACAAATTATAGAGACTGAATTTGAACTTGCCTGAGAGGGAAAAAACTCGGGAGGCCACAATCCTAAAATACCAAAACATATTGGGCTTTGTCCTCAAAAAAAAAAAGTATGCTGAAGTATCCATGTACAGGGATGTCACAAGAAACTGCATTTCTTATGTGACTCCAAAAAATAATCTAGGTGTGATGTACTGTTCATTTACAAATGAATAAACTGAGGCCTCTGGATAGGTATATTTTTCCTTTATACCCCAGTAAGGTGTAAGAACACTGGTAGTATTTAAGTAGGTAAAGAATAAATGGAAGTCTTATTCAAGAAGTAAAAATTTTTGTGTATACATTACAAACAATGTAAGCTTCTTGAAGTAAACATACCCCATATTCTGGAACATACCTGATAACTGTCAAATTTTTGTGTAATACCCAGTCCTTTCAGCCAATTAGTCTTCTTCTCAAACCATTCAAAATCAAAGAAAAAATGGCATTAAAATGTACTATGTTTATTTTTTGTTTTTGAAAGCTATTCAAGACCATTACGTTACCCCATAAATACAATACATGCATAAGAAACACCATTTTTTCTTTTTCATAATTTACAAGGAGATTGTAAGCTATAAATGTTCTAAAAATAAACATAATCAAACTTACATTTGAATTAATGAGTTTATTCAAATGTATTTTAATGTAATATATTATCACTACCAAATATTAAAATTCAATATAATTGCATACCAGACTCATAAAATAGCATTATATAGTTCTGAGGCAATATGTACCATCAGCAGCGTTTTGACCTAGAATTTTGGAGTCTGTAGCTCTCTCTGTTGCTCCAAGGGCATCTGCATATACATATACAGTTTTGAAAATTTTCTGATCTCTGTTATGCTTCCCTTAACATTTTTAACTTAAATATGATAGGTAATAAACTGCATTCATATAAAAATTAATTACATTACGTATTTCCAGTTTACTATTTTGTGCTTATAAGCATAATGAAAATTGGAGTTCAGTAATGTTGCATGGATTCTAAAGAATGGCTTTAAAAAGAAGAATTATATAGATAGATAGATTTCTATACAAAATACAGCTCTTAAAGCATATATATGACAGTGAAGTAATTAAAGTCTATGTCTACCTCTTTTCAGACTAAAATTAAAATTTAAAAATATATAACTTCCAGAGAAAACAGATTTTTTCTGTCATTTTAATCATTTTTCTAATTTTAAAATGAAAGCCTTTGTACAAATAGATCAACATGCTGCATTTAATATATTTGCATTGTTGTAAATAGTCAGTTGGATCACCACTTCAATCATTAAAGAACAATTTGACCACTGTAGCAGCAGGCACCTAGTGATCATTGTTTCTCTGCATTGCAACAATAATTAAAGCTATTTCCTCTCTGGAAATTGCTATGCTTTATTCATGTGACTTTACAATTATTAGCTTGTTAACACTTATACAATTGTTTAGTCAATGTAAATGCTGTTTACGCTATTCTAATGATGATACGTTCTCAAATATTCTGCAAAAATTTCAATAAAAATGTTCTTTCATTGTTTTTAGAAATGGAAACAATGCCTAAATAATGGTCCTTTGTGGGTATTTTATATCAATACATTTATTTAGTATTTTCATCTATGATTCAATATATTTCAAAAGTGTTTACTTATTAAAATCCATTTCTTGTGCCTTATTAAATACAGTAAAACTTAAGACTCTTGTTATACAATCCTTAAATCTCCATATTTACATCTCAAACCCTATTTATGCCTAGAATACATTCATTAGGGAATATTTTTAAAAACAACTTTATTATATATGCCTTATTCCTTTTCTAAGATACAATTAAGAACTAACATTTGTTTAAATAAAACATAGTTAAATGAATTTTCAGACTATAATTAAAGAAATATAAATCAGCGTGTATGCTACCTATGGATAAATAAAAATTATTATACCGGTGTTAAAAGTTTTTTCAGGGTAAATGCCATAAAATTTCCCAACAGTTTTTATTGAAGTGGGGTGAGGAAGGCACTTTGAGAAGACAAATTCAGGATTATTTTGATCTCCCAAACATACACCCTATCTAGAGGAACTACACTGTGTCTACTTAATACATATTTACACGTATCTGGGCAATTTAACTTCAAAAATATATATTAAATATATAAAATTTTATAATCTGAGACATTCCCTTCATTTCAAAATATAATAAAACCATGGGTCAAAAAATTAAGTTTTTTACCTAAAATGAACACAACTATCTTAGTACAGAAACTAGTTATTCATGTAAGTACTTTATTTTTTACATTCATCTCAGTTGTGCTTTACTTAATAACTACAATCTCTCTACCAATTTTTGAAGGTAATAAAGAAGTATCCCTAACATTTTCATTGGGAAATTGATATAAATGTTCATAATTTCAATATGCCATAGAAAATGAGTAATTTTGATTTATTTAGCCCTGGTTGGTGTGGGTCAGTGGATTGAGTATGGGCCTGTGAACCAAAGGGTCACTAGGTCAATTCTGTGAGGGCACATACCTGGGGTGTGGGCCAGGTACCCAGTGGGGGGTGCACAAGAGAGGCAACCACACATTGCTGTTTCTCTCCCTCTCTTTCTCCCTTTCTTCCCCTCTCTCTAAAAATAAATAAATAAAATCTTTAAAAAATAATGAAAAATAGCCCTGGCTGGCGTAGCTCAGTGGATTGAGCACAGGCTGTGAACCAAAGCACCACAGGTTCGATTCCTAGTCAGGACACATGCCTGGGTTGCAGGCCATGGCCCCCAGCAAACACACATTGATGTTTCTCTCTCTCTCTCTCCCTCCCTCCCTTCCCTCTCTAAAAATAAATAAATGAAATCTTTAAAAAATCTTTAACAAACAAAAACAAAAACAAAAAAAATTAATGAAAAATAAATAAAAATAAAAAATGTTAATAGTTTCTCCAAAATATCTATGTAATTTATAGTATATAATATTTAGCATATATAATGCATACAACTATAAATGTAGTCCATATATAATCTACTATATAATGTCAAACTTGTTTTTATTTGTATCAGCTCTGTGAAGTTTTCAAAATAGATCTTAGCCCAATTCATAGATAAGATGGTGGTAATCAGAGAATTTAAAGGCCTCATTCAAGTTGCTGTATCTGCTCATTTCTGGAGCTACAGTCAATAAAAAATTCTTTTAATTCCTTGTACAATATTTTTTCCTTCTTAAAAAACTGTAATGGTAATGAGAAAGAAATCTTTGTAGTTCATAATGACTACATTTATTTGGGTCGATAGTCACTATCAAAGAATCTCTGAATACAAAATTACAAGCTCCATAATGGCTTTAACAGAACTTTCGGTTACAGAGTCAATACACTCCCTCTGAATAAATTGCCATTATACATGGGATGTAATTTTGCGGGGAAAAATGACTATAATAGCACTTGCTGGTCCTCACTTCCAGCCAAGCTATTCAGTAACGTAAATTTAATGAGATCCAATGAAATTGCCAGATATTGAAACTTTATGTAGCCATTAATTATAAATTTCAATAGTATACACAAGGCCATGACTGGTTAAACCATCATTTTTTTGTTTATTTAACTAATTACATTTTGGAAATATTAAAATTGACTTCTTAATTTTCCCTATCATGGCACTGTACACAAAAATGAAGGTTTTTTATGGACAACTTCTTTTTACTGATATTAGCTCCACCCTTACTCCAACCCCAGAAATAAAGCTGCCTTTTTAGAAATGACCTCCCCAATCCTTGAACACTATTCCTCTCAGCCAATGCATTTCCAATGTAGAAAAATCCTCTCTCTGACAGATGGCAAAGATCTAGTCTATAATTGCAGATAGAGCTCTCATTACGTCAGTCTCGTCCTTTGTAAAATAAGCAGATTGGATAACTAGCATTTGAACGTCTTTAATTCTAAACAGTATATCAAAATTTTGTTACTTTTCCTGTAAGATTTAACTTCTGTTTCCTCATGACAGGTGGCATAGCCCTTGATGAAAATAGTTTCACACATTTTGGAAATTTTTCAGAAACCACTCAACCTATTTTTAACAGAAGGCATTTAACAGAAAAAAAAAATTGGTTGTACAGTTGATAAGACAGCAAAGCAGGGTCCTTGCAATCAGCAGCAGTAGGAGTGCTCCCAACCCTAGGACAAGTAGAACAACGCAAGGGCGCGGTGACGGGACACCAGGACCTGGCCATCTGTGACAGACTGGAACCAGGCCAGGTCTGCTCTGATTAGACGACGGGTGAAGTGGGTGGCCGGGGGAGAACAGGAAGCCAAGCTATTGCCAGGATTGTTTTCCAAAGTAGAGTTTCAGAATCACAAGTTTGGAGGAGGGGTGCGCAGGAAATCTTTGAGATATTTTCCAGTCGTCTTCCTTTCATCAGACAGAGAAAATCCTTGGGTAATGCGCATCTCAAAATTCCTTATAAGGAGGAAGTAAGAAAAGGTATTCTGAGGTAGCTGCCAGAGAGGCAAGAAAAATTCTGGAGGTAATGTGTTCCTGTAAGTCATGTGAGGGAAATGTTTTAAGAAGGAAAATATTGATTATTGGAATGAAAACTGAAGATATTATTCATTCTCCCCAGGTACCAGTTTTAACTTCAGTTGCTAATATTACATCTCCCCAGCTCTTTTCTTCCATGCAGCTAACACTAATCCATATTCTTCTTTAGGACACTGATTTTGCCATTCTAACTATTGAGAGGCCAAGACCAGTATTTTTATTCACTCTAAAATTACACTATTTTCTCTTTTCTCTAAATTATTTAACAGTCACTGTGATATATCTTTGAATAATCTTTCTCCTTCATCCCTTCATTTACAAGTTCTACAGTTTATCCTTACCAACTCACTTCTGATGCTTTCTTTCTATTACCTGGATAGTAGTAATGAAATTCTGACTTTACATTTTTCCAGATATTTTTATCTGCAGATACTTTGCTATAAGAGACCTGTTTCCAAAGCCTAGAATTGAATATTAAATTCCACCATTCAAAAAGAGTTCTCCATTACCAACTGTTCTCCAATGATCAGAATACAGCTTGAATATTTCCAGATTTGTTCCCAAATTCTTTTCCTATGCACTTGTGCTTTAACCATAACTAAATAACTGTATTTCCTAGAATTGTGGCTATCCTCTGAATTAAACTACTTTTGAAGATTATAATACCCTTTACTCATGCTGAAGTTCAAAATTTTACTTCTTTATTGTATCTCCTTTCATTCTACCAAAAGTTATAGTCTTCTTATAGTTTGATTTTATAACCTTTTCTTTGATTTATTTTAATAGAACTTACCTATATTTGTCTTATGATTACTTTAGAAAAAATAGCTTACTTATCTTGTTAGATAATTTTCTGTAAAATATTAAGTATGTATTTCTTGCCTAAATATACTGCCATATCAAACACTTTGAATCTCATAGGCTCTCCACATACATGCATTATACTTCTAATAATGTTTAAGGTACCTTTTCTCCTTTGTGTAGTACAAAGAAGAGATAGCAATCATTACATGAAAAGTGGAATAAAATTCAGGTATGATATTTTGTAAATTGGTTTTATAGTGCAAATATATAATTACAAAAATACATTTGTCTTCATCTCTCTGTTGACAAAGGCTGCTAAAATTTCAGTGTAAAGTTCTCCACTTAAAACTCTCTACTAAGTATTTAATAGTCTGTAAATGAGTAGATGTATTAATTATTGGTAATTCCACACAAATGTAATTGCAAATATTATAACATATGTATACTTGTAAAGTGGTGCCTGCTAAATCTAAATAACTACATTCTCATAAACATCTTGCACACACAAAATGTGATTGTGTTCTAAATCTAAGTCTAATTTAAAAATGCATAGGAGAAAGTTATTTTTTTCATAAGTTTCATGGACAGTTCAATCACAATTGCTTTCATAGCTTAAAATTGATTATATAAACACTATTTTTAGACTATGTGATTATGATGCCTGAGGTTCAGAGGTTTTTAGTACAAATTCCCTTCATTTGATGAACTTGTATATAAGGCATTTTGTCTGTACATACCAGTTTATGTAAACTAATCAACTCAGAATTCTTTTAGAAGAAACAGTTTGTGGTACAATTGAAGTTTGTGGAAGCTGACTATTAAAAAGTGTCTCAATCTTTTGTGTTCTTTTAATACATAAAATTAGAAATTTTGCTTTAGAATATAAAAATTAAAAAAACAACTTTTAAGGAGATTGTGTGATAGGTATGTAAACTGAATATTACCTTTTTGGGAATTTCAGAAGTACCTGTTTATATTTCACATAACATTCTCCTTTCCACGCAGATATAATGCTGCTGTCCTGCTTATGTGCATGCTGACATGACTGATCTGCTGCCTGAGGATTCTCCCACCCAGTGTACACATGTAGTCTGTACTCAGCCACTCAGGCCACTCCAAAACACAATGATCAATTGCTGCTTTAGAAGCAGCTTCTTTGCCTCACAGACTGAATGATACATGGGCTTCAAAAGAACCATCTAATTTGAGATGACCGTATGAAAGAATGATGTCTGCTGCTGCCATTTCCTAGAGTTGATGCCTAGGGATATAAATCTGTATTTAGTTTCAGTGTTTATCTGCAGTATATTTTTCTTCCCTGCCTGATTATATAGTCTTGACCCAGTTCTCCACACAGGCTTTACCATCATCTATCCTCTTCCAGCCTCCAACTCAATAAAAGTGAGTTGCCAGTAGTCTGTTCTTAGTATTGACTGATGCAGTGTATGGTATAGATTCTTCCCCAAAAGAAACATCATTGATTTTCTATACCTAAGATTTATTCTAATATCCATTTGTAATTTTAGGATTATAGGCATCTTTAGCAAAT
This sequence comes from Phyllostomus discolor, assembly GCF_004126475.2. Classification (NCBI taxonomy): domain Eukaryota; kingdom Metazoa; phylum Chordata; class Mammalia; order Chiroptera; family Phyllostomidae; genus Phyllostomus; species Phyllostomus discolor. The sequence continues at coordinate 34,228,847 of NC_040906.2, forward strand.
ACATGCAAGATATCATACAAGTCCAGTACTTGCCCAGTGGCAAAATATCACTAATCTGGATTCATGAATTTGAAAATAAGATAGTTATAATGGGAGGTAAATGAAATTTATACTTAAACATATTTTTACTGTTGAAAATCCACTAACAGGAAATGCTTACTCTATTTAGAAAAAAAACATTTTGAAAGATACTAAAATTATACATATATAAGCTGATATGTATATCAAATAATCTCTTTTATAATACTGTGTTTATATTATGCATGTGATCAAAATATTTTTGAATAAAAACTATCTTTTCTAATTTCAGTAGCTTTGTATTTTATAAGACTCATTTTACTACAATTACTCTAAATTCACTAAAGTATTAATTTATTTCTAAATATTATCATGTAACAGCTAAATGATTAAATATTATTTAGATAAGTAGGGTGACAAAAATATGAAAGATGAAGACAAAGTCAAGAAACAAAACCTTACTGAAGAAAAAAGGTAAATCAATAAAATTCATTCCTTTCAAAATTTTAACAAATATTAAACAAACACTTTCCAGATGTCGGGTACAAAGTGCATTATCTGTACCCTAAGGAATCCATAGTCTAGTGGAGCCCAGGACATAATCTGGAAGTGTCAGTGTATAAGGAAAGGATAGTAATATATATACATGGGTAATTACAGACATATTAATGCTTTTGAGTAATGAGGGTAAGGAAAGGAATCTTGAATTAGCAACCACAACATATGAATGAGGTCTTGTTTTTTGTTCATGGTGTGGTAGAGGGAACAAAGGTAAAATTAAGCATTCAAAGTGAGTATTAGGCTTGGAGTCACAAAGCAGGATTGTACACCGGGAACTCTCAGAGCTTTCTAATGTAGATCTATAGTGGGAGGCAAAGAGAAGGGAAGAGACAAAATGTGTCTGGCCATGCAATGTAATAAATCATTTTGAGAAATATGATGTAGACAAAAAAGAGCTATTGAGGACCAAATTCAGTTAAGGATACTTTAATCACCTTTTTTTTAATTTAGGAACCTAAAAATGCCAAATGGTAACATAGCATTTGGAAAAGTTTGTAGTTAGCAACTTGTTGCACCTTAGTGTGGTCTCAAAGAGACTGCTAATCTCAAAATAAAAATCAATAATTGTGTTTGATTTATATAATCTGTATGATAAGTGCTGCTCTGCTTGAAAATTTCCTTTTATGCATCATTAGTTCACCAGAGGTAAAATTTTTAAATACGTTCTCCATTACATAGAATTCACTTTTACCATTGCTTCTGATACAATGGGTTTCTCTTCTCTACAAACTTCACAACAGTTGATTGGAACACCAAGAGTTATACTCAAATGAGCTACCAGTTGACAACATGGATGAGAAATAATACAAGAACTACATCCTCAAATTTTAGAGCTAAAATCTCTCAATTCACTTGAAGAATTCAAACTGAAAATGGAATCTAAAAATTAATATGATATAATATCACTGCATAGATATTGATGTTTGTATTATTTCAGTGTTGTGGGTTTTTTTTTACATCTGCATTTCCATCAAGCTATCTGTATATGTACATTCCACCCAATTCTATTTGGAATTTTCACTTGACCAAAACAACTTAATAGACATAAAATTAAGCATAAATACATTGTATAACTCATGTATCATGTATATGATATTGAGAGACAAATATTTATTTACCATAGTGTGTGTCTGTTCTCTTACCCCAACATTGATGTCTCTGGAAGCTTCCTATCCTAATTAATGATTCAACTGCACCTTACTTTGCATTGTGATATATTTAAATCCTCAGGGGATAGTTCTTAATGCTTATGATTAGAAAACATTTTCTGGACTCATTTTATATGCATTATATATAGATTACAATGGATTTCCAATAAAGGAAGATAAGGTAACCATTAAATTCTTGTATGACAGATAAAAAACAATTGTATTTATTCTCGCTGCAAAACATCACCATTTGTCAAATGTGGGTGATGGGCCAGCGCAAATTCCTAGTGCGGTGCACACTAATTACAGTAACTGTGCTCAAGATTTCTTAAAATAAGCTTATTTAAACCCTACATACATTACAAATATATCTGTTAACACTATATCAAGTCCTTTAAGTTGACATATTTGTCACTAAGATTTATTTGCCTATAAGCCATAATTTACTCCATTTAAAGGGTCCTACATATTTTTTACTAAAAATATCAAAACTATATACAAATTGGTGATAAAAATGTGATTATATATATATATATATATATATATAAGCTTATCAGCCAAATTTAATCATTGCCCTGTAATTTTGATTTCTGAGGAAGTTATTTAAATGAGCAGATTCTTTGTTTCTCAAGAATTATTCCTACACAATGTAGTGATACCATACACATTTTAATTTCCCAGTATGCTATTATATCCCATTTTTTAAACATAGATATATAGCCTGAGGGTTAAAAGATTAAGCAACTTGTTCAAAGTCACAAAATTAGTAAATGACAGAGCCAGGTTTTAAATCAAGTTCTGTTGATTTATAAATTACTTTTTGTCTTCCCCATGGACCTGTCTCTCAGAACTGAAATTGTGACCTGAAATTCATTCACATCAGCACTAACTTATCTTCAAGTAAGGTAAAGATTACCAAAAAATTGCCATCACTTTGGATACACTTAAAGAATCATTCCTCTGGCATCTAGGCTTATTGCTGGATTTTTCTCATATAAACACAAAGAACTCTTCTTCTTGGCTGTGAGAGATTTTATTACAAAACCAGCAGTAAAGACATTTTGATGTACCATCTGGAATTAAAGAGGACTGAAGGGAAGAAATGAAGAAAGGTTAAAAAACAACTAAATCGATGCAGTGTAGAAAAAAATTGCTTGAGGTGGGATGTAATTGAATAAAGACATGCATAGTATAGATAATGTCAATGCAAGTTATTCCTTTTTACACAGTGTATGTGATAGTTGAAAAGCCACATACAAGAGTAAATATAAGTTTGAGTGAGACAGATATCACACAGGGTGGCTTTTATTCACTCTGGGTTCATCAGTTTTTAGATCACCTTCCCAAATGCTGTCAAAAAAGTAGGATTTTGGCGTGACAAAATAATTTAATCTTTTGCAGAACTTAAAGCTACCAGATTAAATAACTATAATCATTTTATACATTTTTTCCTATTAGTCTATTGATTGCTACAAGTAACATTTTAACAACTTATTATTTAATGTAAAATTGTATATTTAAAAACCCTCATTTCTACATTATACATATATAAAATGTGATAAGGACAGTTTCTTTTTTTAAAAAAATATTCAACAGAGTACCTAGAAATACATATGGGTAATCCAATTTGCTGATTACTTTTTACTTTTAATTTTTCAATGACTTTAATAAGTTGGTATTATTACCTCCATTTTAAGGGGAAAGAAATTCAAGGGCCTTAATAATCATTCCAAGGTCACATAAATATATGACCTTAATAATTATTCTAAGGTCAGATAAATATAATAGTATATGTTAGTAGCGTGATTTGGATTAAAATTTATTTGTCTTCAAAGGCTACCTCTATTCTCTGCATTCTTTCTTCAGTTACACAATCATTGTTGGAAAAGTATGCAAATGCTGTGCAAATTCTAAATTAAGTCATTACCAATGGTTTATTAGATGAGCACTGTGTGTGCAGCACTCTGATATACATGTGCTCTCTCCTGGAAAAAATAGGAAAATATGCAACATTATTCTCATTTTTGATAGTCTCAGAATAAAGACTGGAAAGTGATGGTTAAAAGAAAATAATTTAATACAAAGAAGCATGTAAAAATTCCATAGAGAAGGGGCTGGCATTAAGTGCCGTGAATGTGTGGGGACACTAGGAAAAAACTTTAATGGAGAAAAGTCTAAAAGAATAGCTATTAATCACACAGTTATAAAAGAGGAAGTAATGTTTCCAAGGGAGCCTGGTGGAGAGGATTATTATATATGAATGGGGAACATAGCTGAGAAGTGGTAGAGGTGAGTGTGGAGAACTTCAATGCTGCATAGAAATTTAAACTTTATTTTGTTGTGATTCATGGTCATTGCATAATTGCTCATAGAGAGGTGGTAATTAAAGAATTTGTGAATGGTGTTCGAAGATTGGGCCAAGAAAGTGCAAAAAGAGAGGCTAGTAAGAAAGCATTAAGTTACGAGGACTTAATATAAGTTGGTAAATAAAAATGGATGTATGTTGTGTAGGAAATCTATGGGGTCCAGCACAAATAATGCCCCTCTTTTATTACAAAATATTTTATTACAAAATCATAAAGGTGTACTTCTGTAACATAATAATATCACACTCAAGCACACAATATGACATTTTAGGTGAAATGTTCAAATTAAAACTATAAAGTATTACACCCATATCATTACCCTACCAATCATACTCAAGCAGGCATCACTTCTGCCAGTTCCTGTATATTTAATCTTCTATTTTTGTTCTTCAAAATTATTATGATTAATCATTATAAGGGGCATTTTGAGAAACCCATTCTAAAGCACAAATCTAGGGGACGACATGTACATTTCAGGGAGGATAAACAATGGAATGGACAGTTACAAGGAAGGGGGGTTCAGTTAAAGAACACCAGTTTTCAAACTGTCTTGGAGAAGTATTACATAGTAAAAAACCCTATTCTCTGTTTTTATTAGTTTGACTATTTTAGATACTCCATGTAAGGATGAATAAACTGGAGACATCTGCTGTGCAAAATTGTGCCTATACTTAATAACATTGTATTGTGCACTTTAAATGTGTTAACAAAGTAGATGTCAGTCTAGAAGCTCTTACCATATTTCAGAAAAAGAAAGAGAAAAAGACTATCCTGTTATGTTAGAAATGGCAAATTATTAATTGTTTCTGAATTTTAGATAACATGGGTTTTATTTAAAATATATAGATAAATAATAAAAACAGGTTTCATTTTCATAACAAACAATTTATAAGTAATAATTCTAGAATAAAATATTTATAAATGACTAGAGTGACTTTATTATACTTTATGGAAATAATCAGAGAAGCAACCTATTTTTTATTTTATGTACTCAAGTGTGTTTAATGGATGTCAAAATGACTTTTCATACAATGCAGTTCAACAGATGCTCAAATCCCTTATATAAAGTGCCAAGTACATCCACATCCATACTTAAATTATCTCTAGATAATTGTATTAAATAGTACTTATAATATTCAATACAATATAAATGCTAGATAAATGTCATCATACTGTATTATTTAAGAAATAATAACAGGGAAGAAAATCTGTATGTGTTCAGTACAGACACATCTATTACAGGCCCACCTATTTAGTAATATCAGTCACAATGTAAGATTTTTTCCCCAAATGTTTTTAACTCACTGGTTGGTTAATCTGCAGATATGAAACCAGTGTCTACAAAGAGACGACTGTGTATAATAAGTACCATATTAGAATTTGGGGATGAGATACATAAGACATTCCCTTCTCTCAGGAAACATGGTGCATCTTTGGAGGGATATGTAAACTTATACATTTACAGTGCCATACAATGGATACTATAAGGAGTATGGGCACAGAGTTACAAGACTTCAAAAAAGGGATCATTCACTTGAGTGAAAGTAGAAATGGTGGATGTATTGTATCTCCTTAAAAATATAGTGTATAGATAAAATGGACAAAATAGTATTGCATACATATATGTATATATTTATAATTTAAAAATATATATTAAAACTTCTATAATATATAAAAGATGTAGAAAATAAGATTTAAAACAGTGATGAATTAAAATGCCTGTTTCACCATTTTTAATCAGGCCAATTCTGTTCACATGCTTGTAAAATACTAGCACAAATGTAGTGGCTGAGATTATGTTTTTAATTGATCTCTACTCCTTGTCATTCTCATCAGTCTCCCAGGAAGAATAAGCTATTAAGCAGAGGCAGAGCAATTGTTGTAATATTTTATGGAACCCAGTGAAAAGAGCTCATAAGTTATGACCTTATTACTTAATTATAGGAAAATTATGCTTTAACCCATTCTCCAGGCTTAAAAGAGCCATATTTTATTAATTTTTTTAGCTAGAATAGATAAAGTGTTAATTTTTAAGTCATAGTTTAGACCCTAAGGGGATGGTGCTCATAATTTTTTCACTCCATATAGTAAATAGTCTAGTAGTTCATACAGTTAGTACAGGGAATACTCATTGTTCTCTTATCCATTATTTCATGAGACACTCCGAGTCAGGAAAGCAAGTGATTGCTATGGCTGTATGTGTGCATGTACGTGTGCATTTGGGTGTGCATGTGTGGCTGTGTGGGGTGTGCTTAAGGTTTTGTATATTGGAATTTGGGGAAGAAGATTCAAGTATTACTTCATAGAAAGATCATGTTAAAATATTTCTACGTGGAGAGTCTATTTATCTTCAGAAGTAAGTTACTCTGCTCTGGATTGCAATTTTAGCCAACATTTCATTCACTCGTCTGTATTCAAAGGCTAGTAATCACCCCCACATATTATTTCATTTTGACTTCTTTCTACATATGTCTGGCATTTGTACTTCATGCTGCTGATTAACACCTGAACCCAAGAATGATAGGAACAGAAGGTGAAAATTAAATTACACAACTTGCTTCTTGATATCTTTCATAGTAATGATGTAAAATGACTGGCTGTATTGATAATTCTGGGTTATCTTTGGTTTTAATTTTTCTTTAGGGTTTCTTTTCGTTGTGACAGGAGTGTCACTGTGGAAGAAGGCACCGCTGATGCTGTGGAGTACTGTCATCAATGTGACTTTTAGAAAGACTCACAAAGTGCTGTGTGTCAATCATGTCTCAGTAAAGCTGGGGGAAAGTTACCTCTAAAGACTATCGTGTAAGAGGTGAATGACTAGGAAAGAAGATAGAGGAATATAAAAATAAATAAAACTGTAGTTAGTGTAACAGTAGCATTTAATTTACATTTTCATGCTAAAGAGTTATGGATCTCATGTTATATTTCAGTCAGATTGACCATTTTGGTGAAAAACATGGGGAAAAAGCAGGAGTAACAGTACTCAAATAATGAGATCACCAATCTAAAGTAGGTGAAGTGGGAGGTAGTTTAACATATATTGGCAGCAGCCTTGTTTGCTAGAAGGAGAAATTTGAACTTATTGAACTGGTATTGCTTGGTCCGTCTTTAAACACATATCTGCACAACAACTTATTTCCACTGAAATTCTGAAAGGATATTTATTTGACCTCGGAAATCTAATGACTACAATGCCCAGGTTCAATAGATAGAATTAAAGCAGTCTCTAACACTGAACAAGTGCCCAATAAGTGTTAGCAATAATTTTAGTAGAATCACTAATAGGAAAGAAAAAAGAAAAGAGAAAAAAAAGTCAAATGTAAGGTAATTTTAACAAATGGAATCTGACCATTATTAATTGATTAGACTTGAGGAAGATAAATAAAGATGAAGTATGTTTCAAGTGTATTCTAATATTTTGTGCCCAGGTTTTGAAAAGTAATTAACACAGGTAAGAACATCAAGAAGAAGAATTAAGTTACAAGAAATTATTTTTCTTTTTTTTTGTATTTGTTAGAATAGGCTCAATGTCAGTAACTTAACACTGAAAAGATTTAGCTCCCGTGTGGGTTCCAGAGACTCTCTAAGTCAGCAGTTTTCTGCATGCAGCACTGAGGCCGCTTCGGTCTTGCACCTCGATCATATCAACACAAGGCCTCCTGTGCAATTATGTAGCACACTGTAGAGGGTTTTATTATTTCTAAGCCAGTACATATGCTTTGTTCTTTCTGTCTGTGTTATAGACTCCTTGGCCCTGCTGATAACTGAGCTTGGGCTATGTGACTTGCTTAAGCCAAAAGAAAGTTGGCAGAAGTAAAAAAAAAATGTAAGGGCCTCAGATATACTTTTGTGCTTTGGCAGGGCCCTTGATCTCCTGCCATTTTCATTAAAACCACATCCCAGGACCTGTTGTCCCTTCAGAGTTTGGTCCCACACTGAAAGCAAAACTAGCTAGTCTTACACTGGCTTACACTTTCAGCAAGTGAAAAGTAAACGTCTCTATGGGATAACCCAGACATTGGGTTGTTGTTAATTTGCTCTGTTGTTAATTCAATCTCAGTTTCGCTAATACCTGCTGTATTCTTTATTATGGGTTTCCTGCTCGCTATAGGTTTGTTTGCTCTTCTTTTGCAAAGTTTTCAGGTAAAAGATTCAGTTACAGTTTTGAATTTTTTCTGTATAAAATTAAACATATGCATTTATAGTTGTAAATTTAACCCCAACAATTGTTGAACCCCTTCCCATAAATTTCGACATAGAGCTATTCATTGGTTTCATCAAACAAAGAGAAGGTACAGTGTCGTTCTCCCATGTTTTCCACAGGAGAGACAGAGTAGCCTGAACTCCAGAGATTTGTATTATGTTCTTGGATATACTGAGTCTGAAGAACCTGCTAAAGTTCAGTGTAACACATCCTTATGTCCAGAGTCCCCGTACCAAAATAGGGATTTGAAATAATTCAGCTACTTGGAGTACAGGCTATTTAGATAAGATGGTTAGCAGCTTTCTCTTGTCTGAAAGAAGACTAAGTCATCAATACCCTTTATCAAACACATACTTACCCTCCCAAGATAATGATCAGATGAATATAGAATAAGTTTGTTCCCTTAACTCTAGTTTCCCAGTATTAATATCTGACAAGAAACAATAATTACATATAAAATTTATGCTGTGAAAGTAAAACAAAATGTGAGTGAAATGTTTTGTTTGTGCCACATTTATTAATTAGTCAAATATTTACTGGGGTCTACTATGTGCCAAGAACTGTTTTTAATGCTGGTGATTTAGTGGTAAATGAGAGAAATGAAACTCAAACAAACAAACAAATAAGATGCATTAGTTAAGTTACAGAGAAAGGTACTGATAGATATTGGAGATAAATATAAGGATGGGACGTGAGGACACACTGGCTGAAGAAGCAGTGCAGTCTCTGAAAAGAATTGTAGCTGAAGACTCAGATCCCTCTGGCTGGCCATGCTCCTCCTCCCCTTCTTCCTTCTTCTTCTTCCTTCTTCTCCTTCTTTCTCCTTCTCCTTCTTTCTCCTTCTCCTTTTACTCTTCCTCCCCCCTTCCCTTCTTCTCCTTCTTTCTTCTTTCATTTTTATCCTGAATTTGGAAGCCTCTTGAGCAGTGTACTTTTTCAGGTACTTCTGACAAAGCCTCCTTATAGAAGGTACAGAAAGAAACTGTGCAGAGACATGTTATTTTCTGACTCGGTATTCAGTACTTTTCCATCCTTCCCCTTCCCTTGATCCCAAGATTCATAGAAATGCCAGAGACTTTGGGTTGGGGCTTCTGTGGCAGCAGGGCAATCCTCATGTCTGTGCTAACTCACCTCACCCCCACATGTACGGCATTCTGTGGGGAAAGTGGAAGAGAGGAAAGTCCACAATGTCTCCAATTTTAGACTCTGGTACTCCATTGTGGCACATGATTAAAAGCTTTATTTATTTATTTATTTATTTATTTATTTATTATTTTACATCTTTAAATTTATTCAGGTGATTTTCTGTTCTTCAACACTTTCTTTACTCTTCTTTCCTATCTCCCCACTTTCTCTTCACTTGGTACAACTCTACCCAACTTGTGCTCCAGATACACTCCTGAAAAACGGACTTTAAAATATGGAGATTAGCCTGGATTATCCAGGTGGACACAAAGTAACTTCAAGTGTCCTTAAAAGTGAAAGAAGAAGGATGTAGAGGCCAGAGAAATGGAGAAAGGGGACCGAGAGCTAATGCGGGCATGAGCTTCTGGAAGCTGTACCAGGCAGCCAGTCAAACTCTCCTAAAGCTTTCATAAAGAATACATTGCTGCCAACACTGATTTTAACCCAGTAAAACCTGTATCAGATTTCTGACCTACAGAAATGTAACATGAAAACTTGTGGTTGTGCCCTGGCTGGTGTAGCTCAGTGGATTGATTGCCAGCCTGCAAACCAAAAAGTTGCCAGTTAGATTCCTAGTCAGCACATGTCTCGGTTGTGGGCTGGGTGCCCAGCTGGGGGGCACAAGAGGCAACCACACATTGATGTTTCCCTCTCTCTCTTTCTCCCTTCCTTTCTCTCTCTCTAGAAATAAATAAATAAAACTTAAAAAAAAATTTTTGTTGTTAAGCTACTAATTTCATTGTAATTTGTAACAGCAGCAATAGAAAACCAATGCATGCACTCTCTCTGCCATATATGCAGACCAGTTCAGGTATATGCAAGAGAGCTATGGCATCACAACATACCTGTTTTATACTCAGTTCATTTCATAGCTTATGTGATATTTTCCAAGGAACCACAGGGCATAAATCCATACACCCAGGGTTTATTGTTTCTTTTTTTTTAAATAAAAATTCCAGGCAACAATATGCCACATGAGAGACAATATTTTAAGAAAAAAGGCAGTATATCACAGTAAAGGTGACAAATTTTAGGATGTATGTGAATTTTAATGGGATATCTCAAAATTTTTTATTTACTCTTAGCCATAGGATAGGGAATATATAAAATATAATTTATTAAACATTAACATTTCTAAAGCTTTTTTATGTCTTTTTAATTAAATTTATTGGGGTGGTATTATTTGGTTTCAGGTGTACAATTCTGATACATCATCTGTGTATTGTATTGTGTGCCCACCACCCAAAGTCAAATCTTCTGTCACCATATGTTTGATCCCTATATTTTTTGCTACCCCCCACCTCCCTTCCCCCCCGTAACCCTCCTACTGTTTGTTGTCTGTGTCTATAAGTTTTTATTTGTTTGTTTTTCTTGTTTGGTCATTTGTTGCTTTCAGTTTCATATCCCACACATGAGTGAAAGCATTTGGTTCTTGACTTTTTCTGTCTGACTTATTTTTACTTAGTATAATATACTCAAGAGCCATTCATGTTGTTGCAATGGGCAGTGTTTCATCTTTTCTTATGGCTGAGGAATAAGGCATCACGTCCTTTTTCTTCTGTCATTTCTCTTAAGTGTCACAAGAATGGAAAAGTAAAGTTATATTAAGTCAAACAAAGATTTCAAAAATTACTTAGTAAATATTGCACTCTTTTTTGTCACCATAAATCACTGCTAAAATGGAAAACAATATGTGCCAAAACAATAAATTGTCATAATGAAAACAAATTATGACAGAGTTAGGGAGTGGTTTATAAGAAAGTATAATGGATAAATGTGTCTCAAAATGTTTTATAGGTTTGAAATACCATTGAGACCATTGTATTTACCCAAGTTGGAAGGGAGAGAACAAATTAATATTCCTTCAGTGTATATACATTCTCATGATGATATATAGCATAATTTAAATTATTAGTGTTAAGGTAATACTTGCATGAGATATTAAATATGTAAGATATATTTTTCTCTGTATACATGAGTATCATTGCTTAGAGATCTTCACTGAACTAAGACATTTTAGGACTTGCAAAATAATCTGAAACATATGTCTGAAATGCACAAAATGCTGAAGTCCTTAAACTTAAAACATATGTGTTTTTTTCCTGCCTTCATCTGTGGCTCTAAAGACCAGTTGAGCTTGGGAAAGTTTTTAATGTGATTGCTAAGTTTTCAAATCACAACTCACTGTTTAGTAAACTTGTTTCCGTTCTTAAAGCACTAGCTTCTGAAATAGTTGGTATTTATCGGAATCACCAGAACTAGACGTGAAAGTAGTCCTCTAGAATTAGACAAGTGTCAGATTGCGATGTTCTTGTATACATAGGCTTGATCACACACCCACACCTTCTTGTGGAGAGACTCTTCCTGCTCTCATCAGCAAGGCTGCAATGTGGGAATCTGGCTGAAACCGACTTCCTGTTTCTTGCCAGCATGCCTTAGGGATGGCACTGTCGGAGTGGGATGTAACAGAACAGGCAGCTGTCCCCAGTCTTAAAGATTCATCTGGTGTATTAGTTTAGAAAACCAGCTTAACTTCACTTTAACCTTTACAGAGTATATTTAAAAATAAATGTCTTGTGCAGTTGTCTATTAAAAGAATGTGAATTCTTTTTCCCATCAGAAAAAAAAAAAAGAAAGAAATCTGTGCTTCAAAATTAGCCCTGTATAGAATCCATGTCCTAAGGGAGAAATACTTGTTTCAGTAGTTAGGTTATCTGCACCGCTGGGCTTCAACTAATTAATTTTATTTTCTAATAGTATACCTCAAGGAGGTCACATTATTAAACTTTGATTGAATGAAGTAGCAAGGCAGGAAAGCTTTGACAAGCAATAAAATTGCCTACTATTCATAGAATCTCTGAAAATCAAATACTACTTATTCATTATTGAAAAAGGAGGCAGATGTGCTGTGCTGGAAAAGCTCTGGAACTGAAGGCAGGGAAAACACGCAGGTGCCCATCACAACTGTTCAGACTGGAGCAAGTTCATTGGCTTTCCTGAGCTGCCCACCTCCATAACATGCAGGTGATAAGAATACTTTGTAAGGCGTTTTTAAAGAATTAAAAGTAATAATAAATGTAGCAATTGTATACATTTTGAGAACTGCAGAGATGCAATACACTATCATTATTACATATATTTTAAATAAAAGAGGAAAATGCCTTTCTTAATATTCTGTTTGCACATTCTAATAAAATACATTTCATGGTATATTATTTATCCAGAAATAATCAAAATGCCATGGAATCAGTCTAGAGGACTATTTCCCAATGAGGGAGAAATCTTATAATGAAAACAATTGTAACAAAAAGCTTTAGTAACACTAGATAGGATTTTCTATGAAGAGTTTTCCCTCTCTGTGATTATTTACTTTGTTCATGGGCTCACTTGCTTTTTTAAAAAAGGTGTATCCATTTATACCCAGCTGCTGGAATGCAGAAAAGTTGCCCCATAGTCTCACTGGGCAGGAAGGCCTTTGAATCCTAGAGTATCTAGAGTGTCCCTAACTTAATGTAAGGGAAAGAGTACATCAAAAGTACTATCACAATGGGGACCTGCTGCCAAACTGGGGACATTCTTTGCCATTAAGATCCCAGAACCTTCCACAGAGAAGATCTACCATCCTTGTCCTATCTGTGGTACACTGGAATCAAATCAAAGGATGTGCACATCTCATTTCTTTATTACTATGTCCTCATGTCTCCTGATATTTGCCAAGCCAAAGCCAAAAGTAAATCTCATGTTACATCATTACAGCTAAATGAAACTCTTAAAAGGTGCACTGTTTCTGGAAATTGCAGAAACTGAGTGATTCCTTCCCTTCATTGTCTTCATACTAAGAGTATTTGGAGAATATTATAAAATTAACTGAGATTCTGATACAATTTAGTGTGCCACTTTCCCAGATATGAATAGCAGGGTTCCAACTTCATTGATATGACTGACTAACAAGGAAAAAATTGGGATTCCCTTTCACACAGCAGTGGCTACACAGTAGAACCAGAAGAGCAGCATACAGACAGAAAGAGAAACTCCTGGCCTTGAGCATTATTGCATTTCAGTATCACTTTAAACATTTCTCTCTCCCCTTGAGTGTGTGTGTAAAAGAGATGAATGACATTAATTTTTTACCCGTATTTTATTTATTTATTTTCTCATTGTTGACACTAATACAGATTTCCCCATTCTCACCTCTGTTTGCCTGGCTCCACCCGCCCCACGCGCCCTCTTCCCTCTGGCCCTCACCACACCGTTGTCTGTGTCTATGGGGTCTGCATACAGGCTCACAGCAGAAACCTTCACTTTCATTCATCTGGTGCCCCCTCTGACAGCTGTCAGTCTGTTCCCAGTGCCCATGCCTCTGTTTCTATTTTGTTCATCAGTTTATCTTGTTCATTAGATTCCAGATATAAGTTAAATCATATGGTATTTGTCTTTCTCTGTCTGGCTTATTTTACTTAGGCATGATTATCTCCAGGTTCATCCTTGTTGTCTGGTTAATAAGATTATATAAATTTCAGGTATGAAGTATTATAATTTGATAACTGTATACCCTACAGAATGTTTACCACCAAAACTTTAGTTTCCATCCACTACCTTATATTTGACCCTTTTTAACCATTTCACCCTCCCTCCACCTTCTACCCCTCTGGTAACTAGCTAACCTGTTGTATTTCTGAGTTAGTTTCAGTTTTGCTTTGCTTGCTACTTTGTTCATTTTAAACGTTAGCATGTACACAAATGATGTTGAAACTGTATTTTACACACAGTAGAGACTGGGACTGTGGGCTAGAATCAGAAATGGGTATTCAGTAAACAGGCCCCTGCCTTCCTCCCAGGCATCCTGAATTGAGATTCCGGAGATGAGGCCAACAAATATCTACTTTTAAAATCCTCTACTGCTGATTCTAATGGGGAACCCATATTTAAGTATCAATATGTAGAAGTTAGCTTGTTTCCAGGAAATATGGCCTTTAAGTGAAGATTTTTATTAACCCCCTGACCACTGCATAGTCATCTTACTGGGAGTGTCACTGCGCTGAGCCTGAGAGGGAAAAAGAGCAACATAGATTTAGGGAATTTTCAGAATCCCCATGTCCTAGTACTTTGTGAAACATGGACTTTACATAGTTTTAAAAGTCAGTAAAATCCCAGGGTATGACTGAGAAAATGGATTCTGCTGGAGTTGTTTTCATATTAAAATAATCTCATTAAATAATAAATGCACTTGATTAAAAATAACAAACAATGAAAGTATTTTTTCTACCCACCAATCAATAACTCCCAATTTTTATAGGTAATGAAAAAGCTCACAGTTTCTAGAATAAATTGAGGATAATTATTAAAAAGTATATAATTTAATGCAATATGCCACTTTTGTTTAGAAGGGAAATATTACTCTTCATCATTCCTTTTCCTTAAAAAGTAATGTATTGTGGTGATCTTACAAAATTAGCATAATACAGACATCTTACTACACCTATATAACATAGTTGTGTCATGATATGTCTCAATGCATTACAACATTACCCACATTGGTCTATTTTGATGTGGAGCCCCTACATAAGAACCTCTTCATAAAGCAAAGAATTAATTTTCTTTCAACTGCACTGCAGAAGATGTCAGGCTGTTTCTGAGATTTTGCTATTACAGAAGTACTGCAATAATTTCTTTTTTACATTTGTTTTAATGCATTCTTAAAACATATTCTGGAAGAAAGATATCTGGGTCAAAGGGTATTTCTATTACTTATTTTTACTTTTAAAATATTATCTACCCTTGGTCCAAAAATTTTGTACCAGTTGAAATTCCCATCAATAGTTAATAGTTCTCTTATTCTTACACTGTTATCAGAGTGGCTTTTTATCATCTCTTTAAGTTTGTTTCATTACAGGATTATAGATTTTCCTCCACTAATTATCATTCCAATTGACAGTCCTATATTAAGCAGCAAAGTTTTTACCCCCAAATTCTAATCTAATCACTCATTCACCCACTTGATTACATAACAGGAAAACCCTATGGGATCAACACTGCCATAAAAGGGGCATCAGTTCTATTAAATTTCCTTCCTTCTCTATGAGTCATGCATGTGTAATGGGAAATGCATATATTGTGGCGATTTGCCCAACAGAAAGAACTAACACATATTACCCACTCTGAGTGAAAATATATTCATTTTTGAAACTCATAACGATCTATAGCTTGGTTCAAAATATCTTTCATTCATTAGGGATTTCAAATTTATATTTTAATTAGACTTAGGATATACTTGTGAGAGACTGAAATTTGGGAGTGCAATAAAAGAGATATAAAGATGTAATTTATTATGTGAATAACCTCATATATAGATTTTAGAATAGTCACCTGTGCAATTGGTGGCTCTCTTTACCTATAAAATAGGATATTTAACAAATTAAATCTCCTGTTGATGGAAAATATAAGAAACTTTGAGGTTGAAATACATTATTTTTGTCCTTCTCTCACCAACGGCTACTTTTTAAAAATGTCTATTACTATGGTTATAAATAACAAAAGCCTGAATACCAAGAATACCCTGAGGACAACTCTGATGAATTGTTGACAGTTGTCAATCTGAAGAATGATTCACTATCCTATTGTTGACCTTCTTTGACACTGACAATGTGGTAGCAATAACCACTTTTTCTGATAACAGATAAGACAATGGTAAAATAGTTTTTTATGTTATCAAATGCGTATTTTAGCTACTTCACTTTAAGATGATAAACTCTCAGTAAAGTGAGATTAGAGGGAACATACTTCAATGTATAAAGGCCATCTGTGATAAACCCACTGCCAGCATCATACCCAATGAATCTGTTCCCTTTAAGATCAGGAACAAGACAGGTATGTCCACTTTCACCTTTTTATCAACATAGTCCTGGAAGTCCTAGCCAGAGCAGTCAGACAAGAAAAAGAAATAAAAGGCACCCAAACTGGAAAGAAGAAAGAAAAACTATCCTTATTTGTGGATGACATGATACTGTACACAGAAAACCTCAAATTCCACCAAGAAACTACTAGGACTGATAAATGACTTCAGCCAAAGTAACAAGATGAAAAAATTAATAACCAAAATTCAGTTGTATTTTTATATGCCATAACAAACTAATAGAAAAGGAAATTAAGAAAGCAATCACATTCACAATTGCTACAAAAAATAAAATTGCTGGAAAAATTAACAAGCTGAACTATTTTTTTTTTGTTAGATAACCAGGCCTAAATTAGAGGAGGTAGAGGGATATAGACATATATATCTTTAGGGTTTTATCTATTACAAATAAAACACATCCTCTTTTCCATCACAAATAAGCCTTTATTTTTGCCATCTTGTATAAAACCTAAGCTTAAATATATTTTAAGCATTATACTTTAAAAATCTTAAGACATATAATTCTAGTTTTTATATAGATGTATATATAGATGTAAATATATAGAGATGGATGGTATATAGATTTCAATTTCAATTAACTTTTTTTTAAGATTTTATTTATTTATCTTTTGTAGAGGGGGAAGGGAGGGAGATAGAGAGAGAGAGAGAAACATCAATGTGCAGTTGCTGGGGGTCATGGCCTGCAACCCAGGCATGTACCCTGACTGGGAAGTGAACCTGCGACATTTTGGTTCACAGCCCGCGCTCAATCCACTCAGCTATGCCAGCCAGTAAATTAACTTTTGACCTCCATCCAAGATTACTCTATCCAGGAAAGCTATTGTTTACAATAGAAGGGTAGATAAAGTGCTTCCCAGATAGGTCAAGTTAAAGGACTTCATCATCACCAAGCCTTCATTATATGAAATGTTAAGGGACTTATCTAAGAAAAAAGAAGATAAAACTATGAACAGCAAAATGACAACAAACTGACACTATCAAAAACTGAGCCTAACAAAAGACAAACACAAAACGAGTAAGCAAACAAGTAGAATAGGAAGAGAATCACAGAAATGGAGATCACAGGGAAGGTTATCAGCAGGGAAAGGGAGTGAGGAATGGGCAAAAGATATAGGGAATAAGTAGTTCTACACTGCCTGTACTATAAGAATAGTAGAAGCCAATAACTTATCTGTACAACCCATGGGCATAAACTACTGGGGGTGGAATTGTGGGTGGGTGGAGGTTGTGCAGGGCAGAGGGGGATGAACAGGGGAAAATCAGACAACTGTAGTGCATAAATCAATAAAAATTCGAAACATTTGAAATCTTCATGCATTAAATGAAACTTATAAATTAAAAATCACACACCCAAAAACTTTCTTCTTCTTAATTAACAGCAGGTAAAATTAAAATGAGGACACTATGTGCCATTTCCAATTTTGGGGGGGACATAGTTACTTTTGCTGATTGTTATTAAAGCTTCAAGATGATTTCCTTACAGGTCAGGCAATGCAAAATTAAAACGGATGGAAACTTTTCATTGTTTCCATGCATTCTTTTCATGTTATGCTGAGTATGGTTTCTGCTGATATGGCTTACACTAAAATTCCATGGGGAAAATATGGAAAATTTCAGTCAATTAAACAGAAAAATAGGAAATTAACCTAACACTATCCTGCATTGATTAATGCATTTAACTAATTTACTTGAAAGTATATTCCTCTTCCTGAAGAGCAATATTCTGTATACCAAGATTGTGCCATCTACCATGTAAATAACCCAAACTAACACAATACATACTTAATTTTTCCATTCAGGATTGCCACCCGCAGGGTGTTAAACTGTTATTACAGTAATGCTGTAATGAAGTGTCCCAATAATGAAGTAAACAGTTTAAATGTTTTCCATAGTGTGTTAAACAATTCCGTGTGGAACTCGATCTTTAGAATACTACTGGAAAATGTGCACCGTTTCACAACTTTGAACTAACCTGATTTAAACATGCTGTTTGGATTGAACACAATGTTTAAACATGAATTGAATAGCTTAATGGCAACAGCAGGATAATTTCACTTTAAGATGAAGCATCAGAGAAAGAGGGTTTATTCCATGGATAAGTATTTCTATGAGCTACAGTTTCAACTGTGCAAATAGGTAAAGCTAAAAAAAATCAGCAACAGTGTCAAGAATATATTGAGTTGTGCAGATGTTTGCTATAAGTCACATCTTGTAGGCAGCTAGGACTATCTGGGAAAGCAAAAAACAAGATGAAAAGTGCATTGTGGAAGCACACAGTAGCAGCTGCAGGATGCTGGGCAAACCATCGTGTGGACTGGGGAATTTGGAGAGAGAAGGAGTGAGAGATATAGATGAGATCTACACAATGAATGATGTAGTAATTTAAAAGGTTGTTTTCATTTATTTGTTTATTTTTCAGTCATGGGAGCAATAAACTGAGGGATGGCATAGAGGAATCTGCAGTTCAGAGGAGTCCATGGGCAAAGTGATCAGAGAACTCCAGAGAAGGTAAGTGGAACGAGAGCTTGAAGATAGAGGATGCTATGGAAATGAAGAACAATTAGCCTTTTTTAGGCAATTTTGGAAGCTAAAATTAAAAAAGAAAAATGATGGTTACCTCTGAGAAGTGAAGGAGGTGGAGGCATGTCCAGTTACTTTCAAGTTGTAACTAAGAATGCAAGCATTTATATTTACTTTTGAAGTGATTCACAGTACAGCATAAATGTATACTTAGGACTAGGAATTATCCAGGAACTAGGAAAATAAATTACTTATTAAAGAATGAATTTAAAACATTGAATCAATTTAAAAATGCTATTTGGTTGGCCCCTAACTACTGTGGAACTAATCAAAGGGGTGTGGTCTGCAATCTGTTCAATTCCAGCCCTTCAAAATGAAGCTTTCTCAAGTGCACATAATCCAGCAGGAATAGACCCCATTAAAAACAACTAATAAAATATTTCTACTAACTAGTAGTTTTACTGCTTTTAATTATTTCATCAGAGAGATACAACCAAAATTACTTTCTTATTTTTCTCAATCTTTTAAGAGATATTGTTTAAGTATTAATTGAAAGTTTGTTTCACTTAAACTTCAATTCACAAGAACTATTTCTGTCTCTTTAACTAAAATCCAAGAATCAATATTACTATAGTTTGTTGTGTATAATGTGCCCACCACTTTGTGTGCATTGTACATGAAATTATTATACCTAATATTATACCCATGGTATATAATCATACCATGTATAATGCACATTCTTATTTTTCCCTCAAAATTTTGGGCAAAAGAGTATGCATTATACATGGCAAAATATGGCTATACCCATGTTTCCAGCATACATGTCATGCTATTCCAATATTATCAATATTACTTGGATACTAAACTCTATAAAAATGACCTCTTTTGACTACCAGTGCTGGATTCAGTTATGCTTTAACTGCTACTTCTACACCTATAACTCTTGGAAGTTTCAGAAAGACATAAGCTATCAGGGGCAGGGAGAAATGCAGGGAAAAAATGAGGACCTAAAAGAAGTTTACTTGAGTGATGAGGTCTTGTTATTTATGTTTATTAGGTTGTTTTAATATCATAATACTTAGAGATCTGGACACCTAAAGAGCTCCAATCTGCTTTAAGTTCAAAAATTTTTTTTAATAATGATACTAAGCTCTAGTTGTTTTGAGTTTTATTTCTCTTGTTTGAGTTCCTTAAAGGAATAACTGAATTAACACAAAGTATGGCACCTCGCAATGATTCAGGTATATCATTTCTGAATTCCAATTTTCTTATACATTTAGGCAATAGAGAATAGTCCAGAAAGATTGTTAATATAAAGGGTGTTTAGGAAATCCTCATTTTTTTTCACATGGAGACTATAAAGTCACTCTAATGGCTCTCATGAATTAGTGTTTTCCTTACCCACAACAAAATTACTTTATGGTGAATAAATGATCGTTTTAAACTAAATGGTTTTATCATCACTTGTAATTTTCAGAGTATTTTAGAAAAATTCCCTTGGGTTCTGTGAAGTACTTTTACAGTACTCAGTAATATGCGACACCACATCATTTTTATGTATTACTGTGAATTTTCCCCATTACAACTAGTTCCCATTAGTGGAAAAAAGAAAAATGTGTAAAGGTGATGATAATAAAAAACAAGAAGATGTTTATTTTGTGCAACTTCAACGTGTGAGAGGTAGAACATAAATTCATCTTGTCAGGAGAAGAAATGTTTTTTGTTCAATTTCAAAGCAACAGATTTCTATGATGCAAGCGGCAGGCATGTCCAAATATGTTCTAAGGACTGACAGTAGTGAGAGTTTGAGAGAAAGAACTGCACATAAAGTGATAATTACTTTCAAGGATTTACATTTCTTTAATAGTAGTTTAATGATTAAACATTTTTAAAATGTAGAGGATATCAATATTATGTGTCCATTAAAAATTATGCAAAATAAAAACAACAGCAATAAAAAGTAAAATGGTCAATATAGCTTGGGGAGGATTTAAGATTTGAAAAACAAAGCGTTTTTTTATATATTATTTTTTAAAGATTTTATTTATTTTATTTTTAGAGAGGGAAGTGAAGGAGAGAGAGGAGAGAGAGAGAGAGAGAGAGAGAGAGAGAGAGAGAGAGGGAGAGAAAGAGAGAGAAACATCAATGTGCGGTTGCTGGGGGCCATGGCCTGCAACCCAGGCATGTACCCTGACTGGGAATCGAACCTGCGATGCCTGGTTTGCAGCCCACACTCAATTCACTGAGCTACACCAGCCAGGGCTGAAAAATAAAGCATTTTTTATAAAGATCTTAAACCATAACAACTTAGATGAATAAAGCTTCCTTATGATCTGACTATATAAAATTTTAAGAGACTGATGAAATTTTAAGACCAGTGGAAATGAATTGGATATCACTTTTATTTCATAAATATTTTTAATACATTTGAAAATTGCCAATCAGAGCATTGGCTACCTATGTTAACATTATGCATTTAACGCAATGATTTTTTCTTCCTATGCAATACCAGAAATTGCTTGGGAAAAATTAGAACCCAAGTATGACAGATAAAAAAGTAACAATCAACGTAGTAAAAAACATTGGAAACAAGAGGTAGATAGAAACACTGCAAAGGGATTTGTAAACATTGAATTTTACCCAAAGACTGCAGTGGCATCAGGATAGCAGATGGCAAAGTGCTAACAGCACAGGAAGATATCCAAAACCACTGGAAAGTATAATTCAAGAAGCTATATGAGGTACCAAGGGACCGGTGAGATAGTACCAAGTGTGAGGCACTCATCTGCTCAGCCATAAAATAACCTTCACCTTTCCTGGCAGAGAAGGAAATGGCAGTAAATGAGCTCAAACTGGGAACGGCACATGGTGCAACGTTACAGATGAACTCATAAATGAGGTGGCAACTGTGCACTTAGTGTCCTTCATAAAACCTGTCAGTGGGCAAATGAGAAACAGGGACTGGCCAAGTACCAGGGCAAATCAATCCACGTAGCATTTTGCCTAACCAGCCAGACAGAAAGAGAGCAAGAGCCACTGAACATCATTCTTCTCGCATGGAAATGCTAGGCTGCCTCACTTTAGAAACCATCTACAAAGTAAGGCGATTTGGAGAGGCAGGGACAAGTTAGGCTGAGGAGACAGAGAGGGAGTGAGAGAGGGAAAGAATAATTATGTTTGTATCCAATGAGATAACCCAATCAGATTTTCTATTTGATTTCTACTGATTACAAAGGCATTTAGGCCAATAAGTGCAGATTTAAAGAGTTTATAATGACTTATAAAGATAACTCGATTGTAATAGTGTATATAATCTAATTTCCAGATACTGAATACACTGAACACACATCTAATGGTGATCCAATATGTATGAGATTAAATACCACGCAGTAATATGAATTCCATTAATATCCAAAGTCCCAGCCCTAAAATAAATCAATAGAATTGTTTGCAAGAGTTTTGGAAAGATTAAGACTTGTCATTTTTATTTTCAACTGTTGAAACCAAAAATTCTGTTACAAAGTTTCCCTATGATACCACTTCCCCCAGAACACGCATCGTTGCTTTTCCTTACTGCATATGGGGTGGGGTATGAATGTTTTTCCAATTCCTTCCAGCCAAGGACACCATTCAACAACTTGGAAAATACACTTGTTGCAACAAGGGAGAATGCATACCTCGCAGATTTGTAGGACAACGCATTAAGAAGGTGTTAGAATTGACTTGAAAGATTCCGGCTTCTATTTAGGTGATTTCGGAGGTGTAAAGAAGCCGAACTTGCTTCTGAAGGCCAGGGTAATTTTATGATTGCACATCTTAACAGATCTTATCTAATGTGAAGACTAGCCCTAGGCTAAAGCTGCAGTTGAGAAAAAGCACCAGTCTTATTAGCAGGGTGTTTGGTCATTCGTGTGATTTAGACAATGTTCATGTTTGATTAGTGTTCAAACATGATCGAGTAGTGGTCGAGATTTTGCCTTAGTTTATCATGATCACAGATTGGCTTTATCTAATGCTGATGTTCTATGGATTATTTATGTACATCAGGAGAGTATGGCCCAGCCATGAAGGTTATGGTAATAACATCTATTTGACATCCAAGCCAGTACCTGGGTGGCAGGGGTTGCCTTTCTCCATCCCACTGTTTAATGGTGGACCCAGCTAATTGCGAATCAGTTGCTATTTTGCCAAACATCATCCAATAGAAGTATTCCCTACTTTCTGTTATTGACACTCTAGATCTTAGTTTCCTCTGCTTGCTTGTAATGTTAGTGAACATTTTGCATATTAAATAACTGTAATGTGTGTTTTAAAATGGAAAATGGAAAAATTATATTTCTCCTCATAAACATGATCCTCTTTCAGTGTTTCTTATATTTCAGAACTAAAAACCTTGGTGATATCTTATATTTCATGTCACTTTTTTCTTTCTTGTATATACAAATTGTTACCAAATCTTGCAGATTCAAACCAAGGAAAACCTTTTGAATATATTAGGATACATCTTAAACTCTTTACTTTATTTTGCCTCATTCACACCTTCAGTTTTGAACTGCTTCCAGTGTGTCTCTATCCCCACCCACTTCATTTCACATAGGCAACTTGCATCTTACTTAACTCTTTTTGGAACTACTAACAACTGTCTTCTGCTTAAAAATCAACTGTCACTTGTTGCCAAAAAGATATTTTTGTTTGTATTCTTCCTACCTCAGTTAAAGAATTGGTGCCCACTCTTTACTCTTTTGTTAGTTCTTAAATATTAGAGTTCCGTGGGGTTGGAGTCTTAATGTGGGTAGGCTTCAGTTTGCTCCCTGCTCTGTGCCTGCTCCCTGTCCTCTGCAGTGCCCTTGCCCATGGGGCTGGGCTGACCTCTAGTCTGAATCACTTAGGCTTCTTGGCAGTGATTGCTTCTGCCTCCTTATTACAAGTAGGGCCAATCAGGTACTTCCATGTCCATAGTCCTAGTACCACCTGCCCACATGTAATTCTCAGCCGTTCACAGCTGGCAGTGGTTCCAGCTTCACATTGGCAATTCTGGTGCCTCAGACATCTTCTCTTGATTCTAGAACTCTGCCCATCCTTGTAACATAAAGCTGTCTTCAAAATCCTAGTTTATGGACTTGGGGCAATATGAGATTGTCGGGACTCTGAGTAACACTTAAGTGTTGTTTTGTGTCCCTCTGTACATTTTCTAAATTTGCTTCTCAATAAATTAACATTGTTGATTTTCACCTACATCTTTACTGAATTTTCAACCAACATCTTTACTTCCTCTATCTTTGTCCATATGCTACACAGACTCTTTAAGTACACTGTTTCAAAAAGAATTCCTCAAGTTTGCCTCCCCTCCCACCTTTGCTGTCTCTCTGAACGACAACATCATTTACTGAATTCACTGAGGTGGAAATTCAACAGTCATGCTAAGCCATCTCTTTCCCTCCAATTGCAATGAAATTTCATCACCATGCCTAAAAACTTGTTTACACTGTTTTTATTAAATACCAATACAAAATTACACACCACACACACACACACACGCACACACACACGGATGAACACTATTGTGTCCTGAGTCTCAAAAAAAACCTATGTATTGACTCTCTCTGCCCAACCCCATTCCATTCCCTCTCAGAAGCAGCCATTATCTTATATTTGTATTTGTCTATTAGAGAAGTCTAATATGTTTTTCAAGTTATTGTACTTTGTATTTGCAGCTGTTTCTTTTTAAAATTTATCATATTATAGCCCTTTGATTTTGTTCTCACATTATCAATTCATCTTTTTAAAAACTTTATTGAACATACTTATTTTATATTTGATATGCATTAATTCCAATATTTAAAGTCCTTATAGGTTCTGCTCTGTATTACATATGAGATCTTTTTTATTTGCTTTATTCTGACAATTTTCTCTAAATCTGTAATTCCTAAAGTTTACCACTGAGAATACTTTGAGGGCTGATTTATAGTTAGTCACTTTTGAAGAGGATTTGCTTTTACCTCTTTCACATAGGAAGGAATTGTTTTAACTACACATTTGGCTTCAGTGTTTTCACACCATGAAATAATATGATTCCAGACTGCAAACCTGTGTGAGGCTAACTCTGGGTCAAAACAGCTGAGAAGGCTTTTTCTTTCTATTTTTGCCATCCTCCATGATCTGTGGAGATGTCAAGGGATGGTTTTATGTATAATTTATCTTGCTATGCTAAAGTTTATATATTGGTAGTTCCATATCTAAACAGAAGGTTTCTTATCAGATTTCTACACTTGGATTGTCTTTTGCCTTTCTGGAGCTTATTTTTTCCCTTTGTTTTCCGTGATTTTGAAAACAAAAAAGAAAAAACAAGATCATAAAGTGTTTAAGTTCAACCTGCTTCTAAACTGCTTGAAAATCAATAACCTGCTTATCTCTTTATCTTCTCTCTTTATATAGTTTTTGGACTCTAGGATTCCCCACATGTTTCTATCCAAAATGTTTAGTTGTTTTTAGTCTGAGCATCAACCAGTTGGGAAATAAATTTAGTTATCTATCCCCAATATACTCAAAATCCTTCTATTCCCTATTTAATTCTGACCCTTACTATTCTTCATTTGAAATATTAAAAACAGAACCCATTCTTCATGCTGATGACAGTGATCTTTCTCTAATGCATTCTGATCACTTCTCCAGCCCTGCTTATCTTAGCCGAATATGTCCTCTAATCTAGCATAGCATCTGTCAATTAGTAGACACCAAAATGATAACACTGAGTAAGTTTAGAGAAGTCACTCTTTAAGTCATGATTTCCTTTTCCTTTCTGAATAAAGCCCTAACTCCTTATCCTGATGTACAAAATCCTTCATAATTTAGCCTGTATCTGTCTAGTAGCCTCACAAGCACCAGTCCTGCCCTTACTCATTTCTGTTCTTTAGATTCCTCAGGTGCAAATTGGAAATATAAAAGTTATGAGTCTGTAACAGAGTTTGGGGTAGGAAGAAATATAAAAACTTTTGTGCAAGTGTGATTGCATTCTCTTGACCTTTAAAAATTACTCTCAACACAGTGGTATTTTTACATTAAATTGATCATTTCACAACTCTAAACAAAAAAATTAATTAAGTGGTTTCCCAGTATAACTAGAATAAAATTGAACATCCTTAAAGTGGCTATTAGGGCCATACATTTCTAGCAGCAACCTCCATACACCTCTTCACTTTTCTTTCGTGCCACTTTTTCCTGAGGCCAGCAGTACATCACACCGAACTTTCATTTCTTGCTAAATTCATGGCTGCCTTATTACAATTGTACCACTAATTTTGTTTATTTTGTCTGAAAGGCTTCACAGCTTCTTGATTAACTTCTCCTTAGTTTAGTCATCCGCCTCAGTCTTCATAGGCTGTTATGACTAAATATCATAGACTGGGTGACTTAAATAGCGAATATTTATTTTTCATAGTTGTGGAGACAGGTAAGCCCAAGTTCAAGGTGCCAGCAGATTCAATGTTGGTAAGTGGCCTCTTCCTGGTTTGCAGACAGCTGTCTTCTCATTATGTGCTCACATAATGAGAAAGAGATAATCACTCTCATGTCTCTTGTTATAAAATCACTAATCCCATTCATGAAGGTTCCAGCCTCATGACCTAGTTATTTCCCAAGGGTCTCACCTCCAAATACTTCACATTAGGCCTTCAACACTTAACTTGGGGACAACAAAATAAGTCCCTTAGCATTACATCTAGTTGATTTTCATAAAAATACCAATAGTTAACAGCTATTTATATTGGGAGGGATGGATGTAACAGATGTTGAAGCTTCTTGTAACATTTAGTTGAGAGTATTGATCATGTTTTTAAATGATGGTATGTGTGATTATCTGTAGTGCATCTCTTCCTCTCAAGATTATGAATTCTACTAGAGGGCTGTGTTTGTTTGTTCATCAGTGACTACTAGAGTCTCTGGTAAATACGCCAGTTAATACCAAATGAAAGAGCATCCAATGTTATGCATTGCTCTGTAGAGTGTGTCCAGAATTTTTCATTGGATATCATAAAGGACTATATAGCCAAAAAAGAAAAAAAGAAAAGTTAAGTGTTATAGGACTGGGTGTTATTTAATTTTCCTTCAATTCTGAAATCTCATGATTTTCGTATAATGAGTGCTTAATAGGGATATTGTATTATAATTTGTGCTGTGAGCCACTGCATATTTATGCTGGAGGAATGAAGGAAGCATATGAATAGCACAGAGACCATGCAACTATCTTCAAACAAAAGCTTTGAATATAGCACGGGGAAAATAATCTAATCATTATTGTATAAGGATAAAAGCATCTCTGTTGTACAATTCTCTTAGTTTAAAAACTACATTTTCTTTTGTTAACTTTTTAACTGATCTCTATTTCTTTTTCTTTAATTGTTGTTCAAGTACAGTTGTCTCCATTTCAATATCAGCATACTTCTCTGTCCCGTCCATCCCCACCCCCTACCCTCCCTGGCTTTGTCCATGTGTTCTCTGTACACGTTCCTTGATGGCCCCTCCCCTATTTCCCCCCATTATCCCTCTCCTCTCTCCCTCTGGTTACTGTCAATTTGTTTCTTTAGTCCAATGCCTCTGGTTATATTCTCTTGCTTGTTTGTTTTCAATTCACATTTGTAAATAGATACAGGTATATTTAAAAGTATATTTAACTATATACTTTTTTTTGTCTGTCATTGTTAGGCATGAAAGTATGAGAAAGAGAATAGAATTCACAAGAAGAGCAGAAATTTTATACGCATTCACAAAGTCAAGAAACTATCAATACTTTCTACTTTTTTACAACATAGGCAATATGCCCATGAAAGACTTTTGTCAGACTAGGGTGAACATATTCTACCAAGACTTTATTTTGTCATTATATATTTTTAACCAAGCATGTGGGAGTTCTGTGTGTCCCAGGTAGATATAAGGGCAAAAGTATTTAAGATAATTTTGATACTAATGTTAATTCCAAGACTAGGTCAAATCAGAGAAAAATATAATAGTGATTAAAAATGTTTCAAAAGTAGTGAATTTAAAATCCAGTCCATTCCTTCAGATGTATGGGATTACAGGTGTTAGTGTAGCACTGATTTTTTCTTGGTTATAACCAATTGTCCAGAAATGGGGAGAAGTTCGCACTTATTACCACTGGCACTAACATGGGTTACATGGCAGTTACTGACACCTTTGATGTGTTGACAACATGTGTAATTATCTGGAAAAAAAGTAATATTATGACCTACCACTCTCACAAAAGGTGAAAATCATCCATGATGCCATCCCAAAAATGTGAATAAACTTTGACTGCCATCACACAAACAATGGGTTTATTACTTGCATCTTATGATTTTATAGACCACTTACTAGATGAAGTTTTGTCCAGTAAGTATCCAGCCATATGCTATGAATGGTAGAGACATTTATTGAAGAAGACACAAGATGCAAGAAACTTGTACAGTGGACAATGATGCTTCAGTCCCTTCAAAGTAGGCACATTGGGACCTCACTCTGTTCTTTCAATTGCCATCAGTTACCCTGTTGTATTTTCCTCATGTCATTGATGGTCTGAAGTCTCTTCCTTTCAAAGGTGATTTTAGTTTTGGGAAAAGCCAGAAGTCACAGGGTGCCAAATCTGGGCAGTAAGGAGACCTGAGCCCCTGGGTGATTTGATGTTTTGCTAAAATCTCTGCATGAGATGTGATACATGAGCAGACATGATGTGATGAAGCTGCCAATCACCAGTTGTTCATAGCTGTGGCCTTCTGAATCATCTGAAGAGCTTAAGCTTGAAGAAACTTCAAACTTAATAAAAAATTTGATGCAGATTCATTATTCTACACACTCAGTTATTTTGAATGTGATGGCCCACAGTATACATGCTCACTCAATGGCATCTACCACCCACACTGACTAGTGCAGTGAACTCATCATTGTTCAAGCATGTGCATTCCAGTCTCTTCTCCTTGGCTGCCAGGTTACATGGATGTCACACAAACCATTCTCTTTCATTAACAATCGTTGGACTTTTTCTGGACAGACCTCATATATCAGATTTTAATAGTTTCAATAAAGTATTTTCTCTATGGAATGTAACAAAGCTAAATAGAAAATAATGACTTCATCTTTGGTTTAATTAAACATGCCTATAGGAATCAGGTTGTTAAAATAATGAGACTTTTACTAAGTACCTATTACCTACTTACAGGCACCATACGCTAGTCACAGATTTAAAAAGAAACTGAGAAAATAAATGAAGTTCTGAGCTTTGATATTATGATCCCAACTTGATAAATAATAGCGAATCTCTATTTAGTTATTCTCTATCCTCATCCATTCTAGTTAAAATCTGAAGCAAGAAATATTAAAACTTGCCTGCTAATCAAGTGGAATACACATCCTGATTTTGAAGTGAAAGAATGTTTTGTCTTTTTTTTTAAAGGTTGTTATTTATTTATTTTTAGAGAGGGGGAGAGAGAAAAAGAAAGGCAGAGAAACATCAATATGTTGTTCCCTCCTGTGCTCTCCTCACTGGGGACCTGGCCTGCAAACCAGGCATGTGCCCTGGTTCAGAATCCAACCAGAGATCCTTTGGTTCATAGGCCCAACACTCAACCCACCAGGGTTGTTTTATTTTAAAAAAAAGCAAATAAAGCCATAAATAAAAAAGTCATTTATTTATTTTCAATGGCACTAATGCTATATCAAAGCAATTATTATACTCTTTTGTTACTGTAATACAAGGGTATTTGTAATGTAGCAACACAATAATTTTATTCCTCATCCACAGTTTCCCCTTAAAAACAAGAATTTAAAAAGTGGACTAAAGTGAATTTAGAAGCATCATAATAACAACACTAATTTTTGTTGTCAGAAAAATTTTAGGATTTCAAAGTCCTCTCAACATTATTTTATTAAAGCTAAAAAATGAAATTTTTTGGCACAATATTACCATACTATATTAAAAACCCTATATTTGATTCCTAAATTGAATCTCTATTTTTACACATTTCCACTTCTATTCTTTATCACATATTTAACTATTTGGGGAAGACCTTTTTTATTGCTTATGATATACAAGTATTTTACATATACAGAAACTTGTTTCTGCAGTATATTTTTAATGAAAATAGCAATAGTCTGCATACTTACATGAGCTGATATTTCTCACTTTATTTTTTTAATATTTGATTGATTGATTGATTGATTGACAGAATGGAGAGAAAGAGGAGAGAAACATCAATGTGTGGTTGCCTTTCCTGCATCCCCTACTGGGGACCTGGCCCACAACCCAGGCATGTGCCCTGACTGGGAATTGAACCCTCAAGCCTTTGGTTTGCAGGCCAGCAGTCAGTCCACTGAACCCACACATTCCAGAACAATATTTCCCACTTTCTTACTTTGTTCTGTTCATCATAAGCATCCAAATGATAGTTAAGAAAAAACAAACATAAATAAAAATTATATTAACATTTCTTCCAATAAGTAGAATATTTAAATATAGTTTCAATCTTCAAGACATTTTCTAAGGTGGATGTGTTATATTTTTCCCTCAGCTTAAGTGTTCTCTCACATGATAAAAAGAATAACATTACTTTGATAGGTTCCATTCTTCTTTTGAAACAAAATCAACAATTATATTTTTTTCTCACCCTCCTGTCCTAGGTAGTCATGTCAAAATATATATTTTATATGTGTTTTAATTATGCACAATTTATAATATTGATATTGTAAACCATACTTGTAATTTTACATTTTAAAAGGATATCACATAAGTAGATCCTCCATTTCTGATGTTCCAAGCTCTCTTCGATCACACTTTTTTACTTGAAAAACTTCTTGTAATTTTTAAATTATATATTCTTAGCTTTCCTTCATCTAAGAATCAGTTTCTCTCCTTATTCATTCCTGAAGTTACTTTTGTTGAACAAAGAATTCTGCATTGACAGTTTTTATTTCACCCTTTATATTTGGTTTGCCACTTCCTTCTGGCCTCTTATCCTCTCTGATGAAAAATTCACATGCATTTAGTTAATCATTTCTCTCTATATAATCTGGTGTGTTTTTTAGGTGCTCTCAATATCTTCTATTTTTTCTTTGGTTTTCAACCATTTTATTAGGTGCCTCAATGTGGTTTTATTTGATTTACCTGCTTGGGGTTCATTGAACTTCTTGGACCTGTATATTTACATTTATATCACATTACATTTAGGAAGTTGTCAGTCATTGTTTCTTCAAATAGTTTTCTAGCATGTATCACTTTTTCATCTCTGTCTGGAACTCCAAAGACATAAATATTGACTCTTTGATATTGTCCATAGGTCACTGAGGTTTAGTTGCATTTATATTTTTAATTATTTTTCATATGTTGTTCATTATTGGAAACTCATATTGAACAACCTTCAAGGTCACTTTTACTTTTATAATTTCTATCTTTATATTAAGTTTTTCTTACATTTCAGTTTATTTTTATTTTTCTTATTGTGTTTTTCAGTCCTAGAATTCCCATTTGATTCTTCCTTATAATTTCTACTTCTTTGCTGGGTACATTTCTTTTTTTCCAAGAAAGTGTGCTCTTGCTTCTTAGGCCATGCTAATTACCATTGATTGATGAAATTTGATCATTCAGACATGGGTTATCTTAATGTTGATTTGCTTATTCTTTGAAAATGTTTTAGGTTTCCTTGTATTGTATCACGGGCACTTTCAATATTATAATATGAGACATAGGAACCTATAAAGTCTTCCAATGAATGTTGATAATGTTTTGATTTGTTGTTTTTAAGGCATCCACCTTCTAGGGTTTAGATTTCAAGTTCTGATCTGCATACTCTGGGCATAGTAGCTACTCTGGGACCTGTCAATGGTATCCACCATAATTCAGTCTCAAATATTTGATTCCAGCCATCTTTATACATTTGCAGCTTAGGGATGAGCTACATTCAATACAGTTTCTTAATGGTTGAATCTCTTCATCTCTGATGACCTCTCCCCACTTTCAGATTCCCAAAGATGTCTTTTTCTGGTGATCTGGCCAAACATATCAATGTCTTAGCCCCGTTCATGTGCTTTGTGTGATTGGTAAATGCTTCTTAAAAACCGCAAGAGATAAGAGCCTGTGTAAATATCACTCACATCTATAATGACAACAAAAACAAAAATAATTGTAAAAGGGTTCTCCACTTTTGGGAGGCTGCCTTTTGAAATAATTCTAGATCAAGTTACATAAATGTGGTGTTGTTATTTGGATTTTTATTATATTTATTTATTTAAGGTTTTATTTATTTATTTTTAGAGAGGAAAGGGAGGGAGTAGACAGAGAGAGAGAGAAACATCAATGTGCGGTTGCTGGGGTTATGGCCTGCAACCCAGGCATGTACCCTGTCTTGGAATTGAACCTGGGACACTTTGGTTCCCAGCCCACGCTCAATCCACTGAGCTACGCCAGCCAGGGCTTGGATATTTATTAAAAAATGACCTTGTCCCATATTTTGTACCATACCTTCTAGAAAAAGATGGATTATAAAAGTAATTCTGAAAAACAAAATCAAGAAATTCAATAAAAGAAAAATGAGCTCATCTGCATGGATTTAGGACAGGCAACAATTTCTTTTAACAACACACAGAATGCAGTAACCATAAATGAAAAAACACAATAGAATTTTGTTAAAAATAAGAACTTTTGCCCTTGCTGGTGTGGCCTCAGTGGATTGAGTGCCAGCCCTGAACCAAGGGTCACTTGTTCAACTCCCCAATCAGGGCAAATGTATGGTTGTGGGACGGGTTCCCCAGTGAGGGTGCACAAAAGGCAACCAAACATCACTGTTTTCTCTCCTCTCTTTCTCCTCCCCCTTCTCTTCCCTCTAGAACTAAATAAATAAAATATTTGAAAACATAAGAACTTTTGTCTATCAAAAGATA
Organism: Phyllostomus discolor; assembly: GCF_004126475.2. NCBI lineage: Eukaryota > Metazoa > Chordata > Mammalia > Chiroptera > Phyllostomidae > Phyllostomus > Phyllostomus discolor. The sequence goes on from NC_040906.2 coordinate 34,261,682, forward strand.
CATATAAAGGAGTTAAATAATAACTAGGTGGAAAGAATAAATTTGTAAGGCATAATAAAGGACAGTACTCAAAATACTTAATAGATTGCTAGAAATCAAAAGAAATGATAAGACAACCAAATATTAAAGTGATTAAAAGACATCAAGAATAAGTCTTATCAAGAGATAATACATATCACAAAAGATTAAATTCAAATGACCAAATGAAAAGGTACTCAATACTTTGTTGGTATTGAAATGCAAATTCTCACTGTAATGCAATACAGTTTTCATTCACACCAAGATAACTAAAATAAAAATAAATCACAATGCAACTTTAGTGAGAACCCTTGGTAGTGGGAACCTAATTTATTATAATTACTTAAAATATTTTATACATTTTTAATTAAACCTAAATACATGTTTACCCACTGACTCAGCAATTTCACTCCTGAGTACCTACAGGGTGGGGCAAAAAAAGTAAGTTTCTAGTTTTGACCATGTGACACACAAACTTTACTTTTGGATTATTATTTACCCATCATTGTATTATCTTCCTCTTGAACAACTATAGACCTACTTTTGCCCAACCCTGTATGTAACAGAAAAAAACTACTTTATACCTGACATTCATATAAGAATGCTTATAGCCTCTTTATTCATAATGGGAAAAATAAATTAAAAAAAACTGAAAACAATCCAAATGGTATCTACTGCAGAAATTATGTAGCAGATAGTTTCTGTGGCAGTGAAGACTTCAATTTGTCATTGCCATTATGCAGTCCTGTAACACACTGACCCTAAGCTTGGCCATGTGAATTGCTTTTGTCTAGTGACAATGTGATAATAGCAACACGTCTCAAGCACCTAAAAAGTGCTTGAATGTTCTCCTTTTCTGTCCTCTGACACTTTGATCTATTATGTGAAAAAGCTTGAGATAACTAGCTAGAGACTTAGCGTGCGTGGCGTGTACCTGTTATTAATATTTTAAACTTTTAGTTCCAACCTACCCATTTTTTCCCTGATTTGTAATACTTGACTGAATTCTCTAAGCATTTCTTCTTCAGTTGGTAAAAAAACTAGGCCTTGTTGTGAAAGTGATGGGCAGAGGAAAACACTCTTTCTGAATCTGGTGCTATTTATTATTTTCTTCCTCAAACTGAGTCTCACCAAGAGTCAATTTTTTTTGTCATTAGTGCAGTACTGGTGCCATTCCAATAGGCGACATCTAGTTGGCTTGCTTCTGATCTTCAGTGAGAGGTTTCTTCTCTATGTCAGCCTCTGTCTGCTGTATTTTCAGCAAATGTTTCCTGCCCTTCAGTGGGTAATAGCGATACCTTCTCCGTTGTTATCTTGTTTTGAGGCAAAACAATTCTATGGTGATAAGATAGATTTATGTGAAAGTGTGATGGAAAAGAAGAAAAATACCTTGTTAAATGCTAGAAATGTTTGCTATCTTAATATGTACACTCAGTAGATAAATATATACCTGTAAAAATGTATCAAGCTATGCAGTTAAGATTATGTACTCCCTGTACATTATGTCTCAGTAAAAGAATATATCTATGTGTAGAAAGATACATTGATAGATGACAGATAGACAGGCAAATAGACAATAGATAGATGATGAAAATATCCTTAGTCAATTGCAAAAGCTACCAATCTTGACAGTTCATATAATGCTCCTGAACGCAATGCTACACTTAATTTCTTTTCATCGAGATCAGTGTCTCAAGATTTCTTTCTTGACCTTAATATTTTAAAAGTACATAAGGCAGTTGGTTTTGTAGAACTTTTCTCAATTTAGGTTTGCTTGTTTTTCTTCATAAATAAATTCAATTTATACATTATTGACAGGAATACTACAGAAAAATATGTTTTCATTAGTTAAAAAAAATAAACTTGGAAGTCGTGGGTATGATACCACCAGTATAGAACAAAGCAGAGTTAATAAAATGTACACTTAAAATTTACTCTAGAAATCGTTTTCCAGCTTATAGCTTCCTTATACATACCTGGAGTGACAGATTGTTTTATCGTGCACAGTCACCTTTTGTTATGACTTTTTGGCAAGAACAGTCTCAATATATCAAATATGCTGTCAGAGTGGCTTTTGAACAATGGTGTAAACTCTTACTCTTAAAGGCCTATAATAATTCCTTATACCTAGAATCATTGTGATATATAAGTTGTCATTACAAAAGGCAGGAATATAAATGAAGAAAATTAATCTTGGAGAAAGCCAAGTACACAGGGTCAGAAACATCCACCTCAATAGTCAGTCAATATGAGAAATAAAGTCCCAGATTAATCTGAGGCTAGGCGATGATCAGGTAAAATGTACAACTAAGATTATGAATATGATCTCTCATTATAGTTTTGTATTCATAATACTTAAAACTTAATTTTTAATACTTTGATTCATGACACCAGCACAGCGAGGCCTCTCTAACAAAGCCATTTGGTTCATTAAGGATGTTTGCTGGGGGTAAGGGGGGGTTTGGGGTATCCATTGCTGCATTTTAAAGTACGTCAAAACTAAGTTGCTTAAAACAACTATTTCATTTTGCTCACAATTTTGAGTCTAGTTTTTGAGAAGTGTTTGCTTGGTGGGCTTATCTCTGATTCATACGGGATGGCTGGGGTTGGGATGGCTAGGATCAACTTCCAAGGTGGAATCCTCCTTCTCTGTCTGGTACCTTGGTTCTCTTTTTTTTCCCCACATGGCACCTCATCTTCCAGAGTGTCTCACATTGGCTAGGGTTTCTCACAACTTGCTGGTTTTTGTATGGTAATACTTCTTACACAACAACCAGCTTCCCAAAACAGGAGGCAGAAGCTGTTGTGCCACTTAAAGGCTATGCAATGAAAGATTCATCCACACTCAAGGTGTGAGAGCAAGACGATAGGTAAGGTCGCACTGCTAAAGATCATGTGGAATGAGAGCTACTACTGTTGCAATCTTTGGAACATTCCGTTTCAGGCAAGGTACATTCAGAAAAGAAACCAACATGGATTTTGTGGAGGAAGAAATTTGTTATAGAAATTAGACCTTACATAATTTTGTGAGGTAGTTAAGATACAAAACATAGTTTAACAATTAAAGTCATTAACCTGCCCTAGAACACATGAATGAGTTGCACCATGTAAAACAGTCTGGAAATCAAACACATCCAAACGCAGAAAAAGGAGGGCAAAAATACACTGGTGCATCAAGTCTCTGGAAAATTTTTGGTTTTCACAGATATACCACTTTTGTGAGTTCACAGTGAAGCATCTGATGATGAGTACATGATCTCTTGGTTGGTAAACAAAATTAGCAATTAGGACATAGAACAGGACTTACAATTGTCAGGAAAGACGACAAACTGGAATATGCTGGCACCTTGGCTTTTGTGTCTCAGCCCCCATCATGGAAACATATTTCCATACACAAACATCCAACACCAGGGAAAAAGCAGAAATGTTACACTCCCCCAAATTTAAAACACCCTCTTCACCACATACTCTGTGTGTATGTGTGTGTGGTCTGTCTATTCAACTACCACATGCAGGTCTACAATATGGATTGGATCATAAAAAGTAGGATAAAGAGGTCAGTGTAACTTAAATATGATTTGGGTTCATTGTCATTTTTCCTATATAGGAGAAAGCGGACTAGTAGTTAGAGAATTACTTTTTTAACAGAAAGGGAAATATGTGCAGTGTAGCTGCTACTCTGAAATAGAAGCCTCGTTAGCTTCTGTCTTACAAAAAGTAAATATGAGAACTTGCTTCTGGGGTCTGCAGAACCACAGAGCTGCAACTCTAGCTTCTCGTGCACCTGCCAGGTTGTGACTGGTTGCTCAGCCTTGTCTTTCTCTCCACACTCTAGCTTAATTGGAGCTTCAGGCCCAACATTGCTGCAGTATCAACCAACCCTGCTTTATCTAAATTGCTGCTAAACACTCCATCAGTTTTGCTGTTTTGAACTTTTGTGCCTTTAATATCTACTATGGGGACATTCAGTAACTCTGAACTGCCTGCCTACATAATTCTAGGATGTGGTTTCCTCAGCTAACCGGTATTGCTTATGTGCTCACGCAAAACTGTAGTATACATTTTGATAATCAGTTTCCATCCTAATTTTCACAAAATTTCAAATGAAATTTTATAGAATGGGAGAATGTGAACCCTGTTAGAGTTGAAATACATAGAAATACATGCACAAATATATGAGTTGTGTGTATATGACATTGCCATCTCACTCCCCTTTTCTTGTTTACAAAGCATGTTTAGAAAGTTTATATTGGGAACAATAGCTAAAAGAAGAATTTTCACCTCATTCAATCATCAAAGTGTCCATTGAAAAAATATTTTTATTATCGTCTCAATACTTCAAAATAATAGATCAAGGTCTGGAGAGATAAATTAGGAGTCAAAAATAAAACTTTTTCAGTTGCAGAGAAGAAGGTCAATGGGAGGACAGATTTGAGTGGGTGAAGAGACCGTGGTAAGAAAAGGCCTTAGAGATTTTCTTTATTTTATTTTACTTTTTAAATTTTTGTTCAAGTACAATTGTCTCCATTTTCACCTCACCACACCCCCCACCCCACCCATCTCTGCCTTCCACCCTCTAACCCACACCCTTTGGCTTTGTCCATGTGTCCTTCATACATGTTCCTTGATGCCCCCCCCCATTATTCCCTATTATCCCTCTCTTCCCTCCTCTCTGGTTACTGTCAGATTGTTCTTCAGTTTAATGTCTCTGGTTGTATTTTTCTTGCTTGTTTGTTTTGCTGATCAGTTTCCACTTATAGGTGAGATCATATGGTAGTGCATTGTTGGTAATGCAGAATGGTGAAGCCACTGTGGAAAATAGTATGGGATTTCCTCATAAAACTAAAAATGGAACTGCCTTTTGATCCAGTAATACCATTGTTGGGCTTATACCCTAAGGATCCTGAAACACCAATTCAAAAGAACCTATGCACCCCAATGTTCATTGCAGCACAATTTACAATAGCCAAGTGCTAGAAACATCCTAAGTGCCCATCAGTAAATGAGTGGATCAAAAACAGTGGTATATTTACACAGTGGAATACTACACAGCAGAAATAAGGAGCTCCTATACTTCACAACAGCATGGATGGAACTGGAGAACATTATGCTAAGTGAAACAAGCCAGATGGTAAAGGAAAAATACCATATGATCTCACCTATAAGAGCTTTTTTAATTATAGCAGCTGTTAATCCATTACTGCCTATTGTTTAATGGTATTTCATAAAAAGCTGGAAAATATTTTTAATGTGAAATATCTCAATTTCTAAAGGATGGAAACATTTTTAGTGGTATTAGTCTAATGAAAGCCATTTCTGTTGAGATCTTTCTACTAGAAGTAAATGAGTTTGAATCTTTAATACACATGTTGGTCAAAACCTGAATGCTATGAATGTCATGGTTAAAATCTGCATGTCACACCCTTTATCCACACTCTCATCATCACTGAATCATTAATATATGTGTTTTTCTCATCACTTTATACTAGAATCAAACAAAAAATGATAAAATGATATGTAAACAAATGCATTATTTGGTATGGCCTGATCATTGAGTCTTCTGGATATAGATATGAAATTACTAAATAAGCAAGATGCATAGCATTATTTTAGATAAAATATAGACAAATATTATGTCCTCAGTTATATTAGATATTAAAGTTGTACAATCAAAATCATGTACTTGAATTACAGATTAGAATTTAAATTTGTGTTGTTTTTCAACATTTATGTGACCATCAGTCAATTTACCAAATGTCCAGTTAAGAGTTTCCTTTTATTTTTTGTCCTAATCTCCCTTTTCTTTTCCAGTAATTTTTTTTAATTGGAAAGTAACTGTCACCAATTACATTATGCACTTACCTTTTGGTCTTTCTTTAATTCACAGCAGTCAAGCCTCCACCTGCTGTACTCCCCCAGAATTGTCCTCCTCAAGATAGCAGTAAGCTTCTTGCTACTAAAATTGATGGAAACATTTTTTTACTTATCCATTTCAGAGTTTCTTAATAGAACTTTTTGGTTAATATCAGTGATCTAATTTTACTATATGTGAGCAAATCAAGGGCTATAATTACATTTCATCACTAGAGAAAAGAATTTAAGTTGATGGAGGTAGATATAGTATCCTCCGTAATTTTACAAGCATTTATATTGCATGTAAATGTTACATTTCCATTTAAAATAATCACATGAAACTGTCTAAACATTTAATGCTTTGTTATGCCTATTTAATTTGGTTCTTCAACTGATGATGACTTATTCAAAGCATTTAGAAAAATAATGTGTTTATTTTCACTTATTTCACTTCTATGAAAAGAAACATAATAAATGATATTAAATAATTTAAACTTTCGTAATGGATTAAATATTCATCAAGACACTGAAAAGTAATTATAAGGTAATTTTATTTCTTTAAACATCTTCCAGCCTGTACATGTATTCAGTTATTTTATACATTATAAATAATAAGCCATTTAAATTTTATGAATGTTTCCACTGGTTACTGTTGTATAATCAAAATCTTGTGAAATTCAGAGAAATTCTCTCACTCAAAAATTTAAACTGCTCATAAGTTTAACTTTCTAGAATATTTGTCATTTAGAAAGAAGTAATGGCATCTCCCATACAAAACATACCAATACCAAAAATACCAAACATATTTATTTAATTACCACCAATAAAACTAGTGAGGACTGGTAGAAATTAAAAGCAGTAGTATAGAATTTTAGTTGTATATCCAAACTGAGATGAGTTATCATAATGCAGAACATTGGAAAACTCATTGAGTCACAATCACAAGGCAAAAGTATTGGCTTGGCCAAAAAGTTCATATGATTTTTTTCTGGTAAGATGGCACTTAGTTGTCTTTAACTTCTTTCAAAACTATTTTGTTAGATTGTATACAGCTGTCATATCAGCATGCATTTAAAAAACACTTATCAAAACTGGTGAATTTTTGTGTAGCCATTTTAATATTGAAGATGGAGGAAAATAAGAAACATTTCTGCATATTATGCTTTATTATTTTAAAAATATAAAACATAAAAAAGATTTTTGTAGTGTTTGGAGAAGGTGCTGTAACAGTTTGAATGCATTAAAGTGGTTTGCAAAGTTTCATACTGAAGATTTCCTGCTTAATGATGCTCCATGGTCTGGTAGACCTGTTGAAGTTGATTGCAATGAAATTGAGAAATTAATTGAGAACAACCAGTGTTATACCATGTGGGAAATAGATGATGTATTTGAAATATCCAAATCAATAAAATTATTGGTGAAATGAAAAAAGTGACTTTTTATGGAAAAAATATGGACTTTTTGGCCAATCCAATATTACCAACTAGAATATAAAAGTTTATATAAAGACTTGAAGATATTCCTTTTTATAAAACTATTCAACTCTAATTGATAATAGTAATACCGAAACCATTAAGTTAAGTGAAAGTCAACACATATTTACCAAATGATTTTATGGGAAGGGTGTGTAAGTTTTTAAAAATTACAATTCAAATTAAACATAGCTTAAATTATATTGCTTCATAGTTAAATGTTTAGCCTTTGAATATTGAGCATATTCACTCATCTAGAATCTGCATTCCATTGAGATCAGAACAAATGAGGCATCAAAGAGTTAATAAGAAAATCATTTTGTATATTTTAAGAAATAAGCAACAGGAGGGTATCAACAACAACAACAGATCATATAGAGTCCCACAAATTTTATAACCTAGATAAAATGGACTATATCTTTGAAAGACAAAGTTTTTCTATATCTAGAAAAACTCAAACATGGAAAAATACATATGGCAACACCTACATCTTTAAATAAATTAACTCAACAATTACTAACTTCCTAAAAGGAAGAACAGATCCATAAAGGTTTACTGGTGAATTCTAGCAAACTTTTATGGAAGAAATTATACCAGTTTTCTACATCTCTTCCAGAAAATAGAGCAGAGGTAATACTTACTAACTCCTTCTATGAGACAATCATTACCCTAACACCAAAACCAGCTAAATTATATGAAAGGCAAATTACAAACCAATGGTTCATTAATATAGATGTAAAAATCTTCAATAAATTATTACCAAAATAAAAAGTTCAAAGTAGCCCTGGCTGGTGTGGCTCAGTGGATTGAGTGCGAATCTGCAAACCAAAGGGTCACTGATTCAATTCCCAGTCAGGATTCATGCTTGGGTTGCGGGCCGGGTCCCAATAGGACACATGTGAGAGACAACCACACACTGGTGTTTCTCCCCCTCTTTTTCTCCCTCCCCATCACTCTAAAAGTAAATAAATAACTTTTAAAAAGCACAAAGTATAAAAATTATATACCATAATGAAGTCAGACTCACTCTAGACATGTAAGACAGGTTCAACATTGGGAAATCAATTATTTTACAAGGAGGATAAATGATGATAGAAGGAAACTTGACTTCAGGTGGGGAACACACAATATAATACACAGATGATGTGTTATGGAATTGTACACTTGAAACCAGTATAATTTTATTAACTAATATCACCCTCAGAAATTCAATTAAAATGAAAAAGAAAATTAATTATTATAATCCATTACATCAACAGGCATATACATATAAAATCATATCAATAAATCCATATGTGTATATGTAAAATTATACCAATAAATGTAGAAAAATGGTTGGCAAAATCTAGTATCACTCATCTACATAATATTAAGGAACTAGATACTCTCCTGCTAAAGTAGGCACCAGAGCACAGATGCCTGCTCTCACCATTATGCTCAACAATATACCAGAAGTTCTAGCTAATGCAATAACACAAGACAATACAAGACAACACAAGAAGAGAAGAGAAAAGAAAAGAAAGTGCACAGATAAGGAAGAAAGAAAGAAAATTGTTTACAGATGACATGACTGTCTATAGAGAAAATTAAAAATATTAAAAAACAAAAAATAACTCATGAATTAACAAATGAATATAGCAAGGTAACAGGCTAAAGTTAACATACAAAAGTTAATTGCTTTTTTTAACGAATGCTTATCAGAAATTAAAAACATAATATCATTTACATTAACACCAAATAAATAAAAAGGTAGTTGTAAAAGTTACAAAACATATGAAGATCTACATGAGGAAAACTATAAAACTCTGATGAAAGAAATAAAAAAAAAAGATCATAAATGGAGAATTGACATTACCTGACTTCAAAACATACTATAAAGCTGCAGTAATCAGGTCCATGTGGTACTGACAGAGCACAAACAGACATGTCAGTGGAACAGTATAGATAACCCACACACCCACATGAATGGAGTTAACTATATGTGTGGCATTTGAATGGACAAAGGATGGTCTTTTCAACACATTGTTCTGAAATAATAAGAAATGCACATGGAGAAATATTAATCTGGACACTGACTTTTACCATTCACAAAACTTGAGTCAAAATCATAAACCTAAATATAAAATATAAAACTATAAACCTCCTAGATGATAACATAGGTGAAAACATAAGTGACCTTTTGTTTGGTGATGGCTTTTTAAATACAAAAGCACTATAAATGAAAGAAAAAAAATAATAAGTTGAACTTCACTAAAATAAAAAAAAACACGTTTGCTTTTTAAAAGACAATGTCAAGAAAATAAAAAGCCTAGGAGAAAATATCTGAAAAACAGATATCTCATAAAGGACTAATGTCTAAAATATACAACAACCAAAAAATCCCTTTAAAAGTCAATGATAAGACATCAAATAACCAATTAAAATTAGTCAACAGAAAACTAACCCCGATAGATACACAGATTGTATATAAGCATATGAAAAGATGTTCAACAGCTATGTTGGTAGAGAATATCAATCTTAACAGTGAGAGGCCTCCAGAGCAATTAGAATGGTTAAAATCTAAGACACTGACAACAGTAAATGCTGGTGAAAATATGAAGCAGCAGGATCTCTGTTGGGAAAGGTCATTAAAAAGATCTCAGTGACTGAGTAGCCACATCCACTGTGTGAATGGGACACAGCTTTTTGATTCAATCACTTATTGATGCGCGCTTGGCTACTTGGGTTGCTTGTATATGTTGGCTGTTGTATATAATGCTGCAATGAACATGTGTGAATATATTCTTTTAAATTAATGTTTCATGTTTCTTTGGATATATTCCCACAAGTGGAATGGCTGGGTCACAAGACAGTTCCATTTTAAATTCTTCTGAGGAACTTCAACATTTTTTCCATAATGATTGCACCAATCTGCATTCCCATCAATAGCAAATGAGGGTTCTCCTTTTTCCAAATCCTTGCCAACACTTGTTGTTTATAGTTTTATTGATGATAACCATTTTTGACAGGTGTGAGGTGATATCTCATTTTGGTTTTGATTTGTATTTCTCTGACGATTAGCAATGTTTAGCAACTTTTCATGTCTGTTGACCAGAATCTGTATATCTTCATTGGAGAAGTGTCTATTCCAGTCCTCTGCCCACTTTTTAATTGGGTTATTTGTTTTTCTGGTGTGTAGTTGCCTGAGTTATTTATTTATTGTTTTAAAATTTTGATTATTTAATTTTTTCAAAGATTTTATCTGTTTATTTTTAGAAAGAGGGAAGAGAGGGAGAAAGAGGGAGAGAAACATGCATGTGTGAGAAAAACATTACTAAGTTGCCTCTTGTATGTGCCCTGACTAGGAACCAAACCTGTAACCCAAGTGTGTGCCCTGATCAGGATTCAAGCTGGCAATCTTTTGCTTAGTGATACCATGCCCCAACCAACTGAGTCTCATTGATCAGGGGGCTTTTTTAAAAAATTTCATTTTTATTATTTACACTGTTACAGATGTTCCCATTGCCCCTATCTTGCACGCCTCCACCAGGCCCCACACCCCATCCCTCTGGTCATCACCACTGTTGTCTGTGCCTATGGAGTGTGCATATATGTTCTTAAGTTGTCTGAGTTCCTTATACATTTTGGATATTAAGCCCTTATCAGGTGTATTCTTGGCAAAGATCTCCATTCACTAGGCTGTCTTTTATTTTCTTGATGGTTCCTTTTTCTGTGCAAAAAACTTTTCAGTTTTATATAGTTTCATGTTTTTTTTCTTTTGTTTCCCTTGCCTGAGGATCTATAACAAAAAAAAATATTGCTAAGAGAATGTCTGAGAGTTACTGCCTTTGTTTTCTTCCAGGAGTTTTATAGTTTCTAGTCTTACACTGTAGCCTTTAGTCCATTTTTACTTTATTCTTGTACATAGTGTAAGAAGGTGATCTAGATTCACTTTTTGCATGTATTTGTCCAATTTTCCCCAAGCCATTGTCACAGCATGGGTGGACCTAGAGGATATTAAGCTAAGTGAAATAAGTCACAAATACCATATGACTTTGCTTAGATGTGAAATCTAAAGAACAAAACAAACAAAATAGAAACATACTCATAGATACAGAGGACAGACTGACAGTTGTCAGGGAAAGTAGTAGGGGGCTGGGTGAAAACAGTGAAAAGATTCAGCAGGATAAAGCGGTAATTACAGAATAGTCACAAAGGTATAGATTACAGCATAGGGAATACAGTCAATAATACTGTGATAACTATAGGGGGTTAGGTGGGTACTAGAATTATCAGGGGGATCACTCTGTAAACTATATGACTTCCTAACCTTTTTGCTATACATCTGAAACTAGTACAGAATGATATTGAATATAAATTGTAATTTGAAAAAAAAGACATGACTGTAGGTCAGCTGGACACAGACCATTGGAGGCTACCCACTCCCTCCACTCCACTTGCCTTCCCTGGACTAGAAGCTGCCCAAGGGCATGGCCTTGAAATAATAATGTGGTGATGCCATCTAGAGCAGGGGTGTCAAACTCATTTTAACTGGGGGCCACATCAGCCTCACGGTTGCCTTCAAAGGGCTGAATGTGACTTTAGGACTCTATAAATGTAACTACTCCTTAACCGGGGGTGAGCAGCTCGGTGCTGCCGCTGGATAGAAACAAGGTCCCGGGCCAGATAAAACAAGGTGGAGGGCCGGATTCAGCCCATGGGTCTTGTGTTTGCCACCTGTGATCTATACTGTATACATGACTCAATCCTGTGAAGGTCTCTTGTGTTCATAACTGACCCTAGTTATACCTGCATATAAATATTTCAGATTTGACGGGTGGGTGCAAAAAACTACTCATTAGGAACCATCCAAGACAAGCCTTTTAAATATGTTCCCTTATTTATTAAACCTGCCACCTTCCAACCTAAAATAGTCCAACTTTTCTTCCATTACTCCCTGCCCTTGGAACAAGGGAGCTGGTTTCAGATCACATGTGGGAAGCTTCCAGGAGGGTCCCCTACCAAAAAAAAATATCTCTCATTGATTACTGGTAGGAATGCAAAATGGAGAAGCCACATTGGAAGACATTTTAGCAGTTTCTTACACAAGTAAACATACTCTTACCATACAAGCCAACAATATCACTCCTTGATATTTACCCAAATCAGTTGAAAATAAGTCCACACAAAAACCTGCAAATAGTCATTAGGGAGACTGTATGTGTGGAGGTTGGGGTATGTTGGGGGCATTATTAAATTCATTTAGACGATGCTGTTGTATTGTGAAGTGCAGTTTGCCTCTAACTAAATATATTAACAGGTTAAACAACAGTTGAATGTGAATCCATATTAAGCAAACACACATACATTTTACTTTTATTGCAACATGTCTGTTTATAAATCTATTGAAGTGTTATTTTAATTTACTTTTCTAGATTAGAAACTGTGCAGTAACACATCTATAAATACGTTTATATGGATCCCAGAAGAGTTGCCCCATTTTACTATTTAGGCTTGATTCATTACCTTCTTTTACAGCACTTCTTATTTAATCAAATCATTCTCATTAAAAATGCTCCTGAGTTTTCTTTCTTCTATTTTTCATTATGACAGTATAATTGATAAACATTTTATAATTAATTTGCAACACAAAGAAAATGTGTTAAAAATAATAATATAACTATAATGTTATTACAAATTATCCACTGATTGCAACCTAAAATATTACCTTACATGTGGCATAAAATATTTCTAAAATATTTCATCCTATGGCAATGATGTAACCATTCTTTTAAAGATTATTTTTTGAGGGGAAGACCATTATTTTATTCTACATTATCACAGGAAGAATTGAAATATACTTGTATATCTCACCACAGCATAGTGTGAGAACAGTCTGTAGCTTTCATTTCAATATAAGCCTCTAACATCCCTATTAAATCACACAATAACTTTTTTCTTTGAGAAATATTTATTTACTTCTGTTGCTAGAAGGCATGAATCATATTATTAAAAGTTCCAGAAGGTCTTGTTTAGAGTGTGCAGTGTCATATTAACTGAATTATAGAGATTTCTAGATATTGGAGACTAGAAATCTTACACTTTTTGAGCTTCCAGGAGCACTTTTGATATTTTCTATGGAACTATGGCCACCACCTTTGCTTGGCAATTGCACGGATGTGGGAGAAGAGTGGGTCTCTCCTTGAGATGATATGCTCTGCTGATGAACCATAAGACCCCTGAGAGAACAATCTAGATTTATCTGAAGATGCACAAAACAGGAATCTGGAGTTTATTCTTTTTGTAATTTTTAAATTATCCTTTATTAACACAATTTGAAAATATTTTGAGGACCACAGAAAACAAAGTCAATACAGCAAGTAACCAAATCCATATATGGTTCTCAGAATACCTTGATGAAACTATAGTTTGAGTTAAAGCTGTTTGGAACCAAATCTATTTGAAGAAGTCTGATCACAAAGGTTGCCCATCTACATACATACACATTGCCGAGCAGTGCGGAAACAAAGTTAAAGATATGTGAACACTGCTCACGGGCAGAACATACACTGATCACATAAAACTCAACAAAAGGATATTGGCATGAAAAGATCTATGCTCATATCCCAAAGCTATGACACTTCCAATGGAACTCCCCCTCTGCAATAAGTTACAGTTTGGTGATCTGAAGAAGATTCTAAATTCTGTAAAAACTCAAAATAAAAACATTTGTATAGACAATATAAAGAATAACTTACCCTGTTCTAATTTCAATCTTAAACTGCCTAGTAAATGTGTAACTTTTATTAAGTCTATTTGTTTTGCATTACCCTGCAAACAAATATTTTGCTTACGTTGGCAATTGTTATCAATCTTGATTCAGATTTTCCTGTCTCTTCATTCACTTTACCATTCACTAGTCATAACAAATGAAGACAGGGCAAATAATCATAAATATAGAAATAAAATATGTCAACATGTTTCTTCTTTTGTACCACAGCTCTGTGAAACACTGATTTATTAAGAAATAAAGCATAATAATTCCATTATTTTGACCAAGAAAGGAAAATCAACCATTAATAAACATTCAGCATTTAAATGCAATGGAGATTTATTTTTTAAAAGACCAGAAATAAAATTTGATGTTAGTAGTTGATTTGTAGGACATCTGATGACTCTGTATAATTTATTATTATTGTATAATGCTATTATATACTTATTTCTAAAGTGTTAAAATGTGTATGTCCTAGTTTGTGGTAAGGGAGAAGTGTTTGGCAGGCTTGGTGTAAGCTAACAGCTTATTTCAATGGAGTATGCAGGTCTGGTCAGGAGATGAACACCATGTCAGTAATTCAAATAGCAAACTTTTATAATAGAGAATTTTTAGCCAGTAAAAGGTGATTAACTACTAAAAGTAGGAAAGGGTGCTTCTAAAGAATAAAAAAATAGTAAATATAGGAAGTAGTTACATGGGAGAGGCTAAGAACTTCAAACAACAGCACCCTGGTCCTTAGGCTGAGATGCAGATGTTGCTGCAGAGAGTGTAGCCATCACGTGAGCAGTATACCCATGGGGGGAAAAACACAACTTGCCACATGTGTGGAAAGGAACTAATATCTAAGAGTAACCACTCTATAAGACTGAGAAACTTGCTAAAGAGTGAGGCAGACCAGACTAATCCTTAGAAACTGTGCCTTAGCTAAGAAGTTCATGTGAAAATGCCAGTGTGCCAGATCTGGCCAGAAAATGGTCCCCTGGGCAACCGGCAAGATCCACTACAAAGCAAGCACCACCGAGTCTCTTCACCGGCAGCCATACTGTAGGAGGAGAGTACACACTACTTTGGCTTTCACTGTCTTAACATCTCCCCCCATTGACAAAGTATAATGTTGCACCAGCTGATTAAAAAACATATTTGGAGTCCAGCTGTGGTATCGTCACAAAATAGAACAAAGAAGGGTGGATTTGGTAGTGAAAGGTGATAAATTGACAGCCAGCGCCCATCCATCCTTTTGGCTACTCAACTTTTATATTCATTATTTTACAGATAAAAATTGCTATGCCAATGCAAAACCACTCTGTTGCCACCAAAGATGCAGCTATGCTTGGTATAAGTGAAACACTTCCAAAATCTTTCTGAAAACGAGCAGACCCAGATTTCCAACAGTCGTTTTATTAATAGTTTGCTATGTTGATTACTCCTCAAATTCTTTCAACAGCCCCCTAAATAGTCTGTTGTCTAAATGCTAAATTGTGACATCAATCGCCAATAACCTAAGTAGAAAATATTAATAGGAAAAAAGGAGAGAGAAGAAAATATTTAAGAAATGCAAAGAAATATATACATGTAACAAGAAAGAGAACATATGCAAAGCTTCCGTATTCCCAGTGTCTGTAATTGGTTTGGAGACTATAGTTGTTATCTGTGCTATCCTTCTTCTACCCAAGAGGATGATACTTCAGGGAAAACTTTGGTTTTGGGGGTTCTTCACCCAGTGAGTTGATCCCAATGTTCATTTCTTAATATTCTGTGTCCTCAATTGTCCTATACAAAATATGACTTTTAGTATGCAAAGTTGCAGTATTTTTGAACAATTAATTTATAACTTAGATCCAATATCATCACCTCTACTTGGAAGTCATTTCTTACAAAGTAACTGATGAGACAATTCTGCATGCCATCTCAGCTTCATGTACTTCCAATGAAAGCATCCAACACTTAAAAATCATCTTCTTTCCAATCATTTTCTAAAAATTGAAAACATATGTCAAGTCAACCAGTATAAAACAACTCTGCTTTGTGTTTTCCTTTGCCATTTAAAAATAGAACACTAATCAAAAATAAAGATTTATAGACTAATGTGGCTGGGTGTTATTTTGAGTTAGTACCCAATTTGTATTTCTTCCTTTGCCTTCCACCTCATGGCGTATTTTCACACAGACACACACTCAGGATGGAATAGAGTATTTTTCTAACTATTTCAAAGAATTGTGTAGAATAAAAGGAGAATCTCTTACATAATTTTCCAAAAATATAAACCCATTTATAAAAATTTCTATAATTATATGTCATTACATAAATTTTATATAAATGCATATATTATAGGCATTTAGTCACAGCCTTATTAATCATAGCACTGACCAATCTCACAGGAGATTGTGAGCAACACTGATATCCATGTACAGAGATTCGATCAATTAACTGTGGTCTATGTATATAAGTGAAGAGGGTAAGCTGTTGAATTGGGTGTGATGAATCTATACCTGTTGACATGTAACTATCTTAAGAAATAACCTTACATGAAGAAACATGTTGATTGACAGTCTGCCTCTAAGGTCCCCTCTTGTAAATTTATATACATAAGATATCACTATGCACATGTACATATATGTAAATGGATTTGTGTCTAAGAAAGAGAAAGAATGAGAGAGAGCCTCAGAGATACGTACCAAACCATTAAATGAGATCCCCTGTGATGGGTGGGGTTTTCAACATAGTTTTCTTCTTGAGGTGATTTTTAATTCTTTTGTGACATGGTTGTGTTACTTTTATAATTTTAAAAAGACAAAAATCATGTATTAAAAGTTTAAAAAAACAAAAATATATGGGCAAAGGATCAGAGCAGACATTTAGTCACAGAAGACTGCCAATGAACACATGAAAAGAAGCTTAGTCATTAGTCATTAAGGAAATGCAAATCAAACCATAATTATATATCACACCAAACTCACTAATATGCCCAGAATCAAAAAGTCATGTAATAAATTTGGGGAAAGTTATAGAGAAGCTAGAAACCTAATACAGTTGTTGGTTGAAGCATAACATGACAAAATCACTTTGGAAAATATTCTGGCAGTTACTCAAATGGTTAATCATAAAATTTTTATATGATTCAGCAATCCTGTTCCTAGGTATATAAGCAAGAAAATGAAAGCATATGTATAAAATCTTACACATGCAAGTATCCAGCTTCATTATTCACAATAGTCAAAAAGTAAAAGACACCCCAAATGTCCATGGACATGAACAAGTACACAAAACCAAGGGTATCCATACCATGGAATTTTATTCACAAAAAACTACATGCTCTTTAATTGTGCTTATATGAAATATCCAGAACAAGCACATTTTAGAGACAAATGCTTAATGGTTTATTGGGTAGAGAGGGTGAGGTGATGAGGAGGGGATAGTGAAATTGTAAGCCATTTCTTTTGGAGGTGATGGAAATATCCTATAATTGACTTGGATGATAGTTGCACATGTCTGTGAATATACAAAAGCCACTCATTTCAATACTCAAGGTGGGTGAATTATATTGTATGTGGGTTATATCTTCATAAAGATTTTTTTAGGAAAGAATAAAAGGCAGATTTCACCCAAGTAGAGGATGATCTATACTATCTGAGTGTGGAGAATGATTTATACTCATTGTACTTAAAAATATAATAACTTGTGAAAAAAGAGGAAGTTAGGAGTTAAGGCAGCTTGGAGACATCTTAGTTTCAATCTGAGTATCTACTATGGAAATGCTTTCTTCAGGAGATGCTTCTATTGAATAGGGACTTAACATGGCCTTTCTCATCATTCGTTCTGATTCTCTTAAGCAACAGATAAAAAATAAGTTACTATTATAACTGAGATGACCACTACTATTTATCAATGGGAATTAGAATTGTAGAAGATAATGGAACCTTTATGAAACCCAAGAAGTCCTATAATACTGCTCTATTAGTTACCTTTTACTATATAACAAATTACTTCAAAATGGCTTAAAAAATCACCTTACAGGTTTGTGAGTCAGGCATCCAAATTTGACTTAGAGGCGTCTTCTGGCTCAGGATCATTCATAAGGCTGTTATCATAGTCCTGACTAAGGGTGCAGTTACCTCAAAGCTCCACCAGGTGTAAGCCCACTTCCACATTCCCTCATGCAGTTGGTTGTCAGACTTCAAGTCCTCACTGGATGTTGACTGAAATATTGTTTCCTTATCATGTAGTCCTATCCATAGGGCTACTCCCAGCATGGAAGCTAAATTCCCCCAGCTCAAGTGGAAGAAAGAGTTAGAGAGAAATGCACAATGGAATTCACAGTCTTTTTGTAACCTAATCTTGGATATGATATACCTTAGCTTTTGCTATATTCTGTTTGTTAGAAATTATTCACTAAGGTCAGCCAACACTCAGCAGAGGGTATTACATGAGATTATAAATAGTGAAAGGGGAGTCTTTGGGAACTATTTTTGCAACAGTCTACCACAACGCCAAAGTGTAGTGATAAAAGGTAATGTAATATGGCAGGACTTAGAAGAGGCAGAATTACCCAGGGCTTCTCAGGAATAATTTGTCAGTCAGTACTCTAGATAAATAACCATAACCAACTGAGGTACTAGTTGACAGTAAAGGAAACATGGAAATACTGTAAAAATAAAATTATAAATACCAACTATAGTCTTGTAGTTTTTGTGACTTATCACAGAAATGATATCTATAGTATCTATTTATATTGCAATGTATTATGATATGACAATTTTACTACTTCTGTATTTCCACTAGAAATTATAGTAGAGTCTGAGTTTTTTTTCATAACATTGCCTGATTTCTAATCACTACTTATATTTTGAGATCCAGGTGTGAGTCATCCACGGTTTGGTTAGAAAAACCTAACTGAATTAGTATGTTTCTAGAGCCAACAGATGCAGCAGTAGCAGTTTCCAAACCTGTGGCTAAAAGGTAAGGAAATGTGTTCCTTCAGTTAACAGCTCCTGTCATTTCTGCTCTTATGCCAGCTTCCTAATATTGGTAGAAGCAGAGCATCCTTAAGTAAATAAATTCTGTAGCATTGTCTTAGTTTTATTTCTTGGAAATCCAAATTAGGGGCTTTGCTTCCATCCCTTCCAGTTGTGTTGTAAACATTTATTTTTCTTCATTAAATCTCTCTGTTTAAAATACTAAAATAGCTAGAGATTCCAGTTAGCTGCAATGAAATGCCAGCTAATACACTGAATGTTAACGGAAAGGATTGAGGCTTGTGAAGTCTGAAAAAGGGTATGATGTAAATAAAATCAGATTATATTGATAAATTATCAAGAAGATGAGTGTCTCAATGAAATGTCTTTCCCCTCTTTCCAAAATTATCTTTTAATTTTTATGCAACCTCACTGCTGTAAGTACATTCATGGATAATTTTAAAACATAATTTCAATATGTTAAAATGACTTGCTTTATTTTAATTCTGACAGGAAAAAAAATCCAATCAAGAATAGCAAAAATCTCAATCAGCTGCTGATTGATTTGTTCAAGCACTCGAGAGTTCATCACTAAGACTAAAATTTTTAATATATGCCAGGGCTTAGAATCTTTTAAAAGCTATTCTATGTTCCCTTAGATATTTTTAATAAAAAGTAAAATGTTTGTTTTTATGGCATTATATTAAAGTTACAGATATTAATGATTCATCCTTATAAATTAGCAAACATTAGAAAAATTAAGGACATTTGCAAAGATTAGATAATATAATAAAACCCAATGTATTCACCCTTAGATTCAATAGCTATCAACACTTTCAAAATTATCTCATCTAGTCCCACTCCCTACTTTAACTTTTTCCCAGAATGTTTAAAATAAAACCCAGGTATTATATAATTTAATTCGTAAATGTTCTCTAAGAGGTGGTTCTCCTTTTAAGGTAAACCACAATATTATCATAACCAGAAAAATGATCAATTCCTTAATAGCTTATGATATTCATGCCATACCCACTATTCCACAATTAATTCTAAATGTCATTTTAGTGTTTGTTTTAAATCAGGACCTAAAGTCTACCCAATATACTTCATTATTATTATTTTAGTTTTCTAATATAATTATACAAACTACTGATTTTCTAACACAATGCATTTATTTTCTAATATTGCTGCTGTAATAAACTACTAAAAATGGCATAAAACTATGCAAATTTATTATCTTACCTTTCTGTAGGTCAGAAATTTGACAAAGGTCTTATTGGGTTAAAATGAAAGCGTGGGCCGGGCTTCACTCCATTCTGGAAGCTCTTAGAACATGCTTCTTTGCTCTCCCAGCTTCCAGAGGCTGTCCCTCTTCCGTGGCTCATGGCTCTTTCCTTCATCTTCAAAACCAACAACAATGCATCTCTCACTTCATTTTTGAGAACTCATTAGTTTAGATGAGGCCTACTCAGATATTCCAGGATAATCTCTCCATCAGAAGGTTTGAAACCTCAATCACATCTCCTAAAACACTTTTACCATATAAGGTGAAAATATTCATGGCTTGTGAGGAAAGGATATCTTTGGGGCCATCATTCTGCTTACCGGAGGTATAACTCTTCAAAGTTTTCTTTTTTACAATTTTTTACATTTTATTCTGAGAGTTTTTTAGACTCACTGGAAGTTGAAAAAAAAAGAGAATATAGAATTTGCTGAGTGCTTCATCCAGCTCCTTTGAAAGGTGACACCTTATGTAACTACAGAGCAACATCAAAACCACATAATTGACACAGATTTGATTCTATTTACTACGCAATAAACCTTATCCAGTTTTCATACATTTTCACATGCAGTAATTTGTGTGTGTGTGCATACCATTCTATCTAATTTGATCTCATGTATATATTTATGTGACTCCCCACAGTCAAAATATAGAACTGTTACATCATCACAAAGAAACTCCCTGTACTCTTCCTTAGTGTAGGTTGTACTCAAAGGCCCCACCAATGCCCTTGTCCTTCACCAATTACTAAGCAGTTTTCCATCTCAACAGTTTTATCATTTCAAGAGCACTATGTAAATTCGAAGTAAAAATAAAATCTTTTTAAAATGTGTAAGCTTTTGAGATTGGATGTTTTTTTTTTTTGCTCAGTATAATGCTCTTGAAAAATACCAAATTGTTGTGTATGTTATAAACTGGTTCCTGTTTATTGCTGAGTAGCATTTCCTTGCATGGATGTACCAGTGTTTGTTTAACTATTCACCCATTGAAAGATATTTGGGATGTTTCCAGTTTTGAACTATTAAAAATAAAGCTGTTATTTGTGTTCCAGTTTTTTGTGCAAGCACGTGGTCCTTTTTTTTTAATTTCTGGGATAAATACCCCAAAATTTGATTGTTAGGTCACATAGTTAGTACTTGTTTAATATTTTTAGGAAATCACCAAAGTACTTTCCATTTTGCATTGTCACCAGCAGTGTACAAGAGAGTTGCTCTGAATTCTTGCCAGTGTTTGGTATTATCATTAATTTTTTAACTTAGTCACTCTAATATGATTGTAGTGATAACTCATCATGACTTAAATTTGCATTCCCTTAATGGCTAATGATATTAAACATCTTTTCATAATTCAATAAATATTGAATATAAATATGTGGTCTTTATTTAGTAATCTGATTAAAAATCAAAGTAAAACGTTTTAATGTTCCTTGGGATTTATATGCATTTATTAGGTTTATGAAATACAAATCACACAAAAAAGATATAGTTAGAACAAAACCTCATTACCTTAGTTTCCTCTATTTATTCCATAATAAATAATAACTCAGATGAATGTTGCTATTATTTCTCCCCTAAGTAAACTATTTGTTTCAGAAGCTTAATTAAAGGTGAGAAATAAACTCGCAAAGCATATATATTTTTATTTTATATTTTGTTTACATTTTTGACAAAAATATGTATTAATTTGGGATATAAATGGAAGAATTGGGATTCCAACCATAGTGCACTAGCTCCATGTTAGGGCTTTTAACTTCTAATGTTTCCTTATATTCAAATAATTATGTTGTATATTGCAAATATTTTCCCCAACTTATTAACACACTTTAATGTAAATAGTCCAGGACATGTAAAAATTGTTTAAGTTTCTTGTATATATGTTAATAATTTGTACATTTTTTATAATTTAAAATGTTCACCAGTTTAAATTACTGATCCTAATTTTGCTAAAATAATACTCTACAGGATAGGCTTTACAAACATATTTGACTATTTTTAACATTATCTGCAAAAAAGTAACAATAGGCATAAATGGATGCTTCAGTTACACAACATAAATAGTTTTCCTGAAGTAGAAATCAAAACTTTCACAATCAGAATCACTGTCAGTGAATTTGGTCCAATCAGCCGAATAACCCAGGACTGTTTCAATGGTCAGGGCACAGAGCTCCCAGAGAACAGCCTGCAGGAGCTGCAAAGCCTCTGTAGCTTACGTTTGAAATGTCCTTCATAACCTCTTCCATACTCATTAATTATCTAAAACAAATCATAAGGCAAACACAAATTCAAGAGCAGCAGAAATGAATCCTACCACTGGATAGGAGCTGTTACAAAGTACATTGAAAACTATGGCGAAGTATGTGACTGTAGAGAGGAGTAAAGAATTACAGCAAATTTGCAATCTACTGTAAGGGTGTCAGAGAAAAAGAGCTAAACTTCTCTAATGTTGCCATAGCAACCGGATGTTAAAACCTGTCATTGTTCCCTCCACCTGCATTCTTTCTCATACCAGCAATCTTAGTAATTGGTGTAATTATGACATCACCATGAACCACAGATTTACTAGGCTCCTTTTACTCTAGCAAAGGACTTATTTTAATAACCCTTAAATATGTGAGTAAACCAATCCCAGAAACACAAGGGTGTATTTCTTAGTGCTACTCCTAGGAAAAAAAATTAGGATTCTGATCAGAATCCACACAGGACATGGATAACACACTGGAATTTGGGTAATTGAGTGGAGTTTAACAAAGGAACTATTCAGAACAATGTGGTAAAGCAGTAAGAGAAGGCTCCAAGGAAAATTTAGCCACTACTATTGTAATATACTGGTGGCTGTTTGACCTCTCAGGCCCAGATAGTGTGCACACACTGTTTTCATTTTACCATGGAATGCTCCTGAGAAAGTGAGGTTTTACCTTTATTTGAGTGATATGAATGGAACAGCATTTTACAGAAATAATAGTCAGCTGTTTCCTCAACAAAACATATCTTTGGTCTCTTCTTCATCAAACATAAAAATTGTAACCCTAACAGAAGTTTTGGGGATCTCTAGGCTAATTAGCAACTTACATAATATACACTGAGGTTTTTTAAATGATTTTATTCATCCATTTTTAGAGAGGGAAGGCAGGAAGAGAGAAAGAGAGAGAGAAACATCAATGTGTGGTTGCTGGGGGCCGTGGCCTGCAACCCAGGCATGTGCCCTGACTGGGAATCGAACCTGCGACACTTTGGTTCACAGTCTGCACTCAATCCACTAAGCTATGCCAGCCAGGGCAAATATACTGAGTTTTAAGTGAAGAAAATACTAAGAATTCTTCATTTAATTTAATATATTTATATCTAATGACATATATGCCCATTTAAACACAAACACACACAAGTATGTAATGGTGATGACTTCAAATTCTGTAGTTCTCTGGTTAGAACACTACTGATAATAATCAATTAATTCTTGCCTGGTGCTTATAATGTGCCCAAAAGTATTCTAAGCACCGTACTTGCACAGACGTACTAAGCACCGTAAGCACAGAAACTGATTTGTGGTCAGTTCTAGTGCATTTTTGGAGTCCGTGTCCTCGGCCACTATACTAGATGTCAGACTAAGATTGCCCAAAACAAATCAGGACAAAACAGAACCTTATCACTGATAGGATTGTTAAAGATTGAATTATCTTTTAAAATGTCTTGCTTGCTTACAGGTAGTGTTTTAAATGTTAGACTAAAGGGCAAACCATCAATAACTCTAACATAACAAATATTTGCATTGTTTTTCCATCACATTCAAGCAAAACTTCATAAGAATAACAAGTCAGGAGCCTCATAGAGTCATGAAAAGAAGAAATAAAATAGGAAGAGGTAAGTTAACAGCCTCGTCCATGAGGACAGATAAGGCTACCCGTCTGTACCCTGAAAATACTTGTATATTACTAAAACTGAGTCATGTAATTGCCTCTATCCTTTGATGTTTCCTCCCACACAGAGTCTCCTGTGTACAAAAGAGGGCAAGTTATTCTTCAGGATAAGATCTTTAGAAAAACTTGAAAAAATATCTATTGAATTGAGGACATTTTAAAAAGTTTTGTTTTCAATAGAGTCTAAATTTTGAATGGTGTCTCACTGAAGCTTCAAGACATATTCATGCTCAGGATATCACTAGTGAAGAATAAAAGTCAGTTTCCTCTCCTGTAGATTGGGATTTACTTCAGATAATTTTGTTTACCAGAATTAATGGAACTTCCTTTGCCATTATGATTCATAAATAGACATTTATATGTTCAGGTTATAAAAGCACCGTTAAAATGAACCATAATCTTTGAATTAAAATAGTGTCTGGTGAGAAATTGGTAAATGGTATTACTACTGTACATAGAATTTTATTCAATAAAAGATGGAAATTTTGAGTACACTTGTGGAATATACCTCTCAACAAGAGTTAATATTTCAAAATATACTAAGAACATAGAGTTACACTGGTTGTTTGGTGTGCTGAAGCGAGTCCTGGGTGTGATTGATGATGGCATTAGGAAGGGAGTACTTTGGAGTGATAGGGAAGGGCTTAAATTAAAGAGTGGAGTAAAAGGAAGCTTAAAGTGCATCCATTCTCCACTTTGTACCTGTCCAGGGGTGAACTTTCACTCTCAGAAACATGACAACTCCCACAGAAAAGGACATAATGCAGACATTTTGAGACTAAAGGCACAGCTCATCTTTGAAGTGAACCTGTCAATTTCCTGCCATTTGAATTCCACCTGACAAAGCATGAGGATATAAGCCATTTCCCTTCTCTGCTTCAAACCCTTTTGATTTTGAACTTCAGAGCTTGAAGATTAAGGAATTTTATCATTTCATCAGAAATTTGGCAAAGGTGTTAGCACTCTGACGAGTCACTGACACTGGAGGGGCTCAACCATTCGCCCTTTTGAGACAGAGTCCCATATAGAGTCGTGTGCTTTGAGTGCTGTGCAAAGAAAATAATAAGTCAGGATTACTTTGTTTTGTTGGTTATTTTTATTGTTGTTAACTCATAATGTAGGAGGGAATGAACATTTCAATTTTAATAGGAAAAGGTAATTCAAGGATTTGATTTTGAAAATATAGTCCAGAAAACAATAAATTAGTACACTTTCTGAACAGTTGAAAGACAATGGGATACAGAACCTTTGTAAAGGGACTGACTTTACTCTTTTCAAATGAAAAGAACCAAAGGACAGAGACAAATTGAGTGTAAATTACCGAAGGAAATTGAGACTGTGCTCATGTGAAGTGCCCAGAGAGATCAAAGCACAAAAAAAAAGCAGACAGATGCACTACGGACTAGTCAGCACACACTGGGGAAAAGTCATGAGAAGGTAATATGTTGCACAAAGAATTTTTGGAATAATTACCCAGGGAAATTGTAGAACAAACATTAGGTGCTAACTTTTAGATGTGTTTCCCTAATATAATTATAAAAACTAATATTTGCTGAAACGAGAAATAATTATTTGAAATATGTATTAATCTATATCCTTGCTAAATAATTAATTTGGTAAACATCCAAGTTAACTAATAAAAAACATCCCAATAACTAGTAAGTTTATCCTGAATTTACTTAATATAACTATGTTTTATCTCTATAAAAACTCCAACCATGACCTAATTTTAATCTCTTTTATTTAGGAATATAAGTGTTAGGTATGAAACTATTTTACAGATTAGCTGCTTATTATGAATTGTGTCCATCCCTCAAAAAACAATTCCTATGATGAATTCCTAATTCCCAGTAGATTAGAATGTCACTTCATGAGGAGATAGTTCCTTTAAAGAAGTAATTATGGTTGAATGAGATCTTAAGAGTGGGGACCTAGTACAATCTGACTGGTGTCCTTATCAGAAGAGGAAGAGATAGCACTGACAGGCACACACAGGCAGAAGGCCATGTGAGGACAGCAGGAGGTCTGCTATCTCACAGCCAAGGGGGGAGTCCTCAGGAGAAAGCAAACCTGCTAACACCTTGCTATCTGACTTCCAGCCCCGGTAACTATAAGAAATAATTTTCTGTTGCTTAAACCACCTACTCTGTGAATTTTGTTATAGCAACCCTAGTAGATGAATACAACACCCTAAACATAAGTTGAGTTTTCCTTTACATGCACAAACCCACACACAAACATTTATACAAGCACACACATAAAATACCTATGTTTCAAAACAGTAACTCTGGTCTACAGGGCTAAAGGCCTGACCACCTTTCTTAGGGCTGCTCCTTAGCATTGCCTATTAACACCACTGCCTATTAACAGTGAACATGATTCCTAGCCTATAAAAACGTTACTGACCTTTCAAAACCTTGAGTTTTTTTTTTCTGTATGACATGCATAATATCTTCCTAGTTCCCCTTACAGTGGTGATGATCAAAAAAAAATAATGGATATAAAGGCCTTTTTGAAATCTATAAAACCTGATAAAAAAGTCAGAAGTAATACCATTGACCAAAATTAAAAAGCTTTAAAGAAGTTTAAATACTTTCCCTTAATTAATCTCTCTGTGTGGAAAAATTGAAACATCAAAGCTTTTACAAGTTTAATAACTGAACAAGAATAAGGACAATCCTAAGACCTAAGTAGCATTTCTCTGTGATGTGATAAATACTTTTTAGTTACTCATCAAGCTTAAAATGTGTTTGATTATGTAGGAGTTACATTTCTATTTGATTGAATACCTGCTAAAAGGAAGATTTTCTTAAATTTAATTAGAAATTAATTTATCAGTTTTTAAAATATAATTAAAGAGGCTATAAAACATCCTTACTATGCAAGACTTTCATGACACAAAAAGGATAACATGTTCAAAGAGCAGGCTTTATTATTTTACTTTTTTTCTAAACAGATTTTGTACAACCTTCATACTCTTATGTCCTAAAAGTCTTCAATTAACATAACCATTTTCACATTATATACCAGTATCAAATGAGCTTGAACAATTCAAACAATGTAATTTTATTTTAATCACTATCTTTCCTGGATAATTGATTATCAATCTTGAACAAAATATATCTTGATTTTTTAACAAAAACATATTCACCAATCAGAGGCCATGGCACTAAATAAGCACAAAGAATGATATTTTTAAAACAGAAGAGGACTGAGCAAAAATGAAAAACAAAAAAAGAAAAGAAAACTCATTGACACGGACGTCAATGTGGTAATTGCCAAGGGTGAGGCTGAGTGAAGGAGGATGGAGAAGTATATGGGAGAGTAAATAGTAATGGACAGTGACTTGTGCACCTGAAACCTGTATAATATTGTTAGCCAGTGTCACCTCAATAAATTCAATAAAAAAATAAAAATGGGCCAGATTTTTAAAAGTAGAAGAGACATGACTATAATTTTTCAGACATTTGTATATATGTAGTTATGAAAAATGAATGTATTAAAATTGCTCAAAATTTATACCACATAGTTTTCAACTGTTTGTTTTTATTGTGCCTATTTAAATACATAAGAAATACACAGGACAGAACAATTAAAATAGCACTTCAAAAAGAGGGATAAAATTTTAAGAATCCCATTGAGCTTTACTATACCTACATTCATATACATTCACATGGTATGTGATTCATTCTGTCAAAGTGAATAGCCTAAATAAAATGATAAAGTAATAACTATGATAAGAACACCAATGTAATGGTTATAACTCCTTCAATCAAATTAAAGCAGTAGCACCATTTCCTTTGACTGTCTTGATTGTTACCAGTTCTTAAATAAATCTCTTATGCTTAATCTCTTGAGAGCAGAGCCATAACTTGAGCTGCGGTGGTATTGATTTCTTATAGGTGTTATAAATGTTAAGTTGCTATTACTGATGCATGTAATAGTAATTCTTTATTCATTTCCAAAAATGGAAAAATTATATTTTTGCTTTAGAGATATGCCTATGAATGATGTAAAAGCGATTTTCAACTGTATGAGAAAAAATGAACCATGTCTCTCACAATGAGATATGCGATGTGTCTAGGGCACACACCTGTGCTGTTAAGCACCATAAGGTACAAAGGATCCCTCAAGTGCTGCGCTAGACTTCTGTAACATCTGAGGTTCAAAATACAAAGATTGTGCCACTGGAGAACTGTTCATGTTCAGCTATTTAAAAGTAAGTACCAGGAAAAAGAAATATTTGATTTCTGTAAACCTCAGATCAAATAGCAAGCAATAAACATTAACCAATTATTTAAATACAGTAGACATGTTCTCTTTCCTTTTTGCTTCTCCATTTGATGAGCTACAATCACTTTATAGAATGTAGTAAGAATTTTAAATGAAATATACTTCAGATTGTTATCATAGGGAATATTAACACTTTAAATAACAACTAAATTGACTACAGAAGCCAGTTTTAAAAGATTCTTGTGCAGAAAATAGTTAATATAGCAGACCTGAAACTGCTATTTTAAAATGGATAGCTTGCAAATTTGCCTTTGACTCATGCTTGTCAACTTGGACTTGGGAAGGGTTCACACCGTTTCTTAACTAACAGGATCTCACAGGGAATTTCTACTGTGGTAACTTCTAGGCAGACAGTGCCAACTGACTAGCCCCTAATAAAAAGTCTTGAGCATTTAGTCTCTTATGAACTTCCCAGTAGATACTTCACACATGTTGTCACAATTCCATATAGTGGAAGAAATTAAACACCTACTGTATGACTCCCTAGAGAATACAGGGAAGCTTGCTCTCGACTTTGCCCCATGAGCTTCTTCTTTGTTGAATTTACTGTTTAGCCTTTCTCTGTAGTGAATAATGGTCATTAATATAACAATATACTAAGTCCTGTGAGTCCTTCTAGCAAGTCACTTAATCTGAGGGGTGGTTTGGAGACCCCTAATTACACATTTTTCCCTTATGTGAACTAACCAAGAAGCATTTTTAAATTACTTTTTTAATCTTTTAATCTTCACCTGAGGATATGTTTATTGATTTCAGAGAGAGAAAGGGAGAAAGGGAGAGAGAGAGACAGATAGACAGGCAGACATCAGTATGAGAGAAACATCAATCAGTTGTTTGCCTCAATCGGAGATTGAACCTGCAACCTAGGCATGTGCCCTAGCCAGAAATCCAACCTATAACCTTTTGTGTGGGGCAATGCTTCAACCAATTGATCAACCCCACCAGAACCAAAGAGCATTTATTTTTCTAAAACTATAATTAGATTCAAATTCTGAAATTGAACATAATACTCACATACCAATTATAAGTTTATTATATTCTATATGGGCAAAGGTAAGTTTACAATTATAATACAAATAAATAATATATAATTAACAAATAATAACATAAGGTTAAACTGTTTCATTTTCACACATTTCTGCACTTACTGTACATCTAACTCTGCCAACCCAAGCATTTTATTTATTTATAAAACATTGATTTTAACCTGTTGCTTTCAAATGTGGAAGTTGTAGGTATTATTAGGGTGGGTCTAGTATAGATTATGGCTTACTTTCCAAAATTGGTTCTTTGAAACATACTGAAGAATATTTATTCCAAAAAGTAGAATATAAAAAATGTACTCCAAGTATACATCTATATACACAAAATTGTACTTAATCTATAATAAAAGTTATTCTGCTGGAGAGAATTGCTGGTATTTCCTGATCTTAAATGATTTCAGTGTTTTTCAGAATTATAATCCTGATTAACACTTTTTAAACTTAATCTTTATTGTATTTTTCCCTTACTGTTTAGTCCCCTTACACCCACCCCTCCCCAGCAATCATCACACTTTGCCCATGAGTCCATTTTCCTTTTCGTTCAGTCCTTTACCTCCTAACCTCTACAACTTAGCTGTCATCCTCTACAGGGGTGCTGAGAATGGGTTCTCTGATAATAGGAGAACACCCGGACAATCCATCTTCAGGCAGGATTGGGTGGGTAGGGAAGAGCAGAAAGTATAGCATTTTAAGACACATTGTACAATAAAGGCAAACTAATAGTTGTGTCTTCCTGAAGGAATAAAGGCTGCTGCCTAGGCTGAATTGTATATGTGACTGTGACAATACACAGTGACTCATGACATAGTCACAGGAGTGGATGCCCATCTGGGATGCCTGTGTGTCACTGGGAATTCTTTCCCTGATTAAAGATGGCAGTCAAAAGAGGGTCAAAGACACTGGGGAAATGACAAAAAATGGCAGACACTAATGCCCCGTAAGAAGAGCTGGACATAAGGTTACATAGGAAGGTCTGAGCTGAGCATTTACATTAGGGCAGGTTGAAGGTCAAGGAGAAGAAGCCTCGAGATCAAAGGAAGTCTGTAGTGGAGTCAGCCATGAGTTCCGTCTGCCTGGAGAAGTCGGTGGCCTAGCTGGCAGAGCTGCAGGGACCCTCCAGACCAAGCACAGACACATGAGAGATGCTTGGAGCTGAACTGTGACCAAGAATGTGAGTTGCAGATTTCTACCTCTCTGAAGGATGTATGATGATGTCATTACTTTGGTATGGGAACTTTCTGTATGGGACTTTAGTGCGTGGTTTAAACTCTTTCCCTCTGGGTTTTTGGCATTTAGATGTTCTGGGCTTCTGGCTGTGCTCTCCACTTGAACAGGAGCACTCATAGGACCAGGAGATGTGGGGCCCACCAGGGACTTAGACCCCCCCCAGAAGATGGGGGCCCACTCCTGGAGGCAGGTCCCATGCAGGGACACATGCCTTCCTGGGCTCCATCCTCCGAGACACCGTGATCCAGTGTAGCATGGCACATTGTTTCCCGAACTGCTCCATGGAGGCTGAGACCAGCGCACCCCAGAATTTAAAGGAGAGCACTGCTGAGAGAGGATGGCAACTCTGAAACCCACAAGTGCACAGGCCAGAGAGGATGTGTGACCAGCTGATGGACAGATAAGGATATAGGGAACTTCTGGACATGGTTTTGGTTTGTAGACTTTTGGGAAGCAAAGGATGTTCTGGGTCTCTTGGGAGAATAGGAGTCTGAGCAGGAATGCTTTTAGCTACCCCAGGGTTGGAACTGTTAATGAAAACCTGTTTTCTTCAATACTAATTGTTGTCATGTAGGTTGAAGGTGCCAAGTGGCCAAACCCTGGCTTGCACAGTTACAATCCTACTTTCCACCTATGAGTCTGTCCTCATGTTCTTTGTTAGTTCAGTTTGCTCATTAGATTCCACATTTGCACAGAAGATGATTCAAATACTTTGCTACCTACCAATGTATCCACTTTCAACCCTCTGCAAGTCAATCTTTAAAATATCTTGTCCTAATAAAAACAATGGATCACATTTTTATATAAAAAATCAAGTATTATGAAAGCAGTTAATAGAAGATGCAAGACCATATGTGCAGTTTTGTTTAACAATTTAATTAAAAGGCAAACTAAAATTAGAAAGCTTCCAAACAAATTGCTAAAACAAACAACATAAGAAAAGAAATGTTTTTTAGATAAAAGAAAGTGACTGGAATTCTTGAAACTGCAAATATAACAAAATTTATGAAAATGAAATTTGTGATAAAGCCTTAGCCACAAACTCAAAACTGAAGAGACAAGGCCAGTAAAACAAATGAGAAAGCAGGCTGGTGGTGACAGTGATGCATAAGAAATGTGGCAACTACCCTCCACTCATTGGCGCCATGGAGAAGGTGTCACTGTGTCACCAAATCATTTGCTTTGTAAGGAGAAAACGTGCAGATGTGTTGGTGATATCTCTACTATCTTTAATTTCAGCAACTAACACACTTACTTTCTCTTTTGATGTTGAACAAGCAAAACATGTCTTATCGCTGGTCAGGCTATATAACTACAATTTCAGATGAAAAGTATCACCATTTTAAGTGAAGTTTTTTTATGCAAAATTCTAGAAATTTTTTTAAAAAGGGGAAACGCACACAGATACACATGTAAAAAGGCTTCATTGATTGAGAATTTAAAAAAAAAATGTTTATTTTTATCCTGGCTAGAAAATATGTTTTGCCCAAAAGTATAGTAGTTAAAATGTTTGTTTATTCACTCAACTATTCAGCAAATATACCTGTCAGGGAACATGCTGAGCCTGGCTAAGGGAGAAAGGAGACTGTGCACTAAAGCACTGCAAAGCTCGTCAGTGTGTACAGACATGTAGAAGTCAGGCAAGTCCATATGGGATGAAATTGTAAGGAAGATGGTCCAGGAATGGTGAAAGCAAGTTGGATTATGGAAAATGTATTGATTTGGAAGAGCTTTCCTGTCATCAACAGACAGGAAAGACTTGTCTCCTGGGAAAGACTTCAGTAAATGGAGTGAACATGAATCCAGTAAGAAGTATGGCAACAGTGTAGTTACAAACCAATGAGGTACATGTGACAGAAGTACCATGAAAGAGAGGACTAAAAAGCTCAAGGAAGTGGGCAAGCTAGAGCAAATATATTGCCCAAGGCAGAAAACCCATCAGAAGGTTACGTTTTACAAGAGATCCCAGAGAATATACTACTTACGAAAGCAACACAAAGTGCACTGGTGAGAGGTATAGGCATCATGGACAAGTTCAGTGGCGCACCCCTGTGTAGACCAGAACTAGACATAAGGCATGCAGTGATAGAACTGGCATCACTCAGAGCAATGGGGGTAATAGAACCCTAAGGAAATAGCAGAGAGGGTAAATAATTGGCCTCAGACATCACAATCAAGGTGGAAAGGAAGGGTACCAGTATCAATGGAAGGGGTCACTGCACTACATTTTTATTCCATTTCCCTCAGGATAAAAGATCCTCCATAATCTTGGAGAAGATGCTTCCAGAACTTACATGCAAATGTAGATCCATTTAGTGTAATAAGTGGGCTAGAACAAATGCTGCGAGAGCCTACCCAGATATCTTTCCAGGAATAAAATACTGGTAAAAAAACCAAAATTTGACTGAATAAATTTGAAGATCTAATTGACTTTGTTAAATGATTCATGAAGGGGTAGCATCTCATCTAGCAACTTGAGGGGTCCTCTCTGACAGACTGCACAAAAAGAAAGGTTTTCTAGAAGAGACAGTGGGACAAGAGAGCTATTAACCAAATGAAAAAAAAAAAAAGGATTATTTTTAGACCAGACATCTTCTCTTGGGAGGAAGGGAATGATAAAGGTTCTTATAATGCAAATTGCCTCTTCTTTCCAAGGGGGTGGAGAGGGCCCACGTGACAGATTACCTTACTGGTGCTTGACTAGAACACTCCAGGCTGCCTGATTAAGATCACATTTCGAAGAAAGTTTGAAACAACAATTAGGTCAGGTATTAAATCTAGGTTTGCTATCATGGGCTTTAACACAAGTGACACTACTTGGGGCCTGCAGTTTTCTCTTGAACAAAATGCATTCCCTTAGCTGCCAGGAGTGTTGCTGTTTTTCAATGTATTGATTTTTGTAAAACTTATCTAGCTCTCATTGACTCGTGAATTTACAGATTATATAAAGAAAACAAATGTCATGTCTTTCTATTTGGCATTGGATTTAGAGCGCTGTTATTTTTATAAGAAACCATGCTAAGAAAAACGTGAAATCCCTTTCAAGGAATCTAACACAGTACAGAGTAAGAATGTAAGTATAGGTCAATTTAATTTTAACGAAAATGACTTTTTAAAATAAGATTGCATTATGAAAATTGAATGCAGATATAAATATGCTTTTGATAATCAAAATATGAGCAAAAAAACCCCAAAACAATCACAAACCCCACAACAAAAACTGAAATATTAGTACATTTGGATGGGGCATTAAAAATTTTGGAATAACAAATCCAGTAGTAGGTAGAGTATCATTATATGTTTTAGAAAATAAATAGTGCTTGTAAAAATTGCTTTTTTCTCCTCTGAATTTATTTACAAGGTTTGTGCAGAAGGTATCTGGACATGCAATATGAAAAATAGAGACATTTAAAGAAGATACAAGATACAAAGAATACTTTACATAGAATAACGATACCTTAGTCCCTTTCAAAGTAGGCACCCTGGGACCTCACACAGTCCTCCCAACAGCTGTCAGCTTCCCTGCCATCCTTCCTGAATTTCATCAATGCTCTGAAATCTGTTTCTTTTCAAGAGTGATTTTAGTTTTGGGAAAAGCCAGAAGTCACTGGGCTGTATAGTAGCTGAGTCACCTGATTTGATGCTTCTCCAAAAAACTCTGAATGAAGCATGATGCATGAGTGGGTGCACTGTTGTGAAGAAGCTGCCAATCACCAGTTGTCCCATAGCTGTGGCCTTCAGAATCATTTGAATAATTTCCACCGAGGAATGTTTAAGCTTAATGCAGAATTTGATGCAGATTTGTTGCTCTACTTGCTCAGTCACTCTGAATAGGATGGCCACACAGAACACGTGCTTACTCAATGGTGTCTACTGCTCCCATTGACTAGTACAGTGAAGTTGTCATTGTTAATGCATGCACATTCCAGTCCACTCTCCTTGGCTGCCAGGTTACATCAATGTTGCACAAACCATTTTTGTTATATCAACAATGGTCTGGTTTTTCCAGAAAGATCTTATATATGTCTCAGAAACAATTTAAAAATATTTTTCTCATATGTTTTTGCTTCTATACCCTTTAACTCCCAGATCACAAAACTCCTAACCCATAAGTATTTACCATTGCCATACATACAGGGTCGTGGTTTTTTAAAAGATTTTATTTATTTATTTTTTAGAGAAAGAGGAAAAGAGGGAGAAAGAGAGGGAAAGAAACATCAATGTGTGGCTGTTTCTAGCTCTCCCCCTACAGGGGACCTGGCCCCAACCTAGGCATGTACCTTAACTGGGAATTTACTTGGTGACCCCTTGGTTCTCAGGTTGGCACTCAATCTACTTAGCCACTCAAGCCAGGGAAGGGGTCTTATTCATAGATGACTATCAGATAATAAACCAGTCTCTGCTGGAATCATACTTGATAAAGGTTAAAACATCCATGTCCATATTGATACCCACAGTTTTTAATGGGACTCCTAAAAATACAAGCCTTTTAGACAAAAAGGAATAGAGATCCTTAAGAAATGACCAAACTACTGCAAAACTTCCTGGAAGAACTGTTAAAACTTCTCCTATTCCTGGTATTTGAAAGAGAATCTAGTGATCTACCTCCATTTCAACTGTCCTCTTGGATTTGGGCATGACTCATTCAATATAAATTATCTGATAAGACTTTTTATGAGCTATAAGTAGAATCAAACAAACTTGGAATTGAATTCTGATATTGTTATCAAGGACCCCGCTGCCCAATGTGCATAGGAGCCAAAACTATCACACCTTTGAGAAAAGAAAATGCCATTTATTTGTTGCTAAGTTGACTCAGAGTAGACAGCAGACACTACTCAAGTCTTTCACCAAGATCTGGCAGTTTGGGCAAGTTTTAATGGTTAGGAAGAACACGGTAGCATGTAATACTGGTGAGGAAAATTTTGGTTGGAGGATTTTGGAACTTGGCCAATTATGGATAAGGTTGTGGGGAAAGAGAAAGCACAAAGAGATTGTAACCTGGCAGTGTTTGATGGGTCGGTTCTGCATTTGTTCATGTTTAGCCTGGGCACTGCATCTTCCTCACTGAAGTGCCTATCATTTTGTAAAGGGCTCCAGGGGTCAGTTCTGTTACATGATTCTTGTAGACTGAAGATTCTTGCTTCTGGGGTCATTTTGAGGGCTTGGATGGCACATGTGCAGCATTGTCTTTGTATTGTAAATAACCCAAGGATTGCATTAATCACTGATCAGTTTTAAGGGAGCAGAGCCAGTGTGCTGTTTCACTGACACTTATTACTCAAGGTTTGACCCTTGGGCCAGTTATACCACTCTTCATTTTTTTTTTCTCAAAATAATACTGTTATCTACCTGTTGGGGTTGTCATTAATATTAGATGTGATTTTTATTTTCATATTTTTATCACAAAAGCTTAACTGGTAAGTATAAAGAAGGAAGTCATGCACACATTGCATTTGCATCTCTCAGCTCTCTGATCACCTGAAGCCATTTTCTGTCACCCATTTCTAATTACCGCTCCGCCGTCCAGGGCTCAGTGTAAGAGTTCGCCGCCTGTGCTATCAGCATTGGGCAGTGCTGAGAGATTTGAGGGAAGAGTTATTCGAATTACACTGCAAAATGCTGCTGGGCTGCATGACTTAAAATTAAAATCTCTAATTCAAAATTCTAAAATTCTGAAAAATTTCCACATTTTATTTAACAATGCTGTATTAGGGACTCAGTACATATACCACCGACTTAGCAATAAGATTTGTTTATAACCTGGCTATAATACCAGAATATTTTAATAGCTTCTTTTAACACAATCTTGGTTTTACTTGCAATCAAGTTATTGTAATCTATAGAATACGAACATCAATGAAATATATTTACTTTCAAAATAGTTTTATATATTTGACCATGTGTTCATAATCCTTACATATATAAATGTATAGTTTGTACACATGGATCTTTACATTTACACTTTTATATTTAAAAATGTTATCTTTACAACATCTGAAGATATTGTTACATTATTGGCTTGTTACAGAAGTCTTAACTTAAATGATTGAGCTCTCCACAATGGTGGGGATATAAGATTGGAGCCATAAAACTTATGATGTCCTGATATGATTCATATGTTCTATTTTTTCAAATGAACTGGCTTCAGTTTTAGAGTGTAGGAATAATGTAGTGATGTTACCCAAGAATTACATGGGGTTCTGTTGAGACTCCACTCATGAATTCCAGAGGCAGAGGATTGGTAAAAAGGAAAGGAGTCTTTTATTTAAACATACAATTTGGGAAGAATAATGGTCTTCTGTCCTCAAAACCTACTTCCTCTAAAACACCCAAAGACAATTACCGCCCTTCACCAGATTACTTTAGGGCTGCCCCTCGAATTCCTTCTCCCACTTAAAATGTCACCCTTTGGGACACACAGGCAGCTTAGCTGGTTCCTGGTCACTATTCGTTTCAGGCATGTTTTGGAGTTTGTGCGTGCTGGTACCCTCCTCACTGTGTACTACCCTTTCCTCTTCACACTGCCCACTGGCCCAGTGCCTGTGCCCCGTCACTCCAGCAGCCATCGGCTCACCATGGTGTCTGTGTGTCTGGCTGGGCAGGCCCGCCCAGCGCAGCAAAAATTGCATATGCCCCCACTGCTTCTTGAGTGGGCTGGAGACCTGGAGCTTGTCTCCTGGTTGTCATCATGCAGCTTTCAGTGCCGGCCAGCCCAGAAACACTAGGCAGCCCAATGAGGAAGGGGGAACCTGAAGGGAGCAGATTCTGCCTGCTCCTCATTTAAAAATCTAGGCCCCAAATCCTACCTGTCAGAAGTGTCTGAATTCGCAGGCAATCCAGCCGGGTGTCCATCAGCTCATCAAAGGCTGTGGCAGCGTCTCTGCCCCTCCACTTGCCACCTCGATACAGGAGGAGGGAGGATGGTTTCTAGACATGCCCACTGCAGGATGTCACGAGTGGGTTTGTTTATCTTTACCGAGGGTTGGAAATCTGTCACGTGTCAGATGCGACTTCAATGTTCAATCTCGCTGTCTTCAGGTGCTTCCTGACCCCTCCCTCTCCAGAAGGCAACCTCTTTCAGGCCCCCTCGGGTGTCCCTCCCCATTGACCAGTGATCTGGCCAGATCCCCTCTGTAACAACATAAGCAAATTAAATGTGAGTATTGGTTTAAAATGTTATAACCGGGTTTCAGAGTGAGGAGCTTGAATTTTATTCTAAATATGTTAATAAATTTACTTTATGTTTCAAAGACTGCACTCTGACCACAGCATGGAGAATGGATTGCAGGAGGGACAATGGCTGAAAACACAGTACATTTATAGTAGTCCCAAGAGACATGGGTGAGGGCAAAGGAACAGTAGACTTGATAGTATTAATTTACGTGACATTTGGAGCCAAAAATACAACTGGAAGTGTAGAACTGAAACACAAAGATGAGAACATGAGTAGAGCACAAATTCCGTTCAGAAACGTACACCTGGAGTTTCATAGGTGGGGTGTGCTAGATTCGGGTGTGTGTCTGTAATACTGCTTATGAGGATATGTATTCCTAATTTAAAGAATGACTTTACAATAGAAATCAAAATAATTGCATAAGGATCACTAATTAAACTGTGGAACAGAAACCATATTCAATTGTAGACATGAATATAGCAAGCTTTATAAGATACAGTCACATTGCTAATATTTTTCAATACCTTCCTGTATTGAAATTTTTTTAATGATCCATTTTATATTTATTTGCACTAGTTTTCCTTTCTTGCCATCTTAGTTTCTGATGAACGTTTTCTGTGAGGGCCACATGTAGCACGTGCCAGAAAGGTCATTTCCTCTCCCCAGAGCTCTTATTCGCCACCAGAATAAATCCTCAACTGATCAAAGTCCACCATATGGAAGTATCTTCATCTCATTGCTACTGAAAGCTGTTTCCTCAAACATATTCTTAAAATTACTACTGCTGCTCCTTACTGTAACCAGAAATGGCCTTTCCCCTTCCGTGTGTAGCTGCCTCTGTGAATCCTTTCCTGAGCGTACCTTCCTTCCACTAACTCCTACCCAAATTACACACAGACACACACGCACACAGGCTTCTGAAACCAGAAAAGTTTTATTCTGGGCCATTTTGTCTAAAAGAATGGAGCCACCACTGAACTTTAACTGGGGAGTATTTTATTGCTCAAGAAGAAAATAGGTATCTGTGAAAATATGAAGTATTCTTCTCTGGCTCTGGAGCTGTTCTGGCATTTCAAATTTTATCCGTTATAAACTTAACAGATAAAAATGCATTAAGTATAAAAAAATGCAATCTTGGTTTAAACATGAATACACAAATGTAATGTGATAGTGAAGAGAATTTTGTTTACCTGTTATTTTCACTGAAATAAAGATACATAATCTAAAATGTTAAATACTTTGTATTACCAAAATGGGCACATAGGATTTTTTTCTTAATTTTGTAATAACACTCTCTATCTCCATGATAAAGTTTTAACTTCATCTTAAGGGTTCTATTTTTTAAAAGTTGATAGTTGATGATGTTTGTTTTATATATATTTAATTATATCACTTCTCATGGTACATGTATTTTTTGAGTGACTGGACTAATTTATAATATTGCTGCATGAAGTAAATGCATTTATTATTTAAAATATTAGGACCCAAGGCCCTGGGTGGGTAGTTCAGTTAGTCACAGCTCAGTCCTCACATGCCAAGGTTGTGGGTGAGATCCCCGGCCAAGTCACATACCGGAATTAACCAATGAGTGCATAAACGAGTGGAGCAACGAATTGGTGCTTCTGTCTCTTTATCTAGGTCTCTCTCCTTTCCTCTGCCTCTCTTTATTTCTCTCCCTCTTTCTTTAAAGTCAATAAATAAAATAATATTTAAATCAAATATTAGGATTTATTACGTATGTCAGTAAATAATCTAGTGGCCATAGTCACAGATCAATATTTTCAAGAAAATAATTTATAAATTATAAGTTCACTTTTATGTATTAATTAATTACAATGTAAAACATTCGACTACCATTTTTAATGCTTATTTTAACAGTCACCCATTTTATTATAGTTATTTTGTGTATACATTGAACAAAGAAATCATAAAAACTACTTTCACAAAACAATTCCAAAGAAGATGCTACTATTTCTTTCCACTTGACCTAATTCAAGGAAATGCTTAAGAATTTTTTTTCTCCTTCCGACTCTGACTCACCTCAATTTCTTTACTTTAAGATCTGTTATCTAGAATATCAAAATATGCAAGTATTATCTAATACTTTTCTGAGAATGTGTTTATCTTCCTGGAAAAGGTTGGATTTTAATGACCACTTGCATTGCAAACGCATTGCATTTTCCTAAATGCTGTTGAGATGCATGCTACCAATAGTACAAAAAGAAATATAGCTTTCATGAATAGAAACTCCAGAGACATCAAGGCATTTCTGACAATGTAAAAAAGCCTTGGCAGCATTTTTTTTTCCCTCAGATGTTCCTTATACTTAGGATTTTCAGCTCTAAACACAAAATAGACAAGTCATGATCTTTCTTGCCTCCAAGTACTAAGAAAAAAATGTGTTAAATGCTAACAATTGCTCATGTCCAAGAGTGGTTTTAGCTAACTTTTCAGCTTTGAAAGCAAAAAGCTAAGACTGTCACTGGATTTTCTGAGATTTGGAATCATGTATATTCCAGAGTCATATGGTGAGCTGGGAACACATATGGGTACAGACATGTGCAACCACAAACATGTAGAGAAAATGCTAGGCATTAATGAATGTTCTGGCAGGAGGTAAGGGGAACTAGAGCAAAAGAAAAGGATACAAATTATCTATATTTCCCCACTTTAAAATGTGTGCACCTTTTAATAGCTCCTTTCTGTGTTGTTTTTTTCCCTCTTTTCCATTCTTGTGATTTAACCCTCAAATGCAATGCACCAAATTGCCTATGTAGCTTCAGTAAGATGGACGTGGAGAAGACACAGTATTTTCTTTATCTCTACTTACTGTCATTTCTGCTGCTTCATAAAAATGTTGTGTTATTTTTATCTTAATTCTCGTAATAGCCTCCTAAATGCTATTCTATTTTTCTTTGTTTTGCTAAGCTCTAAGTTTTGTTACTTTGAGTTTAGTCGCATTCTCATACCACTAAAATAAAATCAAATAGTCCTCAAGTGTTCAGCATCTTTTAGTGACTGACTGTATTTCCCTGGATATTTGTGCAAAGTTTTTAAAAAATATTTTGCTGTTTAAATCTATGAGGTTGTTGTGTAGACATTAGCTCTTTGCTGAAATGTTTATTTCAAAAATGTTACATGGGGACACATTTGATTTGCAATTTCCATAGCAAATAAAGATTTAAAGGTACATACTTAACATGGCCCATATTTCAAAGGTGAGACAAAAACCAAATTAAACATGATGAACACTGTATAAGTCCTTAATCATTGGCAGTGAGGAAACTACTGAAGTCTTAGAAAACCATTAATGAAAACACTATATGCAAGTGATAATATTTTAATTTTTTTACCTGATGTTTATTTTCTAGTGATAAAATATAACTTTTCAATGAAACATATAACCAGTTTTTGGAACAGAAATTTTGGGGAAAGTTTTTCCATCACTGGTTCTCTCTACTAGTTTTTAAATCAAAGAACTTAGTTAATATTTATATAAAAGTAGGTTAAATTAGTGTAACATTTGTCTTCATTGGAAAAATAGAATGTATTCCCCCCAGCATAAATCACTTTTGATTTTACTGTCCCAAAGCAATTCTGCATATGTATTTGTTTAATGATACCCATAATACATAAATGAATATGTAGTCTTTTTTTATTTTTTGTGTTTTACACTTGTTCTCATTATTTCCCTCATTTGCCCCCCTCTACTGAATCTGCCTCCCTCTTCCATTGTCAACCCCACCCCAATGTTCATGACCAAGGAGCCTTCATATGTTTCTTGGAAACATAATCTTTATAATGGTGTTCCTTTACCCTTAATATTAATCCTGATCATGAATATAGTTCCAATGTTTTTTATCTTTGTGCTTTTCATCATGAGCTATCATATTTCGTTTAAATCCTCTACATGTAGAAGATGCAAAACTACTAACTGACATTTGTAAGTGCCAGAGTTCTAATTACTTTCTGAGAATTGACTCAATCTTCTCAATTGTTAATGTCAAAACCATTATTTTACAACTATATTGATAGAAGTTTTAAGAAATGTACAATAATGATAGGCCTATTTAAATTTTCTTTTAAGGAGTCAGTTTGATTTATTTTGTCCACATTGGAGATTGTATTTTAAATTTCACTTTCTTACTGATCAATTTGATCTTACTGATCAAAACAATAGGGTTTGACGTTATTTCCAAAGGAACTTTTACTGGTGGAAGTTGAGTTCCTATAGTGTTGTGGGACAGGAATTTTCTGAGACCCTCACAAGAGGATGAGGCTTTGTGGTAGACTTTACTGATGATGTAAAATTAAGGGGCTTCCCTTCATGATTTTCCAATGTTGCACCTCCATCCTTCTGATCATGGAAAAAGTCCAACTTCGTCCTCAGCAAAGGCAAGACAAAAGCCAGTGTCCAGACTTTCTACTGCATATTTAAGTACAGTTCAGTCCAGTCTCCAGCTAGCTTAGCGTGTGTTTTCAGCGGCAGTCCATTGCTGTGCTGTGGTATTCAAACTCCCTCCTAGAGCCTGCATGTGGAGTCCTCATGGCCATGGACCACGTGTCTGCTAGGGCCACATGGCTATGGAGAGAAAAGTCAAAATTGCACAGAACAAGTGCGTCACCAGGTAGTGGAGTGGGGAGAGAGAGAGAGTCAGCAAGAGAGAGAGAGAGAGGTTCTTTGTTTCAGTAGAGTTATGAGCAACAGCTTGGATTTTGGACAGACCATTTGCCTTTCCAAAAGAACCAATAAACTCCTTACCTTTTCACTGGCTTTGGATAGGTTCGCACCCCCTAATTAGTTAGCTAGGTTTCTATGGTCCAGCACCTATCCTGTGCACCCCCAACAATCTGGTGCCAAAGCAGGCAGAAGGGAGGAGTATTAGCCCCCTTGGTGGAGCACAATTCTGTCATCCCCTAGAGTGTCAAAAGCTGTAGCTTCCTGGTGAAGCAAACAGGCTTACACTCCCAAGTTTATTAAGCTCAATGTCTAAGTCCCTTTGCTCCCTTTTTCCTTTAATAATTAAATACCAGTGGTAACAGAACTACTATGCTATAATTTTGGGCAAACATCTACCAATTTTAAAGTCCAATTTAACTTTTTTGAAATTGAAATAGAACACCCAATCAGAACTTTGTTCTCCAATACTCAATGTTCTAGCTGGTTAAAGGGTCACTTCCAACAAAACAACATGCAAATGCATGGCTTCTTGGTCAATTTTAAAACTACTACTTATTCCTGAGAAGTATGGCAATTTATTATGATCATCAAATAAGTCAGCATGTCATAAAGAAATTTAGTCTCTAAAATGATCTGTGGGAAATCTCATTTCCCCTAGTCTCTAAAATGAGAAAATATATCTATTTCATGTAACTTTATTTTACCAGAGACAAAAAAGGTCGATGTCCAAATAACTCCACCTCTACCCTATTACATAATATGCCTGTGTACCACACAGCTCTGTGCCGACTCAGCTGAGTGTGTTCTCTGCAGGATCATTTCGAGTTTTTGTTTTCATTGTACCAGTAAGATGTACCTGACTTTATATTCTCATATTGGTCTTTCTTTCTTTTTAAAGCTGATGCCTTAGCTAAACAGGAAGTCTAATGGTGGAAATTTGAGACTCTGAGATCAGGCAACAAATAACACATTTAGGGTATCACATACTCTTTAAGTAATAATATTTGTTGCTTCTTACATTCTTGCTGCCTGGTCCTGAGATGTTTCTGGCAAATTTTTGTTTGAGGTCTGGAGCACAGCAGCATGGTATAGCTCTAAATAAGTGTTTGGACTTCTCGATCTTTTCATTCAACTGCAATGAAATAGAATTTAAAAAAAAACAGTGGGGGATTGGATCGAAAGTCTTTAAATTTTAGATAATGAAGGAGGTCAATATGCTATTCTAATACAGAAGAGCATAAAGTACTTATGACATTCTTCTATTGGCAACAAATCAGTTTTCCCAAATACCAATAGCTTTCACTGTATAATTAGAAGGACTGGCCTCGATTTCCTTCACTATAGGGAAGCTGCTCTCTCTACATAGGATTAAATAGAAGTTAATCAGAAAGTGGAAGAAACACAGGACATGTGTTTTGCTCCTGCACAAAGATATAAACAAGAATCTAGCAAATGGTTTTCAATTTTTTATTTATGTGGTTTACTTGTTTTTAAGATTTACACTCCTTTATTATTTGCTATTTTTATTAGAACTCATGAAAGAATAAATAATAAATATTTTACTGTTTGAAACTTGTTATATTGTTTTTGATCAATACTTTTGAAGTGTTATAATTTTAAATGCACTTTTTGAAAGTATGTTCTAAAAAACAAAGTACTTTTGTGTTCCAAAAATTTCAATCAAAATAAGAAGCCCAATTTACCCCTTACTGGCACCTTAATACGATTTCCAAAATGCAAATCTAACTCAGATTGAGAAAACCAGCTGTGAAAGTGCATTGTGTTTACAGACACTGTGATTTTAGAGATGTAATTTAGTGCTGTTCAGCCCTAGTGACCTTTTAAAGACCGAAGTAAAAATATTATTCTCTGTGGTCTAAATCATTTCAGTTGTTTCGCTCGGCTACAATATAAACACTTCAAAATAAAGAAAGCCAGTGGAGATACGGGGTGGGTGAAAGAAGGTGTTGACAATTACA
The DNA here is from genome assembly GCF_004126475.2 of Phyllostomus discolor. Classification (NCBI taxonomy): domain Eukaryota; kingdom Metazoa; phylum Chordata; class Mammalia; order Chiroptera; family Phyllostomidae; genus Phyllostomus; species Phyllostomus discolor. The sequence continues at coordinate 34,306,326 of NC_040906.2, forward strand.
GGACAGGTTGTGATGACCCAAGGTACTGCATAAATGTTTATTTTACTTATATCTTCAAATATTGACCATTACAGCTGACAGAAAAGATGCCCATATATGTTTCTTAAAGAGGCTGTAGACTTTAGGGGCCAGGAGCTGGGGTCTCGAGTCAGATTATCTGGGTTTAATTTCTGGTTATATCACTTAGCATTTTGATCATCCTTGCTCAGATAATGAAGTTTATGCTCGTCCCTGTAATTGCTGAGAGGGTTAATTCAGTAATATGTTTAGAGTTCTTCGAATATTACCAGGCACAAAGTAAGCACTCAATATATATTATTGAATTATTTTTTCATCATTAATTAAAGACATAGCTTATGATATCAAATCTTGAACACATAGATTGTGAACTTAATTTTAACAACCTCAAATGATCATAGGCTCTTTATTTAGATACCTGAATTTTACTTAACTCAATGATACAGTTGATTTGAAAATAAAACTTTTTGGTATTAGAACATCATGCTGATATCTGTACATTTGTATGCATGTGGTAAGTGCTTAACCATAAGGACAAGAGTATCAGGAAAAAAAGAATCAAAAATAAATTAAAAAACATTAATGATAACATTATTTCTTGAAACATTAAATTCTGTCAGTCAATTCTTTTTATGTCCCCTTCTGTCATAAACACCTAAAGTATTTCTCTCCTGTGACTCAGTGTTGGTTCACTGCCAGTTGGTTCACTGTGATACATAGCCACATTTTTGGTTTTTATCACTTGAAAAAACATTGAGATTAAAAAAACAACAGTGCCTCATGAGATGACTCTTTATTTTTACATTATGCTAAGAAGATAAAGGCTTGCATGTTTATAAAACTTACAGATTTTTAGGTTAAGTTTTTAGAATATGTATGGTGAAAAAGTGAATTAAAAATACTGTTAACGTGTATGTTTTTGCATAGTTTCCTACACTGAAAGACTTCAGTATCGATTAAAAGCAAATATGAAAAGAACACAATTTCTTTTAAAATTGTCTTGGAATTAAATTTGTTATTTTTGGCAGCTGAGAAATAATAAGAAATAATGGGAAATAATTGACCCATTACATTTAGGAGAAAACCAATTTGAATAACAGTGAAATTATAATCTGAAACCTTGGGGCCAGAAGAAAGTGTCACCACATGTTTCAAAGCCTGAACGAAAAAGAACTACTACCCTGAATGAATCACTAAAAGAAAATAGTTTGGCAGCTTCTATGAATTCAAAAAAGAAAAACTAAATTAAACATACACTTACCATATGGTCTGGCAATTGCACACCTAGGGATTTATTCCAGAGAAACAAAAATTTATGTCCACACAAAAACCTTTATACAATTGTTCAATTGTTCATAGAAACATTATTTATTACAGTCAACAACCAAAGCTTCTCTCGATAGATAAATAGTTAAACCAACTGTGCTACACCCATACCATGACATACTACTCAACACTGACCCCTTTTTCTTAGACTCACTGGTCTGGCTTTGATGCTTTGTTCCAGAACATTCTGTCCCAGTTTCTTTTCTGTCTTCCACACAATATCTTTGGGAAATGTACTCTGCTTCTGTGGCTTTGATCCTAAGCCACGTGTAAATGACTTCCAAATATATATCTTATGGTTTTGTAATTTACAAGTGTGTCTGGAGTTTCAAATAAATTCAAGTTTTGAATGGATTACTTGGAAGTGTTGCCAAGTGTGGCACAATTAAACCAAAATCATCATTTTTCCCCTGCCCTCTTCCACAGCCCAAATATGGTCCTACCATAGCATTTGCTGTTCTCTGAGTAACATCACAGTTCACCTAGGTGTTCACGACAACAACTTTGACATCATCACGCTCCCATCGCTGAAGGCCACTCCCATAAAATAAAACCTATGTGCTATAGAATCCTTGTTCTTAAAGCGATCACTTTAAGAATGACCACTTTATGGCCATGCTCATGCTGCTATGCCAGCGAAGGCTCCACTCACCTCTGAATAGAATTTCTAAAACAATCTTCAAATTGGTCTCAATATTTTCCTCTAATTTATTATTCATGACACTTTTAGACTTTCTTCACCTATTTGTAGGAAAGCCTGTATCTTGTTATATTTTGTTTTAATGAATTCCCAACTCCTGATAGTAATGGTTTATGATACTCTGTAAAACCCATCTTCTGCATTGCTCTCCCCTATTATTTCTTCCATCTCCCTATTTCGTATCCTATTTGTTTTTAAAATGTCTCAAGCAGACCATACTCTCTCCAGCTTTTGTGTAAGCAATATTGCCTCCACAATACTTTCTTTACCTTCTCATTCTTCACTTGGAGAATGCCTGCCCATTGTTCAGTTCTCAACTGAAACAGGACTCATTTGGGAGTCTTGCCTTGCTCCTTTGTTTGGCTATGTGCTCCCTATGTATGTTCCAATATTTCTCTTCCCAGATATTGTTATTTTCACGTTGTGTTGATTGAAGAGTATTGGCCCATGGTGATGATGTTGATATTATCACCATCTGATAATTTGGAGGTTCTTTCTGTGTTGAAGACATTATTAAAAGTAATTTTTATTTCATTTTATACACTGTATCTTGATTAAAACCATATGTACAAATAATTCAAAGTTTCAAATATTCATACTGGTCCCCTGATTCTGCCGGTATTTCCTCTTTCCTAGAGCAACAACTTTTAACTCCTTAGCTGCTTATTTGTATTTATATTCATTTTTAAGAATATTATGCTTGTGCTTATATTGTTGCTTCTTGATTTTTCAGTGTTTAATTTTAGTTGTGAAATTAACACTAGGATATGAAAATGTATCTCTGTCTTCCACTTCTATAAATATAAACCACCTTTTTAGCTTTCTGAATTCCCAATATAATTACATTGTCATTTTGTTTTTGCTAATTCCCCATAGTTATTTTATTATCACTATATAAATGCTCTTTATAGATGATCCACACAGAACATTATTTTCACTGGAAATAAAAATTATGTTTCTCATTTTTTCATAAAATAATCACTAATATAACTGAAATTTGCATAAGTAATTTAAATTCTCAAAATTATCTGGTGCATAATATGTTCAATTAATGTTAAAAACTATTTAGTGCTGGGCAAACTTTTTAATAAGGATACTCAGATACTCTATTTTTCAGTTTTAGGAAATTCTTTTGAATTAAGTTTTTATTATTCTTACTTTTACATTCTGTTTTATTTTTGTTAGTAAGTAATTTATTAAGATATTAAGTCATCATTTTTCCTTTTGCTCAACTTCACAGGGTATTTTTTCAACTTCTAAACTTTTCCTGTTATTTGTTATAATTTTTACCGTGGTGATCTTTTAGTATCTGTTCTCTGAATAACTCATTTTTTTTTAAGATTTTATTTATTTATTTTAGAGAGAGGGGAAGGGAGGGAGAAAGAGAGGGAGTGAAACATCAATGTATAGTTGCCTCTAGAACACCCCATAATGAGGATATGGCCTGCAACCCAGGCATGTGCCCTGACTGGGAGTCAAACCAGCAATGCTCTGGTTTGCAGGCTTATGCTCAGTCCCCTGAGGTACACCAGCCAGGGTGAATAACTCACTTTTATAAAGTTCGGTTTGATTCCAACTGCAGTTGGTTTTTTATTGCCTTTTTGTTTTTTTGTTTTCTGGATATTAGTGATAGTTTTGAATTTTCTTCTTCCTGCAAAAATCTATCTTTCCCACATATGAACTTTATTCTGTATCTTTCTTGGTAAAAGCTTTCATCAAAAATCTGGTGATCTTTGGCTTTATGTTCATATTTCATAGCGCATTACTAATCTCATTGGAGACTCTGAGTAAGCTGGTTTTACTTACCCTTTACTAAGGATGGACTGGCTGGATTTTTTTTTCACTGGGGAAACCCCTGTGTCAGTTGTACCACACACGAACCTTTCATCCTTCTGCCCAAACACTACAGCTCTGTCTGTGAAGACTGGGAGCCAAGTACATGAAAATGTTGAAGGCCTCAGCATTTAAAAGTTGTATGTCCATTTAGTCTCCCTGTTTTCCATACCTTTCCCCTCCTAATAACCTCAGGCTTTCCTGGTTCAGCAATGGCCTGTTTTACACAGCCTAGTTTGCTCTTCTTCTGAGGTTGCACTGAATGAAGGAGACTAAAACATTGCTAATACATAGAAAATTTTATATATTTGCTGTATTATATAGTTTTAATTTACATCCAGTAACAAAGCTAGCTGAAATTCAAGTGAGTTAATGCTAGTATTGATGGTTTTTTTAGGCTTTCAACTGTACTGCCCATAGATTTAGTATGCAAGATTTTTAATCAGTTACAACTCACCCTTTGACCTTCCTAATATACCAAACTGCAATGGTCTTTTCTTTGTACATTCCAGTTGATACTTTCAGTGCACTGAAATTTTACTGTGGTTTGGAAGACAGTGAAATAAAATATGTACATTCAACCTGTAATTTTACGTCTATCATCTCATTTAAATTTCATAAAAGCCCAGATTTCCAGCCATGATGTAGGTAAAGGTGATTACAACCTTTGCACAACCAAAATAAGGACTACAACAAACTTAAAAACAACAAAAAAATAACCTGAACTGCCAGAAAGTCGAACTGTATGGAAGTCTGACAACCAAGGAGTTAACGAAGAAACAGTCGGACTGGTAAGAGGAGTGGAGATGAGCAGTTGGGGCAGAGAGGATGCATGGCAAGGTGGCAGCTGGTAGACTGGGCAGTTCCATATTCATGTGTGGATAAACTGGGAGGAACAACTGGAGAGTGAGACAGACCTTGCAACTGGGGTTCCAACATGGGAAATAAAGCTTCAGAACCTCTGGCTGTAGAATCCTGTGGGAGTTGGGTAGCATAGGAGAAACTCCCAGCCTCATAAGAGAGTTTGTTGGACAGACCCACAGGATCCCAGAATGTACACAAGCCCACCCACCCAGAAATCAGCACCAGAAGGGCCCAAATTGCTTGTGGGAAGTGGGGGAAGTGACTGAGTGCAGGATGCTGAGTAAGCGGCATTGTTCCCTCTTGAACCCTTCCTCCACATACAGTGCCACAACACAGCAACATGGGTTGCTCTGCCCTGAAGAATACCTAAGGCTCCACCCCTTTACAATGTAACAGGCACACTGAGACAAATAAATGTGGCCCGAATGAAAGAACAGATCAAAGGTTCAAAAGTAGAAGTAAGCAATGAAGAGACAGCCAACATATCAGATGCAGAGTTCAAAACAAAGGTAATCAGGATGCTCACATAAATGGTTGACTATGGTAACAAAATAGAAGAAGTGAAGGCTATACAAAGCGAAATAAAGAAAAATATATGAGGAACCAACAGTGAAGGGAAGAAAACCGGAACTCAAATCAATGATTTAGAAGGAAAAAATAAATATTCAACAAGAACAGAAAGAAGAAATAAGAATTCAAAAAAATGAAGAGAGGCTTAGGAACCTCCAGGACAACTTTAAACATTTCAACATCTGAATCAGATGTGCCAGAAGGAGAAGCAGAAGATCAAGAAATTGAAACTTATTTGAAAACATAATGAAGGAGAACTTCCTCAATCTGGCAAAGGAAATAGATTCCCAGGAAGTAGAGGAAGCTCAGAGAGTCCCAAAGAAGTTGGACCCAAGGAAACACACACCAAGGCACATCATAATTACATTACCCAAGATTAAAGATAAGGAAAGAATCTTAAAAGCAGCAAGAGAATAGGACTTACCTACAAAGGAGTTCCCATAAGACTGTCAGATGATTTCTCAAAAGAAATCTTGCAGGCAAGAAGGGGCTAGAGAGAAGTATTCAAAGTCATGAAAGGCAAGAACCTACATCCAAGATTACTCTGTCCAGCAAAGCTGTTTTTTAGAATGGAAGGGTAGATAAAGTGCTTCCCAGATAAGATCAAGTTAAAGGATTTCATCATCACCAAGTCCTTATTATATGAAATGTTAAAGGGATTTATCTAAGAAAAGAAAGATTAAAAATATGAACAGTAAAATGACAACAAATTCACAACTATCAACAAGAAACCCAAGAAAGCAAACTAAGCAAACAACTAGAATAGGAGCAGAATCACAGAAATGGAGATCACATGGAGGGTCATCAGAGAGGAAGGGGAGCGGAAGAGGGGGAAAGTACAGGGAATAAGAAGCATATATTGTAGGTGCAAAATAGACAGGGGAGGTTAAGAATAATATAAGAAATGGAGAAACCAAAGAACTTATACATATGGACATGAACTAAGGAGGTAATGCTGGCGGGAGGGGGCGGAGGGTAGAGGGGAATAAAGGGGAGAAAAAATGGCACAACTGTAATAGCATAATCAAAATAATATATTTAAAAAATTTTAAAAGACAAAAAATAAATTTCATAAAAACCCTATGAATTCAGTACTACTTTCATTTTCCTTTACATACAAAAGAAAAGTGGGCACAGGAGAGTCACTAATTTTCTCAGAGTCCCAAAGCTAAGAGTGGGAAATTCAAAGCATCCTAGGCACAAGAAATTTAAGTTATGTTTGTCCCTTTACCAAAGGAATGAAAAATATCTTCCACTATCTATGATAATAGAAAGCACTCAAGATGAAATCTATTTGCCATCTGTAATGGTAGTTTGTAATTCAAAGAAAAAAAATAATGGCTAAAAATTATTGGGCATTCTATTGAGCCAAAAATGTGCATGAAGTTTCAGATTTTCAAAATGATTCTGCAATATAGATTATTTTCCTTCTCAGTATATGCATAAGGAAACTTAAGTTGGGAAAGGTTAAATAACTCATGATTACTTTGATTTATGGAAATCTGTAGTTTATAAAAAGCAATTAATTGTGAGGTTCTAGAATCAAATGTAACTGTTGATGAATCCCAGCTTTGCCATTTACCAGCTGACCTGGCTTCAGTTCTTGATTGTTAGTGTTCTCAAATATAGAATGAGAATCATTGAATTGAGTACAAAATGGCAACTACTCTAAATAAAAATTAAGTCACCATGTGTAATTTCTTCATATTATTCACTGATGTGTCATAAGCCTTGAGAATACTGTCTGGCAAATTATACCACGTGTGCATGCACAAGTGTGTGTATGTGAGGTGTAGTGAAGGCATACAGGATATAGATGCATTATTTGAACATAATATATTTAAATGTTTGCCATGACCCATACAAAAGTGCATCTTCCCTCTGATATGCAAGAACTGAGAAATGGTAGTTTCAGAAACAGTTAGAGTCTCAGAATAAACATTCATGAATCTGAAATGCCATCCCCTTAACTATTGTACCACATCCAAAGCTTCAGTCATTCTGTGGATGGCGATCAGTGAGTGAGGAAAGAATTAGCTTTATTGCTAACTGTTTAGTACAGCGAGGCAGGTGGCAAAGCACCTGCCACCAGAGTTTTCCAACCTGCCCCCCTCACACTTCTGAAGCTTATGAAAATTAACCGAAGTACAAATGCTTCAGCAAAAATGCACTCATATTCTATTTAAAGGCATATTTAGCAACAAGTTTCTGGGGAATTTTTCAAAAAATCATAATGAAAATGTAAAATAAAGATACTTGATTGATGAAAATGTAAAATAAAGATACTTGAAACTTGTCACATATCCATTCATGTTTAAATTTATTATATTATGTGTAGGTTGCCATAGATGGTTATATATATGTGCATGTGTGTGGATGTATGTATATGCATATATAAATATGTGTATATAAAATTTTCCTTTGGAGTGACATAAGGAAGGCATTTAGTTAAAAATGGAGGCACTGCTTTCATTTCCTCTGTGATCCATGCAGAAAATTACAGATTTGGTCAGTTTCGTTTCCATCAGCAGATTATTTTATTGAATATGACATATTAACAATGAAAGATTAAACAATCATAACTGAAAAATAGGGTAGAGAGAGTCAAATTAGACAGTTTTTTTCTTTTCTGGAAACACATAAAATTATAGCTTTCCTTCAATAGAATAGTGTAGAGTAGAAGGGATTCACAAACGATTGAAGGCATTCGACCATATTAATTTTATCTGATTTTATTTGTGCTATTTTTCATCAAGTGTTCAATCAGTTTAATATCTGATAAGCACAAATACTACACTTGATCTTAGCCAAAAGGCAGAGCAATGATCAATAGAAAATTTAAACAAACAAGATGTCAGTGATGAATATCTTTCTGTGTCCTGAAGCCTGAGCAAATATAGATCACAAGATCGAGAGCATTCTCACCTAAACATATAAATTTCATATTGCAACCAGCCTAAGAAAAAATGCACAAAGCTGATGAAGGACACAACAAGGGCAGAGAAAGAACAGTTTTGGCTCCTTTTAGGGCTCCTGAGCTTCTCCTGAATATAAATTTTGCCATTTATCTAATGATAAACAATGGAAATTTAGGGAAGACAAAAAAATTATTGCATACCAATTCCCTTATTTAAGTGATTATGTATTACCATTTCTTTTTTTTAAAGATTCTATTTATTTTATTTTTAGAGAGGGAAGGGAGAGAGAGAGAGAAACATCAATGTGTGGTTGCTGGGGGCCGTGGCCTGCAACCCAGGCATGTGCCCTGACTGGGAATCGAACCTGCGATGCCTGGTTCGCAGCCCACGGTCAATCCACTGAGCTATGCCAGCCATGGCTTATTACCATTTCAATGTAACAGTTTAGGAAACTGAGACTAATATCTACCTTGTCATTTGGTGGTAAATCATGATTTTAATCAAGCTCTTCTCTTCTAAAATCCTGCTCTTTACATTGTTCTGCTTTTTCATCTAGCAAGTGCTTAGTAACCTAAAGTAATGTTTGCATCACATTTAAAGGAAATTTTTGAATTCTCCATGTTATATATCAATTCCAAGTTTGAGGGAAACTAATTTTAAAAATTGTTTTTTCCACCCTAGCTGGTGCAGCTCAGTTGGTTGGGCATCTTTCCACCAACCAAAAGGTTGTGGGTGGATTCCCAGTCAGTGCGCATGTCTGGGTTGGGGGTTGGGTCCCAAGTTGGGGCGCATGCAGGAGGCAACCAATTGATGGTTCTCTCCCTCTCTTTCTCTTTCCTTTCTACTGTCTCCATAATCAATAAAAATAATAATAAAAAATAAATTGTTTATTCCTGAAAGTATGTCTTAATTGTAAATCATAAAAACATGTCTTTAAAAACATGTTTTATGTATTAAAAACATATGACATAAAAATTAAAAATATACACATAGGTGTATCTGTGTAGTACATATGTAAGTATGTGTATATGCATATATATATTTTTATATCATTCTTAAAATACCAACAATATAACCACTGAAATACTTTATACTGTACCACAATACCATATATGTTTTTTTTTGTTTATACAGAAACCAAGTTGTAATGATAACTGATAATAAGTAAATTATAGTTTGTATTTTTTAGGAAACTGCAGTCTGCTCAAATTCATAGATTATTTTCCTTTTATCAAATACAGTTGTAACCTCTCTAAAATCCAAAATTGGAAAAAGCCTTTAAATAATTTTAAATATAATTTATTTAAATCATTTTTAAATAAAATTATTTAAATAAAATTAAAATAATTTTAAATGTAGTTTTATATTTAAATAATTTTAGATATTTTAAATATAATTTTATTTACATCAACACTATTTTTTACTGATTACCACGGGAGTTTTGACCTGCTCCATTTCCAACCTGGGCTGGTTCACCCTCCTTAGGCAATCTGGTGGCTCCCCACTCCCAGAAGGTTACCATACTGATGCCAAACTTAGTGCAGACACCCCATCAGCAGAATGCTCTGCAGCCCAGAACTGGGCTCAAGCGATCCTCCTGCCTCAGCCTCCCCAGTAGCTGGGACTACAGGTGTGCACCATTGTGCCCATCTAAATCAACACTATTTTTTAAAATTTTGATAGAATTGACATATAATATATTAATATCAGGCATCCAACATAATGATTTTATATATTTACATACTGCAAAGTGATAACCACAAGAAGTCCAGTTAACATCCATCATTATACATAGTTACAATTTATTGTGATTAGAACTTTTAAGATCGACTATCTTAACAGCTTTCAAATATCTGATATAATATTATTAATTATAGTCTCCATGCAGTACATTATATCCCCATTACTTACTAATTTTATAACTGGAGGTTTGTACCTCTTGGCCACCTTCTCCCATTAAACCTACTCTACACCTTCCCTTTGGCAACCACCGATCTCTTTTCTAGATCTACAGTTCTTTTTTTTTTTTTTTTAGATTCCACATAAAAATACTGTTTTGATATCCAACAATATTTGTCTTTCTCTGTCTAATTTCACTAGCATAATGCCCTCCAGGGTCTACAAACAACACCATTCCTTGACCTTGAACTAGTCCTAAGGCAATAAACAAACATTGCACATTATTAACTAATAGCCAGTAAGATGTTATATAATCAACTTATAATCAAGAAAGTCCATTTTATCCTTAGAAAATTTGTGTACTGCTCATCACATGAATTTAGCTGCAAATGATTTCTGATTATAATGTATTTCAGTAACTGGTCAATTTACATTAATAAGCATATGCTTGGGGGAAGGTATTGTTTCCTGAGTACAAGAGAAAAGACTCTTCTGTGAAAGTCAGACTGTGTTAAGCTGCTAAAATGATCTCTACTGCTCTGGTCTCTGAGCAGTGGGGATATGAGATGCCTAAAATCCTCTCAAAGCTTCCTGAAATCTCAGCAGCATTGCATCTAAAAACACTTTCCTTTTTATTCTTCTTTATTTCTGCAAGATTCTTGCTTTTTCATTTTATTTCCTTTAAAGATATTTCTCCTATCCCTTTTCCCTTCTAGTTTTATGCTTTTTGCATTACCTATTTAAAGAAAAAGTGAAAGAATAAAAAAGAAACCTCTCCATAATATGATGTAGGAAGAGTAGATGCCAGGAAACAACTGTTTTTGAACAATTAAAAAAAAAAGGAAGAAAGCCTGTGGGGCACACTAGGTTCTACGCCCCATAGTTCACTGTGCAGGCAGAATGAAATAAATGCTTTGATGGTCTATTTTCACTTGAATTGAAAAGTAGAATTTTTTGAAGGAAGAAGTTCTATTGCATAATGAGAACACAGGGGCTACTTTTTTCTTTTCACTTGAATTTTTAACTTTTTAAAAAGGCTTTGAAATGTAAAAATAGGTAATTTCTTACACAAGAAAATGTGTTACAGTCATACCATACATATTAATTATTTGACAGTAACTCTAATTTACCCATGTAAACTGCACTCTTTTTTACTTATTTTGTAGATTACCTCTGCTTTCAGAACCAAAACTTTTTTTCAGTTCTCCCTTTTATTTTCTCTAATAATAGAGACTGGCTCCATTTAACTAGATAAAGTTAATCCCTTTTGTGCTACTAGATGCCCCCTAAATAACAGTTTTTCTCATTCTTTAGACTTTAATGGTCAAAGAAATCTATTTTCTTTTTCAGCAGCACCTCAAGAATCGGAATTAGCTCACTCAAAATGACTCGCGAGTGGTTTTCTTCTTTCTCCCTAGAAGGATGTATCAACTAATTAGCACAAAAGTTCCACTGTTTGTGAAAGCTTGGAAATTTCTAGCTTAGCATAAACAATATCTTATAGACAAACCTTCCTATCTGTCAGAATAAAGTTTCTTTAAGTGTCTTCCTGACATGTTCATAAATGATACACAATTAAAATATATTGAAAAGTTAAAATTCATTTTTCAGGTCTCAAGGCATTCCGAAGGTGATCTGCCTGTTTCCCAAGCTAGTTCCTTCATCCGGAGCTCTAATTCCTGTATTCCTTTTATATAAAATGTGTACTTTAATTTAGAAAATTTCCTTATAACAAGTAGATAAATGCATGCTTCTGCTAAACTTTATGAGCCTTTTAAAAGGGATCATCAGCATCATTTGTATTATAAGACTATTAATTACCATTTTAAAATTAATCTAAATGTGTTTGCAACTGCAATTAAATATGCATTTTTCTAACTAAAACTCACTAGCTGAGCTAATCATAACTCATCGTAATTATAAGCCAAGCTTTATTTCTGATACTTCATTGGTAATCACTTTAATTAGTTGTATCCAATGCAAATATTATTACATTTTGTGCATTTTCAACAACATATACCAATAAAATTTCTGTATACTTTTTGCCCAAAGACAAAATGCAGACATTTCTCTAATTATGAATTCTATTGCTACTCTTGAATTGATTAAACCAAAACATTACACAATCATTCATGTTCCATGACAATTTCAGTTACTTGATATTGAGAATACTGAGGTACCACAAAAATATGTATTTCTCCTCTATACAATATGTGTCTGAGTGAGCATTTTTTATTTGCCACTCAGCAGTTCTGTGATACATAATTCATTCTCTGTGTCCCATCAATTCCCATATAGATTTGCTATGACCAGATTTATGATATGAGTTTAATGGCTTCTAGAAGCTAGCTTGCCAAGGCCATGATTTTTGGAATGTTTTCATGGGAATTTTATACTCCCTGACCACCTACCGGTAGATTGGAAAATGTAGTCTGGATCAAGTTTATTTCTTGACAAGTGGAAAGGAACAATATAGAGCAATGGCAGAGCATATAAAAATTTATTCCTTAGTTATTCAGAAAAATATCTCAATTGAATCAAAAGTAAAATAGAGATTAGGGAAAACCTTGGAGATCCTCATTAATTTATGATACTGCCAAGATGTAAAGATGGCCGATAGAAATAGATAATTGAAAAATTCTGTTCCCCTGACTTTATAAAATTTACTTCTCTTTTATAATTTCACCTCAATTGTTCACATGACAGAGGGAATAGTAAGTTCCTGATTTGATTTTTTAATGGTCTTTGTGTATATGTTTATGCGTATGCACTTGCTTGTATGTGCCTTGTAGATACACCCAAAAGCTGAAGTTTCAAGAATATGAAACTAGGATCTGATTCCCCAGTAGCTCTAAATTTCCTCAAAAGAAGTGGATTGAGGGTATGGATAGAGGTGCTACCAGAGAGACCTGACTTGCTAATATACACATCATTACAACTTTATTCTTCAACTTATCTCTACCATATGTTTTGGGATCTTACTCTTTTTTTAATTTCAAATTGCTTATGATCATAATTTTAGCTATTACATGATGTCATAAGTATAATTAAGCTCTGATACAGAAAATAACTTCAGGAACTTTATTTTGCCTCAGACTGTACATTTTGTGCATTGCAAAAATTCTGTTTGACAAGTATAGAACCAGCTGGTTCTTATGAGCATGTACCACATTTATGCTTTTGCTTTCTTCCCATTTACAAACATTTCCCTGATGTCACTTATAAGTTTTCATTGATCACTAGTCACACACCTCCCTACCAGTTCTAGCAACTGAATTTTAAACTCTATGTCCATAGGTAATATTTACAATACTTATCTTGTAATCACTCCATCATAATCACCAACTTAAATGTATAAAGAATTTATAGATTTTTCCTAATCAAAATTCTCCAAATTATTAAAATAGGGATTTTTATTCCTTCATTTTAAAGCATTACAGGCATTTAAAGGCATTACAACCTTTAGGTTATTAAAGCATAAATTAAAAATTAGGTTACACAATTTGTTCAAATAATTTTCCAATTAATCATGTGACTACTAGGAAGGAATGCTAAGGGTATAAACCAAGCAGGCAAGCCCTTTCTCTCCATCCAATGCACTTTCTTATCCAATACATACACATTATTAGCTTCACATATAATATGACATGTCCTTGACATTGAATGCTATTCAAAATAGGGGTTGTGGAAAGGACAATTAAGTCCACAGTGACTTAAATTCTGAAAAAAAAAGAAAGAAAAAAAAAACACAGTTTATGGCTTAGGGTTGACATCAAACTACTCTTTAATCTACAATTGAATCAAAATTCTACCTGAGCTTCTGGACATCCACTGCATCCTCACATAGTTCCTGAGAATGATTCTTTTCTGATGTCTACCCTTCAGATTTCTTGGAGCAGATTTCTTTACTCAAGCATTACTCGCATCAGCATATGTATTTTCTGCACATCTCCTCGAGCCATTCCATCTGTACCACCCTTTAAATGAAAACCCTCAAAGTTTTGAGTTGGATGTTAGGTCTCTTGATTGCTAATGGTGTTAACCCAGTAGCAGCAGTTTTAAAGGAGAGAAAGATGTTACCGAGAGAGAGTAGAAGAATGGCAAGAGGAGAAACAGGGCGCATACATAGTAAACAGACTTGCAGAGTTGGAGACACTGCCTTTCTCCCTGAGTAACTTCTGTTATTGTGGCTTTTCTCCTTACCACTCTGTGCCTGTCCATAATATTGCACTATATCTGTTCCTACTACATTTTCCCTGCTGTTAATAACTGAATTACCTATTTACAAATTTCCATGTAAAATTAATAGTAATTATGGGGGTTTATTTAACGTTTCAAAGGGCATGCTTCTATAGTGCTTATAGCAATTGTACTAACCAAAGTTTCCTCTACCCAACAGCTCCAGATGGACCTAATTTTTCCTATATTTTATTTTGAAGAATCTTAACAGGAATCTTAGGAGGTGTTGTAAAGAAATCTTTAAGTTTCCAGACCTTAAAAGTAAACACAAGTACATCCCACAAGGCAATTTTAGAAAATTACATATTCTGAGTGTCAATTCACATGCTGTCGACTGCAGCCAGTTTTCAAAATATTGCATATGTTCTTTTCTAGGAAGAAATACACTGACATTAAAGTCATGTCAGACTCTCCATGATGATAACAAGCAAAAATACCAGGTAATTCAGTTATTTGGCATAAAATGATAAATGAGTCATGCTGAAAAGTGGGCAGTTACATCACATAAAAGATAACTACTAAAAGCTTTTCAAATAGCCATCTGACTCAAGCCAAGTAGGTGGTCAGCATGCTGGTTTGGCAGAATGCATGGCTGATTGCCAGAGTGTTTTGAGCAAAGCAGCTATTCATTTCACCTGCAAAATCGGTAGTTCACTTTGACATTGCACACAGTGAGAAACAAGTCAATGGCTATTTTTAGGCTAAACTAATAAAGAGAGACAGAGGGACTACAAGTAAAATAATAGTTTTTTTTTTTCTTGATGGAGTACACCTTAACACATACAGTTTCTGTTCTATGACCTTTTATTATTCATTGTGTGCGTTTTGATTTAAATTTTATCAGGCAAATGGGATGTAGCTTTGTGTGCTAGTATTACAACCACTTTGAGTTCTGGTGAGGTTTCAGGGCTGCTATAAATTATATCTTTCTTAAATGTGTTTATATTATTTTGATGTACTTGTATATGGATTTAGTATTCTTTTCATTTAAACCAATGCATTTTATATAATACTTATTAACAGTTATATACACATATATCTATACTTATTAGTAAACAGAACATAGGATGAGAAAATGATATGTAAAACAGAAACATAATAAATGTTTTCTATAAATAATTTAAAACATTGTACATACATATAGTTATATGTGTATGTGTATACATATATACACATTTTTGAAAATTATAGATGTAAAACAAAGTAGCAAGATTGCATCAACATTTAAAATACATTTTAGCACTTTAAGAAATAATATGTTGATAAATAATAAAAGTAAATAGCACATTACACATAAATGTAATTAGAAGTACAAAACACATATACAAAAATAATAATTGATAGTGCAAATGATTCTTCTTCCTATTTAGGATGTATATGTGTGTTGGTGTGTGTAATATGTATATATGTAAATATAAAATATTACTAGCTTGTATATTTTACTATATATTTATATAGTACATGTAATAAATAAATATATATTGAAATGTAAATTCTAATGTTCCTCAGATTTACCTGTCAAATTTGTTTTAATGAGTATAGTATATATTTTTAATACACACTTGCAGAAGAATGACAAAAACTGCCATTTCAAAAAGATATTTATAAAGCTTACATATGAATGGGGAGGAGACTTAACCAATTAATATAGATAATTTAGAAATTCACTATGTTTCTATATACATATATTTGTTTTTGTTATTTCATTTAAATTATTGTTTTTCTCAAACAGAAAGTTTAAGGCAATACAAATTATTATTAAGTTTTCACAAACAGAAAGTTCAGGCAATCTACTTGTAATATGCATTGTGCAGCAGATACAAACAGTACCCTAGGTATCTGTTTATTTGTATGTATTTCTGTGAAGTTCATATTGCATAGACTATTAGATGTTTACAAGAATAGGAAATTTAAAAACAAAATTCACTTATGAATAAGTGTCAAGTCAATGCCATTTATTCCAGTAAAAAATAAAAGTGCTAATTTAATCAATAGCAGAGACCTTATGCTATCTGTGCTTTAACTTAAGGAAGTCTTTCAAAAGACAGGGGAAACATAATTTCCCACATTAAAACCTTAACTTTAGGAAGGCAGGCCTTTATTTATTACAACCTCAAATAAATAAAGTGCAACTTTATGGCTTTTTGACTAATAAGAGATTCTTTTTGACTAAAAGAATAATTATCAATATTCCCAGTGAACATATTGTTGTATTTATACCAGAAATCAGGTATACTGTGGAATAAAATTCAACTTACCAAGGGAGATAAGGTAAAAATTGAAATCTTAGGCAAAATTTACAATGGCTCAGTTGCATTAATTCCAATGAATTTTATGATCAGTTTTTTTCCTTGAACCTAGCCATTACCTTTACTCACTTTTCTCTTAATCACTAAAAATTAATATTATCATGTTATTCTGGTTTATTGGCATTAAAAACATGTGTATGTTTCTATGACATATACATTTCTTCTATTACATGGATATATGCATAGTCTGATAAACCTTTATTGCTATTAATTCTTATGTACTAATTATTCTGTAGCAGTTTTTTGGGATGGAGTAGCAGTAGATCTAAAAAAAAAGGAAGGCATTAAACATAGTCCTTGTTTGAATAAAAACTGCACTCCAAAGGAATATGCTGTATGATACATACCAGTTTTTCTTATTAAATGGAAAAAAAGTCGTGTGATGAGTTAACTGATAGCTTACTAAGTGTTACTTCTGATTATATTAGGAAGTGTTGGAATACAACATGACCCTACTTTAGCAGTGATGATTGTCAAAGAAGCGTAATTGATTTATGTCTCAGCTGAAGCAAAACATAATCAATACCACACAGCTCTAGGGGAGATGTTTCTAATGGTTTACCACTTTAGAGTCATCTGGGAGATAACTTTCACAGATGATCAACATGGCCAAACAAGATCAGTCCACCTATATTGTTGTGGATCAAATGTGGGGGGCTCACAATTTAATTTGGGAGGAATCCTTCTTGCTTCATTATTCCTAGCAAAAATAAACATTCTATAAAACTCACATATGTAGACTGATCATTAATTAAGTGCTTTTGTTGTTCTCATAATTCATAGGAAAATTTTGCACATATATTTAAAATATTATTTTATAATTCAACAGGAATTCTTTAATCAGAATAATGTGGTTTACAAGGAAAATTTTGTACATTTTTTTCCATTTACTTTATCCAAAAGTCAGCTTTAGATTTTGCCTAGCTTCACAATTTTCCCAAATGGTTGGAGGTGATGTAATAATTTTGTTAAAGCTACTCTCTGTTTATTCTCCAGACTTGAAAGGCAATGTAGCGGTTTCAGCAGAATATGTAAAATAGCAATGTATGGCTTAAAAGAACTGTCAAACATTGATTTTTGAAACATGGACTGGACATGAATCAAATAGTGCTTTGAAATGCTTTTAAAGAAGTATTACACAGCCATTCTATTCCCTTGGAAACTGTTTTGTAAAATCAAAATTAATACTTCACAAATGTTTCTATCAGCTAATTAAGGGGTGGGAGAGAAACTTTGGTAGTATATACTAGGCAATATGGCACATTTTAAAACACTTTACAAGATATTCAACATACCAAAATATTCCAGGTCAAAGATATCCTTTCTAATGAATGTTTTCCTTAAAGTTGTTCCTGGATGTGCTTCATTTTCTGTGGCAAAAACATAATGATGCATTAGTAAGCTGTTTCTGAGTTTCCAGTGGCATAAACCCAGTTCAGACTGGCTAAACAAACACAGGAATGTAGTTGATTTATGTAGCTGAAAAATCAAGGGATAGTTAGATCTAGGGAATCAAATGTTTTCAAGAGTGTGCCTTCCTGTTTTCCTAGTTCTCCCTTTTTTAGTATAATCTAGAATGATCTCTCCAGTTTTTCCCCTGCCTCACACTCCAAGTGATCTACACTTACATCATATTTATACTGCAAAACTTTAGTGAAAAGAACACCACCTCTTTCTTTGTCCCAGGTTCCATTTCCATCTAAAAAAGTACACACACATATATATGTATTTATATATACACATATGTATGTATATATCACACATACCATACACATGTATTTAGACATATATACACATTTATACACACATGCACATGTATATGTGTCTATATGTATATGCACACACACACGGTTCTTATTTGAGTCATGTACTATTGCCAACCTGTGTTCTGTAGCATATTTGTGCTATGATAGGGGAAAGTGGTTCATGTGTTGGGTGACCTGGAATAGATAAATATGGGAAAATATATGGGGCACAGATTTAAAAAATAGTTGGGATCATCTAGAACAACAACAATGCATTCCATTTCACCAGAATACTTCTGACACTCCTAAAGTTTTTCCACTCAACTAATCCCTCTCAGAATTGCTTTGCCTTGAATATTATTTTCTTACTAACATAAAGTATAAAATAACCGTGCACACTTTTTAGTGTCAAACATTCTCCTATTGGTTTATTTTTCTATTATTTTCCTTTTTTTGTAAACCTCTATACTTTCTTTATCCTTTATATATTTCTGTTTTATTCTTCACATATTTAGCTAGTTATTCACTAACACATCTGTATTTCAACTCCCTGTTTTTAAATTATCATTTCTTAATCTCATAGTAATCTAAAATTTAAATATTAACAATTATTAAAGAAAATGTTTGGTTGTACTTTCTCCAATCCTGATAAAAATCCAAAAACTAATTATTTTGAATAAGAATGCCATCTCTTATGAAAAGGCATAGGCACTTTATTTTTCTACCCACACATTCTAGCAAAGTGACAAATACTTATCAGATAAATGGCAGGTATACTTGGTATACTGAGCTTTTGGTCAGCATTACTTTATTAAAAACTAGCTTATATAAAAGGCAAATCACAAAATAAGTAAAAATTAATGGAGTCATGTGATTGCATTGGTGAATCAAGGATATAAAGATATTTTTAGTATGTTTTCTTGTTATGCCTCAGCTCTGTGTAGACATTTCATGCCTTACACACAGAGAAGATCAAAATAAGTAGCTCTAGTTTACATTGTATTTATAGCTTCTGATTTCTGAGGAAGACCAATTTTGTTCCAGTATTCCCATACAAAAGATTTCCCCCCAAAATGTGATTGTATAAGATGTCAGCTTTGGCTAATGCAACATTTTGAAGATCTTATTTTCTTTCCATTACCTCACCTATACAGTCACCAATACAAATTAACATAAATATTTACAACAGCTCTCCCAATAGAAAAGTATAATTCTGAGTGGGCTGTTTCCCCATGTTGCAGTGTTACTATTCAGACTTCAGTCTGAAACAGAACTGCACAGCTACCTAGGAAATAATTAGGTGTTGGCTTTTGCCAGACCTCACCTCTATACCTAATTCATGGATGCAGGGACAGTGTCTATTTGAAATTATTCTGGGTTCTTCTTACTATGTGAAAATCACATTCTCTGACTCAAGTATTGGTCCCCATTCAGTGCCTCCATCAATTTTTAATGTAGCGGATGAGAGAGCAAGATGGATTGATGATAGTATATTGTGTCCTGGGATAGATAGTGCTTTCAGGAAAAGAAATGGTTGTAGAAACAATAAAAGCTAATTATGTGGAAGCTTCATCTTGTGCTATAAACAGTGATATGGATTTCACTTCATTCTAAAAACAAGTTCTGTGGGAAGTGTCAGCTCCATTTAACAAAGGAAACTAAATTTGGGGGAGGTTGTAATTTCCTGTGGATCAGGGAGAAGATGAAGATTTGAATTTAGTTTTGCCTGAATACAAAAACAATGTTTATAATTAACATCTCATCCTATCTTATATATAACAATTATTTTTTCTCAACTTTATTTGATAAGAAATAAGAACTAAAGGGCTTTGGCTGGTGTGGCTCAGCTGACTGAGTGCCAGTCTGTGAGGACCAAGGGTCTTCAGTTCAATTCCCAGTCAAGGCACATGCTGGGGTTGCAGGCCAGGTTCCCAGTGGGGGCACATGGGAGGCAACCACACATTGATGTTTCTCTCCCTCTCTTTCTCTCTCCCTTCCCCTCTCTCCAAAAATTAATAAATAAAATCTTTTAAACAAAGAACTAAAGAGAGAGACTCATTTTCCAGGATAGACATTCTTGTTCTAACAATCAGATAACAAAGCAATCTCAATATTACATTAGTCAACAGTGCCTCAGAATGTAGGAGCTCACAGGGTGCAAAAATTTGTTTGGGAAATATGCCCATGAATGCATCCAGTGCTCTATGACTAAGAAAAAAATTGCTGAAGAATCTAAATAAAAAGATAAGTCAGAAACAATGGTAGTTGGAAAACTACATACCTAGCAGGATCTTGATTCAAGAATGAGAAAAAAAAAATGAATATTGCAAATGAAAATTTCTTTAGCAAATTCAAATATATAGTAAATTGAGGATGAGCAGGAAAGTCTATTTCTGTTTGTTCTAGAATATTAAAAAATTTTAGAAAATATCTCTACTTAGACCAATTGGTATTTATCAAACAAATGGTACCATTTACATTAAATATATAAATGTAAATATTTTTAGGAAATGTTCTGGCTGAGGAGGCTTATCTGTGATGTTAAAATTTCCAAAATAGGATAAAATTGTTATCATTTTTATAATTAAAATAATTTCCAAGTGAATAAAGTACTTAACATAAGACTTGCCATATTTGCAGAGCTTAAAAAAAAAAGAAATGTTATTAAAATCTACTTTAAAAGCATTTCTGGTCAGATTCAGATTTTTTTTCTAATAGCACAAAGTAAATGTCAAGGGAAGGGAAAGAGTAATAGCTTTTCACCCAAAAGGCTGTTATAAAGCTGAACAAAATTGCAACCCCACCACCACCATTAAATTGAAAATAATAAATAAATAAATGAATGAATAAGTAAGTAAATAGATAACACTCTGAAGACTGACTGAAAAATACAACCTAAGATGACTATAGATTTGCAGAATCCTAGAATTTGGGGTAAGAATGTTGTGTATCCGTAATGTTTGACCCGAGCTGCTTTCATCTCCCCAATAACCCCTTTCCCGTTACCCACTCCCAGTTCAATTGACAGGGATGTTTCCCCAGGTTAGTGCAGGTCGTGGTAACTGGCAGCCAGCTTCTTCTCTGCTGTGGTTGAAGGAATCTCTTTATTTGGAGCATGGGGCTAAGGTCATCCCCAGCAACATTACCTATAAAAGTAAAAAAGTTTTTAGAAGCAGGTGAGTAAGGGAAGACAAAGAGTTTACATCTACTAGACTAAGGTTGTGGTCATGGTTGAAACACATTCCTGGTTGTGGCTATGAACATACAAAGGAGAGGTCAGAAGACCAAGCCCTAACTAACCCTGAATTTTGAATGTACTCCTCAACCCTCACACAGATCCATTGGCAGTTGATTGACTTTATTGGCTCTTGGCTCTTTGCACATAACCTCTGTCCAATCACTGGCTGATCACTAAGCTATGTAGACACAGGGATAACCATTAGGAAGAAAGCCAGTTTTAAAAATAAGAAAAACTATTCAAAATAAAAGTTGAGCTGAGATGTTAGGGGCTGCTGGCTGTTATTATAATCTATGGTAATTAAAACAATGTGAATAGATCCATTGTTCTATGGTGCAGGATGGAAGACTCTGAAACTGGTTCACACATACATGAAAAATTTATATATGACAGAAGAGACAATGCAAATAAGGAAAGGACAATGCAATAAAATGTCCTAAGATAATTTAACATATATATCAAAATATTATGAAAATAAATTTCCTGTCCACAAGCATTTCTAGGTAGTTTAAAAAGTTTAACCTAAAATATTAGCCCAAACTTTGTAGGAAAAAATGCAGTATCTTATGTAAATGAAAATTGTTAGATTTATAATTCTATTGTACTAGATTTAGTAATCTCTTGGGATATATTTAAGGAAGTAATAATCAAATAGAAAGATATAGATGATATTCATATATACATGTGAACATATAAAATATGTACAAACCAGTCCCATAAAAATCAAACCAACACGTTAAAAATATCAAGTAGAAAATATTATCCACTTCCAGCCAAGATGGAGGCATAGGTGGATACACTGTACCTCCCCGCACAACCAAGATTGGAACAACAACAATTTAGAAGCAGAATAACACCCAGAACTGATAGAAAATTTATCTGAATGGAAGTCGGACAGCCAAGAAGTTGAAATAGACCCATTCATCCAGACTGGAAGGAGGGATGGAGATGAACAGCCGGGCTCAGGTCAAGGCGCACAGAGCAGGGAGAGTTGGGCGCACAAGGCAACCGGGGGCACGTAAGGCATCTGGGTTGCACAAGATCTCAGTGGGTGGGCCCTGAGTACACTAGCGGCAGCTGGTAGACCCAGTGAGGCGGCAATTGTGGAGCAGGGTAGAGTGCGCAATCCAGGATCCAAGGGAAGGGACTGAGGTCCCACGGAGAACAGAGCCACCGCCACCGCCACCGTTCCCTCTCGGCCCCGCCCCCACCTACAACGTCATAACCCAGCGACTGGGGTGCCCAGCCCTGGTGAACACCTAAGGCTCCGCCCCTCACCATAACAGGAGCGACCAGACCAAAAAAAAAAAAAAAGAGAGAGAGAGAGAGATGGTTCAAACAGAAGAACAAATCAGTGCCCCAGAACTCATCCTTTTGAGCAACCAAAAGATAGCTAACCTATCAGATGCACAGTTCAAAACACTGGTGATCAAGAAGCTCACAGAATTGGTTGATTTTGGGCTCAAATTAAATGAACAAATGCAGGTTACCATAAAAGAAATGAAGGAAAATGAACAGGGAACCAATAGTGATGGGAAGGAACTGGGACTCAAAACAATAGAGTGGACCAGAACGAAGGAAGGAACAAACAAATAGGAAAGAATGGAGAAACAAAAATTCAAAAAATGAGGAGAAGCTTAGGAATCTCCAGGACATCTTTAAACGTTCCAATATCTGAATTATAGGGGTACCAGAAGGGGAAAAGGAAGAGCAACAGATTGAACACATATTTGAACAAATAATAAAGGAGAACTTCCCCATTCTGGCAAAGGAAATAGACTTCCAGGAAGTCCAAGAAGCTCAGAGAGTCCCAAAGAAGTTGGACCCAAGAAGAAACACACCAAGGCACATCAGAATTCCATTAGCCAAGGTAAAAATGAAGGAGAGAATCCTAGAAGCAGCAAGAGATAAGGGAACAGTAACCTACAAAGGAGTTCCCATCAGACTGTCAGCTGATTTCTCAAAAGAGACCTTGCAGGCAAGAAGGGGCTGGAAAGAAATATTCCAAGTCATGAAAGACAAGGACCTATATCCCAGATTACTCTATCCAGCAAAGCTTTCATTTAGAATGGAAGGGCAGATCAAGTGCTTCTCAGATAAGGTCAAGTTAAAGGAGTTCATCTTCACCAACCCCTTATTCATGAAATGTTAAAGGGACTTATCTAAGAAAAGAAGATTAAAAAAAACATGTATAGTAAAAGGGCAGCAAACTCACAATTATTAACAAACACACCTAAAGCAAAACCAAAAGAAACTAAGCAAACAACTAGAACAGGAACAGAACCATAGAAATGGAGATCACATGGAGGGTTAGCAACAGGGGAGTGGGAGGAAGCAAGAGGGGGAAAAGGTACAGAGAATAAGTAGCACAGATTGTAGGTAGAAACTAGACAGAGGGAGGGTAAGAATAGTATGGGAAATGTAGAAGCTAAAGAACATGTAAGTATGACACATGGACATGAACTAAAGGGGGGTGTGGGTGGGAGAGGCTGTACAGGGTGGAGGGGAGTAAAGGGGGAAAATGGGACAACTGTAATAGCATAATCAATAAAATATATTAAAAAAAGAAAATGTATCCAAGAGATATAAAGTGGCTCCCAGAAAACACAAATAACAAATTAACACATTAAAAAGTTATATTTCACAGGTAATAACTGAAATGAAACCAAAAATCAACATGGATCCTAACACCCCCATAATTTTGTAAAAATTTATAAAGTGTACCAACACCATAATCAACAAGATGTGTATCAATGGAAATTTTTTTTAAGATTTTATTTATTTATTTTTAGAGAGGGAAGGGAGGGAGAAAGAGAGAGAGATAAACATCCATGTGCGGTTGCTGGGGGTCATGGCCCGCAACCCAGGGATGTGCCCTGACTGTGAATTGAACCTGCGACATTTTGGTTCGCAGCCCGCGCTCAATCCACTGAGCTATGCCAGCCAGGGCATCAATGGAAAATTTATACACTGTCTGTGAAAATTTAAATTTGTATAATGAATTTTGAAATTACCTTTTAAATTTGTAGATGCATATATTGTTCTATGCAATAAATTCATTCATTGGCTTTTTTAGCACCCTATCATGTTATCATGCATATTCTACTACAAGTGTATTGAATTAGAGATCAATCAAAAAACTGGACAGCAAATGCATGGAGGCTACATAACATGTTAGTAAACAAAAAAATGGGTCAACAATGAGGTCAAAGAAAAAATAAAGTTACTTAGAGAAAAATGAAAGTGAGCACACAACAACCAAAACCTGTGGAAAGAGGAAAAGCAGTCCTAAGAGACAAATTCATAGCAATACAGACAACAGGCAAGAAACAACAAAGAAGAAAAATATCAAATAAATAATTTAACTTTATATCTCACTGTGGTACTGGGTCTCAGGCCACTCAGATGAAGTCCCAGGGTATACCAAATCTAGTTTCCACATGCTGGGTGCTCGAACACCTTTGTGGTGAGGAAGAGCTGTGCCTCAAGGAGTTGTCAGTGTGAGGCCAGCAAATTTGTTAGGCTAAAACAGACTAAGACTTGGCCATGTGAATGCAGGGCTCTGTGACAGTTGGGCATGTGAGGGAAAAATGTTCCTCATTTTAGAGCCACTCAATTTGTTCTGTCTCAGATTCTACCTGAAGTAGGATCTTTTCAGGCTGTAAGTTTCAAGTGGATATGAATAATATGGTTTCCTTACCATTTAATGTCCACTACTGTTACAAGATAATAGTTTTAAATTATTTTTAAAGGAATGAATATGGAGACTTGGACTTCAGTCAAGACAGAGGTGTAGGTAAATACAGCTTGCTTCCTTGTACAGCCACAGAAAAAAAATAAGTGAAATCACACACAAAAAAAAACTACCACGTAGAATCATTAGAAAATCAAGCTGTATGGTATTCTGACAACCAAGAAATTAAAGAAGCCTATTCATCCAGATGCATAGGAAAGGCAGAGACATGTAGACACAGAGACATGAATGGGCAGTCCCACACCTATTTGGGGGGGATGCCTCTGGAGCAAGGGATCCTGGACCCACACCAGACCACTCAGCCCAGGGTTCTAGTGCCTGGAACATAAGTCCTCATAAGTTCTGGCTGTAAAAACCAGTGGGGGTTGGGCCTGCAGAATAAACTACAGAGTATCAGGCATCTCATTTTAAAGGGCCTGCAATAGACTTAGGACTTACTTACACTCTCTCTCTCTCTGGACTCTGGCACAGGGGAAGCAGCTGGAAGGGCACCAGTGGCTGCCGGGGGACAGCTTCCTCCCAGCAAAACTCCGGAGGCCAGAGAGTGGCCATTTTCCCTTTTCCAAGTCATCCCCCATAGAGATCCACAAGGCAGTGACACCATATCTGACACACCAACAACCTGGTTCACATGAGTTGCCTGGCCCTGGCAACTACATAAGTCTCCACCCCATTCACCTCATGGGTGCACTTTTTTACAACAGGTCAAGCCACTAAGACAAGGAGTCAAAGCAGTTCTATCTAATACATAGAAACAAACACAGAGAGGCTGCCAAAATGAAGAGACAAGAATCATGGCCCAAATCAGAGAACAGATCAAACTCCAGAAAAAGAGCTAAAGTGGAGATAAACAATCTGTCAGATGCCGAGTCCCAAGCACTGCTTATTAGGATACTCAAGTAACTCATCAGGTACTTCAACAGCATAAAAAAAGGCTCAGGCAGAAATAAAGTTTACACAAAGTGAAATAAAGAAAAATTTACAGGGAATCAACAGAAGAGTGGATGAAGCTGAGAATCAAATCAATGATTTGGAATATAAGGAGAAAAAACATCCAATCAGAACAAGAAGAAGAAAAAAGAATATAGAAAATTTAGGATAGGGTAAAGAGTCTTTGGAACAACTCCAAATGTACCAACATTCACATCATAGAGGTGCCAGGAGGAGAAGAGAAAGAGCAAGATATTGAAAACTTATTTGAAAATATAATGAAAGCAAAATTCCCTAATTTGATGAAAGGAAAAGACATAAAAGGCCAGGAAGCACAGGGACTCCCAAACAAGATGGGCCCAAAGTAAACTACACCAAGACACATCATAATTAAAATGCCAAATGTTAAAAATAGAGAGAGAATTTTAAAAGCAGGAAGAGAAAAGCAGAGAGTTACCTACAAAGGAGTTCCCATAAGGCTGTCAGCTGATTTCTCCAAAGAAATCTTACAGGCAAGAAGGGGCTGGCAAAAAATACTCAAAGTGATGAAAAGCAATGACCTACAACCTAGATTATTCTATTCAGCAAAACTATCATTTAGATTCAAAAGGCAGATAAAGTGGTTCCCAGACAAGGTGAACCTAAAGGAGTTCATGATCACCAAATCACTATTATATGAAATGTTAAAGGGACTTATTTAAGAAAAAAGGTGATCAAAACTATGAACATTAAAATGACAACAAAGTTACAACTATCAACAATTGAATCTAAAAAACAAACTAAGCAAACAGAATAGAAACAGCCATAAATATGGAGACCATTTGGAGGGTTATCAGGTTGGTGGGAGAAGGGGGAGAATGGGAGAAAAGCGGTGGGGATTAAGAAGCACAATTTGGTAGATACACAAAGGCAGGGGTTTTTTTAAGAGCAGTATAGGACATGGAGAAGCCAAATAACTTATATGCACAACCCATGGACATGAACTAAGCTGGGAGTTGTTGGAGCTGATGGGGGTGTCAGAGTGGAAGGGGATGAATGGGGGAAAGCTGGGACAACTGGAATAACATAATCAATAAAATATACAGAGTCTGGCACAAATAACACCCCTCTTTTATTACAAAATCATAAGCATGTAATTCTGTAACATAATAATATCACACTCAAGAATATCATATGACATTTTAGGTGAAATGTTCAAATTAAAACTATAAATTATTAGTCCTATATTATTGCCTTACCAATCACACTCAAATAGGCATTACTTCTTCTGCACCCTGTGTTTAAAAAAAAACAAATAAACAGTTCTGTGTAAATAAATGTGGAAACTTGAACATGATCTACATGAGTAAAATAAAAGTTCATTGGGCCAATAAATGTATAGATTTCTTTTAGAAGGATTTTTTTAAAAGAGGATTCTCATGGGCTCTGGAGACAAAGTTATTATGTTCTCCTCTGAGAAGAATTATCTTCTTTATTATTAATTAAGATGCAAAATTTGCTGAGAAATGTTTGTTTTCCTAGAGATGATTTATGGCTGTCTCTTCTCAGTGGACAAGGATATTATAATTGGACTAAGCATTTCTTGAACAGGATGAATTTTGTTAAGCAATATATTTTCAAAGACCATCATCAGTATACCAATGTGAAGGCATCAATGATAAATTCCATTCACAGATATAACATTTGGAACATGTGCCATTTACACTGAAAATACACAGAAAACTAATTTCTCTATTTTTTACAACCTTGATAAAAGTTGAAAAGTATTTTCTTTTGCACCTTTTACCCATATTTTTGACAATATTTATAGTATTGCTTTTCCAACTTTCTTGAATTAAGGGAAATTTTGATAATATAATACATCCATATCACAATTAAACACACATATACACACCCACACATAATTTTGAATATAATTTCATAGTGTCCATGAACCAATAACTCCAAATGTCAGCTTAAAATAAATGCTTTGCTGGATAAAATATGAAATACGAAAATATGAAATATATATACCAGTATATATATATACCATGCACATATATGTGTACCAGTATATATATACATGCACTGGTATGTATATCGAATGTTTCAGCCAATATTTACTTTAAATTTGGATTATTAATTTAACTGTAAAATGTTCTCATATGCTAAAGAGATTTATAGCTATTGCAACTGATTAAAATCTGTCATTACACTAGAGAAAATGTGCTAAAAGTAAAACAACAACTCTACACATGTAGTATGGTGTGCATCAATCTTAATACTGCTCTTTTTTGCAGATTTCTGTAGAGACCAAAGTTCACTGGTCTCCAGAGCCTATTCACAATATAAAGCATCACACACAAATTTTATGTAGCTTCTGCTACTGCCATAAATTTTCATTTTATGTTTATTGTGTGAGACATTAGCACAGTGAATGTTAATTTTTACTGCATACAAAGAGAAAAGAAAAATGCAGTAATAATCTGCTGAATGATGGTATCTCATGAAGAAATTTTAAGTTACGAAAATGCTTTTTTTACTCTATTATTCAGAGATTTTTTTGGCATTGCACAGATTCTGTAAATTCCCACTCAAAGCTCATATTTTTCATCTTTTAAATAATACTTTTGTCACATCCTACAGCAATTCTCACTTTTTCTCTGACATCATGGAACAAAGAGAAAACCCATATAAAGAATGATAAGCAGGCTGTATACAGCATTCTACTCTTAAGATGATGATGTCTAAGGACCATAACCTGTTAAAGACTTTTGAAGTCGTGTGCCTTTTCCTTTATCTAAAATTTTAAAGGATTAAGTGTGAAAACACTCAAAGGGTAGACCTTTGATGATCAAAACCAAGGCCAAAGCTTTACTATTATATTTGTTATTATACTTGTTACATGTCACAAATAAATATACAGAAAGTAAACCTTGTCATTGAGTATTGAAATAACGTTCTTTTTTTCTTTTTTTAAAAGATTTTATTTATTTTTAGAGAGGGAAGGAAGGTGGGGAGAGAGAGGGAGGGAGGGAGAGAGAAAAACATCAATGTGCGGTTGCTGGGGGTCATGGCCTGCAACCCAGGCATGTACCCTGACTGGGAATCGAACCTGGGACACTTTGGTTCGCAGCCCACGCTCAATCCACTGAGCTACGCCAGCCAGGGCTGAAATAACGTTCTTAATTCAAAACAATTATATCTACCCCCTAGTAATTTCTAAGAAAATGATTTCTGCACTTGTATTTTAGACCAAATCTACTTTTCTGACAGCATGCATTCCAAAACATAACAGTGGAGAAATATCATCTCTTTTTTTTTTCAGTTACAGGTAATGTATTCAAGTTCACATTCTTTAGAAATTAGGGATCTAAGCCCTGGATGGCCTAGCTCAGTGGATTGAGCATGGTCAATTGAGATTGCAGGCCATGACCACCAACAACCACACATTGATGTTTCTCTCTCTCTCTCTCTCTCTATCTCCCTCCCTTCCCTCTCTAAAATAAATAAATAAAGTCTTTTAAAAAAATTAAAAAAAGAAATTATGGATCTAAATTGTTTTATGAGCATCACACCTGCTACAGTATGAAGTACAAGGTATACCTGTTTGTGATTCTAGACTATGGTACCTTAATGAAATGTTATTTTCTAGCTTAATTTTCTCCTCATGGAGCTATGACTATTGCTGAAAAACCTCCCTAAATGACTTATATAAGCACTCTTCATTTTATATTTCTTGTCAGTACATCCTCTATCTGAGTTATCTTTTACTTTCTGTGCTTTGTCTAAGCCTACTAACACTAATATATTTTACACATTTTGGTTACAAAGTTCCAGGGTTGCTTATCATTACAGGCGTGGGTTCCCAAAATCTCCCAGGCTTAGATTCTCCCCTTGTCATACCCTATCAGAGACTGTTTCCTACCCACTTCTACAATCCAAAATCTCCAGCCCGCAGACCCTTTTTAGATCTTCATTTTGCTGTATCTTCTGCATGTAAACGATCTCTGTGCTATCAATTTTGGTTTATTTTCAGACTTCCTTTGTGGATAAGAACCAGTATTTCCCAAGGCTGTATAAAATGTAATGGAAATATGTGGGACCTATCATGAAAAAATGTGAGAAGTTGTAAGTAAGATGTCTCCAGCAACCTAAGCAATGACTCCTTATATTCCCTCTGTCATTCTCTCTGCCCCCTCTAACCCTAAGTTTTCCATTTCTGCTTATCTCTGCATGTCTAACTCTGTCCTGTGTTTCTCTTTGGCAAACTATTTTCTTTGCATAATAATCAACTTGGCCCTTTTTTAAAAATATCTTTTCTATCTCTAATTCAACATGAACTTACTAGATAAGTACCTATAACTAATTGGAATGTACACATCTCTCAGAAGAATTTTTCAAGAAAATGAATCTGCCTCTTGGTTCATTGATGGATTCTCTACAGTTCCTGACCCAATCAGTGGTACCTTGGATAATCCATCACCATAGAGAAATACTCTTATGGCACTTCTTTGGCAAGTGTTTTGGCTGACTAAATGATCTTAAGGAATGAGACATAAACAGAAACTGCAAAAACGTGTTTATTCCAGCTCTACTTATGCAGACATTTCAATTTTCATTCCAGTGATAACAATATTCAGTGTTAACTCCCATCAGATTTTGGCATTAATTTTGTTATATGCTTAAGTTTTTTTATAAACAGTATTACTTAGGCATAACTCATATACCTTACAGGTCACCCACCTAAAGGATACTAATCAGTATTTTTTACGATGTTCACAGACTTGTGAAACTGTCACCACAATCTAATTTTAAACATTTTTGCTCCCCCCCGTGTGAAATGCAATATCACTGTTGGCAGTTCCTGAAGAATTTAAACATAGAGTTACCATGCTTTCAAGTTACATTCATGTTGTAGCATGTTTTACTTCCTCATCTTTTTATTGACAAATCATATTTCATTGTAGGGATATCCCACATTTTATTCATTGATTTGATAGACATTTAAGTTGTTTCCATTTTTGGCTAATTTTAATGATGCCACTTTGGCCTTTTAGTACAAATATTGAGGTGGATATATATTTTTATTTTGGTGGGAGTATGGAATTAGAAGTTGAATTACTGGGTCATATTGTAACTCTGACCATGGTCCTGCTGGGGGTGGTGGTTGTTTTTGTTGTTCACTTTGTCAATTGTTTATTTGTTAAGTGGTTTTATCAGATTAATTCAGTGAAGTCAATTATCATCACAGCATGCAGTCGCTGATTTAGAAACACTGCACCGCCCCGCCTTCACACGAGCACATACACATGCACAGACTTTATCATTTTTTGTGCAGTTATCACTATTCGGGTAATTTATTTTTGGCCTTATCTTTGGCCAGAATCTTTCAACTTTGTAGCTCTCTCTTAGTATCTGAAAGGGCACAACTTTGGTCATTTAAACAATCTTTTAGACTTTCACTGCTATGTATAATTTTATATTTAAGTCTGCCATCCTAGGAGTTGCCTTTAGTGACTAATTGTTCAGACAGTGAGCAGAGGTGTTTTAAGCCCCTTGTATTAATGAGGCTCCTCCTCTGTGTTGGTGGGTTTGTGTGCCTCCAGGTCTGCCCATACATCCTTTTCTGACTGCTCCTAAGTAGGTGCAACCCAGACTGTTTGCATAGCCTACAGATCCCCAAGGTTGACTGTGATCTCAGGAGTTCTCTTCTTGGCTATCTCTTGCCCTGGTTCTTCCTGTTAAACTACTAGCTACTCTGTCATTGGAATTACATCACTCGACTTCTCTAGACTGCTCTCCACCAAGCTCTCCTTTGTTTCAGACAACACCTTATGCATGGAGATTCAGTTTCTCTGGCTTAAATTGTCAGCCACTTCACCCAGAAATGAATAATTTGTGTCTTATAGTCTGCACTCTTCCTAAGTAGTACCCTAGTGCCTTTGCACTGGAGCTGGTGCGGGGGGGTACCCCATTTTCTTGCAGTGACACTCTTGTTCTATGACTGAGTGGGAAAAGGGGGTTAGTAGCCTGAGGCCTTCTTGGCTTGCCTATTCCAGAATGAAACCTCTACTCAATACACATGTTGGGGAAGGGCCAATCAGAGTCTGAATGTTCGTGCTTTCTATTAGAAAGGTTGATTTCAGGTAAAGAGATATCTGACCAGACTTCACTTTGAATAATAGCTATGTTTTCTGAAATTCCACAATTTTTCTATTTTATGATAGGATCTTTAAAAATGGTTTATAATTGTTTAATATCTTATGGTTTACAAAAATGTCATAAAATAACTATATCTTTGAATACCCATACACTACTATTAAGTAGAATAATACCTTCATTTTAAAAGTGAAAAAAATGAAAGTGAGAAAAGATATACATGAACTAGTTTGCTTAAAACCATTTGAATAGAAACTTCTGTGAATTAAAATATGAAGTTTTCCATGTCCAAGACCCATTTATTTTTGTACACTATAATTTTATTCATGCTGAAAAACTACAGATAGCATATTGGATGATAATATGCAATAAAAATATGTGCTCAATAAATGTTATGATAGACTGTCATCCTTTGATTAATAATCATTTCATGGGTCTTTTGCTTTCTAATGTGTCTGACTTTAAGAAAGAAGAACAGTCATATTTGATGTGATCCTGTGCTCTTTTATTTCATATCAAATTCAAATAAAATGAAGAAATTACAGCATGAAATATGTTACTAGTTTCAAGGTAGACCCCCTTCACCTTTGAAAATGTTATCATATTTAAAAAGAGAGAGACCAGATTTAATACTTTGAAGGTACATTTTTTCCCTTAATTCTGTGAATAGTGGCATTGGAGAAAAGTCTGAATGCTGATTAAACACAAAAGCAGCTGAAGTATGACTTTGGTCTTTCGCAGATCATTTTGAATGCAAATTCCAAAAATGAGGGATGAAGAACAATGGAAAATAGGACGTTTTATAGCTCTGATTGTATAAGATTATAATTGTATAATGTAAGGTTAAAAGGATAAAAAAGTAACGTAAACATGCTTTCATACACTGTTGCAGGACCTCCATTTTAAAGACCATTGCTTCTAATGGTACATGGCATTCATGGAGGTGTCTCTGGCTTTATGTATTTATTTAAATACTGTTCCACAACTGTCCTCGCGAAGATGGCCAGAGTAAAGAAATACATATCTTCATACAGTGCAAAATACCAAGCCTTTGACAAATTTTTGAAAATCAATATTATGTTTAGGATGAAATCCATATTTTTACAGGAAAAGAAAGTAAGATTTTCAAAGTATTTTCACATATATTCTCAATTATATAAAAGATATATCAGCATTCTTTATAAATTTACTGTATGATTTATATCCATGAAAGATAAGTTCAAATATTTAAGATGACAAAACAATGCACACTAACAGATTTAAATATCTTTAATTTTTTTAAGAATCAATCATTTATCGGACACTTTAAACATTAGCCCCCCTAACATAGACAAGGACTTATGTACCCTTTAAGTTTATCTCAGGTCTGTTTTCAGATGTAATTATGATTCATATAAAAAAGTAAAACTCATAGTAGCCCTATTCTTTTATCTGAGTTAATATTTATGTTTTATTGTACCATGGAGGGACTATATTTTATTTACTCTTTACTAATTAGAAAGACATGAAAAAAGAAAAAAATAAAATCAAGAAAGTAAATGATATATAAAGAAATTGGCTTGTAAATGTTGACCAGTGAAGCAAGTGCAAACTAAATTGATCAGACTAACCTTAGTTCTTTAAATAGTGAGATAGGTGTTTTCAGAATTGAAAATTCTATTAGTCCCTTTATAAGACCGTGCCTTGGCAAATATTACTGTTATTTGTTTATTTTGTTGTTGGTCATTTTCTTATTTTATAAAAGATATGGTATTAATTGGTATGTCTGTTTTAGGCTTTTTTGAGTAGATGCATTTTGATAGGATAACAATGAGCAAAATGAATCCATTTGTTTTAAAAGATAGCATAGGGGACTTGTGATCAATTTTTATTTAGTTGATTTTATTTCATGTGCTTAAGTATTAAAAAAATTGAAAATGTCAAAATTATTCAGGAAGTTCATCCTGAAACAATTCTGTGATCAAAGCATATTAATATAAAACAACACAGCTGAATCCACTGGAATTTTAAAAAGATAGAAATGTGATGCATTGGTGTTGTAAGTTCTTTTTTTAGATTCTTTTAGAATATAAGAGACCCATTGGAGGGTGAGCTAATATGTTCATCAATTTCTCATCATATCCTACTCTCATTTATAATTCTGGACCACATTTTTTTAAAGACTTTATTTATTTATTTTTAGAGAGGGGCAGAAGGGGGAGAGAGAGAGAGAATGAATCAATGTGTGGTTGCTGAGGGCCGTGGCCTGTAACCCGAGCATGTGCCCTGACTGGGAATCGAACCTGCGATGCTTTGGTTTGCAGCCCATGCTCAATCCACTGAGCTACACCAGCCAGGCTGGACCACATTTTTATATTAAATTCGGCATTCCCACTGGATTTTGCTAGCATTCCTATTTTTCTACCTTTCATTCCCTTCTTGATTCATCATAAAATTTTGATTTCTCAGTCCTTCTGGGGATGCCCAAATTCTTTTAAAGAAAAGTATTTTCTTTGTGTTTCTGCCTGTTGTTTTTGTTGGGTGGTAGTTCATACTTTTTTCCTTCTGTTTCTTCTTTTTTTTAAGTTGTATGTCCCAGGTTGTTGTTTTTTTTTTTTTGTATATGGTAACCATTAGGTTTATGTAGAAGAAAGTTTTGTTCTGAATGCAACTAATCGCTGCCCCCCCTGCAAATTCAGATTGTTAGCCCCTCCCCTTTTATGCTTTTGTTGTCACATATTATCTTCATTGACACTATGAGTTTATTTCCAAATTTCAGTAGCTTTTGGAATATTTGTCTTCTAAATATTTGTGACAGCATGGATCTTGAAATGCTAAATGAAATAAGTCAGACAGAAAAAGTTAAGAACTGCATGATTTTATTCATGTGTAGAATACAAAACTGAAAGCAACAAATGAACAAACAAAACAAACAAACCAAAACTTACAGACAACAGTGTGGTTGTCTATAAGTTACAGAGGGCAGGGGGGATGGGGAGTAGTAAAAAGTAAAGGAAGTTGAGTATGTGGAGATGGAAGAAGATTTGACTCAGTGGTAGGCACACAATGTAGCATACAGATGATTTATCATAGAAATGTACACTTGAAAACTATACAATCTTATCAACCAATTCCACACCAACACATTTAATTAAAAATTAGAAAAGAATTAAAACATATTTTCTACTGCAAACAAAATATATTCTTGTTTTACCCAACATTCCTACCCATTTACTTTCTTTTGACAAGTTCCATTATTTGATAGCATAAATTAAAATATATAAACATTGATAAGTGATTATTACATGTAACTATAGTTACTACAATCACTGATGATCAGTATTGATAATTAATAACATCAAAATAATAACTTAAGTTTACTATGTGTTTCTCATGTTAAATAATGAGTTACTTATTTTTAATCTTGTAATTGAATAATTTGCTAATTGGAAAAATCTTCTGCACCTACATGTTTTAGGATGAAATCCATGGCATGCATGAATGAAAAAGAAAGAAAAACCTGGACTCAACACAAACAAAAATAAGTACTCAAATTAAGAGTAATATGTAGTTAAAACAGAAAACATAATCAGGAGTGAAAGGAAGCAGAATGGAAACAGAGATGCTTCCAGAAAGTTTTGTTTTATTTTGTTTTGTTCTGTATTTCAATAATTGTTGTACAGGAAGTGCATGTGGTGATAAAGGCTAAAATGTGAACTGTTTGGAAACAAAAATAAATGTGGGTGGGCATCAGTTTACAGTTATGAGTGTGTAAAGCACAAGTTTATTTTTGTATTATTATTTATTAATTATTGAGTATTTTCCACATGAACAAGCATAAACCTATTTTTGCCAATCCCTGTAAATAAATGAAAGATATGTTTTAATAGAAAATTTGTTGGCAGAGGTAAAAAAAGAAAACTTCAAAAATTCTTCTATAGAAGATATGAAAACAAACAGTGTTTACTTTTTTTTTTGTCTGTTTCATTTAGAAAAAAAAAGAGATAACCTATATGCCTATTTCTTTTAAAAATGCAACTGGATAAACCTTAATTGTTTGTATAAATATTAAATTAGTTTCCATGGCCTAGCAGTGTAGAAAATATGAATGACAAGTTTCAAAATTTCATGACATTAAATGTATCAACTGCTATTTGGATGAACTCACAAGGAAATCAATTGAGATCAGAGCTCTAAATTAGCAAATAAAAATTGATATCCAAGAAAATTTTTTATATATGTCAGTGACATTAGGTTATATTTTATTTTAGACAATTTTTGTTCCGAGTGCTTGGTGCCATTAAAGACTCCATCAAATATCTGATGTTGTTGTGAGAAAGGACCTTGATACTGAACTCAAAGGATATGAAAATAAATGATTTTTTTGTAACTCCTTTTCAGCTCTGTCTGCTAAACTCTCTGTCAGTAACTAAAGAAATAACAACCAAAAATTACACATTAGGATTTTAATAAAAATGTAATAGAGTACATGCATATGAATTGAGAGGTTTTCAATATGTACTTACAAAAACAATTCATGATATCACAGAGGTTACGGTAGTAACAAACAGGTAATTGTAGTAATAATATCTATTGGAAAACGTGTATAATAGGGCAACTTGGTGAAAAACAATTGCAGGTATAGGTGAACTCCATCAAGGTAAATGAATACTGAACTTTCTAATAAAAGTAATGGCAACTGGAAAACAGGTAGATGAATACAAGTGACTGTAATAAACAACATAAAAAGGATTTATTAGAAGTGAAAAATATGAATAATAAAATCCAATTAGTCTACCTGCTTATAAAAGTAAGATATAAAGTTCTATATATTTGAAAACACATTATTTTCTTAGGTATTTTATATAATCTGTCAATTTTATAATATTTAATTTTTTATCTTATAGGAAATCACCCCTTTTCTGCAAGATAGTATCTTTTCCATTATTTTATGGTATCTTCTTATTCTGTAATCTAATAAAAAAAGTACTATATATCATTAACAATTGAAAGTATACATTTTACCCTACTATATTAAAATATTAGACTAGCTGTCATTTGAAGTATTTAGTTATCATATAATACATAAAAGAGAATTGTATATTTAAGTATTTTATTAAGGTTTTAAAAGTAAAAGAAATTACAATATTAAATAATATCTTTGCTTAAAATAAAGATAAATTAAGAGGGAACAGTCACTCAAAAGTAAATTTTTCTACATATTTGAATAGAAAAATGTTATATTCAATTAACAAAAGATAATGTATATAAAACATTTTGCAATGAGCCAAATCTATAATTCTTTTACTTTTCTTTAAAAAGTAAAGCTAACATTTCTAGCCCTGGCTGGCGTAGCTCAGTGGATTGAGCGCGGGTTGGGAACCAAAGTGTCCCAGGTTCGTTTCCCAGCCAGGGTACATTCTTGGGTTGCAGGCCATAACCCCCAGCAACCGCACATTGATATTTCTCTCTCTCCCTCTCTGTCTCTGTCTCTCTCTCTCTCTCTCTCCCTCCCTCCCTTCCCTCCCTAAAAATAAATAAATAAAATCTTTAAAAAAATAAAAATAAATAAATAAATAAAATGTTAAAAAAAGAGTTTAAAAAAGTAAAGTTAACATTTCTAAATACAAATTAACTTATAATTTTATTAAAATTTTAATCAAAGTTATAAGAATAAAAAGTTAAGACATATAACTTTGTAAAGTATACCTTATAAAAGTCTAAGCTAAATAATCCAGTCTTTGATGCAAGCTTAAATACATATATATATTCTTTTAAGATTCCATTTATTTATTTTCAGAGAAAGGGGAAGGTTGGGAGAAAGAAAGGAAGAGAAACATTAATGTGTGGTTGTTTCTTGTGTACCCCCTAATGGGGACCTGGCCCCCAACCTATGCATGTGCCCTGACTGGGAATCAGACCAGCAACCATTTGCTTCACAGTCTGGTGCTTGCTGAGCCTACCAGCCAGGGTTAGCTATATTTTAAATTAATAAAGGATATCTATTTTTATTGAGATTTAATGCTTGAAAAACTAAGGCAAAAATTTTTTTCATATATATATATATACATATATATGAAAATATATATAATTACCAAAGAAAATTTATAAAGGACAGTTCTTCATATTTTATTATAGAATTTGTGACACTAATATGTCAAGGTATAGGAAAACTAAGTATAATGTTGAAGCTACTCATCAGGAAGTATAAATGTTGAGGTACTATGGTTTAGATTCAGAAACATATGTTCAATGAGAAGCCATTTGTCTCTATGCTGGAATACTAATATGCCTAAAAAAGTTTTCCAAATAACCTAAAGACTATGATCTGAACACTCTTTGCCTAAGTTTTAAAAAAAAATCATATTTTTGTTTCAGAGTGAAATCCAAGGTGGGAATTTGGAAGGTTACCTGGGGTTAGCCATAATTTTGAAGATGATAATAACTACGATATATGTTAATTAGCAACAAAAATAGTAATTGATAAAGACCTCTTTTGTGTAATAAAATAACATTAAGCAAGTACCCAAAATAATCTGTACATTTTTCTCTTGATCCAAAAAGTACAAGGAAGCTTAACAACTTTAGCTTTCACATAACTTTATTTGTGACATTACCTTCAAATTACAGTTCATTTACAAATGAAGATCTGTAAATTTTAACAAGCCAGTAAGAATAAAGGAAAACTCAAACTGAGAATGAGAAAGAGAAAGAAAAAGAAGAAATTAGTAAAGATAATTAGATATTCCTTTGAAACTCAAACCCTACCTTACCAATGAGACCAAACATATGAATAAACTTAAAGTTTACAGGGTAAAATTTATCAGTTACCTAGGATTAAGTACTCATTTTGCCCCTGAATGTATGCCACAGATTTATATAGTGATTTAATTTGTTGACTCTTTATCTTAATTGAAACTATTTAATACTTTTATACTCAGTAAGCATATCTTAAAAGAGGCTCATAAACCTTAAAAGAATAAAACAACAAAATTTGATTTTTCATAAAAGGAAAAGTACATTACAACATATAAATCAATGTATATAACCAATGTAGTAATGAGGCTTAAATGTAGAGTCTTATTGGAATATTTCACTGAATATTTACATAGAATCAGACAGCCAATCTTCAAAATGCTAACCTGAGCTGTAGGTATCAACAATGGGTTTCAGATATTCAGTAAACCAAGTTGTAAAGAGATGTGCTGTCTCCAGGCTTTGCTGTTCCATTTACAGAGCACAGGTACAGATTTAGCCTAATCATTGAATGCCCTAGGGTTTTTGCAATGGTGAATGAGTTGTGTTAGCCTCTAACAAGAGGTCAACCTGTCCGTTGAAGATTCTAAGCTTCATTGACTTCTCCTCTCTGGTTATGAAAGTCCTTGATGGCATCTTCTTGCAATATAAGGCTGTTTTGCCTACATTGAAAATCTGATTTTTGGTGTAGCCACCTTCATTAATTACCTTGACTAGATCTTCTGGAAAACTTGTTGCAGTTTCTAGGTTAGAACTTGCTGCTTCTCCTTCCATTTGTATATTATGGAGATTTTATTTGACAAACCTAATGAGCCAATTTCTGCTAGTTTCATACCTCTTTTTCTGCAGTTTCCTCTCCATTCACCCTTCATAGAATTGAAGAAAGAGAGGGCATTGCTTTCAATTACCATTTGGTTTTAAGAGGATGTGCAGATGGTTTGACTGTCTATCCAGACCACTAACATTTTTTCCATATCAGCAATAAAGCTGTTTTGTTTTCTTATTATTTGTGTATTAACTGGAGTAATACTTTTAATTTCCTTCAAGATCTTTTCTTTTGCATTTGCAGCTTTGCAAACTTTTTGGCACACCAGTCCCTTCTGGTGGCCTATCTGGGCTTTTGACAGGCTTTTCTTACTAAGTTTAATCATTTCCAGATTTTGCTTTAAAGTAAGAGATGTGTATCTCTTCCCTTTACTTGAACACTTAGGAGACACCATAGAATTTTTCATTTCAATAGGTTTGAAGGTCCAGGTAACAGGAAGGTCTGAGAAGACAAAAAGATGGGAACAGTAAGAGCACACATTTATGAAGTCCACCATTCTATGCAGGTATGGCTCATGGTGCCCCAAAGCAATTACAATAGTGATACCAAAGATCACCAATCACAAACCACCATAAGAAATATAATCATAATAAAAACTTTAATATATTGTAAGAATTATCAAATGTGACACAGAGACACGAGGTGAGCAAATGCTGTTAGAAAATGGAACAGATAGACTTGTGTTATGCATGGTTGCCAGATAATTTCAACTTGTAAAAAATGTGTTGTCTTTGAAGTATGACAAAGTGAAGTGAAATAAAATGAGATATGCCTGTTTATAAACTTCACAGTTTAGTAGTGTCAATACTTGTCTTTCCATGTATATAATTTGTTTATTTAATATTTACTGTACATATTACTTTTTCTACAACTGTGGGCAAGGACTCTTTCTTAAAATACATACTACCCAACAAAATTATTTGCAAAATTGATGAACGTAATTGATTTTAGTAATAATTTCTTATCATCATCATTATTATTATCAAGCTTTAACATCTGCTTAATGGTGATAATTATTAATATAACTGTAAAATTTAGCAAAATAGGACATTAAAGTAGCCTCAGAATTATTCTAAAAATTGATATAATTCTTAGTACAAAGAAGATTAATTTTTAAATAATAAATAATTCCTTAAGCTAATAAGCAAACCAAAATGGTAATTTGGTAAGCAAACCAAAAATGTTTCTGTTTTTGAGTGTTTTTTATTGTATCCTACTTGTTT
Organism: Phyllostomus discolor; assembly: GCF_004126475.2. NCBI lineage: Eukaryota > Metazoa > Chordata > Mammalia > Chiroptera > Phyllostomidae > Phyllostomus > Phyllostomus discolor. The sequence continues at coordinate 34,347,594 of NC_040906.2, forward strand.
ATTCCAAAAGCTTCTTTGAAGATCTTTAAAATTTATTATTTTTGTTACATGCTTGTGTATTCTTATGTTTGGTTTTAATATTATCATTTCTTATACATTTTTCTTCCAATTTTAATATATATTATTTTCTTCCAAATAGAGTGCTTTTGGCAGCAAATAACAGAATTCAGTATTGGCCCAAGAGATTAACAGTGTTATCAGTAACCAAAAATGTTTTTTGCTTTCTGAAATGTTGGCTCCACCCTGTCCCTGTTTCTTTATATGGTTACAGCCTCACAACCAAAAGCAAGAGGGATACTCATATTCATACTCATTTTGAGCACAAAAGAGAAAATGACAGTACTTTTGCTTTTTGTTAATATCTCTATAAATAGTGTTCCTTTATCAGGAGAGACTGACTTGTTTGCAGTTAGCCTCTAAACTAGTCAGTTTTAAGGAAAATGGAAATAGAATTGGCTTAGAGCTTACACTATTTGCATATACCCCAGATCTCTGGAGTTGGGGCAAATTTTCCAAATTTATTTCCTACAGGCAAACAAGGAATGCCTGGCATTCCTGATGAGGATCCAATTGTAAATGTCTGTTATGCTTTCTTTCCCCTTTGTTTAAAACACACACTATCTTGGTTGCCCACTATATTCCAATATTTTAGAAGGTACCAAACTTAATGAAATTAGTTTTTCACTTTATACCACTATCTTGAGTTGTGAATCAACTCCTTTTCACTATTTTCTTTGTCATTTAATAATAGAAAGTAATTTTAAAGAAAAACATTTTTAAAATTCAAAAAGAGAAAGAATTATATATGTATATGGGGAAATATAGCCTTTTATTAATTATACTTTTATTTTCTTTATGTTTAAATATATCAATCAGTTTTAGTTTTCTTAAATATTTAATAAATCAAACTGAAAAATTATTTTTCATAATTTTGCAAATTCATTAGTATTCCCTATTCTTAAATTCTACAGCAAAAATACTTATGTTACAAATTATTCTTTTTGTTAACAGTGCTATATCAAGATAGCTTTAATGAAAGAAAAACATGCAATTTTCAAATTAATACTAGAAACTGCTGGCTGAGGAGAAGGAGTTAGTAAAACAGTCTTATTAGCGATGAACTATATTTAATTAGCTAGGTCTTATAGTGGAACAAATATTGGAGAAAAAGAAGTAAAGTTTCTTCCTAGTTGAACTCTTGTTCTGCCCAAACTCTCCAAGGTTACATTAATTAATCTAAAGTTGTCAAGAGTGCTATTACTATAGCTTAAAAAGGCTTAAATACGTTAGTTTTCAGGAATAGGCATTTTGTAGAAAACCAGAGTATTTAATAGATAGCTCTTCTACTGAACTCTTATTCTGAGAGGAGATAACAGAGAAGATAAAGTGCCTTGAAATGATAAAAATACAATTATGTGGATAAGAAAATTTTCTATTGTTTCACCGTCAAATCAATATAATAATATAAACAGAATATCAGTAAATGAAAAATGGTAGTGAATATATAGGAAAAGTTAAATATGGTTTAAATAAATCTTTAGGACAAAGAAAATGATAATAAAGCTAACAAATAAGTGAAATTTAGATTTCACATAAAAAAATCTTGCTATTGTTTTCCAAAATAAAATAAATAAAATTTAATAGTGTGAAAGATACATACGCAGACACACAAACACACATCAACATGAACATAAATAATGCTAAGAATTTAAAAATGACAGTTAATGTTTACATACAGTAAATTTAAACATAATTATCAATGTGTATTTGTTAATGACTAAAAATTCATAAAATTAAAATACAAAGTGTATTTTTATACTACGTATGGTGTTTTGCTTACTACAATTTATTTGTAAAATTACTAATTTACAAACATGAATATCATTTCATATAATTTCTTTGAATAATTTTTAAGCATAATGTAAATGTGATAAAGATTTTCACTGTCTGCAAATGTACATCAGACACAAACCTGGCAAAGCTTATTTTAAGTATCTGGGCCAGTTTTCTTATTTTGTTTATATTGTACATATTTTTCTTGTCTTTTTCTCTTTCTAATATTGTTTAATTAACATATAATTTTAAAATTAGGATGCATAATCACATTAGTTTAAAAAAGATAGTTTGGAAATGAAAAATCAAAAGGTAGAACATATTATCTTACTAATTGTCCCTGGATACTATAGAGAAAAAATTAAAATATCTGCAGGAAATTATCTTTATAAATAGCTAATATCTCTTTAACTTTATATGTAACAACCAAAATTAGATAAACAAATTGTGAAAAAAATCCATATGTTTCCCGTTTTGAGAATATTTATAAACTCCCTTACATAATGATCTATGTAACCATCACTATTTAATTAATCACTTAGTTAAAACTAGTTATGATTCTTTTTTTAAAGATTTTATTTATTTATTTTTTAGAGACAGGGGAAAAGAGGGAGGGAGAAAGAGGAGGGAAGCATCAACGTGGGAGAGCGATATGGATTGGTTGTCTCTTCCATGCCCCGCACTGGGGACCTGCACTACAACCCAGGCATGTGCCCTAACTGGGAAGCGAACGGTGACCTTTCGGTTCACAAGTCAGCACTAAATCCTTTTAGCCACACTGGCCAGGGCTAAAAACTAGTTATGATTCTTAATCAATATTACCCTTCCAGAATTTTCCTGGCATTAGCTTATAAATATTTGTATTTTAAACACTTATGCTCTATCTACTCAAGACGCTGAAGACAATCACTTTGTTATGTGTCAGCACATACTTCACCTAGATAAGACTGTAGGCCCTAAAGTACCTAGATTTCAGCCTGATGTGGTGCCGAGTAGAGAACCCAAATAACCTTATAATCAGACTCCAGTTTCTATGGAAACTGTGAGATAATAAATTTTTTACACAACAATAAAGAACAAATAAAGCTGACTGCAACAGAAAGGATATTTGAATTACAATCTTCAGTTCCTTTCAGAAGGCATTTTGGAGGGTCTGGTTCATTTTCAAGTGTGGCTTACCTAGAATTGGAGAATCAATATATATTTTTGCTTTGTTCCCAAGGAATATAATTTAAGTTGACTCATCACCAGCCTACTGATTTTGTGAAGGTGACTCTGAATCTATTCGAATTGAAGAGTTTGTGATAGTTGACATTCTGCAACTTGTGTACATGAGTAAAAACTACACACATATTTGTATGTATACTTATGCATATATTTAGAAATCTATGTATATACGCACACTGCACAACATATAGACATATGCATATGTAATTATGTACATATATTACATATATTTTATATCTACCTGTGTTTATACTTAATTCCTTAATTTCAGTGAGCATGTAGTTTCCAGAGGGTGATGAACTTTAACTTTCTTTAAAGGTAGCACTTAGTGGTAGTGTTTCAGTCCCTTATCTAAATATAAAGTCTAAAACTCTAAAAAGAAAACCATGGCAGTGAAAGTTTCTACAGAATTTGACCACGTTGATTATTTTTTCTTGGAAAATGAATAACAATTTTTTAAAAAAATAAGTAAGCACAGGCGTACTCCTGGAAGGAAGTATACTTCTTTCTCTTCCAAACATATAGTCAAATGAGAGTGTGGCAGCAAGCATTTTGGAGCACGTGTCAGTTGATTCTTACGAGATTTCAGTCTGACATCTAATCACATCCATCCAGGGCACAATCAGATAGGCAGACGAGTCAGTGTAACATACTTTCTGATCATTAATAGTTATTTGTTAATTTAAAATAAAAATTTTCCCCACAGTGGCTATAAAAGATTAGGAAAACATAGTTTTCAAAAATTAAGGTGTTAAAGGGAAATGATCTGTAATCATTTTTAACATGTAGATATGATCAATCAGTACATTTAATAAAAATAACTGTGGAATTAGTGTCTTTTCACAATCTGTACAATTAAAAAAATTAAAAGTAGAGAAAATTTATGATATTTCATAGTTTATAGTGGGGCTTTGTTAACATAAAAAGCAAGTGAACACTAACATGATTAACACACTCACACTCCCTTCACCTTTTTGCCCTATGAATCAAATCCACATTTTTTTTAGGTTAACTTACAATGTGTGGGTATAAGTAGAGCAGGCTTATAAGAATCAACTGGAATAGCCCAACCCCTCACTCACTCCAGGTCTTACATATTTTTTGCTGCCTTGTATTCTCCAGCTTACTCCTTCATACTCATGTACTCACACATTAGACAACCATTTCTGAACACTCTACTTGACGGCCTCCCTCATCACTCTATTACCTTACTCATCTTTTCTTTTCTATGTTCCCTACTTGCCTTCATAGACTTTTTTTTTTGGTTTCTATGATCATTGCCTCTGTCCTTTGACATAATACCATAGGTGTTACAACACTTATGACAAAATAATCCAATTGAAAGTTTAGTTATTCCACCAGATTACAAATAACACTGCATAGTTTATTTTAACATAGTTATTCACTAAATATGAATCTATCCTTAAATGCTAAAAGAAAAAAATATATATTCATTCACAGATGGATAGCGGATAGTATATTAGAATTTTATACCAAGAGAAAATATCTTTTTCACAAAGGGCAAAATGAAGATTTTTTGACATAGGTGGAGAGAATCTATTGTGAGTAGACTAACACTACCAAAATGTTAAAGGAAGTCCTTCAGAGAGAAGGAAATGTTACTATAAAGAAATGTCAGTTTATCAAAGGGAATAACAAGCCCTGGAAATGGCAAATGCATATTTAAATACAAAATACTTTTTCTTATTTTTAACACTTCAAAAGTGAATTGAAAATAACAACAATGTACTTCATGGTTTATAACATATGTAGATATAAAATGTATGCCAATGACAATGCGCAGGCCAGGAAAAGGATGAGGGAAATATACTGCTATAAGTGCCTCACATTCTATGTGGATGGGTATAATATCAGTTGAAGTTGTACTGTGATCACCTATAGGTTTATAATGTGAATCTCTGAATCCTGGGGTAACCACTAGGTTGGTAGGTAGATAGATAAGTAGATAAATAGACAGATGATAGATGAGAGAGAGAGAAAGAGAGAGAGAGCACGTGCGCGAGAGAGAAGCCTACTAAGTCAATAAAATGAGATAAAATAGAACCATGAAAAATATTCAGCAAAACCAAGAATGACAGGGGAAGACTTTTAAAGAGAGAAGAAAGTAGATATAAACATTATATTGGTAAAATACTTAAAAAATAAGAGTCAAAAATAAGGAACTAATTTAAATTCTTATTGACATTTCCACTGATAAAATTTTCTCTTTAATACAGTTTTTGCAGATAATACTTCAATTTGCATGTTCTAATTTTTAAATATTTCACTTAAAAGTAAAACATATATTTATATATTTCAAAGTAACTTAAGGTAGTTATGTTATGTTAATCTTATTTCTCATGCCATTAATGTAATATTAGGTAGTTAAACTCCGGGCATTGTACAAAATGTACATGGTATATTTTTCTTTTACATGAGCCGCACAATGAAGAATAACATGCCTATAAATTTAAACTGAAATGTAGTAAAGTATTTTAAAAATAGAATTTAACAGTTGTAAATAATTTCTATGGGAAAGTTACATAAAGCACTAAAAAATCCTTTATGGTTCATTTACAGAAACAATAGCAGCAAGAAGGATTGATTAATCAGAACCTTTTATGGTAAAATGTAACACTTTTTTCCCTAAAGCATCACAAATGCTCTGAGGCATATATCTGACATGCTGCCATTGACAGCTGGAAAAAGAAATAGGAGAAATATTTGGGACGTCAGAGTATCCCGGTAATGCTTGGAAGTATTATTCATTTGATTTTGAAATAAACAAAAGTGGATTTTTTGCCATGATACTGTTCTTATGGTTTTCTTTCAGTCAGAGAGTTCTCCCAACTGCAGAATTATGAAGTGTCCTGCTATGACTGCCCTGAGAAAACACCACAAATTGAGTAGCTTAAACAATAGAAATCTCTCTTTTTCACAGTTCAGCATCAAGGTGTTAGCAAAGTGGATTTCTTCCTGGGCCCCTCTCCCTGACTTGCAAATGTGTGCCTTCTCACTGTGTCCACAGCAGGCTGTTTCTCTGCAAGAACATCCCTAATGTCTTTCTTTCCTTCTTATAAAGAAACCAGTCCTATCAGCTTAGGGCTCACCCATATGATCTTATATAACCTTAATTATCTCCTTAAAAACCTTATGGCAATTGTGGTCACATTGGGGATGAAAGCTTCAGTGTACAAATTTGTGGAGGGGGGCATAATTCATTCCACAACACCAGTGAGTTTCCAGAACAGGGTATTTATTCATTTACTAATTGTTCTTTTTCTGCCACATCTGTTATTGTCCGTCTTTATTCTGAGTGTTTGTGTACTGCTTATATTATTTGTTCTGTTATTATTTCAAGGCAACACTGCTTTATTAACTTTTTATTAGTTTCTTAAAAATTTAGGTAATTTTTACACTTATATAGTTCTTATAAAAATTCCTTTCATTATTTCTTTAACAAAGAACATAAAACCAAGGCCCTGTGTGCTTTCTTGAGACTTACCTGGTCCAAACTTCTACTTACTTTTATGAATAGTATCTCATTGGTGATCTATGAGATCTGCAGCCTTTGATATATCAGAATATTTGAAAACAACTTTCCCTGCCTCTATCGGCAGTTCTGCTATGGATGATCATTCTTGCTCACAGCAGTTGCCTCTCAAATATGTTGAAGATATTTATGACATTTGCTTGTACTGGTCACTTCAGACATTTCTAATCTTTCTTGTAGTACTTTCATGTTTTTCTATGTAACTTTTTTTTAGAAAGATTTTATACAAAATTTCAGATTTAGAGTTCTGGAAAGAAATGTATGACACACGCAAATTAGGAGATTTGATTGTGTATTTATTTATTTATTTATTTATTTATTTATTTATTTATTTACTCTAATTGTTGTTCAACTACAGTTATCTTCATTTTACCCCCACCACTGCCCCCACCCCAGCCACCCTCACCTCCCACCCCTGATCCCATCCCCACTGGTTTTGTCCATGTGTCCTTTATAGATGTTCCAGAAAACCCTCCCCATTTCCCCCCCCATTATGCCCTCCTACCTTCCCCTCTGGTTACTGTCAGTTTATTCTTAATTTCATTGTCTCTGGTTCTATTTTGCTTGCTTGTTTGTTTTGTTGATTAGGTTCCACTTATAGGTGAGATCATATGGTATTTGTCTTTCACTGCCTAGATTATTTCACTTAGCATAATGCTCTCCAGTTCCATCCATCCTGTCACAAATGGTATGAGCTCCTTCTTTCTTTCTGCTGCGATGTATTCCATCTTGTAGATGTACCATATTTTTAAGCCATCCATTTATTGATGGGCACTCAGGTTGCTTCCAGCACTTGGCTATTGTAAATTGTGCTGCTATGAACATGGGAGTGCATAGGTTCTTTCGGATTGGTGTTTCAGATTTCTTAGGATATAATCCCAGCAGTGGAATTCTATATTCTTTACAGTGAGACTATTCACAAGGTGTAAGGATTGTTTGAAACACAAGAAATAGTTCAGGCATCCACAAATACTCACAATAGAAGAGCTTTTATATACCTAGTAGCAGAGAAACTAAGTTTCTCAGGCATGAAAGAGCATGGGAAGAAAGTGGCTTGCAGAACCCACAAAGAGAAAGTTGTGTTGGAAGAAGTAATGACGTCCATCTAAGAGACACACTAACACCAAATACCTTCCAGGGACAATAAAAAATGGTGTAAATATATATACATCAATATAATCCCCCCAACAGGGGGTTCCTACCAAGACTCTGCAATAGCTAAGTGAAACTGAAAGCCAACAAGCTCAGCTCCCCAGGGCAGAAGGCAGATGAATGATACAGAATAGACTTAGTGCCACAGATGGAAGATCTGGTGAATTCTACCAGTTTTTCCCCTTAGTTTTTCACTCTTGTTCTTCTTTCAGGTAGAAATTTTTATCTCCATCTCAGGATAATACAATCAACTGCTAGTGAATTTATCACCATGGGTGCTATTAATTTGTTTCTACTGTTGTTCTTTAGAGAAGGCAGTGAGAACAGGAAAAAAATATGCATTATATAAAATATATAGCTGCCATATTCCTGGGCTTCCTACTTGGTCATGAAGCATAAGTTAGTAAAAATAGACATCTTTAGGTATCTAAATAATAATAGACACTAATCATTCCCTATCACCCATACCTTTTCCTATATCACAGATAAATTGGGTTCTTGACCCAAAGTATTATTCCTGCAGAAATTGATACTGCTGACCATTTTTTAGTAGAAACAACAGTTCTCCATTGAACAAATTGGGAAAGAGAACTCTAGAAAAAATCATAGTGAATTTCTTTGGATTTCCAAACAGTTGTCCTGTCCTAGGACAGGTGTGCTATGTATCAACAACACAATTTTCCCTGGTAATCAGGACCAATCAACACCATAGGTTTCATGTTGATTTGTTATTTAATCTGAATAAGGAATGCCAAATTATAAAGGGTATTTTTCAGTTTCCAATTTATTAGAATAATTATTGGAGTCCATGATGGATGTAGGTTTCCTTTGGGAACAATGACCTATAAGCAGAAGTTTAAGGTTATGGCAACAGGGACAAACATTCTTCAAATAGATTATTAAGTGTAATGATGAGAGAAACTAGTAGATTTGTTGTTAGTTTGGGGATTCTTGTTTCTGGCTATGGGGATACTGCATTATATATTGGTTACTGATTTTAGATAAACATTTCATTATAAAGGCTGAGATCCCAATGCAAGAGATTCATATAAGCCACCTATTACCCTACCTGAGTATTTTGAAGGTCATTACATTGTTCTTCCAAGCCAAGTGCTTCCAACTGATGGAGTGCATGATAAAACCAGTGAACCCCATACAGGAAGTACACTGTCACACTTTGCTATCTCTTCCCTGGCAGACAATGTTATGTGACACGACATGGTGATCAACACAATATTCTATAAGTCTATGAGTAATAGTACTGTCACATGTGTTGTATGCCACAACACATGTGACAAATGTATTGGATACAGATTTGTCAAAGATTTGTCTATATCCAAAATGTAATTCTGTCTCTGTAAAGTCTAATGTAATTAATTTGCCATGATGATTCCAGTTTAATCCTATCAGGAATGGTGCTAAGGTGAAGGTTTATTTGATACTTTTCCATTTATTCCAAAATCAAGAAACCTATGACTAATAAATACATCATAGTCCTTTTTTTGTACTCATCTGCCAGATTTTCTTCCTATTTCAGTCCATATTCTAATCAATGAATGGCAGATCAATCTATTTATAGCCTTCAGCTAGACAGCTTAAAAACACTCTTGGCTAATTCCTCTATTTTACCTTCCCTGCTTTATCAGTAATCAGGTTTTAAAATTTTTATTCAAAATGTCCCACAAATCTGTGCCTTTTTCATTCCCTTTATGCTGCCCATCCCGGAGACATTCCTGATGTTACCCTACACACTACTATAATAGACTTCTCTCTACCCATCCTGTTTTTAGTCTCTCCCTTCTCTGCATTGCCCTCTAACATATTTCTAAAGCAAAATACAAATATATAATGTACTTTCTTTGTAATTAATTAGTCTTCTTTAGGGGTCATCATGGCATAGAAGATTCATTAAAATCTGACCTCACCTTATCTTTCCTTCACTCCTTGTCATCTATCTGCCCCAGTTGCATGGGTTTTATGTTTTAACCACAATGTACTAAATTATTTATTGTTTACTAATATAAAAAATAATATATGTTTTATCATGATGTTCTATGCATGGTGATTTTTATTATACTTCAGAACAAGCACGGTCAGCTGTATATGAGTGTAATTTAAAGGTCATGTAAAACTAGATTAAAACTATTTTGTATCTTCTTCAATAAAAGTCTCTATTTTTTCATCGTACATGGCTAGATCCTTTCTGGACTTACCTTGATACCAGTCATATTCCTACCTGAATATTTTCTCACATTTAGTCAATTATTATTTCTTCTTTAAATGTGTGACTATCTCTATCCTCACAAATGAAAAAAGAACAAAAATTATAAACAGAGGTATTAATTTTCACATAAAAGGTATATGCGGTTGTTTTTTTAACAAAGCATTTAATGCAACAACAGTTCTTATAGTCTCTGTGCCAGGTATAAATTGGTCTTTTGGGATGCACATAACAATGTCAGTTAACAAGGTATGTGTCCACTATTTATTTTCACACACACACAGCATGACATTTAGTATCTAGTCACCTTCAGTAGAGGGTTTTGTTTTGTCTGGTCTCGCTTTGCTGTCCATTGATTAGATGGGTAGAGAAGCAGAACTTCTTTGTCACTTTGCTGGAAACTGTCTGGATAGCAACAGAGTGTACCATAAATCAATGCTACCAGGAGCATGGCTCACAACCGAAGTCAATACCAGGGCATCCAGTACCTATAACCAGAATCCAAATGAAATAAACCTCAGTACTGGCTTTATCAGAGAATGTTAAAGTTTTAAAAATGTATGCAATAATATGATAAAACCTGATGTTTATTTTTTATTTTATATTTAACAAGGTGTATAAATGTTAAATATACTTGATAGAAGTGGAAAATACTGAATAAAATAATTTGTTATTATCTTAAATGTTTTGTTACAATATAAAATCTATAACTATGTCCAAACAAGAATTCCACTAAGTCAAATCTGAATTTTTTAGATTCCCCACAGATCCCCATCCCCACAAATATGTCCTACTGATTTTTTAATTCTATAAACTACTCTGGGTTCTGTTTAATAAATATTTAAACAATTTTGTGCATTTTTATTTTGTTCAATATCTATAAAAAAGAACCCAGAATAGTTTACAGATATTATATGATATATTCTATTTTATGTTTATATTATATATATTACTTTTTCAACAGATCCTTTATTTGTATTCCTAGATTATTTGTGTTTTTTTTCCTATAAAGCCTCCAATTAAACAAACTGCCATTCTACTTTGTTGTGGTTATTTGTATTTTTAAATGTCATGCAAATATTGCAAAGGGAAACATTGGCCATGTTAAAAACATGAAATGGAAATAATCTAGCAATGTATTCTTAATGTGAAAAGAAGTTTCCATTTGTAAAGCACTATTACTGTTATTTATTCAGTAATTACAGTACTTTGGGCATACTGCAGAGAAGTAAAGAAAGGTCACAATCTTAAAGAGAAAATTTTGGTCATTTCAATGGTACAATGATTAAGTAAGGGATTTTTAGGAGTGCAGTGCAATGCATTCAAATATTTAAGTAACATGCTATTTGAGACATTGCAAAGACCTTTCTGTCTATTGTGTTTTGTATGTACTTTTCTTAAAACAATTTGCCTATACTTTGGCTGCTTGTCATTCAATAGATGTTCAGCAATCCATTTTAGTGCTCAATAATTCCTAGTGCTATGACAGGACTTGTTTATAAATGTTTAAGAGGATTCCTACTGCAATAGAATAGCACTGATTGCCAAGGGCTTGCAATAAGTAATGGTGGCATTGTTCAAATTCAGAAGGATGTTTATATTACTAATGCCATTTTTGTACTTCCTGTCCTGCTTCTTCTAATACTACTGATGGTACTTATTATTGTCATTATTGTTGTTTTTATTATTATTATTGTCATCATTATAAAAATAGCTAGTATGTTTATTGAACAAAGGGTTAAATTTTAAACTGTGTGAAACTAAGAGTATATAAACTATTATTTCAGAGTAAAGTAAAAGAATTGCATCCCAGAAGACTCACAACAGCCTGCAGATTTGGTGTCCTTATGGTCATTACCCTTTAAAAACTGCTAATGTGAAAGGAAATTTATATATTTATTGCTGGTATTGAGCTTATTTTGGCAATGTCTTTTAAATGTGTGTATCAAAATAAAAACATATATACACTTTAGCCAACCATTCTACATCAAATGCATATGCCTAAGTAAATAAATTAAATTGTAAATAGGGCAAATATATAAATTGCTCATTAAAGCATTGTTTACAATTGTATCAAGATAGGAATTGCCTATGTTCAAGAAGAAGCTGCTTAATAAAATATAATAAAATCATCAGTATAATATAATATTAAGTATATGTAGATATATTTGTTAATATGGATGTCTATCTAAAATGTATAATAATGGATTTATAATAAGAGTATTAACTCAATCAACAGACACCTGCTCAATGAAAATACATCTGCAAACAACATACGTTACTTAGCAATGAAACTCAGAGCCTTGACCAGGTAGCTCAGTTGGTCAGAGCTGTATGTTCAGGTTGTGTGTTCAAACTCTTGTCAGGGCACATGTAAGAAGCAACCAGTGAATGCATAAATAAGTGGGAAAAATTTGATGTTTCTCTCTATCTATTTCTCTAAAATCAATTTTTAAATATAATTAAGAAGTTAGTGAGAACGAAAAGCCTAAAATAAGTTACATTGAGTATGTTAATTATTAAAGAGAATTACAGAGTACACAGCCTTGTCTCAGGGGTTAGGGAAGTCATGAAAAATTAAAATCAAGATGAAATGCACAGAATAACAAAGAATTAGGTCAGTAAAAGTTGTCATGTTGCAAGAACATTTGAAGCACATCCACCATCTGTCTAAACACTGGGTCACTGTGAGTAGCATGTCTGGATCAGAGTCCAGGGTAGTGAAGGGCAGGTCATGGTCAGAGAGGTTGAAGAAGAACCTATTGCCAGGCCAGCCACCTTAGGCTATGTTAATAATTTTACATTCAATCAAATGTAAAAGGATATAGCAACGAAAAGTTTTTAATCTAGAGAGAGACATGGTCCTTTAATTTCCTATTTTAAAAAATCTCTTGGGTGGCAGAGAAATGAATGGATCAGAGTGCGACCAGAGTAGATATTGGAGCTGGGTTTTGGGCGTGAACAGTAAAAGCTAGACACTACTATGTCCTAACTGAGCAACAGGGCAGCAACTGTGAACAAGATATTTAGTAGACACACAGATAAGACATACAGTGATTGAATTTGAGAACTGAGGGAGCAATAAAATTTAAAAAATAATAATTCACAATAGCAAATCCAAGCAGCATATCTAAATGTATATTACATGAATAAATTACCTCTGAACAAATAGATATAAAAAATGTTAATCGAGCAGTCACTGGTAGGTAGGATGACAGATGACTTTGGTGTTCCTCTTTACACTTTTACTTATAGGACATTTTTTGAAATAACACTTATGATCTTTCCAATAAAAATAATCAATGTTGAAGCAAGCAACTAGAACTGCACCATACCTCATATCTTTCATAATTGTTGAATTTTGGCTACAGTTTTTATATTTAAGACTTACCCCTTGGCCTTAATTAAACTGTCCCAATTTTTTTCTACCATGGCTATAGAGTTAAGAATAGTTTAGAGAGGGACCAGCATGTATACCTCAAGAGAAAAGAATCCATTCTTAATTGTGGCATTACTAACTTGTAAATTTATGAAAATATGAACTTTGTTTTATTTAGTATTTCTATATTGAGGATATAACATATTGTTCTGCAATTAGTAGTCAGGCAATATGTTTTGAATGAGACTGGCTAAACCATTACATTTTGTTGTCGATTCTACCCTTTTGAGACTTTCTCAAATTTGCCTTTTCCTTAATTCTATTAGCCTTAAATAGCTTTAATACAAAGAAGCCTTTGTATCATTTCTTAGGACTGTTTTCATTAATGCCTTACGCAGACTGTTTCTACAATTCTGCCCATGATTCCTGAGAGCATGTCTCCCTGACATTTCAAATCAACCTTGGAGTTTTCCTTCTTACTAACTTGATTCATAATTTTCCATCAATTCCCTCCACACCTGGGTCATGCACCACTTACTTCTCAAATGACAAATTGCCTGCTAGAAGCAGTTGCCTGAGATTGACAAAAAGAACCTTTCCAACCATGAAACTATATTTAGTTCAAAGACTAAGATTTCTTAATACAAAGAGTAGACTTTGTTATGTAGCCCTAAAATAATAAATTTTAGAAGTATGGAACTGTTATTTTAAACTATATATATGGAAAATTAAAATTATTATTTTTATGTCAAGTTGCAATTTCTAAAACTGAGAAAATTTTAAAAAATGAGAATTTGCATGTCTTGAACACTAATTCTGAACACTAAGATAGTTACTGTTAATTTCTGTAATTAGAATTAAAATTCAATCCTTCTAACAAAACACATATACTATAAAATTTATGTATGTATTGTCTTAACAGTGGCAAAGCATTGAGATCATAATCTTAGGAATGTGTAAAAAATAGAACCAGCACCTAAAATCCATAAATAGTTTTACATAATATGGAGAATGCTTTTACACATAAATTATAAGTGGAATTCAAATGAGTCAAATAAACAAGATATTGATAATCTGATGAATAATAAAATTGAAGAGATAGATTAATGACTAGAAGAAAATTTCTTATTTCACCAGAACATTGGTTCTGTATGTCTCAAGAAAGGCCCCCTTGCCCCATTGAGTTTTTATAAGAAAATTATTATAAGATTTCTTATTAAATCAGGTAATGACTAAATATGCTATTTGCTAAATGTTTAAAACAAAAATGAAATACTAACATATTTATCCTCACAGTCTCAAAATCACTTCTATATTAGCATTTTCAATTAAGATTATATAAGTTCAAATATAAAAACTCATAAATTACTAAAAATTCAATTTTTTTTCAGAAAGAAAGTTGCAGGTGATATGTAAACATTTCAAAGATGACCTATAAAAATATTCAGCCACAAGAAAGTAATTCATCCAATAGTAATTCAAAATATATTTAAGAGAGAACATCAATCATTTATTTCAATGACCTATCACAAATTTACATTTATATTCATCATATTTTAGGTAAGGGAAAAAGAAGAAAACAAATAATTTTGTGTGTAAAGAATTAAGAATGCAACATCTAAAGTGAATAAAATAAAATAATTTTAGTGTCTATGCAGAGAAATTACAATGTCATTGTGTGGTGAAACCAATGTTTAAAAGACTATAGATTCCTCTTAAAAATGTTATAAGGATATAAACTCAATTTAGAGGAAGAATTTAGTTGTATGGAAAGAAAAATTACAGTAATGGTGAATCATAAAATATTAAAAGTACTATTTTAAAATAAATCTCAAAATAACATTTCACAAATTTCCAATATGCAAAAGAAAGTAAAAAATTAAAGATATGAAAAACTTTGACATACACTCCAGACATTTAGAAAAAGTAAACTTAAACTATAAATCTAATAATTTAATCATAATACAAAAGTATTTATTAAAAATGCAAACTGATTAATCTAATGATAAGAAAAATTGAGAAAAAGAAGAAACAACTGTAAATGCCTAAGCTAGCAAAGAAAAAAAGACCTCCTATCAATTATCTTATTTTTCACATTAAGGAGCCAGAAAAAGAAGAGTAAAATAAACCCCAAAATGAGTAGAGAAAATATACAAATTAGAGTGGTAATAAATAAAAAAATAATAAAAAAGAAATAGAGAAAATTCATGGAACCAAACTTGTTTTCTTTAATTAACAAATTTGATAAACCTTTAATGTTTTTCTTTAAGCTAACTGAATACAGATACTGAATAATTTACACTTTGTTTAAAAAAACTCTGTGTGTATTTGCTTAATGGTCATTAAATGTTCAGAAATATAATCAGCATTCGAATCATCAGTGAAACGAAGAGCTTAACGCCAAAATGTATTCAACCAATAAATAATGTTAAAAGAAAGAATTAATTTCAACAAAAATAGCACATTTTAATTTAAAATTGTGAAAGAAATTTCAAATGTGTCAATAATCATAGAATGCGTACACGTGTGAAATGATCTGTTTAAAGACACGTGATCTCTAAGCAGCAGCACAGCCGCAATGCTTGTGTGCTGCCCGTGCAGGCAGGGGGAGCCCAGGGGGACCTGTGTCACAGCTGCGGAACCCGCGCTCACGAAACCCCCAATGTCATAAGGGGCTACTGGTTTACCTTCTGATCCTTTGCCCCCAAGCAGGTATTATCTCTATTCTGGAATTTAAATAAATCTACTCTCTGACTCAGAGGGAGAGGCTCACTCCAATTTCGTAAGCTGTTTGCTTGTAAATGTCCTTGAAGAGAATCTGAGATGCACAGACACACCGTGGAGAATTGCTCTCCCACAGGTATCAGCTGGAATAAGACAAACCTGCTCTATATTATTCACAACAGATGTTATGTTTTAAATGTTATTCAGTGACATAAAATTAGAGATGAAAAATAAATGCCAAATGCTATGGACTGTATGTTTGTAATCCCTCCAAAGTCTTATGTTGAATCCCAGTTCCCAATGCGAGGGTATTTGGATGTGGGGCATTTGGGGGGTTATTAGGTCATAAGGGGGTGCCCTCCTGCATGGAAGTAGTGTCTTTATAAGAAGAGACATCATACAGCTGATCCTTCTCTGCCATGTGAAGATACACAGGAAGATGACCATTTGCAAATCAGGAAGTTGGTCCTGGTGAGACATGGGATCTGCCAGTGCCTTGACCTTGGAACTTCCCATGCTCCAGAACTGTGAGATATGGATATTGTTGGTTAAGCCACACGGTACATGGCATTTTTGTCATGGCAACCTCAAATGACTAAGATACCAAATAAATACCAAAAAATTAATAATCTTGGATAGAAATATAAACATTGTTTTAAAAGTGTATAAAAAATGCGTGGCCAAAAGCTTCACTAGAGTTTATAGGGCCTCTGTGTTGATAAAACAAACAATTCTAGCAAGAAAATATAACAATTGTTACCTGAAATAAAGCCAGAAAAATAGCCCTGAAATATGATTAAAATAAACCAATCAATAGAATATATTTTCAAAATCACAGGTATTATGGGGTTTATAAAACATCTCTAAACAAATAGAGTCTGAAGCAGCAAAAACTAGGTTAGGTATAAAAACTGTGAATAACAAGCTTTACTTATAGAATTGTGGACCTATAAGTGGTCTCACATGATTATGTCCTTTTTTTCTAAATATTTACTACCTATATTTATAAGAGATGAATTCTTTTCCACCCACTGACATCAGACTTGGACACATGAGTTGCTTTGCCCAGAGAATTATGAGTGCAGGAATGGTAAACATCCAAGCATGAGGACTGAGAGCCTGTGTGTCCTTCCAACATCTCTCTGATGTCGTGTCAATGGTGTGTCTCAGAGGCTGGTTCTGTAGCCTGGATACTAAAATGAAGAAGACATGTGAAAAACTAGACTACTGTTTGTTCCTATACACAAAAATTAACTTAAATTGGATCAAAGACCTAAATGTAAGACCTGAAACAGTACATTACATAGAAGAAACATAGGTACTAAACTTATCAACCTTGGTGTTAGAGAAGGATTTATGAATTTGACTTGAAAAGCAAGGGAAGGAAAGGCAAAAATAAATGAAGAGGACTATATCAGACTAAAAAGCTTCTGTACAGTAAAAGAAACTGCCAACAAAACAAAATGTCAATCAACCAAATGAGAGAGGATATTTACAAACAATAGCTTTGACAAGGGATCAATATACAAAATATATGAAGAACTCATACAACTCAATATAAAACAAACAATCCAATGAAAAAATTGGCAGACTACCTGAACAGATACTGCTCCCAAGAAGATATAAAAATGACTAGCAAATATATGAAAAAGATGCTCAACTTCATTAGCTATTTGGAAATTCATATTAAAACTACAGAGTGATACCACCTCACACCTGTTAAAATGACTATGATCAACAAGTGAAGTAATAACAAGTGCTGGAGAAGTTGTGGAGAAAAAGAAACCCTCATTCACTGATGGTGGGAATGCAAACTTGTATAGCCACTATGGAGAAGAGTATGGAGAGTTCTCAAAAAATTAAGAATAGAGTTAGCATATAACCCAGCTACCCCTTCTTGTGGGAATGTACCCCACCAAAACTGAAAACATCTATTCTCAAAGATATATGCACCCTTCTGTTCATTAGAGAATTATTCATGGTGGCCAAGATATGGAAACAACCAAAGTGCCCTTCAATAGATGGCTGGATAAAGAAGATGTGGTACACATATACAATGACATACCACTCAGCCATAGAAAAAGATGGAATGCTGCCATTTGTAACAACATAGATGGAGCTTGAGAATATCATGCTAAGCAAAGTAAGTAAGTTAGGAAAAGTTAAAGAGCAATATGACTTCACTCATGTGTGGGATACAAAACTGAAAGCAACAAATGAACAAACAAAACCAAAGAAAACAAAACCTCATAGACACAGACAACACTATAGTGATTTCCAGAAGGAACAGAGTTAGGGGTAGTAGGAAAGGGTAAAGGGGATCAAACACATGGATATGGAGGATGATCTGACTTTGAGTGGTGGGCACACATTGTGATAGGCAGACCGTGTATCATGAATATGTACACTGGAAACCTATATAATCTTATTAACCAATATCACTCCAACAAATTTAATTAAAAAAGACTTGGATCAGAGAAGTATTTGAGATGTATAACATCATTATATACATAAAGTTCCTTTATTGTAACCTACTTAGATTTAAAAAATAATTTATTATATCTATTGTGGTAACATTGGTTAATGAAATTATATAGGTTTCAAGTGTATAATTCTATGACACCATGGTCTGTATGTCACATTGTTTGCTTACTACCCAAAGTCAAATCTCCCTCCATCACCATGTATTCGACCCCCTTTACCTTTTACTACCTCCCCCAATCTCCTTTCCGTCTGGTAACCACCATACATTGTGTTTGTGTCTATGAGCTTTTGTTTGTTTGTCTTGCATGTTCATTTATTGCTTTCAGCATTATATCCCACATATGAGTAAAATCATGTTTCTTGACTTTTTCTGTCTGACTTATTTTGCTTAGCATGATTTTTTTGTTCATTTGCTGCCCCTGTGTAATGCATCATGGACTGATAAACAGAAGTGGATTTACAGAACTTTTTTAGCAAGCAATGAGTCACATTAACTTCAAGCACACATAATTTTTTCTAAAGTCACAGATTCATGCACTATATGGTCAAGCCATAAGTCTATTAAAATAAAAACATGTAATAAAATATATTTTAAGTAAGATATTTGAAAATAAAAATGCTATTGACACATAGGGATCTGGCAAGACAGCCAGGGAATGGGAAGGGACCCCAAGGTGGTTAGTGAAAGCCTGTGTTCCCCAGAGAAAGGAGGGGGTCACAGGAAACTCCAGAGGCTGCAGGGCTGAGGCTGTACCATGAGGTGGCATAGATTTCCCTATCCCCAGGAAAAGGGTAAGCAAAACCAATATGCCAGCATAACACAGCAGGAGGAAGCTTGCACGGAGTTTGCTCCAGGCTAGTGAAATGTCTGGTCAGAGAGAAAAAGCCCTCCAGCTAGCTTCTGGAGCACATGGAACTTTGGGACTGACAAAGATTTAAACAGAGTGCAAACAGAGCCTTGGCCTTTCTCCTTTCCCTTGCTAGCCTGGCTGGGGGCCAACTCGCACCAATGCTGAGTCTTGCACCCCGGGCTGCGCCCGGAGATATGTGCCCTGGTGGTGGCCCTCAGGATGCCACTACACTGCACAACATAGAAGGTCCCTGACTGCCCTTCTCTGCCTCTGAGATCAGTGCACAGACATACAGGTGAGAGTGCTGGCCAGCCCTGAGGCAGGAAGCAACCTCAGGCACAGGGCCCGGTGAATGGATGGAGCCCCTGCACGACAGGCTGCAGTGGTCAGCAGCAGCCCCAGGCCCTGTTTTGGGACGCTGCTCTGTGTTGATGGCAACATCAGCCCCACAAGCACACTCCAGGAAGGGAGACTGGAACCAGAGAGCCATCTGCGCAGCAGCCTTGGGCTCCAGAAGGACAGATAAGGATGGAGTGAGGTTTCTGGATATTGTCTCTGGTTCTGGGGGCGACTGGGTTCTTTCCGTGTTTTGCAGAAGAGATTGGCCTGGAGCTGGGAAGTTTCCTGCCCTACCAAATTGAGCAACATTTTAATAAAGACCTTTTTCCTCCCCTCCCAACTTTTGTTATATTCTTGTGTTTGGCTGCAGGTGCCTGGATCCCTCTCTGTTCTGAAACACTATCTCAAACCAAATAACTCATACATTAAATAATAAATCACAATGGAGATCACATCATATTTAAATCTAAACAACAATGACACTATTATACAGGGTTCGGCACAAATAACACCCCTATTTTATTACAAAATCTTACATAACAATATCACACTCAATCATAACAAATGACATGTTAGGTGAAATGGTCAAATTGCTGTCCATCTTGTGTAAGACATTCATGTACCCTACCAACCACACTCAAGTAAGCCTTACTTCTACGGGAACTTGTATTTTGAAAGGTATGTTATAAAGCCAAAGAAGTTTAATTTAATTATAAAAAGAAACAATATGACTCATTAAGTAAAACCTAATCATGAAAAAAACGTATTTTGCATTTTGTATTACAGTCCAATGTAATGTTCTGCTTCAACTGAGGCAGGAATCTCAGTTACTACTCTCTTTTTTTTGCAACTCCAACATCTTAGGATCTTTTTCTTTCAATAGCTTAGTCTGGGGAGGGGGATGAGAGGAGAAAGACACACAGTATAAAAGTCAAGAGAGAGAGAGAGAGAGAGATTATCTTAATGTCTTTAAATTTAAAGTTTCATGTTATTTATGTCTATGTTTCATTTACAAGAATTAATCACCTGGCCCCATTTAAGTGCATTAGCTCAGGTTACTGTTGTGGATACATGCACGGTGAGTGAGCACTAAATCTCTTCCATAGGAGTATGAATGGGAAAGTCATAGACCCTGAGGTTCCTTTACTTAGCAGGCAGAAAACAAAGAAACAAGACACTTCAGACTATTGCTAACAAAGGAAGTGAAGAGGGTTGCAGGCTTATTGAGAGGGGAATGCTTTGAGGGTATTAAAGGAGTAAAAGAATTAGCAAGCCAGTGGGAGCTCAGCAGATTGTCCTAGGAAGTTCAAGAACAGAAACTAGATCTAGAGTATGGTTTTTGTTTTGCTCAGGAACCTTTGCTTGGATTAAGAGGATAAACCAAAGTATCGATTCTCACTTCTTTGCAATGCGTCATAGTTGAAAGGAAATACATAATGAGTATTAAAATTAAAATTCAGTAACCAAACGTCATCGTTGACCTTTAATATTGCCCATAGTGTTCATTTTCTGGCTTGTTTAAAAAATAACCAAAGGCCTGACTATCTGTTCATGAACAGAGTTGATCATGATGATAATCTTGGGATAATTTTTACATTGCAGATCCTTGGACTTCTAAAACTGTCAAATTATTTCCAAGCACGCATTTGGTTTACCATCATCTAGCTATGTCTGTGTTGAATAGGACAGCTCATCTCCTC
The DNA here is from genome assembly GCF_004126475.2 of Phyllostomus discolor. Lineage (NCBI taxonomy): Eukaryota > Metazoa > Chordata > Mammalia > Chiroptera > Phyllostomidae > Phyllostomus > Phyllostomus discolor. The sequence continues at coordinate 34,369,057 of NC_040906.2, forward strand.
ATAGAATCTACTTTTTCTTTACATACAAATTCAAACTGTATAGGTGGATCTCTTGTGACTACAGTGAGCTGATGGTCTCATTGTGACCATCCTGAAGCACTTTTTGTAACAATGTCGCCAAAGAGAAAATTATTTAACATTACCAACAAACAAACAAATAAAAACTTGAAGTCACTTCTGAACCACTAAAGTTCATCAAAATGAAACAGCTTAAATAGGAAACCCTGAAACAAGAAAAAAAAATCCAGTTCTCCCTTTTGCCTCGAACATTATTTCATAGAAACAGATTTTAAAAAAATGTTTTGAACAACTACATGTCACAATGATTCAAAGAGCATAGTTCAAGATTTTTTTAATGAATGTTTAACTATACACTTATAATGCCTTCAAATATTGGAAGAAGATATGTGTATTCATAACATTTATAATGGGATAAAACTACTACTCCATCATCAAAGTCAATTAATATGTTTTTAATTTTTTATAAACTCTAGTAATATCATTTTGTACAAAAAATTCTGTTAGGTGTGTAAGTGCATAGATCAGACTCATCAGAAAAATCTAGTCACAGAAATTATTTGAATGCCCTTAGAATATGAAATGGGATGCCCTATAATAGATGGAGGACAAATTTTAACCCTGACAGATAGAACACTGAGGTTATTCATACATTTTCCGTTATTTTATTTTGTTTTGCTTGATGTTGGAATGAGAGAGAAGAGGGGTGGGACGTGAACACTGCGGGAAGGTAGTCCTGGGTACGACCCCGAGGCCTTCCTTAGAGATGACAGAGTCTGAGAAGTGGAACAGTGCATGTAACTTTTGAATCAAGGTTGTAAAAAGCGTTTGTACAATATTCAAAACATTTAAGAATTGCAAGGATGAGTCTTGATTTCAGATCAGACAGGACAAAAAGGATCAGAGCGGTGAAGTTTCTTCACCATGTACACAATGCCACGCAGTTCTGGTGACGGGCGTGTAGGATGTCCGCAGCGGGGAGCACAGCTGCTGGGGCCGAAGGCCTGGGTGTGAACCCAGGCTCTGACACTTAAGAAGCACGTGCATGTCCAAAGATTCCAATGACTTCGCGTTCTGTGCCTCGGTGTCCTCATCTGTAATACAGGGATGATAATATAAAAATATAAATTTTTTTGATTCAACATAGCACCTCCGAGTGCAAGTTAACTATTTCAAATGTTATAAAACATAAAAAAAAGGTTACCGCTTTCAATGCTAGAGGAAAACTTGGGCAAGTTATAGTCAAGAGTATAAAAAGAAGTTTGTAGGTCTTCACTATGCCAACTTTCTACGGAACTTTGAAGGGTAATTTAACTTTCAGTAATTTTTACAGTGCTTTTAAAACTAAGATATTTCTAGGATAATTTTGCCTTAACTATTTGATTGTCAAGGAAATCAGCTTTAGATCACCACTCTTCCAAAATAACCATCTCCACAGTATTTAAAAAGAATATTCTACTTCAATTATGGCAACTATCATCATTATAGTTCATTCCAATGAATCCTTGCTAAACAAATTTATGGGTAGGAGCTACAGCTCTGCTCAGAACTCCAAGATCCTGAAAGAAAATTAAAGCAGATTTTATTTCACTTTATTACCTTCATTTGTTTGTTTTGTAGTCTTGTGTCATATTATTTTCCTTTCTTTTGCATTCTAGTTTCCTTAGTATTTGACTTTTCTCATTGCTCAAACCTTTCCTTTTATTCCTTCAACTGTTTACATTTCACATTTACATATGGCTATCTGGTGTAAAGAAAAATTGAACAACGTATTTCATATGTATTTTAGCTTAGTGTATCAACACACAGCTCTACTAACAGATTTCTATAGTACATATATTTTTTCAAATAGAGTTCTTCCTGGCTACTCAGGATTATCAGTGTTTTTTCTATGAAATTGATTACATGGGTAATTCTGTACCCCTTATGCTATTTTAGAAGTACATAAGTGTATTCTAAGGCTACAATGATCATTATTAAACGATTATATTCCCTCAGACTCCTGAAAGGCTCAGGTTGACTTGTGGGTCATACAGATTTGACCTGTGTGTTAGTGATGTACTAAATTGATATAATTATTTTGCCAGGCCTACTTCATTGTTTATTACAGTAGGTTTTTTGGGGGGTATGTTCAGAAATATCAGCAATAATAACATAATGATAATAAATCCTTAAGCAATTTGAGGCTCATTTTACTGTGCAAAATATTAAATAAAATAGTATTTCATATCATTTAAATATTTGACAATTCCATTTCTTGAATTATTTAGTACATTCTTTTATTAAGTATGCTTTATATTTTAGAAAGAATTCAGATGAGAAATACATCCTGTTATAATAAAAAATAAACATCTCTATATTTTCATAAAAGATTAAATTGTGCCATCATAATTAAATTCTTAATTACTGCATTTATTACCTGAACAACTAAAAAGAGTTAATAAAAGCAAACACACATTTCTCCTTCTGTAATATATTTTTTTCATTATCTGCAAAATATACACATCATGCTCACTATAAAATTAAACTATTAATTTTAATATTTTAAATGAAAGCAAATTTACCATAAGATGAACAATTCATAAATTGACTTGATAGCAACAACATTTTAAAGTAAAATGACATTTTTCCCTCGCTGGTGTAGATCAGTGGATTGAGTGCTAGCCTGAAAAGCAAAGGGTCGCTGGTTCCATTCCCAGTCAGAGTACATGCCTGGGTTGCCAGCCAGGTCACCAGTAGGGAGCATATGAGAGGCAACCACACACTGATGTTTCTTTCCCTCTCTTTCTTCCTTCTCCCTTCTCTAAAAAATAAATAAAATCTATAAAAAATTGCCTATTTAAAGTAAAATGACATTTTGGGGTAGGAGCTTAAAACAATTAGAATCTGTTTTCACAAAACTCTTAACTCTGATTTCTTATCAGATCAAGGTGATAAGAAATCTTTATACTAATGTTTAAAACATATTTATGAAAAAATATTTGCCTTTAAGATTCTGTCCTTCAAAATCACATGACAATAAATCCTTCACAGTTGTGTGAGGAGTATTTAATTTAGAAATTTTATAAAATGAGTATTTTATTAAAATTCAATAGATAATAATTCCAGCAGCATCTTAAAATTACTTGTCTAAAAAATAATATCAACACTCAATCACTTTTAAGTTTTAAGTTGATTCCATTACATACAACAGCTAAGCTGCTTCACAATGACACAAAGAAAAACTGCGGGAAATTGGAAGAGCTTGAAAGCCAGCAATTTTCTAGTTTTAACTTCTAAGTATAGACTCTGAAGCCCGAGGCAGGCCTGACCGTGCTCCATCTGATAACACACCAGTCACTGCTTCAATTATTTTTGCTACGAGTCCCTAGAGCTATTAAAATGCACTTCATCAAAATACAGTAATCTCTTCTGTTGCTTTCTAGCTAAAAGCTATCTTAAAAATTTGAATAGCACATTTTGGAATATCACAATTATATTTAACTATGAAAGGAATAAAGCAACAATCAGTTTGCTAACAAAATGAATTCAGGAGAAATAAACTGGGAGAAAATTTTAAATGTCATTATATTTCTTGACTCTTAACATTTTTAGAAAATTCTACTAGCTTAATTACTCTAAGGAACTGTTTCTTTACCTCTGCATATAATAAGTCCATAGTGGAACACTTCAGAAATATTCTGTTCTTATGCCTTGGTTATAGAATAATAGTAATGGTGTTAGCTGGAGATATTTTAAGGCTATTTCTGTTGATTCTTCTTAAAGATTGGCTCACAACTTTTGTCATGCATTTCAACATTCTAGCATTGTCCTACAATTTTCTGGTGTTCATTTGTCACACTGACAGAAACCAGTTTAAAATTTAAATCCACATCCCGCCTGAATCCCTTAAAAGAGTTTGTAGGCCACAGCCCGTGCAGTGACTGATGATACTCCTGTCAGGTGCCAGAAGACCCAGCAAAATTGCTCAACAAGTTTCTTAACAAGATAAACAATAAGGCAAATTACAGAAAAACAAATGACTTATCATAAGGTTGCTTCCATGACATTTTTCATATTTGTCCCCTAAAGACATTTTCACAAATAAAACATTTCAAAAGTAGGCAATATTCCTGCAAATATATTTTATTTAATATTCTCTTGGTACGTTCAGTTTATAATTTGTAAAGAAGGAGCACACAATTGAAACGTATGGTAAAATTCCTGAAAAAAAATATGTTTTAATGTAATTAAACTACTTTTTTATCTCAAAGATAAATAGAATTTGATTTTGTACTAGCTCTCCTATGAGTTTATCCATCATTATAACCTAATTCTTTTGTTTACAAATTTCCAACATTGAGACTATTGCCCATAAAATGTTTTCCTTTAAAACAGTGTCTTTCAATGTCTAAGCCGTGAAGAATTATTGCAGTGTATTCTCACTTAACACAAGCCATGGTAAGAATACCTATTCTTAGAGACTCCTTTTTTCCCCTAAATGCATATTTAAACCTACAACAAAAGTCACAGAAGTCACACACATGCTTCCAGATCTTATTTCCAATTCACGGGAGAGAAGGGTTTCCCACCACGAACAAGCAAATACTGGGTATCCTACAATTCAACTCAACTCTGACTATCTACCCAGAAACAGCATCAGATTACACAAATGAAGGGTTTGCTCCTACAATACTGCTGCCCCCCACATGAAAGGCGCTAGCTGTGACAGGGTGCAGTCAAGAGGGGAGCCCCAAATAGGGATTTGTAATAGGGTCCAGAAGAGCTTGGAGATAATTGGTTCCACACCACAGAGCCACACCTGTCCAGAATTTGGGCAGCTGTGGCCAATTGTGAGAGGAGCCAGGAATGGGGCTGCAGAGGAAGATTGGTGCTGGGATTTAAACTGAAGCACAACAGCCATTGTGTGTCTCTCTTTTTGGGACCACGCGTCTGGTTAGGACCACACGGCTTTGGTGTCTTGGTTGGAACCATGAGGCTTGGGTGAGAGTCAGGACCACAAAGCTCTGGAAGTGCTCCCTTTTGCCATGTGGAGGATGCCAGGAAGGCTGTGTGCATCTGTGGGGAATTTTAGTTTGGGTTATTTCAAATGAATAATAAATTCCTTTCCTTTTCACTGATCTCTGGTATTGAGAGATGTCTTTCCTCTGGTGGTGGACATAATGAACCTGAGGGGTTCCTTTTGTGTAATAGTATATTGCCTCAGCTGCCCTTGGCACCCCCCTCACAAACTGTAACACAGCCAGTCACAATGCAGGTTATCACTTGTGCTTCTGACCCACAGGCTACCGACTCAGGATCCCCTGACCTCACTACACTTCAGAGGCAAGATCCAAGTGCCATTTACTTTTTTACCTGTACTTTTGACTGTCCATAAATCTGAGTTCCCAAGACCCCACCTAAAGATTTCATTTTGCTGGAGCTGCTCACAGAACTCAGAGAAACATTTTACTTAGTCATGTTACCAGGATAGACTGTAAAAAGATATAACCCAGGAACAGGCAAACAAAAGAGAGATGTGTCTATATCCCCAAATAGTCAGATGTTCACTAACCTGGAAGGAATCTGTCTGAATCCCTGTCTTTCTGAATTTTCATTACTTGGCAATAATTGATTAAATCATTGGCCCCCAGGGATTGATTCAATCTCCAGCTTCTCTTCCATCCTTAGAGGTCAGAGGGTGGGACTAAACTTTATAAAGCTCTAATCATCTTGTTGCTCTGCCTGGCAACTAGTCCCCATCTTTAGATGAGGTCCAAAAGTCACTTCATTAACATAACAAAATTTAAAAAAAAATATCACATCTTTTTCCCTCCCAACACTTTTAGGAAATCCCAACTGTTTTGGGAGCTGTGAAGTAGGATCTTTGGGCAAAGACAAAATATATGAGAAATATTGATGAATGTCGATGAATAGCAGTATCACAATGTGTGGCTAAAAGAGCCATATTAATAACTTTATCCAGAGACAAGAAGTTCTTGAGTTTACCCCTTCTTCTTATGGCAGAATGAGTGTACACTCAATTACATGGATTCACAGGTTAAATCAATTGTCGAGAATATTATACCTGGTCTAAGTGGCCTGTAGTTTGAAAAATATCACAGCTTGTTGATTTCAACACCTTAACCATTATACTACCTTTTGTAAAAGATAAAACTTACTCTATAACACTTATGTGTTTATCTCTGTTACATTTGTATTTTCAACAAAGTATAACCTCTAGATAAAAAAAAATAAAAAGAAATGAGTTTATGTTCTGGGAACTGCTGTCAGCTTCTGAAATAACATGCATATAAGCACCATACTTTATAACTTAACATACCAGCAGAGTTTCAGTGTTAGGTTTGTATATTAACATGAGTATAACTGTTTCAATTCTTATAAAATAAATTAGAATATTAGGTTAGTTCAAGGTTTATACTTTTGCTCTTGAGTTATAACCAAATGTTAGTTGTATCACCTAGATAATTTGAAAACTTAAAAAAAAGTTTTAATGTTTATTGTTCACGTGAAATGGTATCAGAAGGAGGTGAAATCTGTCGAAGTCTGAGTTGATAGCACATTGTGACTCATATATCACATAGGAGAACAGTAAATGATTACTGAAAGCGTTTTTGGAAGTAATACCTAAAAGGAACAATTGATCATTAATTAATATTAAAAACACATTTTCTATTCACCCATAAAATTCATTAAAATTGCACAGGAAAAAAGTCATGATTAGAAGTGCAATTATATTGATTCACTTAACTTGAATATACAACTAAGGTACACTCACCAAGGTAGCAATGCCTGTAATATGTTATCCCTAATGGAATGATGTTGAATTACATGAAAATTTTTGTTTTAATTTTTAACATTTTAATACAGATCAGCATGTCCGGTTCATTTCAGCTCCTTCACGGCCAAACCTGGGGGCAGGGACTGCTTCAGCTTCTCGGCCTTCCTTTGTCCGTGATGACCAAAGTATAAAGGTATCTGCTGCACTGGACTTGAAACTTCGCACTGTCCTTGTTTCTCTTGATCTTGATGGGGTTGGCATCTTTTCGCCTGGCTGTGAGCAGGAAGTCCTTGATTTCCTCAATTTTGTGACGTATGGCTAAGAGGCGCAGAGAGTGCGAGGCTGGCCCAGCCCGCGGTAACAAACAAAAAGGGCAGAAAAGCAAAATTTGTTTTTTAAGATAAAGATAGATATTCCCTGGAACACATACTCCACACATATTACAAAGATTTCACAGGACAAGTAGCTACGAAGGTTTGATGTTGCCTGTGACACTTAAAGTTCCTAAAAATTATGACAGGTAGAAATGTGTGAATACTTCATAAGAAAAATATGTCATACTTTTCTGTGATACTAAAGTTGCCACAAGAAAAAAAAATACCTTCATTAAGTGAACATAACCAGGACAAGCTGTTCTAATGGGAAGAATATAAACAGAATTGCATTTGCCGTACCTGGGATCAGTGCAGCCAGTGTTCTGGTAGTGACACCCTGGAGCACAGTACCGTTCCACTAAGTTATTGCAACAATTCAAATGTAATACTTCCTAATGAGCTCCCCATTGTCACCTAATCTAACATGTTCTTGTAACTTTAATAAAGATATTTTCATTCCCCCCACCACATAGATGTTCTTGATTTTGACTTTTTGTTACACCTATATTTTCAAACCAAAGTATCAATTCTTTCCTTCAAACGTCTCCTGCTTTAAATGCCTCCTTTTTATTACTTCCATTGCTGCCTTGGTCCTTATAAATGTATCATATTATAACTGAATTATTGCATATTCTGGGATGTGTTTTCCCAGTCTCTTGTTTTTCCACATGGATGTTCTGAACCATTTGCTACTGAAATAATCATGATACACACCACTGTTCAAAATTTGGATGGTCTTTCTCAATGAGAGAATATAAGATTTAAACGCCTGATCAGCATTGAAGGATCTCCACATCAGAACTTGAATGGACTACATAATGCAAAATCATGTTCACTGACAATAAAAACTACTGAGTAAAAGGAGGAACTAGGGATAAGCAAGGCTGAGCTGAAAGACCTATGGCAGCATAAATTATTTAGCTGTTAATTTTATTTTCCCCATGTTTATTGTCTCCCATGTCTAATTATTGCCGGAATTTGACTTTCCTTTCATTAGGGATTTATTTTAATGAGGAAGAAAGCACAAGCTATTTGAACACACTGCCTCTTGCTATCTTTTATGATTATCGAAAAAATTACACTAGGTACCATGATGATAGGAGAAAAGGGAATGCTGTTTATTTAACGGCTCTAGTTTGAAAAAAGGCTGTGATGTCTTGGAGTTTAGAAGCCGTAATTACTAAATGTCCATGGAAGCACCCGAGTCGGCATCGGGAAACAATGCTTTATGAATAATTTCACACTTCTGCATGGTCAGAGCTTTCAGAGCAAAGATTACTGGCACTTGGGTTTCAGGAGGCTTTAATGACAGACAGGCCTTTGTAATCAGAGACTGTGCATTGCTCCCAAAAATGTAGTGTCCTCCTTCTCCCCTGGATCTACTTGCTTATATACACTCTAGAGACAATGAATTCTGCATCACTTGTTTACTTTTCAAGCTGGGGGAAATGAGAAGGAGACCTTCTCCCCCATCCTCTATCTCTCTCCAGAGAGACTGTGTTTATACCCAGAGCAAAGGTCTCCCTCACTCCACCTCCAGAGGGAAAATGACCACATATACCAGCTGTCCTACATAAAGCTCCAGGTTTTCTAATCTGCATGTCCATCTCCTCCAGTTTAATCCCTGCAGGCACAATGACATTTTGCTTTCACTGCATTGCTTTTTGTGAATTTGGGGCATGGGTAATCGGTGCTACTAAAACTGCTTTGTGACTGAAGTCTGTTCTCTGATCCAAAAGCAGGGTGTTCCTGTTAATAGGTATACATCCAAATATAAGTAGATAGAAAGAGATATATATATGAACACATACTTAATATATACATACATATCATGTATACATCCATATACACACAAGGATTTATGAATATATGTATGTGTACATACATATATATGTATGTAGATAAAACTACAGGCTACCATATTAACAAAGTGCTACCTAAGATCTCACATAGCTTCAGGCTTAAGAGTTGGTACCAAGAGTTGCCTTAGGAAAGAAAAATAATTGCAGGCCCTGAAATATAAAAGGAATATAACAGAGTCTACTAGAGGAAGCAATTATGGAAATAATGAAAGTTTTGACCCATAGCAATAGGAAATTCCCCAATATCTGGCACTAATTTCTGGCTATTGAAATCAGAAATCACAAAAAAATAAAATTTTAAATTTTCCTGAGATGAATTAGGGTGAAGATGGTTGGGAGTTGTTTGAGTTGAACTGAAATTTGCACCCTGAAGTTTCTATATTCATACTTCCTTTCCTGGAGGCAGTGGTTTGTAGCCCATTTATGGTAACTAAATGAGTTGAGTGAAATAGTTACTACAAGTAGTGAAGAAGGAGGATAGAGAAGGAATACAAGCAAAAGGCTATTTTTTATGTTCCAAATAAAGTGGGTAACTGGTTTTTATGTCAATTCTAAAATAATAGTGCTGTCATATTTTAAGCCACATTACTCCACTACTAAACTATGTGTCCATACTTTCTGTTGTGGTTCTATCTTTGATATTAGTGAACACAAAATCAGGGACCTTATTAGAACCATAAATGTTGGGAACCACCCTGCCTGGTTTCAGAAGCTGTAACCACCCCCCGCCCCCATGACTAAGGCTGGATGAACGACCTTGGGACTGTAAGCCAGCAAGGAGACAAAAGCTTATTTCCCTGGCAGGAGCACTGCTTCTGCTCCTTTTACTTCATCCATAACTGGCCCCCAATGTTTGGTCAGTTAGCCAATGATGGGTAAGATTCCCCAAGCGGGGAATGACCTAAGACAGGCACAGTCACATGGGAGGTACAGCAAAAGGGGGTGATGGACCCTCACCCCTCAGCTTTGACAAAGCCTGAGTCCTCATTCTGTCTCCCAGAAGCCTCCTAATCTCTTGGCTGCCTTACTTCCCTTGCTCCACCTAAGCCTGAAACAATGACAGAGGGTGGTGCAGCCCTGTGCTAGAAACGGCAGGTTCCCTGGGTGATCAGGCCTAAGAAAGAATATGTAAAATCCTATGAAACCTGCTTTGTTTAGAATGCTCTCAGTTAAATGATAATGGTCCAAGCAAGAAGTAAGTTTGTTCCTCAAAGTTTTACAGCTCTTTAGCTATTTGACCCTAACTCAGAGTAGGCCCTCAGAGTTCTTTATTATCTATTGTTTGATCCTTACTGCCTGACACTGATTAATGAGCTTTATCTCTATTCCTGTGCAAATGAACCCAATGAAAGCCCATTGAGGAAAAGGCTCCTGGCCCTTCTCCTTTGAGAGATCGGCCACCTTTCCTCCCCAAGCAGATCATGTCTTGGTAGACTTATTCTCATCCATGGCAGTGGATGAGAATACAAACAAAAAAGACAGAACTTTAGGAATAGATGTTAACACAGGACTAATGGAGACGAAGTGAGAGACAGGTGTACATGTGCCCTGATACTTTAAACCTAGTGATGCTAATAAAGGTCTAATCCCCATTAAGGACTCATTTGGAGCATAGTCTTCCTGGACCTTGTGGCTAACCTTGGAGAGGACTAAAGTATGGATGATATAAAATTGAACAATGTTGTCCACCTTCCACAGGTCGGCTAGGTAGTTTAAGTCATTGAGCTAGTTTGGTGAAAACTGTTACACATGATTTATGGCATTCCCATACCTAATAGGAGAGAAAAATTACAATAATTTATAATGAATAAGAAATGAATGACCTCCTCATATCATTGTTAGCAACTATCTATTTTTCTTTACTACTGAAACTATGGTTGTCAGTCCTACTGAGGCAGAAGATAGTCAGGAGTGAGGAAACTCCAGAAGCACCCCAGGACTAAGGCAAGGATGGTGGTACAGGACAGAGACACTGTTCTAAGACCAGCCGTTCCCACCTTCTAGAAAAGCACTGAGTTGTGGTGAATCATGACTGCTCCTGTGTAGAAGATGCCACATGACCCCTGCTTCATTATAATAGTATTATAATAAATTAATATTGTTCTTCTTCCCCAGTATGCAATCAAGAAACATCATAGGAGACCACATGTGCAGTCTCCTGCATTAAAAGTAATACAACTACTTGTACATGCACAATAAAAGGCTGCCAAAATGAGCCAGGAAATATGCGCACTATAGGGAGAGAATCCCTCTGGCCACAGAGGGTCAATCTATGCTCAGAGTTGACCTGCTCCCATATTCCATGGAGTGTACTATCGCTTTCTCTGTTATAAACTCTCTCTCTCTCTCTGTTATAAACTCTCTGTGTATTCCATTCAATTCATTGTTTGTCACCACCAAGAACCTGGTTACCTATGGCCACCTGCAATACTACTCTATATAGTCTCTAACCCATGCTGCCTCATGCACTTTTTTAATTACTTTTTTAAAAATTGAATTTATTTTGGTGACATAGGTTCACAAAACCATAAAGGTTTCAAGTGTACAAATCAATAAAACATCTTCTGAAGACTGTATCATGCGCCCACCACCCCAAGCAAAGATTCTTTCTGTCTTCATTTCCCTCCTTTTGGCCACATTCACCTACCCTGAACCCCCTTCCCCTCTAGGTATTACCACACTGTAGTCTGTGTCTATGTGTTACGTGTGACTTTAAGGGACTGCATGGTCAGCAATTGCAGGATCCCTAAATGTACGTAATCATAGCTAACATCAGTAGAGGTTAATTACAGTTACACATAAAGCTTCTTTACAATCTAGCAGAGAATAAAACCAATTAGAACATTTTAATTATTGTGTAAATTGTAATTATCTAGTCAGAGTACTAGTCACTGTAAATAGGGTTGAACTAGTCTTCTAAAATAGGATTTTTGAAACAATATTTCATAAATAAAACTATGTAGCTTAAGTAAGGATCATACAACTTCAGCATCAATGATTTCAGCTAAAAATTCAGCTATTGTTTTAAATACAATGTAAAATAGGTAAAAAGAAAATAAACAGTTTGTTTCATCTTGTCTTATGGACTGTGGTGGACAAAATTAGTCCTTATTTATATTAGACTAATATTAGCTGTCCATTTTGCCCTTTTATATATTTATTTATTTTTAACACCAAAGCAACTCACATAAACATATAGTAATTAGAATATTGTCTATAAAACACATCAATTTACATGCTTCTCAAAAGGAAGGAATTTGTAAATATATTAGGTTTTTGTTAAATGTTTGATTTTAAAAAGAATAAGCACTGAGATTTAACAGTTACCTACAGAGAAAAAATAAATATAAGACATTTCAATTAAGGAATGTGTCAGAAAGATTCCTTAGGGAAAGCAAGAGATATTAAATTATTGATATTTACTAGAAGCTGTAGTGTAGTTTGAAGTAGAGAAGGAGGAGCTGGAACCAAGTTGGCATAATACGATTGACAATACTTGTAGGACTACATCATAGGGAATTCTGATAGCCAAATACAGTGCCTGTTTCTATGCCTAAGATGAAAACTTTTGGATAAAGGCTTCTAAATGATTTGTTGGGTCTCATGCCCCTTACATGCTCAGGGAAAAACAAATAGAATATGCGCTGTTGCCAGTTCAAATCTTTTTCCAGCTCCCAGCCCTTTTCTCTTGGAAAAATACTGCTGTGTTCAAGTATTAAAAGGACCCTCATGTTTGTCTAAGCTAATAGTGTCTATTTAGTTACCTATTATACCTGTGTCTATTATACCTGTGGTATAATTGGTTTAGGTATAGACATGGTAATTATGGTACATTGTAAAAACTGTTTGAATCCTAGTATGCGCACCTTTTATGTTATCTGGTTTTGTAGCACCTTCCAAAAAGAGGTATCTGTTTCTGGATCCCTTGAATCAAGGGTTAGCCAGGGAATTTGCTTTGGCAAGAGGTACAATGGTATTCATCATAAAAGCAGAGACATGAAACATACTTGTGTATTGGGCTTGCCATTTTTTGCTACTTTTTGAAATGGTGTGACCTCCTCTAGGTAAAATCCCCAAATAGCCTGCTGGAGGTCAGTGGCTTAGTGACTGTCTAAGTGACTTTGAAAGCCAGGCAATCATGTTGGTACGTACGCACAGGATCACAAACTACTAGCTGACAACCACATGAGTTAGATGCAAATCAGGTTTAGCCCAGCCCAAGTTGCTATCCTACACATTTTTTAACTAATAGATGGCTGTTGCTTTGACATACAAATTATTGGAGGTTTTTTGTTTTTTGTTTTTGTTTTTTTTTTCAGCAAAAGCCAACTGACACAATTGTACAATCTGTGTACTAAGATAAAATAAGAGAAGGCCCACAGAGAGGCTGAAAATACATGCTCACTTTTTTTTTTGCCTTAGATACAACTATATAATAACATGATATTTGAAGTTACTATGATGATGTGACAAATGAGCTGACATTTTGAACATGGTAGAAATTATGAAGAAATAATCATCCTTGATGCTGTTATTTTAACAATGACTTTTGGACTCTGAAGCTACTTGACACATGACTTAGGTGGAGTTGGAGCCTGAGAACCTGGGTGTGGTCTCTTTTGGAACACCTCTACTTAAGGAAAATAAATCGCCACAACTTTTCTTGGTTGCTTCAGAGTGGGTGAAAATAATTGGAGACATGAGGACTTCAGATGCATAAATATATGTCCACTGCAAGGTGTTTGCCAAAGTACAGAGATATATAAAGCTGTGAGCTAAAAAGCTATGCCAACAACCTTTAAATATATATAGTAAATATCTCAGACTCTCTGGGCTGAAAGAAAAATTCCACCAGACTAGTGATTTCCCTAGAATCAAGAATAAACTAAAGAGAGACTCAGTTTCACAAGACAACATTATTGGTAATCATTACATTATATTAAAATTAACATCTACTAAGCAAAAATGAAGCCATAAATAAAAGTGAAATGTTATTGAGGAGTTTCAATCATATTTCATTAATTAAAATAAGCATAATTGTACTGTGAATGTTAATGTTTTACATTTATTATTGAGAACTTATGGTAGCCTGAATAATGATCTTACCCCTAAAATCATCCATGCCCCAATTCCCATAAATTGTGAATGGGACTTTATATGGCAGAGAGAGAGAGAGAGAGAGGCTTTCCATGTGATTAAATTAAGGATCTTGAAATGAGAGATTTATCCTGAATTACATGGTGGTTCTGATGTAATCCTAGGGGTCCTTATAAAAGTGAAACAACTGATTAGAGAAATAGGGGTAGATGTGAACACAAACTCAGGGAGAGACTTGAAGATGTGCCACTTTTAGCTTTAAAGACAGAGAACTGGGTAAGCCAAAGCATGTTAGCAATGCACCTCTAGAAGCCAGAAAAGGCAAATAAAAATATTCCCCCCTCAGAACTTTCACAAGGAATAGCTTTGCCCTTAGTCCAGGGAAGATGCTGTAGGACCTCTGAAGTACGGAAGCGTAAACAATACATTTGTGTTGCTTAAGTCAACAGTTCGTGATAATTTCTTAACAGCAACAATAGGACAGAGATAAGGAATTTTAAACTCTTTTTTAATTTATATTGAATTTATTGGAATGATATTGGTTCACAAAACCATACTGGTTTCAAGCGTACAACTCAACAAAACATCATCTGCACACTGTATTATGCACCCATCGCCCAAAGCAAAGTTTCTTTCCACCCCCATTTATTCTCCCTTTGCTCACCTTTACCTTCATACCCCCCTTTTCTTCTGACTATCACCACACGGTTGTCTGTGTCTATATGACTATATATAGATATAAACATGTAAAGATTTATAGATATATAATGTTTTTTTGCTTAGTTCCTTCACCTTATTTCATCCACTCTCCCAATCTCCCTTCCAGCCAACAGCTGTCAGTCTGTTCCATGTATCCATGCCTCTGTTTCTATTTTGTCAGTTTATTTTGTTCATTAGAGTCCACATAGAAATGAAATCATATGAAATTTGTCTTTCTATGACTGGCTTATTTCACTCGGCAAAATAAACTACAGGTCAATACATGCTGTCACAAAAGATAAAATTTCTTTCTTTTTGCATCCAAATAGTACTCAGTCTATTGTGTAAATGTACCACAGCTTTATTATCTATTCACATACCAATGGATACTCAGGTTATTTCCAGATCTTGGCTATTGTAAATAACACTTCAATGTACATAAGGATGCATGCATTACTTTGAATTAGTGTTTCGGACTTCTTCGAATATATTCCCAGAAGTGGGATAGCTGGGTTAAACTCTTTTTAAAAGGATGAGCTTAAATGTTTAAATATCTACATGTATTTTATTGCTGTGTTTGATTTTGGATTTTTGTGGAACACAGTTTTAATTTATAATGTTGATTCTTTTTGTAATTTTACCTAATACACGTAGCATCTTAGTATGCTTCAATTATGGCATCTTTTATATGGAAATTATGAATCAAGCAAGTCCCATGGTACATTTTCATACTACCCCAGATTTCCTCAATGGAGGAGCATTATGAAACATCATCAGATATGGGTCAATAATATCTACCCAATTGCAAAATTGATCAGAAAACTAATGTCTACAAACTTTCATAATCTTGAGTAACAGAAGCTACATTTAGAATCTTGCAGGAAATATCATTGAAAATCAATGCAAATCAGAGTGGTTTCCACTGTAGTAGTGATTATCTGAACAACTTTTTAGATGGAAAATGGCTCTATGCAATGAAGGCACTAATGTAGGGCTTGGGATTTTACCACTAATGGAGATAATAAATCGATAATGTAATACAATTTACTACTCAGATTTTAAGATTTTTAATGCAAAAAAATGTTACTTAAATTATGAAACACACCAGCAGACTGTGCCATTTAGCCAGAGGATATAGAAAGAGTAAATAAGGCATCTCAAAATATTACAGTAAGTATTAAGAATTTACCTTCCTCCTAATTATTGTCAGATTATTTAATGAAAATTAAAAAAAGTAATAAGAGAGGTCATACTCCTCTTGAGAACACTCACTATTTTGGAAAATGAGAATTCCAGTGAAAGAGGTAAGGGGACTAAGAAGCACAAGTTGGTAGTTGCAAAGCAATCATAAGGAGGTAAAGCATATGAAATATAACCAATAATATTGCAACAACTATGTATGGTGCTCACTGGGTACTGGAAATATCAAGGGAATGCTGTGCAAAGTATATGACAGTTTAATCACTAAGCTGTACCCCTGAGACCTGTACTAAGGAAAATTGAAAAAAATGAGTATCATGAAGTATTCATAAAAATTTAATGTACTAACATATTGGAAAAAGTCTTCAAAATTATTCTTAAAAATTATTCAATCCATAATATTTCATTTTGATATTTACTTCAATATTTTTCCACAGTCATGTTTTCACTAAATATTCAACTGTCTTGCAAATACAGAGTGAAAGCCATCTGTTACATGGGTCTTCCTGATGAGAAAAAAGCCCAATAATTCCTGTTAGGCCTTAGCCAAAGAGAATGAGCTGGCCCTCTCTTTGCACCCTTGTGCTTTCCTCTAACTATCCATGTCTATTTGTTCAAGAAATACTAATTATCATGTGTAAGACACTAAGAGATGCTTAGAAAAAAGTAACAATAAGAGGAGGTGGAACATACAATGAGGTGAGCAGATGAATTAGAATGTAACCTGTCATTGCCATTCGTGGGAACAGGGATGGATCTTGAGAATATCATGCTAGGGGAAATAAGTCAGACAAAAAAGTTAAGAATCATATGATTTTACTCAAATGTGGGATATAAAACAGAAAATAACAAATGAACAATTAAGAAAAACAAACAAAAATTTGTAGACACAGAGAACAGTATGGTGGTCACTAGAAGGAAATGGGGTCAGGAAATAAGAAGGAGAGCAGCTCAAATACATGGTGATGGAAGATGATTCACCTTTGGGTGGTGGGCATCCAGTACAGTGTGAAGACTGTTCATCATGGAAATGTACACTTGAAACATAAAATCTTATTAAGCAATGTCACCCCAATAGATTTAACTTTTAAAAAATTGGAACCATATACTGGAAAATCCAAATGCAGTCTATTTCAGTGATGCAACCCTCTATGTAAAAACTGTTGTTACTTACATATGTCCTTTCTTTCTGAAATAACCTATAAATTAATGACTTTAGATATTAACTTATAAAAAATCAGTTAATAAATCAGTTCATTTTTTAAATGAACATTAAATAATTTTTCCTAAATATTGGACAATCTTCTTGCACTGGGGAATATAAATATTAACTAGAAAATGTTCTCATAAATACAATGTATCTTTCATATACAACAGCCTACTTTGCATACACTTTACACCAGGTTTCTGGGCCTAATAATCTTTTGTTACCAATTAATTCTGTAAAATTTCATCAGCTGCTTGATATGTTTTGATGTTGGTGATGTCAGACTATAAGAGTGTGAAACCCTTTCCAAAAAGGGAATTAATATTAATTAATGAAGCACAAGATATACAAAACAATAATTTTTGTTTTTTCAAGTATCATTATAAAATTTAATTAGTTTATGTTAATTCAGTGTAATGATGTTCAAAGAGGTGGTTTTATTTGCTCCTTCTTTCAGGCACAAAGATTACTACTTGTTTAAAGAAATGAGTAATGCAACAGGCATACACCACTCTGTTATAATTCACTGCTTGGGATAATCATGTGGCAGGTGCACGGTTCAGACCCCAATCATTGCCTTGCAGCTTTGAAAAGTGCAGTTACCTGAGGGCCATCAAATACAGGCTCCAACTTCAGGATCTGTGGTGCATTTCCATCAAATCCACACTCTTCTCAGGCAGATTACAGGATATAAAGAGACAAGAAAGGATAACAAAGCATGCAAATATTTCAACTATTTCTGATAGCATTATGACAATCTACATTTCTGAATAGTATTGCAAATACAAACAAATGAAAATGTCATTTGGGGGATACTTAATTTCCGAACCACTTTAACCAAGGCAACATAATAGTGCCCACTGTTTATATTACTGGTTAAAATATTTCTCAATTCTTACTAAAGCATCACATTTAAGTACAAAGGGCATTGTATTTAAGCATGTTGTTGGCCATCGAACTTGAAGGCATTCTGAAATTGGCTTTTGAAGGACATGAAATTAATGGACTATAAAGTTTGGCTTCAGAGAACTTTAATTTTACGAGAACAACAGTAAAGGTCATGTCATTTGTTTCTACATCCACCTTTTAGTCATGGCTGTATGGCTAAACTTGAAGGATATCAGTAGATACAGTGTCTACATTTTGAAGGAGACTGTCCTACTAAAAATAATTATACTATTATTAAAATATACGTCATTAAGAACAATAATGATAGGAAGCACTTTGTGTGGACCACCCCACTTATTTGAACTTTTCACTTTTGTCATCCCATTTAATTTCTAGAGAATTCCTGATGAATATAGTAGTACACACATCTTACATGTGAACAGAAATCACTTATTTTAATAGCTCAGGTAAATCCAATCACTTAAGTGGCAAAATCAGGATTCAAATCCAGGAATCAAAACATTATAGTTCTTTTCTTTATTATGATATATTGATTCTCAACACATTCATTTCAACAGAATATCTGCAGAGAGAGTTTTACACATGAACACTCAGTTGTATTCAAACATTACCCTTAGATTTTCATTTTGAGATTGCTTTCTGGACATCGACTTATGTTCCATGAGTAAATAACTTCTGTGTTTTCCAGGATGCGTTAGTCTGCAGGCTGGTTTGGTGTCCACTTCCCCCTTGGCCACATTGTTCTCCACCCCATCGCCCACTCACCGCCCCTTCAACCACCGTTGACATCTGTGAACATTTTAATCACCTAAGAATAAAACTTTCACAATGAACACCCATCCCCAATCAGAAAAGATATTTCTCCACTGAGTCAAAAAACAGAACAAAGCAAACAAACAAAAACAAACTTTCTCACACACCTTGTGTTACTGGCTGTAAGTAGACTAAAGACATGCTCCATGCTTGAATTCACGCAGCACGTACTTCCCTTAGAATTGCTCTGTTCCTCTCCTCCCACAAACACACAATGTTTTCCAAAGGAGCTGAAAACTAATTCATTACAGACAATATTCGCTTAATACACATTTTGGAAATATGTATGTAAGAAAAAGGGTTGACAAAGTAAAACATTTATGTCAGGAAGTATACTGTTACAATTATGAGAAGCAAATTAGAAACTGATTAAGCAAATAGAAGCAATATATTTTATTTATTTTCCATATTAATAGGCTATTATCTCAGGAACTGACTTTGCAAAAAGAATATGTATCTTTCATGTTTAATTTTGGATATTAATGTAGTCCCAGTCCCAGTGGATATATGGAGCATATCAAATCTAGAGATACACAATTTTTGTTTTCCCAAGCCTTTGTATTATATTTTCTTACAGGCAAATGCATATTGAAATAACTCTTTAAAATTATTAATTATCCTGAGAGAAAAAGTGTTTTTCCTAAAGGGTATTTAGTAATGAAATTAAAATGAATGTAAAATTTAAATTATTTTTTCCTCACTACATTTAGCAGAAATATTATATAGAATCAGAAGACAAACAGATTTTTTTCCCTCTGCTGGGAGGGAGAAACACTGATTCAGAATAAGATAATCAAAATAAAAGTTTACAATTATAAGGACTTCACAGAGGTACTTTGTAAAATTTAGGAGGCAAGTTGACATGTATGGTTACATGATACCATACATGTATCACAGCATGATTTAAAATGCAGCATCAATTGAAAATTACTATATGTGCAAAACATACTGAAGATATTTTGTTCAAGCCTTTACTTTGCTCAACCTAGAATATTTTTTTATAATTTCACATTTAAAAGACAAAATACAACATAGTTATGTGAACCTAATGTAAACCTAAACATTGCTTATAGTATTTAAATTCCTTGAACGAATGTTAGTACATTTTCAGATTGTAAACCCAAGTTGTAATAAAGCCTTTACTGAAACTTCCTTACTCAGTTCAAGTGCCTAGTATCTGCTGAAAGATAGAATATATAGTGGATAATATCTAAAGTACATACTTGCACTTCATCCCTGCATCAGTCATTAAAGCAGCTTTTTCAATTAAGAACATCAAATCTGATACCTCTTCAGAATTCCATAGACAGCTGAGTAATTGAGATGAGGATAATGGCTACCAAACCTTGGGGTGCACAGGAACAAATTGTTTGTGCTAGATAACATGTCTGAAGCAACAAAAGCAACAATCTTTTCTGATTTTATCTTTGAAGATGATCATAACTGTAAAAATTAGTAGAAAATGTTGTTTCTAAATGTTAACACTTATATTCTTACATAATAATAGATGAACACACAAATAATGATGATAGCCAGCTAGTCAATTCACAGTGAATTAGGTTGTTTAATTCTATTTTGAAGTCATTTCATTGACTCTTTGATGAAGTTGTGAATGCTGTGAGTAGTGTAATATTGCTCATCCAAATAAAACCAATATACCATTTAGAATAAGGTATAACTGTCGAAGATGCTTTCAGTGCCCTGGCTTATTACCTCAGCACACACAGTCTTTTATAGACCAGAGCTTTTTACTGTGAACGCTTACACCTCGTTACATAAGGGTTTTTCCACCAGATAATTCTCTGCCTTTTCCCCTAACAGGACATAAATGCTAGAATTTACCAGCCTATTAACAGTGCTCAAAAATGGAGGAAATTTATGCCTCTCAGAAGACTTCTCTAAGACAGGGTCACTACTCTGTCCCAGAGGTCCCCACTGTAATTGAGCTCCAATCCCTCAAACTATTATTAACACTTCCTTCTAATCCTTGTCTTCCTGACTCCTCTGACTGGTAGTTCTCATAATTGCTTCTCAAAAAATGACTTACATTAAAATTCAGTCTCAGTCTCCTTTTGGGTCAGATCAACTTAGAAAACGTGTTTATGAACTTGATGGTTTTCTTACCATAAGTAGTTAACTAATTAGCTAGTTACTACTAGGAAGGAAGCAAATGAAATAAAACATTACTAAGCATAATCAGCTGGGAGTGTAAGTTTGTTTCGCCAGGAAGCTAAAGCTTCACACTCCACTCCAGAGGATCACAGCATGTCCATGCCAATGATTAACACCTCTTCCTTTCCCCTCTGGGGTACCAGATTGCTGGGGGAGCAGGGGAAGGCAAGTGCATGTGCAATAGAACTCAAAATGGTGCAAGTGTCAGTGCTTGATCATAGGGACCTGTCAGTATAACCTGGAATAGGGATCATTTGGCTAGGGGGTGGGTCCATCAGAAGTCCATAAAAGCTTGGGAAGTTGATTGGTTATTTTGAAAAATTACTGGATCTGTCCCAAACCCAGGATAATATAATCCAGTTTAACTAAGAAGCTCGCTCTCTCCCTCTCTCTCTCTCTCTCTCTCCCCCTCTCTCTCTCTCTAGCATGCACCTACCCCATTTGTTCACAAATTCTCTCCACAGTCACCGTGTAGGTCTAGCAGCTCTGTGGCTGACAGCCACATGGACTCCAAATGCAGGCCTGGGTACCATACCATAGCTGGGTACAGTACCATAGCTGGGAATAACACTAAGCTACTTGCACAGGAACTGAAACTTTTAGAAGCCATGTGCAGGCTTCAAAGGACCAAGTTTTAAAATTTTGAAACAAAAACTTTAAACACAAGCTTTTGTTTTGGCCTTGCTGAAGACATGATTGGACTTTTTCCATTGCAGGACAGACAGAGATGGGTCACATTGGCAGCCTTCTATTTCTACCTGAACAAGCCATGCTGCACCACAGTCTCCCACGTGCAGGTCCATGGAATGCTTTTCTCAGGATCCCATGATGGAACACTGCCATTTCCACTGGCAACAGTCTCATAATAAACTCTGTTCTCAAGAAAAAAAATTAGCTAACTTTTACATTTGAAGTTCATATTCAACCTGTCAAAATCTTTTTCCGTATTTTTAATAAAAAATAAGATTTTCTTTTTCTGTCTTAGAAAAGTAGCTTTTAAATCTTTACTTTTGATATGTACTTTCACAACCTTGATTTTTTAAATTAAACTTTTTTTGTTCAAAGAAGGGAGTTAAGATGATTTTGATTAAGCACTCTAATTACTAATTGTTCTGGGCTATTTAGTAAATTCTGAGACTAGTGAAACATTTTTTAAATAAATCAAAGGTTATCATTGATCTAGTACTAATATTTCTTACATTTTTATTCAATTCATTTCTGAGAGAGCTGTGTTCAAATTTCTCCCTAAAAGTATGCTAGATATTGGATTCATATATTTTGAGAATAACTTTTTTTGGAGATAAGACTTGAACTTAAAAAGACATCTCTGTCAATCTTTGTGCATCCAATATTCTTGCTTTGTTTTGTTTTGTACTGTTTTGCTATTAGAGAATTTTGTTCTGATTTTTAAATTGCTACTCATATATTTAATAACTACCACAACATATTCTTCCATTTATTTTAGACCCCTCTGTATCAACATATCTTGGGGATGCTCTTGTACACATAATTAAGCTTGATTTCCTTTTTCCTTTTACTTAACCTGTGACTTTGCTGAGCAATTTACTGTCAATTGGATTGCAATATTTCAGTTGTCCTCACTTCTACTGATGTTAACACATTCAGTTTATTCACAATGTTGATGTTCAATTTTATCTGGTTTAAATTTACTTGTATTAACATTTCTCAGAAATCACTGGGTCCCTTTACGTTGGAAATTCATAGCATACTAAAGTTCTGAAAATATATGATCAAATTTACCTTCAAAGATTCATATCTATAACTGAAAACAATCTATTTTTTTAAAGAATTTAAAGGGTGAGCAGAGTGATAAATTGAAGAGCTTGGAGTGCTGCTTCTCAAAGCTGGCAATTGCTCAAGCTGACTCAGATCAAAGTCCAACTGGTGTGACGAAGCCTGATTGGGTCTGAAAAGTGGAATCCCTGGGAAAGTGATGAGAGAGAAAAGGAGAAGTTGTGATTGACAGTGAAACAGATGAAACATGTTTTCCAACTCCAAATAAAAGGAAAGTAAAAACACAGCAATATATACAATCGTAGCCAGTGGAGCAGTTTCCTATTTCAGGAAACTTTTCATGATTAGAAAATACACTCCTGATGAGATTATTGATATAGTTGCCAACTTCCAGCAAAAGGCCAGGGAAAGTATCCCAGCATGGTTAAGGGGCCAGTGGATGGACACTAAGGGCAGGGATGATGGCATTTCTCTGGCTGGTCAGAAAGCAAAGAAAATGGGCAGTGTCTGCACACACCCTCTCTCTGGCACTGCCTGTGTGGCACTAGGGGGATTTAAGGTACTGATTTCCTTATAGATTGGATTATTTTAGCCTTCAAAAAGCCTTGGCCAACCAAGAAGGTTCTCCCTGGGCTCAGGGGACCCTGGAAATTTATAAAGGAGGTACAACAAACTCTTACAGAGTTAGGAATGAGACAAGTATCTACTCCTGATCTCAGAAGGTCCTGACCAAGCCCTGTTCACTACAAGAGTGAAAGTCAAGGCATTCCAGTCCACTCCCAGCACTGGGTATAAGACACTGATATCTGTGTTGAACCCAGTCATGAGTCTAGACATTTATGGTACGGGAGCTGAGTGCTCACTGAAGCAGGTTGGTGTTTGTTTGAAAGAACTTAGGAAGTTGTAAAGCATGAACCAAGACCAGACATTCATATAGAAAAGTCATGGTTAACAATTTGAGTGGGCCCATAAATTCAGTGGGACAAAGTCTCCAAGGATCTCCAAGGTGAGACAAAAAATGTTAGCCAGGCTGATGGAGTCTTGGATATGTTACCCATCTACTGCCTCTGTGGCTCTGAAAGGGGGAAGCTTCAGAAAAGAGACAATGGTCTCCGCCCACCTTTCTGTCTCAGAGAAAGTTATCCCCCAGCTCTTGCCTTGATATCAGACATTTCAATTCCTCTGTGTATGCCACGAGTACCTTTCAAGCTGCTACCCCAGTGCTGGAGTTGAAAGGGAGTGAATCTGAGTAAGCCCAATTTGGGTTCTTTAAGAGGAACTTCTTGGGACTCCACAAGTTTCTTCCACTGACTCAATCCCTACTGGTTTTTGGAACCAGGACTTATGTGGATTTATCTTCCTGGCTCTGGAAGCATGGGCTGGAGGACTGTTGTGGGACTGGGACTCCTCACCACCAAGATATCCTTCCCAAATTTTTAGCCATCACATGTTGGTGTGGGACCAGCCTGTTCCATGTCTTTGACCCTCCTACCAGTCTAGATGAATGTAGTTTCTTTAATTCCATAATTGTCAGACTTCCATTCAGGCCTGGCACTAGCAGCAGCCAATCTAGATTCACAGCTTGGCTTTGTCTTGCAGTGTCCAAGCTCAGCACGAGTAGCATCCTGCTCAGATTCCTTTATACCCCAGGCAGGGTGGCCTTAGGCAGAACACAGGTGGGAGCTGACCTTGGCCTGCAACACCCAGGAAATCTCAGATACTGCATATCCAGTGGACAACTACTAAACACATCAGAGTACCACCCCACCTCTGCACAACTGATCCTCTGTGGAGAGTGGGAGGTGGTGGCCAGTGGTCACAGCCTATCCTTGCAGCTGACTGGCCTGGGTAAATCCCTCCCATTGACCTTCCAACAGCAACCAAGGCTCAACTACAAGAGAAGGATGCATTCAACCCACACAAAGGGCATACCTCGAGTACTCAGCTTGGGTGATAGGGGAGGCTGTGTCACTGGACCCTATAGGACACCTACTACATTAGGCCACACTACCAAGACAGGGAATCATAACAGCTCTACCTAGTACATAGAAACAAACACTGGGAGCCTGCCAAAATGAGGAGACAGAGAGCTTCAAAGACAAGAATAAACTAAAGAAGTTCATCATCACCAAACAATTATTATATGAAATGTTAAAGGGACTAATTTCAAAAAAAGAGGAAGATCAAAACCATAAACAATAAAATAGCAATAAATACATATCTATCAATAATTGAATCTAAATAACAAACTAAGCAAACAAGAAAAACAGAGACAGAATCACAGAGAGCATTTTTATCATTGCCAGATGGAAGGGGGCTGTGGGAGAATGGGTGAACTGGTGAGGGTATTAAACAGTACAGATAGTTAATTATAGAATAACCACAGGGATATAAAGTACAGTACAGGTACAAGAGTAGCCAAAGACCTTATACTCATAACCCAAGGTCATGAACAATGATGTGGGGATTTCCTGAGGTAGTGGGGGGTGCTGGGTAGAGAGGGGGAAAGGGGGGGAATTAGGAAAACTGTAGTAGCATAATCAGTAAAATATAATTAAAAATAAATAAATTTAGGGGAATGCCAAAAAACTTGGTTATCTAGATAAATTGTATTTTAATATAATATGCTTATTTTTAAACCAATTTTTCTTTTTTTTAAGATTTTATTTATTTATTTTTAGAAAGAGAGGACGGAAAGGAGAAAGAAAGGGAGAGAAACATCAATATGTGTTTGCCTCTCATGCATCTCCCCTACAGGGGATCTGGCCCACAACCCAGGCATGTGCCCTGATAGGGAATCAAACCTGTGACCCTTAGGTTCGCAGGCTGGCACTCAATCCAGAGCCATATTAGTGAGCATTAATACAATAATTTTAAAAGTCAAAATTCATGCAAGAAGTCCTTGATGAATAAGGTACAAACAAATTTAAATAAAGATCTGATCAGACTCTGAAAAAAAAGACATTTATGATGCTGAGTGGTTATTGCTGATCATAGGAAAACTGAAAAATTATCAGATAAATACAGGGTATAGGAAAGGTCCAGGACAGAGAAAAAAACTCAAGAAAACCAAAGGCTATCCCAATGACTATTAAGGTTCCAGTAACATTAACCCAGAAGCAAATGTAGTTTGACTTCCTTGTTGCCAGGATTCCACCTCAAAAGATAGACAGGGAACTCAACATTATGTTACTCAACCTATGGAAATCTTTGAAACCTGAATAACAGTTCAGATCTATCTCTACCATTCCTGATGCTCTGTCTGATTCAGCATAAGAAAAGCCTCAGAAATATAGGCCTACTTGGGGTAGGTGCCTCCCATGCTCCGGCTATGGGATGAAAGCCAAAATTGCCTTCAGGTGAGGTCTGTTGGAAACAATGAAGACTATTCCCTTTTTCATCAGAAACAAAAGGTGTTGGTTCTGCTTGGTACTAGAGCTAACTATTCTCTTATATATGGTAACCCTGAGAAGTTTTCTGCCTTCCCTCAGCACCACCAGTGACTACAGTGGGTAAGCAGTTATGGTCAGGAAGTTAGTTCCCTTTGACATTGCTAATCGGGTATCCTCCCTCAAACGAATATGAGATTTTTAAACTTTCCAATGCCTGAGAATATATTACACATTGGTATCCTGCAAGGCCAAACCCTGCAAACCTCTATCAGTGAATACCACCTCCAGGTTAAAGTAATATGATGAGTGCTGAGGGGAAATAAGAGAACATATCCAAGGTACACCAAAAAGGTATTAGAGACGCTGCTCATAGTGCTTTCAACAACCCAATGCAGCCAATAAAAAAGCCTGATGGCCCATGGTGGATGACAATGGAATATCGAGAACTGAACAAGGTAGTGCCCCCGTCCATGTGTCTGTGCTCCACATTGCTACCATCTTAGACACCTTGGCCATGGCCTTAGGAGGGTACCATGCTTTGTTGGACTTCTATCCCCTGAGTGACAAGATCAATTTGTCTTCATGTGTGAGGGGCAAAAATATGCATTCAAGTGCTTCCCCAAGGCTATCTGCATAGCCTGCAATATATCATGGATGGTGACCCAAAGTCTGTTCCTGTTCTGCTTCCCTACATCAGTAAAATGGTCCATTACACCGATGATATAATGTCAACATGTGGAGAGTTGCCTCAGCTGCAGGACACTCTGCTGAAACATCTTTGAGGGGGAGAGAATGACATGTGAACCCACAGCAAACTCAAGGACAGGCACCACTGAAATATTTTTGGGAGGCATTTTTTTGGGTAAGAGCCATGTTGTCCCAGAAGCTGTGATTGATAAGATGGATGCCTCCTGAGCTCTTAAAAATGTGAGAGGGGTTCAAGTCTTTGTAGAGATTTCGAGGTTTTAGAAGACTTTTACTCCCCACCTGCCACAGCACCTGCATTCCTCACACCCCCTGGTAAAGGAAGGGCACATGTGACACTGGGGAACAGAGCAGCAAGCCACCACCGAGAAGGCTAACATGTCAAACATTATGAAAGCAGATTAAAGCTTTGTCCATCTCCCAAGGGCTACCATTTGAGTTAAACATGTCTGTGACTCTAAAGAGTATGAGTTGGACACTGACACAGACAACAGATGGGAAGAATTCCCCTAGGAGTCTGGTCCCAGCTCTGAAAGGGGACAGAAACCTGATACACCTCCATCAAGCAACAGTTCCTGCAGTGTGCACAGCACTCCTCCAGGAATAACCTTTCACAAAGGAACAAACGTACCTTAGTAAGAACTTCCTTTCCTTTCAATGGCTGAGTTAAAATAAGTTCCATTGACCCACCTCTGCTAGAGCTCAAATGTCCACTTGGACGACGTGACATGCCTGTTTGCAGCAGAGGAACATGTTGTAGCACTGACTCTGGAAATGCCAGTGATACCAGGTCTTGGTGGAGTATGTCCATCCTTCAACTGACCCCTCCCTGGTCCCTGGTACAACCCCTGCAGCCTGTAAAGAAGTAGTGGGGAAAATTCCCTCTGGTAGCTGATATTCAGATGAGTCCAGTCAGGACATCCCACCTACAGGCTTCAATCACAATTTAGCCCAACACTGACATCATCTGGATGGAAATAGGAATGAACTGCAGCAACCAGTGGGCTGAACTCAGAGCACCTTGGCTGGTGGTCACTCATGAGCCATGGCCATCCACCCTTTGCACTGACAGTTGAGCTGTTCTGAAGAAATTCATAGAAAACTGAGGGATAGATGGCTGTGAATAAGCCCTTGTAGGGTTACAGTACGTGGAAAGTCATTTGGGTTCACTTGGAACAGTCTGAGGTGGTCCTCACTGTTTCCCACTTCCCAGCTCTTAAGGCGCTGGACACTCTGGCCATCAGGAAGCTGCTACCCTTCCTGGGTATAAGCCCTAGCAGTTGACCCTTTGGTAGACACAGCAGATTGGAACATGGAAGGAGAGGCAACCTTACCATCTGGGTGGGATGATGCATTGCCAAAGGTGCCAGATTGCTTGACACCTTTGACACCTTTGACATTGCTTGACAGATTGCTTGAAATACAGTGATTTGGTTAATGCAGTAACAGCATGTCCTGCACGTTCTAAACAATGCCCAAGGCAACCACCAAAGAAGTCTGGGTCCTTTCATCAGAGTTGCCAACCAGTAAAGTATTGGCAGATTGATTATACTGGCCATGGTCCTCTGAGTGAGGATTCTAAATATGCCTTCACTTGTATGGGCACTGCATGTGGCCTAATCCAAGGCTTCCCTGTCATTGCACGAACCAGGCTATCGCCATTAGAGAATTAGAGAAGTTCAGTACCATGTACAAATACCTTAGTTGAATAGAAAATAATTAGAGGTCACATTTCAAAGGCCATGATATTCAAGATGGGGGCAAAAGCATATGACATTGACTAGAGGCTGCATAACCCACAAGCAACAGGG
Source organism: Phyllostomus discolor (assembly GCF_004126475.2). Taxonomy (NCBI): domain Eukaryota; kingdom Metazoa; phylum Chordata; class Mammalia; order Chiroptera; family Phyllostomidae; genus Phyllostomus; species Phyllostomus discolor. The sequence goes on from NC_040906.2 coordinate 34,397,852, forward strand.
TTAAGAGAAAGAAAAATGTGGGCTGTTAAAGCAGCAGATTAAATTACTAACAGGTAAAACCATCTTGCCCAGTGGATTATGATACTGTCCCAGACTTGAATACATTTGAATGATCAACCACTGGGGACTGATGCTCTGTATGCCGGATTGGGGAATCCTGTGGAGATACTCAATACCATTACAAGTATGGCAGTTGTGGGAAACAGCCCTGTCTGTTGGTGTTGATCTCACCATGGATCACAACCCATCACACCTGAAAAAGGTGTTATCTACTGGCATCTGCAAGGGCAAGTCTCACCAGGATCAGAAAGTTACTTCACACCCTGGGTGAAGGGAAGCTACTCAAACTCCACTGGGGTCCCTGGTCCAGCTGCAAACAGGACCTGCTGAAATGTGCGGTGCCTGGAATGGAATGTGCCCCACTGAAAGAGGGAAGAAGGTGCATGACCTGGTCTGGCATACCCTTCCTTAAGTCTCTTTACATATGATGGTGCTGCCTTCCTCTGTCAACATGTACGGTATTTACCACCAGGTTAAGTTCCTAAAGCTGTCAACCTCCCTCTACCCAGGCCAGATGGGCATGTTCTGTTTTCCACTGGTACATTCATTTGGACAGCATCTTGTTGTCCTCCATTGGCCGGGAGGATATTACAACATGCAATAAAGCCCTTACTAAATTCACCCAATGATCCTTCAATGACAGCCAGCAATGACTGAATTTACCGAATACTGAAATATCTCTAATGAGAAAAGCTCTTCTCCAAAATGGGATGTCTTTGCACATTACTCCTGCCCCACAAAAGGCACCTGTGCCATTATCCAAACAGAATGTTGTTTGTTCATACCTCGTGGGTCTGCTGATGTATCATCTCTGTTAAATCACATGAGAGCACCTGTGAATGCCCTGAGTAATACAACCCCCAGCCTAGGGATTTAATAAATCAGTGGTTTGGATCGTGTGGCTATGGTGTGAAAAATATTGTTACTTATTTTGGGAATTTTTATCTCAATCTTCGTTTTCTCTGGTATGTGCCTATGTTGTTGCTATGGTATCTGTCTCTAATGTAGCCAGATAACCACAAAACAGGCCAATTTGATGCTTATAAGATTATAAGAGCACATCAGGAAGGGTGGAATATTAGAGGCAATGAGAAGACCTAGGAACGGGTTGACTTGTGAGCTAGACCAAGCTTTTGGAGACTATTGTATTCCCACCCCAGACATTGGGATCTAAGTTCTGCCCACTGCTTTCACAGTGAGAGCTACTTTTAGGATGCAGCTATTAACCATCTGGATGGTATACATGACTGAACCCTATTAGGCCTCTATATCAATTTTTAAGAATCAGGGGGTGGATACAGAGATTTACTCATCTTACAGCATGGAAGAGTAGCCTCAGATGGAAATTCTTTGCTTGCTAAAACTGCCACCTACCAATCTGGAGTGGTCTGCCCTCTATGCACAAAGACTGATTGGCAAACCAATATATAGTTGTTGTAATATTTTAAAATACTTAATTTTATAGCATTTTGATAATGCATCAAAAAGCAAAATAGTTGTTGAAAATCCAAATATTCCACACATGATTGATAATTTACAATAGTATTCTGTATTGAAGACACATCTCCAAAGGCATTAAAATGTATGTCACTGTGCCCAAGGTTGGAGACTTTCCTTTTTGGATGCCATTATGTCTTAATTTATTCTTATAAATTTTAATTGTATGTTTGTATGCTAAATGACCTGGAAAAAATGAGAAAGTTGATTACCAAATATACAATGTTTGTTTTGTGGGCATAAAAGACCACGTGTTTTATGCTAAGTTAATTAATCCTTACCTAAAACATACACAGTGCCCTAGTATTTAATGTACTGGAAAAATATACTTAGCATTTTGTCACCATCCTGTACTACTGAGAAGTAACATTGTACTCCGGTGTTGTACTAACAAGTAACTAGACAGCTTCACCAGAAATAGAGGATCATCCTTCCTAGCTTTATTTTTCAAATGGGAATTAATTCTTAGGGAAGAACTGGCTTAGATTTGCATTTGCTCTTGTTCTTTCTGCTTTAGTAGTCTACAATAGAACTCATGATTGATTTTTGTATTTTAAAGAATCAGTATAATAACAAAAAGAATTAACAAACAAATCATTAGAAACAAAATATTGAATTTATAGGCAGTAGCATTGCTAACAATCTCATTTGTGGAAAGCACTTATATAATGTTTTCATTTATGTTTTTATGAACTTGACAGAATACTGATGCTGTCCCTTAGCTAAAAAGACAGAACTAATTGTTTTGCATTAACTATCTTGGCTGAAGGGTGAAAAGCTAAAACCCAATTTATCCAGTAATTGCTACATTTGTAAAAAACAGCATCAAAGCTTTGATGTGTTTTACTATAACCTCTTGGGAAGGCTCATGTCTAATTTTTATGCTGATATGGCTCATAATATAGTCCTCTGACTCTTCTATTTGCTCTTGCAATTTTAAGGTTTCTTATTCCATTGTGAATATTCCTTAGAACTAAGATTAGCTTAACTGAGCTTCCTTTGAAAACTTGCCTACCCATCAAATATGTCAAGCCTAATGCATTCAGTAGCCAAAGAAAATCAATGAACAGCACACTTTTCTGCTTCCTGCAATGATCAATAGGATTCACATAATGGGTGGAAAATTTTTAATAGTGACAACTCAGAATCTTCTTAGCATAAATCTCCCCTGCATTATAACCTCTCCATTTCCCACTTGCTGCATTTGCGGGCATTGAGTAATATCTATGTAGAAGATATATCATTAAAAGTAATACAATTAGAACTTCACACTTCAATGGTAATGAGTTTAGATCCCTAAGGCCTATTTTCTAGATGCGAAGTCCTTTATATTTTGCATTTGAAATCTACAAATTAAAGATATTCTGTTAGAGTGTGAAAACATTTGAATGCAACTTCATTCAAATATGTGTATTGAGGAAAGTAGACATCGCTTTGATTTCTTTCTAAATTAATATTATGAAGTCATACTGGGGATGTTTAAAACTAAAATTAAATTTCATCTTTTATTTTCTTTTATTTTTTAAGATGTTATGTATTATATGTCCCTGAGGTAAAGAATAAATGGAATCACAATTTTAATTTTCAATAGTGAGGTTTGGAGAAATGTTATAAAACACTACAATAAAAGTAAAAATAAATTATTGAGAATTTAGGCTTTTGGTCACAAATTTGTTATCTATAAGCCTATTCATTAATTGATAAAGCAATTCCCAAAACAATAATCAATTGCTTCTATGTGACTTGTACTATGTTAGCTGTGTTAGGCACTTAGGCATACAGAGACAAAATACAGTTCTCACCTTTGAGAAGTTAGTAATGTACTTACATATGTGGAGAATTTCAATTTAGTGAGGCAAACTTAAGTGTGTATGTGTGTGCATTGATATCCAAAAATATGTATGGATATCAAATATGTACCAAACAAGGAAATAAAACATGGTTTTAAAACTATGTTTAAAATCATATTTCATGAGCATTAAAGAATCCTTATACTCAGTGGTACATTTACATATAAAAGTTATTTGCTTTGTGAGTAGGACAGGTTTATATTTTCCTCATCTTGTATCAAGCACTTGCATGGTATATGGCATGCTGTGTTTGTGTGTTGTATGTGTGATTGCTCTGTTTTTGTTCTCTTTGTTTCCTTATTAATCTTTCCTGATTTTGTTGGATCATATCATAATCATTAACTTGTAATATATTCCATTTCTTACAATTTTCTACTCTACTTTCCTCATGATGAAAATAAGTACTCCCAAATAGCTTAGCTTATAATTTCTTTCCTGAAATATAATTTATAAAACTTTTTATGCTGTTTTATGTTTTAGAATTAATTGTTCACATTACTCTTCTTGTTCATATATATCTTAGATTATATAGTTATTTTCTAGACCACTTAATATCAAAATTATTTCAATATTGAATGCAAATATGTACTCAGAACAATTATAGATGTCATATATTATTCATTGTGTAATGTCTTTCAAATTTGATATTTAACCTGAATATCCATGAGCTAATAAGGCCAACATCTTTTAGAATATATTTGATACTAAGGTATATCTTTAGTGTAATAAACATACTTTGTTATTTCATAAATACACACACACAGATTTTGGCACAAATAACACCCCTTTTATTACAAAATCATTAGTATGTAATTCTATAACATAACAATATCACACTCAAGCACACCAAATAACACTTTAGGTGAAATATTCAAATTCCTGTCCATCTCGTGTGAGACATTCACCTACCCTACCAACCACATTCAAGCAGGCGTTACTTCTGACGGACCCTGTATATAACTATGAAATATATATATATATTTATAAAATAAAAATGCATTATATTTTTTAATATTTAAGATTTCTCATGCTCTATTAATGACATTAAAGAAACACCCTATTTTTAAAAATAGCTGATACTCAAAAGTAGACTGCCAATATGTGGATTTTATTGAATAATTATTATATCAATTCATGTTTTAAACTTCAAAGCAATGTATTGTCCTCTTTTGGAGAATATTTTAGCAGTACATTTATATATCTTGTAATACAACCACTGTAGCAATTCTTTCCTCTGCCAGAATGTGGATCTAAGAGAGAATGTCTATTTTGAAATATTCGCTTAGTAGTTCCCTGTGATTCTCAATATATAAAGAATGTACAAGTGTAGTTACATATACACCTCTATAAATGTTGTCATAAATATTTTATTAATGCTTCTTTTATTTTATTTTCTGTTATGTAAATATTTTTCTGCAAATAAGACTCAAATGCCTAAGCTATATAAATATCTTTAAGTCAAGTTACCTATGAACAAGTTAGCTAAATCTTCCATATAAGCTAAAAAACCCAAATGTTAAAATACTGCAGTAGATTTTTTTTTTTGGGGGGGGGGTTTCTATGTAAGAAAGTAGGAACAAAAATTACTGCCTTTCATGAGAATAAATCAGAGTAAATATGTGCCCAATACAGTCCCTCCTGCCTTGTGTCACCTCAAGTTAGCTTCTGTCACTGGTACTGAATATTCTTTACAACACAGCATTCCTCAGAGTTTCTACTCAAAACCCCTCCCTGAGGGACAGGAGCCTTACAGAAGCTCTCTGAGCAGCACACGCCTTTGTTTCTCATCCTAGATTATTGGAATGTAAAGCGTAACTGTGGGATTGCATTCTAAGTTCAGGAAATTTACCGTTATTAGCAAAGATAAAAAACATTCCCCTGCCTTCTCACATAGTGTATATCTTGTCACCCAGATATTTCAATATCTTATAATTTCCATGAATTATGAAGCCATAGACTTCTTCTTTGGCCTTTTTATATAATGCATCTAATTCACTAGTTATTCAATTCTCCTCTTTTATGGCTTCAGTAACCTGTGGGGATAGAAAGAGTTGCCAACCAATCCTACTGAAAGGTCAAAGCTGTAAAAAAATTCTACTAAATTTCTAAGAATATTTTAGGTACTATATTCCACCACTGCCAAATATCCAGATGATAGAAATAATAAAAGCAGTTAATTCTTGTCTTAACAATTCAAATGACAAGTAATCATTGAAGGTTTAATTCTTCTAAATCCACAAATTTTCATGAAGCTATAAAAGTCCTTTTAGAACACTGTTTCTTAATCATATTTGTTCTCACATCTATTGTATTCCTATAATCTCTTAATTGAATTGAGAATAATATTTAACAAAATTTAATCTATATTTTTATCTAAGAAAATAATAACATTTATTAAAATAGTTTAACCTTGGCTTTCTATAGCTTCAGTAACTTTACCTACAAAAGTAGCAATTTTAAGTTATATTTTAAACGCTTTTCATCTCTGAAATTCATAACACTTTTTATTCTTGAAGTAAGCTCACTGTGTCCCTGAAATCAACTTATGAAATAATGGATAGATATTTTTGTATCCTCTTTTATGTTGACTATATCTTTGCCCAAATTACACATTTCCTTTCAACAATTCCTGGCCTTGGAGCCAACCCAGGAGTCTGGGCAGATGGACTAGTCTCCACCATCACTTGCGAATAATTTGTGCTCTGTTTCCCATGTCCCAGTGCCCTGGAAGCCCCTGTAGTTTATACTTCTTGTGCTTTCCAAAGTGTCACTTCTCCAATCTGATTCACTAATATAAGGAAATATATAAATGAATGTAGGGCAAACTCCTTATATATCAGTGATGTTTATTCATCATTATTTTGACTTCTTAAATAAAATAATTCTACCTTTATTTTCAGCAATGTGGAATGGTTAAACTGTTGTTTACTTCATGTCTTGGAAGAAGTATAGTAAAAGGAAAGATATTTATTATATATAAGGAAATCCAGAAGAGTTTTCTAAATCTTACCTTATAGTGTCCTATCACTATTCACAAGGCTCCTAGAGACAACCTGGGTTTATACCTTTTATAGACCAATTGGCAACTGCTAATTCTTTCTGTGCTTTTTTCATAACTGAAAGCATTCTTGTTTAAAAGACAATATATGTTATTCTGCCCCTTAAAGCATTTATAGACAGTCCTGCTTAAAATTCTGGGAGCCATCACCCAGACTAAGATCAAAAAAATTAATCTCTCAGTAAAGTCCATGTGCAAAGAGATTTCTATTTTTTTAATTCACCATCAAATAGATATAAATTGTTTGTCATAATGATAAGCTTCCTATTATAAATTTCATATCAATACACACATGGTGTTGCATTACTTATCCTGATGAAAATAACAAATTTCTCACTGTAAATATCTGAAGTGCAAATGGAAACAAACTTTATTAAAGAGATGGGTGAAACAATCAAAGAGCAAGCACAGAAACCAAAGCATTTTGTTCGGTGATAGGCTGGAATAGAATGGCTAACATAATCTTTATCTGTGTCTTGTATCCTGAAATAATACATGAACTTATTAACCCTGGACATTTTGTCAAACAATTTACCTCCTTCTTTAACCCACACTGTGAAGAAGGTCACCTCTATTCATGTCCTATACATACCACTTTACCTTGAGTGCCTGGCCCAAAAGCCACTGATACTTTGTGTTGCTACAACACAGGCTAGGAAAACAATGCAAGAACTTACGGTCTGCAAAATTGTGTGTCATATATACAGCCTGAGAGGTAAATTCGGGGTAAGATAAATAAATTCAGATATAAATGAAAATTTCTCTCTATGCTCAACTTGTTTTTAATAAAAAATTACTTTCATGTTTAATGAGTAATTGCATGGGCTTATGGAAGCTTATCTTCCTGTATGCATTTCAGCACACAATAGTTTCAATAGTAATAGAGGATGTATATTTATCAGATTGATCAACTTAGTGATCGTTAATCCACTATTTCCTTCCGTGCAAAATTGTTTCCTGCGGCCATCTAGAGTTTCTTAATGGCTAATCCTCTCCAGCAGCTTTTTCTTTTCAGACAAGGAAACATCTCCATGAAGATATTTTATCACAATACAATTTAAAGAAGAACCCAGTGCTCTCACTATTTTAAGTAGTCTTTGAATCTACTTTGCCAAGCTTATATAACATTTTGAAAGTAGCTATTGTTACTACTATAGCATATATCATTTCCAAAAAAAATTTCCAGGTAATATAAACTTGATCTATACAATAGTAAGAAGTGAAGAACACAAAACTACAGTTTACAAACTACTATATATTCTTTAATTTTGTAAAGATACTAATCAATAAGCAAAGGAAAATAGTTGAACTGTTATATTCCTGAGGAAATAATAACATGAAACTCTTTATTTACAAAATGTCTCAGGTACAGCTCCTAGTTTATAGAATTAAAATATGAAAAAGTAACTCAGAGCACAAGTTACATGCAAGTGATTCTCTAATAAACAGCACATATTGAATACCACAGATAACCAAGAGTATGAGGCACTACCAACATTTTCATGCTGACACACTCGCCTCTTAACACTTCCCCTTTCAACATTCAGTTTAAGAATATGTGCCCCAGATTAAAGAGAGGAATTTGTATAGGAGCTAGAAAAAGAAGAAAAGTAGGGATAACTAATAAGAGAAAGTTCCGTTATATCCAATCTATGCTCATTTCATCCGTTACGAAAACTGTCTACTTCATCTGAGGAGATTGCTTGAATCTAATTGCCCTGAAAAATTTTAACCCTAATATTTGATCCGCTCATTAGAATTTGCTTCTCCTTTCCCCTATTTTTCAAAATGAGACAGTTCAGGTTCCAGTGGTTTAATCCCTGGGCTGCGTCTCTGTGCCAGTGTGCTCCCCGCACAGAAGCAGAGCAAGCCAGCTGGCCCAGCACCCTCAGTTCTATCCTTGCCATTCCGTACCTTTGTGTTAATCACACTCACTCCAGAAGTCCTTGATTAAATAGGAAACGCTTTCTCCTAGGAACAACGTGTTACTTCATTACCAACTATTCATTTGGTGTGAATTAATTTCTCAGGAAATCCTATGAGAATGAGCTTCATCATGTATCCATTGAGGAGGGAAATCAGGGGTATTTTAGACTAGGGGATAACCTAGTGAAGCTGAAATCAGCCTTTAACCTAATAAAGAAACTCTAGAGAATGAGTGAGCGTACTGAAGAGAGCAGATGAAAAGAGAAACGGAAGGTAGCAATGGTAAATTTTACTTACCTTGGCTTGGTACACTCTCAGAGGCTATTAAATATTTTGACATTGTTTTCAGAACATTATATATACCTGTGGCCATTAAGGGGACACTTTTACCAAATCTAAACTCAGAGTAATAAAAATTAGGCATTAATGCTAAGAGTTCCTCAGTGATTTCACATACACTTGTTTGTAGAAAAGTTAGGCATCATGTTTTCATCAAAGATTTTAAATGGTTCACTGAAGGGGTACAGTCATGTGTGTGTTCTGTGAGTTATCATATTGAAATTAAGAGGATACTATTATGGTTTCAAAGTATATGACAGCCTTTCAGTATGAGAGTCAGCCATAAACTCATAGACATTTAACGATGCTCAGTTTGTCATAAACTTATCACCAAATTAATGAACGGAAGTAGAGGGTTGAGAAGCAGGCAATACCAGTGGGTCAGTCACTGGGCGGGGGGACATTTTGTGGGTCATTATACATATGAAAACAAAATATTAGAATATTATTTAAACATTTACTATTACCTTTTATGACATAATATACAGTTAAAATACACAAAATATATTCTGCTTTCTCTTCAGATCATATAAATCTTTCACCTTTTTTTAAATACACAAAATATTTTTTCCTAGGAAAGTGATATATGAAGTAAATTCCAAGATTGATAAAATACATAAGATTATGATATTTATAACAGAGTATTATAAACCACTGGGGAAGGTTACAGGAGACCGTTCTGCATGGTGTGGGTCCAGCTCCCACTCGGGGATACACAGGTCCCCCGCCCACAAATAGTTTCTCCCGTGGGGAATCAGGCCTGCATTGTACCTAGACTGCTATGAGACTTGCTTTTGCTAAAACTCCCTCACCCTGAATTGAGACAGCAAACATTTACTGCGTATCTTTAAAGTAACTTCCTAAAATCTATGCTAAACCTTCCAAAGATGACTGTAACCCGTTCAACCACTTTTCCCTTTGTATTTGCAAATATCCTTCTTCTGTGATGTGATTAGCGGCATCCTCTCCTTTGTTTTCTGTAAAAGGTAACCACCTAAAGTGAACATCTGCAGAGTAAATGAGGACCATCATGTAATAAGCCCAGAAAAAGCAATAAAAGCTTGTCACGGCAAGGATAGGGGTGCTCTCTCCTTGAACGGGTGGCCAAGATGCTCTGAAACTTTTTCTTCTCTTGAGAGAAAAGCTGTGCCATCCCTTTACTCCCACAGGACTTGGTGGTCCATGTGAATTTCTCATATCTCATCCACAATGTCATGGACCCCAGGAGCCGGGGTCTGCCTCAGAATGTTAGAATGGTTATCTAGCAAATAGTATAAACATGTTACGCTAAGTTTGGGCAGGGGGGTGGTGAACAAAGTGTTCATTGATATAGGAATGCCCAAAGAAAATAATTCCTGAATCACTGAATTAAGTAAAAAGTGCTTCTGAGGTCTTTTGTATACAAGAGCTTCTCTGTGTATTAAAAGAAAGTATAATTTGAATGTTATTATTTTTAGAACAAACTTGACATATCCTTCATATTTTCCACCTTTGGCAGTATTTTAGAAAAAGTTAGCAAAAAGTTAGGATTAGAGTTAGGACCCATCACTGCACACATTTATGAAGTGCCACCATAAAGCTGATTTGTTTTAAAGGATTTATTTAAATATTTGGCTTTTGTATTTTTTGTAGCTTGCTTTATCATTTTTTTTCACAGAATAAGTAGTTCTAAGCAAATATTGTCAGAGAATCCAATCTGTATTCTTGACTGAGCACAGACACTCATATCTTTAGCTAGTTTTTAGCATCTGAACTTAATAATCAATAAATTTTAAATTTACCAAATTTTATTTTACTTAGAAATACCTTTTGCCAGTAATAACTATAGTAGAAGAATAATTTATCTTTGAAACATGGAACAACTTGATCACATCTGAACTAAGTATTTTGCATGCTTAAAAATATAGGTGATTTTATGGTATAAATAAATCACAACAAGGAATTCAACTATGTGGGAGGAGACATAAACAGGAAAGTGTGTGGACATCACACCGTGGTGCTGATACCACAGAGTGCTCCCTGGTGGGAAGGGTCACATTTACAATCTTCTCAGCTGAAGTAAGCACGAGGGACATAGAAGCAAAATAACATTTTAGAAGCAAAATAAAAAATATGCAATTTACTAAAATGATTGTGTAATAGCTTGTATAGTGTAAAATAAGAATAATTTTTAGATGATGTTCAAAATTATCAGAATGATTTTTAGATGATGTAGAAAATGTTCACCTCCAAGATGATAAAATTCAGCAAGCTTACAGTGAAACCATTTCAAAATTAAAAATGTTTGTATAGTAGTAAATTTAAAAGTATTTCCTTAATATTTTACTATAAATTTTTGCATCCATTGATAATGTTTAGATGAAATTCAGAAGTAGGAAGAGTTAAAGTAAGGTATGTGCGACACATTTTGATCAAGTGAGAATGCCACCTCCTCTCTTTTCCTGCTAGCCAAATGGACTCGTCGTCTTGGCATTTTTAATCTGAACAGGATAGTCAATGCTTAGACAAGCATAGGCCACCTCTTCATGGATTTATAGAATAAAGAAAGAATATTTTCCAATGGAGTTGAGATTAGTCTGAACTGGAGATCAACCACGAGATAAAAATTGATAGATACCCTGTGAAAAGTCCTTTATTGAAAATGTTCTTTTAGTGTCTTTGACTTGCCCTATAGCTTGGAATGTTTATTTTGCAGTTTTTCTTACTTTGAGGAGAGGCAAAGGAACCCACCAGTAAAATGCAAATTTTTTAAAAAATTATTTATTCATAATTTATTCACTCAAATATTTTAAGGATAGTTGAAAAATTTTTGGTGGACAAAAGTGAAAGTATTGGGGTTAGAAAGTCTAAAACCATCTCAGACCCGATAATATGAAACAAGAAAAAATAAATTAGAAAAGTCTCTTGCCTTCATGTTGCTCAACTTCAGAAGGCTTTGAGTTAGAAGAAAATGTAGATGAAAGGAAGGCAGATGATGACAGTTTCTCCCTGACTTTCTGTATCTCTCTCTCCCTGCCTTTTTTCCTCCCTCCTTCTCTCCCTCTCCTAAGTGCTTATGTGTCGTGTACTTTCATACTTTTTTCAGATAAATGACACCAAACCGTGATAATGGGTCTGATGTTTCATTAAAAAGGACTTTGGGAAGCGAGGTATCTCAGAGAAAAAGGGCAGTGATGTAGCATTACCCCAATAACATATTTTTGAGTGCTCTGTGTAAGTTTTACCCCTTTCCCCACACCACCTATGACTCACAGTCACTATTGCTTTGCTTGCCTAGCGTTAGAAGTGAGCTGGATTTTCATTGTCTGCTCAAAGCAATCCCTGAAGAAATGGGTGTTTGTGGGGAGGGTATATTTAACTAAGAGCCTTTAAGTTCTATATAATAATTACTGATGCCTATTTTGTGCTTAATATTTGTGTAACCCTTTCATAAAGATTTTCAATGCATAAACATATTTACTTCTTATCAGAATTCTATATGTAAGTAATCATTTCATCCACATTTTACAGATGAAAAGCTGAGAAAATTTTACAGCAGCATGCCCACAATCATATAGTCAGAAGGTGAAAAGACAGTTTGAACCTAGGTGGTCTATGCTCTAAACCATTGTATTGCCCTACTTCTGTGAAATACATGCAATTGAGAAAAACAAAGAAACTATCATCACAAGTGAGTGAGACTATTGATGCATCATCTGTCACTGTAACAGAAGAGAAGCTCCAATTTTCTTTCTTTGCTGCATTGTTGAGGCACAAAGCTGGTTCTATGATAACTATTGTGCTAGCAAATAAACTACAAAGAAAGAGAAAGTCCTGAAGGATATTGATAGTTTGCTGAGCTTGAACCTAGAGCTCGTCTCTACTGACAAGCAGGTGTACTAAGTATGTTACTACTGCTGATTCCTTTGTTTAAACTATCACACTTTCTTTTATTTAAGTGAGTTATCAATTTTACTTTTGCACTATTCTCATAAAATAAGGAAATTAATCAGCACTGGTCTGAATGAGGAGGAATATGTCAAATATTATAGTCAGAATTAAAACATTTGGCAGGTAGGAAGGAGTAGGGACAAGAGGCTTTTGTAGGGAACACACATACTAGATGGGTTAACAAATAACATCAGTGATCTACCTAGCCATGACATTGGGTGTGAATAAATTGGTGTGTTGTTGGCCCTATCAGGATCCATGGGGAAAAGATTGAAGTTTGCTAACACTGAGTAGTCAGAAGAAGGAAACATGTTAGGTTTGATACGTGAAGAAACACTGAACAATTCCCCAGGTATTTTCATTCTTACACATTAAAAGAATACTAGAAGGCCTGGTTGGTGCAGCTCAGTGCATTGCGTGTGGGCCTGAGAACAAAGGGGTTGTCAGTTTGATTCCCAGTCAGGGCACATGTGTGGGTTGCAGGCCAGGTCCCCAGTAGGGGGCTTGTGAGAGGCAACCAGACACTGATGTTTCTCTCCCTCTCTTTCTCCCTCCCTTCCCCTCTGTCTAAAAATAATTAAAATCTTTTTTTAAAAGAATGCTAGAAGGTTATAAAAAACATGATGCCAGTGACACCCCAGGTCAATTAACCGCATAATCTCTGATGGTGGGAAGTGCTCTCTCAGTCGGGGTGGTAGACTGAGAACAGAGTCCTGAGAAAGGGACTGTGAGGGTGGAAGTAAGCACAGTTCCAGACCTTTCGTCTCACACAAAAATGGGTGAGTCTCCATCCTCTTAAGAAATAGCAAAACCCCCCCACTCTTTCAAATATTATACAATTTTCATATTAATACAGTCATTTTTTTCAAAATAATTTGTCTTTGGATAATAAGAAGTTTATTGCAAGGATCTTTACAAAGTTTTAATGAAAACTTCTATACTCTGCATGTGTTGCCTATCAGACATTTTCCTCATCCTCTGTGACATATGTGTGCTAAATATCTTTCCATATATGCCAGTTATTAAGAAATTCTGCCCTGGCTGGTATGCCTCAGTGGATTGAGTGTGGCATGTGAACCAAAGGGTTTCAGGTTCAATTCCTGGTCAGGGCGCAGGCCTGGGTCACAGGCCAGGTCTCCAGTAGGGGGCGTGTGAGAGGCAACCACACATTGATGTTTCTCTCCCTCTCTTTTCCCTCCCTTCCCCTCTCTCTAAAAACAAATAAAATCTTTAAAAAAATTCTTCCTCTCCATACGCATCTCTAGCTCTCTCTTCATCTCCACAAATAGACCTATCTATATCTATAATAACAATATCTCTGTCTACATCTATATCAGAGAGAGAGGAGAGAATTTCCTAATCATTTCCCTCTTCAGTTGTTTCTTTAATCCATGTAAACATTTGGCATAGACATTAAATTTTAATATTAAATTCATTTTTTAATAAATCCCTCATTAAAGTCAGCCAATCCTAACCTCAAAGTGCTGTTTGCTATAGTAGCTACATTAAAAAAAATTGAGATAATATCAGTAGTTGGATGAAATAGCTGCTAAAATTTTCAACAAGGACAGATTGGCTTAGTTGACTGTCTGGTCTAAGTTATACTAATTCTTCATTTACAATTTCTAAAAACTAACCATTTTGTCAGTCTTAATGAGCATGACTGGAGAAAAATCTGAGAGATGTATCACAGCAAAGAAGTGTTTTCAAATATCCTACCAAAGCCTTTTATTTCTTTGATTTCCTTAAGATTTGCCAACTTAGAACTGTGTTATTCTTTCATGGTCCTGCTAGCTATTTTACCCACTGGTCCAGAGGACTGGCTTAAGATACCTGCCATGACAGATGAAATTGTTCTTATCTTTCCATTTTTATCATCTTAAAAGATATGAAGCCTGTCCAGAAAATATCCAGCTATCTAATATGAAAAATTGAGACATTTATTGAAGAAGATACAAGATACAATAAACATTGTACATAGAACAATGACACCTCAGTCCCCTTCAAAGAAATCACCTTAGAACCTCACACAGCTCTCCCAGTCGCCATCAGCTGCCCTGTTGTATTATTCTGAATCTCACCAATGGTCTGAAATCTCTTCCCTTTCAAAGGTGATTTTAGTTTTGGGAAAAGCCGGAAGTCACAGGGCGCCAAATCCAGGATGTAGGGGGACTGAGTCACCTGGGTGATTTGACTTTTCACCAAAAACCTCTCCATGAGATGTAATGAGTGAGGAGGCACATTGTCGTGATGAAGCTGCCAATGACCCATAGCTGTGGCCTCCTGAATCACCTGAATAGTTTCCATGGAGGAATTTGTTCATTCATGCACATTCCAGTCCATTCTCCTTGTCTGCCAGGTTACATTGATATCACTTACACCATTCTCGTTATATTAACAATGGTTGTACTTTTCCTTGAACAGATCTTACAAGCTGAGGAAAAGAGATGCGTGTAGAAGAGAGAGAAACATACATGAAAAACAAGAAATGAAGATTTGTGAAATAATGAGTATATCTGATTTATCCTGCAGGTATTATATTATCCATATTTATAGTTACCAGTCGATTTGAATTTTTAAGTTAAATATTGTACACATTTGTAAAGGAAATATCACTATGTTGACAGGAGAGACCTGGTTCTTCTTGCTGACAAATGTAAAGAATCACAGATCAACAAATCTGTTAGCATGCAATCAGAGTTTATTAGTGATCGGTTCCCATGGAAGAGAGTGGGTCTAGCTAGGGTAGGGGTGGGTAAAAGGCATAGGTTCTGGCAAAGCAGGGTGGTGAAAGTAGGGGCAGCTGAAGGCCAGGTGGCAAGCCCCCAGGTGGCCTGAGGCTGGGTGGCCAGAGAGCCAAGAGCCACAAGAGTGCCCAGAGTATCCAGAGAGCGAGTCCTTTGTTCTGAGGACTTACATAGTTGGTGGGATGGGGGAAAACGTTACATATTGCTTAATGGGTAAAGGTGGTGCCAGCTTTCCTGGGGAGATGTGACTACCCAAACTTAGGTGGGGGGGGGGGGGGGAGGTCTGTTAGCCTTCATCCTTATCTTGCTCCAGATTCCATTTGCTTATCTTTTTGTAAAACAGATACCTGACAGGAGAGAGTTAATTAAAGTTGGGGCCAAAGTTATTTATGGGTTCTTTCTGTAGGCCCTAGGAACTCTATCATAAAACAGATAGTCACCAAAGGAAGATGATTAACCAAAGTTGTTTTATAGGCTTCTTTTTTGGGCACCAGGAACCCCCTCCCACATTCAAGGCCCTGGGATGAAAGCACAGTTTCAAGGCTTTCTTTCCCAGATAGTGGAAACGCTGCATAGAATTTCAAGCACCTCCCTTCTTCCTTGCTAACATAGTGTTTCTTGTGATGTTGGAACACTTGGCAATATTATCAGACCAGGCTCAGGACTGCCGAGTTAGTGGGTGAGACATGTCTCCCTCCTCCTTCCTGCCTCAGTTTACTATTATTCTACCAAAGTGATAAAAGGTGTTTCCTGGCAACCAGCATGCTAGACGCTGGCCAGTAACAGCAGTGAAGTTTTGGGGTTCTTCCTATGCTGTTTCCTGCCTCAACTGCATGCCCAACATCCTAAAAGTTTTGAGTTCTAAAAGTTTCACTCCATATTTCTAAAGATTTGGGTTCTAAAAGTTTCTGAGTATCTTAAGTGCTTTTGATTCTCTGTAACCAGAGATTCTTCTGCATAAGTTCTGTCTCCTTCCAGCTCTTTTGCAAATCAGAAAAAGAGGGACAACGCAAATGAATAAGAACAGGAGAAATAGCTATGAAGAAACATCAAGGGGAAAAAATTGCCTGGGTTAAAAATACAAGGAGTAAGGATGTTGTTCTTAATCTGTGTTTGAGCTGTCTTTGTAAGACAGTTCCACTGAACCCTAACCTTAACCCTAACCTTAGTTCTTTCTCCACGTGTCAAAAGATTTTCCCTCAACTGTTTTTCATCTGTCTAACATTCCCCAAAATGGACCAGTGCTAGGGACTGTTGTAACCATGCTCTCAATGAGTCTGTCATTGTTCCTCAACTTCCTCACCCTATTATAAAATATTTTTAATATATGTACTCAAACATTGCTTCTATTTAGTTCAAGGCAATGACAATGCTACTTGACTAATTAATGAATGCCCTTAAAAGAGGCTATCTGCATCTCGACTGAGCAGCAAATGTGATTTTGACACTAGCGTTTACTAAGTAATGATTTTCATTCGCTCCATAACTTGGAGCTTTGTTTTACAAATGGGTATGATAGTCAGAGATGGACAAGAACAACAAAATGATAGTCCTGTGGGAGAAACTGTGTTTGGTCACTGAGGGCTTTTGAAAACCCATAAATCGTGCCAGTAAGCACCTGCTGTGCTCAGCTGTTGAAACAACAGGGTCCAGCACAAATAACCTCCTTTTTTTATTACAAAATCTTTTATTATGAAAACATAAGCATGTGATTCTGGAACATAAAAACATCACACTCAAGCATGCCATATGACACTTTTGATGAAATGTTCAAGTTAAAACTATAAGTTATTACACCCATATTACTACCCAACCAAGCACACTCAAGCAGGCCTTACTTCTGCTGGACCTGGTAATTGATATTATCCCACCTCACCAATGCTTGTAAAGGGTTAATTTCCCACTAGTGTTTTATTTATTTATTTGTCTGTCTGTTTGTTTGATACTTATCTTTGCTATGTAAGGGGCTATTGGGGAAGAAAGTCATTGCTTTCTATGGAGACAATGGCATCTATGATACGTGTGTGAGCAACTACGGTAAATATGGCCCAAATCTAGAGTGGAAATAGTCAATATAAAGCAGCTGATATGAATATGCTGACTTCCCTGCTCCCAAATTGCTGTGTGAAGCTTCTCCAGGCTGTTCTTTCTAATTGGCTGCTCTCTCTTACAGGCTCTATTTGTGCGAATCCAACTGTTCATTGCCTTTTGCAATTATTCAACATAATTAGCAATATTTAGAAATTTAGCTAAGTACTGCACATTTCCTGTGTAAGTTTTGGCTCTTTGCCTATAAAAAAAAATCAAGGTATTGTGCTCCTTAACTCTTCAGAATAGATGCCTTTCAAAGACAATGAGGTGTCAATTATCCTTAATTGCTCTTTAGCTTTCCATCTCTCTAAGCATTTATCATTTTGGCAGACTGTATTTCTGAATGGACTCTGACTAAAATAAAATTATGTGCTTCTTTTTCCCAGGTATAATAATAGGTAACACATAAGAAATCAATTTACAACAGAATATGTGTGGGAGTCAGCTTCATGTGTGCGTGTGTGTCCTCTTTGCTCTAAAAAGAATATGTTTCCTTTGTTATCTAAACCAAATACGCTTGCTTGAAAATAATAGAAAATTGTTGGCAGTTTAACTGGTATCACATATGTAGTCTTCAAACTATAGGGCTTTACCTACTAGGCCTATTTTCCAAAGAAACATTAAATTAGTCTATGTTAGATTGCTTGAGAACCTGTTATAAAATGAAAAAAAAATAATATTGGACTGAGGAAAGACATTTTGTGCAATAATAATATCATAATCAGTGTTCCTTATAAAAATCTGACTTGGGTGACATCTTATAATTTTCATTAAGAAAGGCATGCATCAAAAAATTCAGTGAAACACAATAAAGATATATCCTTATAGTTTATTATATTAAGAACCGACTACCCTTGACATCAGTGAAATGTTACTTTAAATAAAATATGCAGGTATACAAACAAGCAAATATTAAAGAAAAATTATACCAGGCAAGTTGGAAAGGCAAAGAAGATTTTATTCAAGACTACTACAGTAAGGGAGAGAGACTGAACTCAACTCTGCTGAAACAAAAGGCTAGAGGGTTTTTATATGCTGGGATGACCCAGTGGAAAATTATCGGAGGACGTTAGGGAGGAGGATAGGCAATATAATTAGGCCATCTATGTCTGATTTTGGAAGGTTGGCTGGTAGCCTCCAGTTGAGACTGGGAGATAAGACGTACTATATTGATATTTACATTTCAAAGAGATGGCTCTCAGGTCATTGAGAAAGGTTTTTCTCCCTTGAAAAATGAACAAGAGGCTGGGATAAAATTTACATATCAAAGGGGAAGATAAAGAATTTACAATTGAACTTTTTCTAAAGTAAATGCTCTGGGAAAAGGAAGGTCAGGGGCTTATATTCAGAAAAAAGAGACCTGTCTAAAATTTAATCAAGCTGAGAGAAATGTTAAGATCTTTTTGTAAAAAAAAATTCTTTTTTCTAGAGACTTTCTGTTTGTAAAACAAGGTACATATACAGGGCCCGGCACAAATAATGCCTCTTTTTAATTACAAAAACCTTTGGTTAAAAAACCATAAGCATATAGTTCTGTAACATAATAATAACTCACTCAAGCTTACCATATAATATTTTAGAAGAAATGGTAAAATTAAAACTATAAATTATTACACCCATATCATTACCCTACCAACCACGCTCAAGCAGGCCTTATTTCTGCTGGACCCTGTATAATAAACACTGTAAGAACTAGAGTTGCAACTTGAAAACATAAGGTAGAATTTATGTATTTTTACATCATGAAATTGTCATAAACTATTATAAGTATTTATTATACTAAGAATTGAAGTTTTTAGAAAATAGAAGACTTTCACTCACTGTCCAAGGCAGAATGCATCTTTCTAGGGAAATATTTTTCACCCTATGCAGTGTAATCCATTTGTAACGTAAGTGCTCTGAAACTTACCATGGTGATTAGGAACACTATCACCTTTGTATTTCACAATTATTAGAGGAAAGAAAATAGCAACATTCAAACAATCCATCTAAGAGTTTTTGAAAGCATTTGTAGTTTCAGAGATTTCTGGCAGATGTATTGGTGCATTAACCTTTGATGAGATGTTGAGAAGAGATATGAGATTAACATAATTTAAAGCTCTTGAGCAAAATACATAACTTTAGTTCACGGGGCCATTTCTTGGTATGTATATCATGATTGGGACATTTTCCCAAACAAAAATCAATTTTAAGTCACTTTGACTTAAGATCTTTTAGTAAAATAAAAATACTTAGTCTCTGTGGATGTAAACGTCATTGCCTCCGAATGCATTAACTTAAATAGATTTATTATTTCTTTGGTTTTATATTAATACTCCCTTAGAAGTCCATACTTTTGCTGAAATGAGTCATTGACAGTAAAACACTTAAAATATTGGCTAATGCCTTTTGTACTTCTTATGTTGGAGGTACTAAATGCTTTACATATATTAACTCATTTATTCTTTTATCAAGCTTATGAAGTAGGTTCTATTAAAAGACTCACATTGCATATAAGTTAATTAAATATCCAAGATCACACAGTAGCCAGGATTAAATACATGAAATCTAGATACAGAATCCACATGTTTATTGTTAGGCTAAAAAGCCTATGTTTTCATAAAGTTAAGAATTTTTCAAGGTTAAAGCCTCTTTCGAAAAATACAGGGTAGAGTGTAATGATGCTGGATAAACTCATAGTTGACTTGTGTTGGTCTTTCTTTTTTAAATGAATAGTGGAAATATCCCCCAAGAGTTACCAAGGGAAGATGTACAGAGTTTGATAACTCACACAAGGTGTTTTTTTCTTCTTTATTCTCTGAATTGTGTTAATTGTAGCAATATTAATGGACACATTAAGGGCAATGTTAAAAAGAACATGTCTTTCCTAGTACCATTATCTTCACGTAGAATATATCAAAAATCAGTAAAAACACACATGGACACTACATGAAAATTTTGAGTCATTCTCTTTGTGATTAGCATTTCAACAAATGTTTAACAATTTAATTTTCTCTATAATCAGTCTCTCAGTCTCTATAAATATTCCTAAGATCATTTTGTTGTATTATTCTAAGCCACCATTTACTTAACTTATTGGGATTATTCCATTCCCCTCCCCCCATGTAAAATCCTTTAGGGTTTAAAAGTGAACAAAAAATGGCCATCTATTTTGATTCCATAAATAGAACTTTTTTAATGAGTAGCAATGATATCTTCACATTTTTAGTTTATTAATTTCACACAATAAAACTTGTTTTTTTGTTGTTTCAGTCCTTTATTGTTAATCTTGACATTGCTCTTCCATTGTTTGCTGTCAGCACATTGCTTTGTTCACAGCTGTATTTCAGCCGGGATGTTCTTCTCGGCTGGATACCCACTGTGGTAAGAAAAGTGTATGTAGGGTGATAGATATATCTTGTTACAGATACCTGGGACCATATTTTTATGACATTTCTTATTGTGTTTTTAAAGCTTTTATTTATTAGTTTTTAGAAATAAAGGAAGGGAGAAGGAAAAAGAGGGAGAGAACCATCAATCGGTTACCTCTAGCACGCCCCCACCCAGGGCCCTGTCCCATAGCACAGGTATGTGCCCAAACTAGGAATTGGTTTGTGGGGTGACACTCAACACACTGAGCCACACCAGTCAGGGCTCTCATTCTCATTTATCTTTGAATGTGTATTCCTCTCAGTGGGAATAAACTGGAATAAATAAATCTTTTAAAGGTCATTTTTTAACCTTTTTCAGTACTTAGGAGAATGGCACACTGATAAAGCCACAGCTCTCTGACTCATTATTTTCTCTGTGGGACACCATACCATATCAACCTTAGGAAGATTCACCAGCGGACATGATGACATTGTTTACAGCAATGGAATACCTACCATTTATAGAGAGTTCAGTACATATTTCACCGAATATATGAATCTTTTTACATCGTTTGCTTCACTAATCCCTAAACCCATCTAGTGAGTATTTTTCAGATGACTAAACTGAAGCTTAAATGTGATAAGTACTCTTTTTGAGGTCATACAGAAAATGAGGCTCAACCCAGGATTCCTAACCAGGCCTACCTGACTCCCAAGTCCATTCATTAAATAGAGTTTTTAGACCCTTTATTACGTGTTTTAGTTCTCTTTGATGAACAGGGGAATGATGAATTAAGTCATTCAATTCAATTATTTTTTAACCCAAATTCAAGCATTTAAACAGGCAAAACATTTCTTAAACCTTTTATTTTTATGTGACTAAATGGACTGACCTAGTTTTAGCTTCTCTTCCCCTCCCCATGCTAATATTTGTATTAATTACATTAACTTCAATAGCAAACTTCTCAGTTAAAATCTATAACAATTGTGCTATGGTTTTAGCCTCATTAATTTTCCACAAATCTAGTCTATTCAATAAAAACAAGTTTAAACACATTAAATTACTGTATATAAAGCTAATAATGCCAAAATAATAAATCAAATACTTTCACATCCATGATAAATGCTTTAAACAGAAAAGTAACACATTACCCAAGATCTATTCTGAATACTCTTTCATTGTTACTAATGTTATTTTTTTAGAATATTAAGCAATTTAGAAAACATAGAAATTCAATAGTTTACTGCATCTGGACAATGTCATCAATGTTGTTATCAAAGTAAGGGTACTTTTTTAACAAAAAGCTTTTATGTATATAAATAGTTTAAGAAGAGTACTTTTAAACAAACGTATTTGTTACAATTAAATCAACCCTAGAAGTTTCTTTACATCTGCTTACAATCTCTGCAGATAACTTTAAAACCATTTTAGAAAATATATGATAAGAATGAAGATAGAAAGGCAATTTATTCAGTTTCATGGACTTTGTCTAGTATTAAAAATGACTGTTTTTTGCTTAAACTCAGTTCTGAAATTTATAGCAGAATAAATGAGACAATTTTATTCATTGACAGACTAAAATATTGAGTGGCTGATAGTATAAAATAAATTATATTTTCCCTAAGATTTTACCTCTATAAAGTCCCATGAAAAACTTATTTAATAATACATCTTAGAAAATGGCTGAAAGTAAAATAAGGCATGTTTTATTGTGAATGATTGCTGAATTTTATAGTGTGGGAAATTTCATTGAGTGAAAAAATGTAATGTGGACTATGAGATAACAGGTTTTGTTTTGGGTTTTGTTTATCAGACCAGGACACATTTGGATAAGAAATCCTAAAATTGACTTTTAGGCAATGCTGCAAAAAGAATGTAATGTGTCACAGAAATTATCAGAAAGTGAAGCTTGGGTATGGACAGTAGTGATACTTTGGAGCCTATAAATAATGGCTTTAGGCCCCTGAAGGGAATCCGTGTTTCATTCAGTGTCAACAAGATACTATAATGTATCTAACCAAGGACGTAACTTGATTACTTTAAGTTTTTAACAGGATACTGGTCATTATTGTAAGATTCAGTTTACAACAGAAGCACAAGCAGGATGGGAAGAAAGGAAGTTATTTCACTATTTCTGTAGGCTTCGAATTTACAGATACAAAAAAAGACTTGGGGAAGAATGAATTTAGAAGATAGTTTTTCAACATTGTTAAATAAATGTGAAAACTTCAATGTTACCTGAAAACTTTAAAGTGAGGTGAGTATGCTTACTATCTTCAATGCATTTGAGATACTCATGTAAATTTCTTTTTTCAAGTAACAAGTCTTCATCCTGAATTGGTTTAATGGCTTCTCCTCAAGTGGTGGATGTTTATGAAAATTCCACCCTCCTTATCACTACATTAGTGAGAACCACATCTATAAAAGATGAGTAATTGTTTGCGTTTTAAATATTTTTGAAATTTTCAAAAAAATTGTCCACATAATTAAAGAGAATGAGAAGAACAAAATGTTGCGGCTAAATATTTGGGAATAGTTAATTTTAAAAAAGCACATAGATGCACACCTTCTTCTTATAGTCAGTGTCTCGTCTCTATCATACAAAACTCACTCCCAGCAAACTCAGGTCCTGTCTCATCTCACTAATTCTATTAAAATACTTTGTGTGCACAATTTTCAAGACTTCTTGCTAATTTGGCTTGCTTACTTCTTAACCCCACTTTTCATAAAGAGAGTAACAAATAACTTATTTTCTGTGATTACATCTTTTCCCAAACAGTTTTGTGTTTAAAGTACAAAAGTCCAACCCTCTCTTGCTTCTAACAGAGACCCCTACCATGGTGCACGCCTTTAAAACATCTAGGACTTAAATGGAAGAACATTGCAGGATAAAGGCAAAACCAATGAAAACTGAGTTTTAAGCTAAGTCTGTGAGAGTAAAATGATATTACCAGAAGAGTAGGAGCAAAGTGTGCAAAGTATGTGGATGGGAATGAAAGGTGGGTAAAATCAGGTACAGCATTGACAAATTCCCAAAACAGGTAACTCAAAAGAGAAAATTAAACTTTATCCTTTTCTTAAAACATTGTTATTTGAGGAGGAGAGTTGCAAAGATTAACTAATAAAACTCTAAGATTAGAGAGTCCAATAAGTCCAAATTAATCTATATATATAAACTCAGATACTAAAAATTTTGCTGGATTTTTCTGTAGAATAAAATTAGACTTCACCCCCCTCATTATTATAGCATAATTGCCTGATTCTTTTTCTTGATTGGATACCAGGTTGTATGCTACAGGCAAGAGGATCATGTATCTGAATCAGAAAGATGTTAGTGGGAAAATTAACGGCATAGGAATAGAGTGTGTAGTTTAGTTAATAGCACTGCACCAATGCTAATTTTATAGTTTTGATCATTGGACTCTGGTTAGAACATATTAGAGAAGCTGAGTTAAGAACATATGACTATTTTCTGCAGTACTTTTGTAACATCATAAATTATTCCAAAATATAATTTAAAAATTCCGATAGACTACAATTTTGTTTTTTAATTTAGCCCAGGCTGTTGTGGCTTAGTGGATTGAGCACTGGCCTGTGAACCAAAGCATTGCTGGTTGGATTCCCAATCAGGGCACATGCCTGAGTTGCCGGCCAGGTCCCCAGTAGGGGGTGCGTAAGAGGCAATCGTGCATTTTATATTTCTCTCCCTCTCTTTCTCTCTCCCTTCCTCCCTGTCAAAAACCAATAAATAAAATCTTAAAAAATAAGTGAGTTATGTAGCAACATAAAGGAACTTAAATAATGCTCAGTGAAAGAAGTCAGTATGAGGAGGCTACCAACTGTATAATACTAACTATATGCCATTGGGAATATAGTTGGTATAATATTGATATAACTATACAATATTTGTATAGTTTCCTCCCCCCTGGGAAAACAGTTTTTTTTTCTTTTTTTCCCCTGGAAAAGAAAAAAAGAACATGCAGTCAGGAAAAAGTCAGTACTTTCTGGGGGATTGGGGGAAGGATAATGAGATGAATAGGTGTAGCACAAGGGGATTTTAAGGCAGAGAAACTATTTTGTATAATGCAACATGTCATTTTACATTTGTCAAACCTCAAAGAATGTACAACACAGAGAGCATTAATATAAACTATAAGTTTTAGTTAGTAATCACATACTAATATACCTTATCAGTTGTAACAAATGTACCCATTGATGCAAAGTGTTAATAGTAATAGAAATGGGTGGAGGAGTGAAGGGGATATGGAAACACTATGTACTTTCTATTTAATTTTTCTGTAAACCTAAAACTTTTTAATAGGTAAAAATCTATTCATTAAAAGACCTGAGAGATCATAAAAATAAATTTATACTACTTTATAATAATGCTAATTGATAAAATATTTTAAACTTTTGTTGGTAAGTTTAACATATTGATATTACTATCCTTGGAAGAATAATGATAATGATTCTGGTTTAATCTATTATTTTACTTTTTCAGTGTCAGTTAAAGATAAAAAGAAATAGTATTACAAAGAATATTTCTCAGCAATAGTCTGCCTGACTATCATGAGCATCCATTCTCATTTACTTTCAACTAGATGAGATATTTCTATAATATTGTAATCCTATAGGCTGCAGAATATAATAAAAACCAATATCCATGGATAGACAATTTAATAGGATAAATTAATTTGAAAGTTCTCTGAACTATTCATTTCCTTCTTCTTTGATATCCAATAATGGGAAACACATTATTTTGAATATTGAGTGCCAGAGGGGTTTTAATAAACATCATTTAATTATCTATTTCCATGATTATCAAAAAGGAAATGAAGCCAGGTTTACTGACACATTTTCAATTTTATTATAAAACAGAAAACTTTCCTTTGTAATACTTATACAGAGAACTATGTGTATTTCATATTCTCATGATGAAGTACAGATATTATTTTATGAATACTTTAAAGCTTTTGTAGGAAATGAGTGGCAGTAATAAATGAATTTAAACCTCTTGTTTTCCTTACCTAATTATTTGAACTTTGTTTTGTGTGGTCATTAACGTTATTAATGACTAACCACACAAGCTAAGAAAGTTTTGTGAGATGATAGACATGTTCCATACCTGCACTAATCGGCATAGATCTTAGCTACATGTGGCAATTGAGCATGGCTAGTGTGATTAAGAAACTAAAATATTAGTTTAATAAAATAGTTTAAATTTAAATAGGACAACACAGGCATAAAATTAAAGAATTAACATTTTTTCTTATTTCTATAAGTCTTAACAGTCTTGAAAAATAGCAAAACATACCTATAAGTTATCAATATATTTGGTATTTTCATTTATTGATGTATTGTGAATTTTGTGGCATTTTAAAAATTATTGTTAATCAACAGCATAGAGATTTTACACAGGTAACCATGAATAAATAAGAGCTGCTCAAGAAGATAACCAAGGGATAAGAAAGGAAACAAGGGCCAGTATCATCAAATCAACTTAAAATAAGTAAATATTTTAGTTAAGAAGTTTTCCCAAACTAAGTGTTCTTTTCTATTTATTTTTTAAAGATTTTATTTATTTTTAGCGAGAGGGGAAAGGAGAGAGAAAAAGACGGAGAAGAACATGATATGGGAGGGAAACAGTGATCAGTTGCCTCTCTCACGCTCCCAACTGGTGACCTGGCCTCCAGCCCAGACATGTGCTCTGACTGGGAATCAAAGCGGCAACCTTTGGGTCCACTGGCTAGCTCACCAGCTAGCTCAATCCACTGAACCACGCCAGTCAAGGAGTATTCTTTTCTATTTAAAAAATGGTCGGTAACATTAATGACTTTCATTAGTTTATGTAAACTCTAATTTTCAGACAGTCTTAGGAAGCGATGCAGTTATTCCCATTTAAGAATGGACTTATTGGAGTTCATTGTTTTTAGTAAGTTAGGCAACTGTTAAGCAGTTGAGTTAGGATTTTTACCTGCACTGGTTTGGATGGAAAGCACATGTGTTCCCACACCAACTAATCTTACAACAAATAACCTGAGTAAAGAGTACTAATACTCACACTTTAAGAAAACTGATTTGATAAGTTTGCTAGGGTTGCCATACAAACTGACACAAACTGGATGGCATGACTTATTTTCTCGTAATACTGAAGGTTGGCAATCCAAGATCAGTGTGTGGGTAGGCTTGATTGTCCCTGAGGCCCCTCTCCTTGGCTTGCGATGGCTGCCTTGTTTCTGCCTCTTCACATGGCTATTCTCAGTGTCTCTCTGTATGTCCCAATCTCCTTTTCTTATAAGGACACTGTCACATTAAGGCCCACCCTATGACTCCTTTTCATTTGATCACATCTTACAGGTCCAGCTCTAAATAAAGTCACATTATGAGTTTAGGGCTTCGACACATGAATTATGAGAGGACACAATTCAACCCATAACACACATGTATAATGAAACTATACTATTATTGTTTAATATATATATATTAAAACAGCATTGTAATTTTAAAACAATAAAAATAATTCTATAAAACCATCAAAATTGTTTAACAGAAATAAGCAAAGTTACTGATAAATAATTTTAATATAAATAATTCTGTGAATTAATAAAAATAATTTATTAATTTATTTAAATTGATAAAATTAATCATTCCATTCCACTAACTGTTATTAATCTGAAGATATACAATATTTTAAAAACTATATTTTATGAAATAAATTTTCCTTTGTAAGGATCTATTTAATAAAAAAATAAAATGAAGAAAAAATAGCACTTAAATTGTTTTTATATGAATGCATTTCCCTGGCCCTGAGAGTATACAAACATAATTTAATTTCATAATTACTTTCTTTGAACTAGTTTTTATATTTCTTACTTTACTACATAAAAAATATGATTTGGCTAGAAAACTGGTAAACTAACTGAGATAGTCTGATTGTTATAGATTCTGGGGTAATTCCTATTGAATTAATGTGAATTCACCTTCACTGGAAACAGGAGAATGATGACTAAGGTTTCAGCAAACCACAGGAGTGTGAGGACAGGACCAATGTCACACAAAGAAACAGGGACAAGCAACTGCAAACTAAAATCAGGAACAACTGGAAATTGCTGTAGCAACTCTTTAATGGGATAACTGGCAGGTGGCATGACGTTTAGTTTGTAATTTAAAAAATAATTGTAGACCTTGAAGGAACCAAAATCTTGCCATATTAAACCTGTTTGGGGACATATTAATTTTAAGCTGTTTATTAAGAAACAAAAGACTCAGAAAGATCCTTGGAGTCTCCTCCCTTTTTTGACCAGGAAGTTCAAACGAGAAACTTGCTTCAGAAAGAAGATTTTGGGATGCTGTTTTAGTCTGATTTGAATGAACTATGGTAAACAATAGGGCTTCAGGCAAATGCTTATTAGCTGGATACCTCTTGTGTCCCATTGTTTCTGAGTCACCGAGGGAGATTTTCCTGTCAAAAATGTCCCCTTCTTCCCATTACCTGTAAATCACCCATTCTCACTTCTGAACGTCGATGTCTCTATTGCTCTCTGTCTCTCTCTCTCCTTATCCCTCTAAAATCAATAAACATATCCTCAGGTGAGGATTAAGAAAAGTATGTTATTTCATATGTATGAGAGTCATAATGTTTTAACAAATTATATGTAAATAATATAAATGTAGTGAGTGTTATTACAATGTAAGTTAGTAAATTTAGGATTATTATAGTTGGGTTATAAATTATAATAGCTATTATTAATCTGTCATTAACAGTTGATGAATAGACTATAATTTTTATAGTTAGGTTTGATTAAGTTTTCCTCATTCTTCTACTATGATTGACATAATGTCTAAAGTTAATATTATATTTAGAATAATGAGTGGAGACATTTGATATGGAATTAATATTGGTGCAAGTTCTTGTCATGTTAACAAAATTAGGCCTGATGTTAATGAAATTAGGTCTGAGTTTAATGGGATACCTTGAGTAACTTCAGGTACTCAGAGTTGGATCAGATAACAAAAACACTAACACGAAAAGACATAGGTACCCCGTGTTCACTGCAGCATTATCTACAATGGCCAAGATGTGGGAACAACCTGTTTATTGGTGGATGAGTGAGTGAATAAAGACAATGTGATATACATGTGTATAAATATATTTATGAAATATTATTCAGTCATTAGCAAGAATAAAATGTTGCCATTTGTGACATATTTCATCCTTTTAAAAATTAGACTGCAAAGTTCTCTCTCCTCTTTTTTGCTAATGTAAATACCATCTCCATTTTAAGTCTCTTTTTAAAATAAATTATTCTAATTGTTACTGATGTTACCCTTTTCTCCATTATTGTTCTGAGAATTAATTAACATTACCAGGTAGTATGACATTTAATTATTCTGTAGGTTTTTTCATATATAATTATCTTCTTTTCTAAAACAAAGAATATGTTTCACACCCTGGACATTTAAAATCTTACTTCTTTGTTATTCCATGTCCAGTAAAATTGTTGGCATAAATTAATGACAATAATAATGTTTTGATTTATGTTTATAAATATTACCCTTAAATTTTTAACATTAAAAACCAGAAAGAAAGAAAAAATAAAACTACCCATTTTATTAAATAAAAATATGTAGGAGAGGAATTAAATAATTAAGTAAAATAAAGCATCTAAAGTGGTTGCTCTAAAGCAGCAGAAAATAAACATAAATGTTTATGTTAACCAATTATAGGTTATTTAAATCAACAATTCCAAACCCAACTATTCTTCTTGAATATCGGCAAACTCCCATTAGAAAGAGAAATGTACTTGTGTATATTTACAGTTACACCTTTCTCTTAAAAGTGAAGTTAGCTGGCATCATGTGGTTGCTCTCACTGATTGAAAAAGAAAGAAACCATAATCAAAATGAAAAGGGAACCAATGACACCAACACTGGCCTGCAATGTCTGTAGCATTATGGATGAGATGAAATAAATTCACATGAACTACTGAGTCCTGTGGAGAAAAAGGGATGGTGAGACTTCTGTCTCAAGGGGAGAGCAAGCCTCGGAGCACCTGGGCCACCCTCTTAAGAGGAGAGCACCCGACCCTTGCCTTGAGAGGCTGTTATTGGGTTCAATTTGCATAGGGATACAGGGTGTATACGTAAAGCTCATTAATCATTATCAGGCAGTAAGGATCAAACAATACATAACATACAAAGAGCTCTGAGGGCCTATTTTGAGGCAGGCTCAATAGCTAAATGGCCATAAAACTTTGGGGAACAAACTCACTTCCTGCTTGGACCCTTATCATTTAATTGAGAGCATTCTAAACAAAGCAGGTGTCACAGGATTTTACATATTCTTTGGTAGGCCTGATCACCCTAGGGAACCCGCCCTTTTCAGTACAGGGCTGCACACACTACCAGCATTGTTTCAGGCTTAAGGCATTATTTCAGGCTTAAGTCAAGCAGGGGAAGTAAGACTGCCAAGAGATTAGGAGACTTCTTGCAGACAGAAAGAGGACTCAGGCTTTGTCAAAGCCAAGGGGCGAGGGTCCATCACCCCTTTTCTGTAGCCCCCAAGTCCTTCCCTGGGGGCCCCGTGATCGTGCCTGTCTTAGGTCATCCTTCCCTTGAGGAATCTTACCCATCATTGGCTATTCATTAGCACTGGGGGCCAGGCAGGGTGAAGTAAAAGAGGCAGAGGTGGTGTCCCTACCAGGGAGATAAGCTTTGTCTCCTTAGTGGCTTATGGTCCAAAGGTCACTCACTCAGCCTTAGCCATGTAGAGGTTACAGTTCCTGAAACCAGGCAGGGCAGTTCCCAACGAACCAATTGTATGGAGAACATATTTGCCAATGATACACAGGACAAAGGTTTAATCTCCAAAATATGTAAAGAACTCATACACTCAACACCAAAAGACAAACAATCCAATTAGAGAATGGACAAAGGACCTGAACAGACACTTCTTCAAGGAGGACATACAAAGGACCCATAGACATGTGAAAAGATGTTCAACATCACTAGCCATCAGAGAAATGAAAATTAAAAGCACAATGAGATATCACCTCACACACCTCAGAATGGCTATCATTAATAAGTCAACAAACAACAAGCTCTGGCAAGGATGTGGAGAAAAGGGAACCCTAGTGCATTGTTGGTGGGAATGCAGACTGGTGCAGCCACTGTGGAAAACTGTGGAATTTCCTCAAAACATTAAAAATGAGCTGCCTTTTGACCCAACAGTTCCACTGGTGGGCATATACTCTAAGAATTTGAAATACCAATTCAAATGAATTTATGCACTGCCATGTTCACAGTGCTACTCATAGTAGCCAAGTGCTGGAAACAGCCTAAGATCCCATCAGTAGATGAGTGGAATAGAAAACAGTGGTAAATTGATACAATGAGATACTACACAGCAGCAAGAAAGAACTACCTTTTGTGACAGCATGGATGCAACTGGAGAATATTATGCTAAGTGAAATAAGCCAGTCAATGAAAGACAAATACCTTATGATCTCACTTATAAGAGAAGTCTAATAAACAAAATAAATTGACAAGCAAAATAGAACTGGAGGCATGGAATCATGGAACAGACTGACAATGGCCAGAAGAGTGGGGGATCATAATGGTGGAAAGAAGGGGGAAAGGATCAAAGAAACATGCATGAGTAACCCATGGACATGAACCATGGTGTGGGGATTGACGGTAGGAGCAGGAGGTGGACTGAGCAGAGGAGGGCAAAGGGAGAAAAATAGGGATAACTGTAATAGAATAACAATTGAAAAAGACTAAAAATGATTTGTTAGAAAGACTAAAAGTGTTAGAATTCACTATAGCATTGGCTTCAAATAAGTTTTGAGAATTCTAAATAACAACCTAGTCTCCAAACTCTTTACTTTGAGCTTTTATTAAGTACAGTAATATTTGTACATTTACCAAACTCCTTTCTCTTCCAACCATAGACTTTGAATACTGTGCTGCTCCTCAAGTTAAAATCCTTCTGCTCCCCATGTCAAAGACTGAAGCCCAGGATGCCTTGCATTCTAGGCAAGGGCTTCAATATTCTGGCTCACTTCACATTCATCATCTACCAGTTCTCCTTTTGCATTCCATGTTCCAGCAATAGTGCAGTAAGTCACACCTCTCTTCTTTTGGACAGGCTTTCTGCCCAGATGAACTTACCAGATTCTTTGTGTAGTAAATTTGTAGTCTTAAAATCCCAACTCATTCATTACCTCCACGGTAGACCAGTATGGATTAACGAGATCCTGCTCCTTTTCCCTGCATGATGAGGATATAATGAATCTCCCTCTGTTGTCCAGTTATTAATCCATATGCACTTTATATTCTGACCCTAACTTATTTTAGTACACATATCTGGTTATAAATTCATCTTTCTCTTAGACATTTGATATAAAGAACCATGACTTATTCACCTATGTTGTCAGGGTCAAGGTCAGTAACCTCTACGCAGTGAATGCTCAATAAACATTTCTGGAATTAATTCATTAATAAGACCAGAAAACCACAACTGCTATCAAGTTTGATGTGTATTACCTGTGGTTTCTGAGCTTATTTTATTTTCCTTGTTAGTGGGTATATTCTGAGTAATTAAAACAAATAATCTGTATTTTCTATTTCCCATATTTTTTCTTTCCTCCTTTTTCTTTCCCCACCCTATAATTCACCCAACCTTAGAGAATCAGATATATATATATATATATATATAAAGATAAAGTTATACATGTACATGCATATTGAAAAGACAATATTTTTATAGAAAAATTATTATTCTTGCTTTTATATAAGGGGCTATATTTCTGTTATATGGAAAAAACCCCTAAGTGGAATACTTATTATTTATTTAATATCAAGTTAATTTACATAAAAGGATAATAGTTTCAGGCTCAATCACTGACCTAAACTATTTTATTTTTATTTATTATTCCTCCTAGTCTGACATTTACATTTCTTTTGCTTAACCTATACTGATGATTTTCATCCTTATTAAATAATAATCTTCTTTCAAAATAAGCCTACACTTCATTATGAAAATGTCTCCAGTGCCCCTTTAGGAAAGGAAAACTAACATTGTTCCTCAATTGGTTGGGATGGTATGAAGTCAAATGATATAAGGGTTATGAATCCTAGCATGACAATGAAGTATTGTTCCATTTATTGGATGTGCAAGATGCTTAGCAGTTTTGATCATAAAACAGAAGAGAATTAAATCTTTGACATGAAAAGTATTTCACTTCCTTTTTCTATATGTACAATGGCAGGTGTTTATTATTTGGTAAGAGCCATAGCCTAACATTATTTTTAGCAGAAGTACAATTCTGACCTCTAAAATGCCAGGCTTTAAGGGTAAAGTGCCATTCACAATAAATTTTAATAAAAGTGATTCACTTTGGAGAAGGCGTGCATCTGTCAAATGACTGATCATGTGCACCCTGTTCAGAGCTATCAGCCATGTTTGGAAGTACAGTTGAAGAGGCAGAAAAGACATTAGATGAGAATGTTACTTTCCTTGATATTATCTTCACCTTAAAGAAAACAAGCAGAAATAAAACAAGCTTTGGATTGTTTCTTCGGTTGAACGTATTGTAACTACTTTACACTTTCCAGTTTTATCCTAAGCTGTCTTGCCATGGCTCAATTTCTTTGTGGCATATAAGTAACTAGAGACATTCAGCAAGTTTTTATTAAACACATCATGAAAAAAGAGTATACTTTTCAGTTTCCATAAAAAGCTTAAACAATTTCAATGACTAATGTTTTTAGAGTGCTTAGATTGTGGCAGAAAATATGCTGAACACTGTGTGGGCAATAGCAAATTTAAGGGACATCTCTCACAAGTTCACTCTTCTTTTTTTCTTTTAGTGATAGGAAGTCAGGAGAAATCTGAAACCCACAGGATTGGTGGGGGGATGAAAAGAGAGACCTAAAAACATGAAAACCATTTTCTATGAGTTAAATTTCTTTTTAAAAAATATTTTGTCTATTTTTTTTAGAGTGGGAGGGAGAAAGAAAGGGAAAGGAACATCAATGTGTGGTTGCCTCTCAGGCGTCCCCTGGGGACCTGGCTCACAACCCAGGCATATGCCCTCACTGACAATCGAACCAGCGACCCTTTGGTTTGCAGGCTGGTGCTCAATCCACTGAGCCAGAACAGCCAGGGCCTATGTTTAACTTTCTTGACTTATAAGAAAATTCACAAGAGTATTCACCCTCATGGAATGATGTCTTTTTCCAGTACTTTACCCTGGATCTTTCTTTCAGATTGGTGACACAAATTACAATCGTATTATACTTCACGTATTCATGCCAGCATATGTGCTTAATTTACAGCAGGAAGGGAGAATGTGTGAAGTCAAAGATACAGCTTGTGGGCAAGAGGAACACATGTCAAGACACTAAGGTAATTTCAGTTTCTGGAATTGCATATGAAAGATTTTTCCTTTCTCTTGAAGTTAAAAAGAAGTGATTTTCAAAGAGGCATTTAGAATAAAATGAGAATGTCAACAGGCACTATACATGGTTGGGCCAAGGCCAAGTTTCTAAAGGTTAGGTTCCAAGATGATGATGCACTTCTAAAATCTTCAGGAATTTTGTCCACATCATTTTGTAAACTAAGTTCAGCAGGGGTATTTTTTATTTAATTTTTAAACTAACCTGAAAGGAAGTAATTGATCAAAAACATAAAATCACTGCCTACAGTAAAAAAAGTATGAGTTGAAGACAGCTTTATTATTCATTCCTTTATTAATTTAGGGAACATAAAAATGACTGAGAAGCACAATGGGATGCAAAGCCATTATTTAAACACAGAGTGTTAGGGATGGAAGCATTTAGATAATCTCCAACACCTGGGTGAGATTAATCAGTTTATAAAAGATAGTCTTTTACCGTGAATAGAAAAGCCAAAAAAAATGTGATATTAGTATATTGTAAGATTACACTTTTTTTGTAGTATTCTTTCACAATTTGTTAAGGTATAATACATGCAAAAAACATAATGCCTTAAATATGAAATACAAGGGAAAGATTAAATTACAATTCTCATGTTTACCTTTTCTCAAAAAGAAAAAATATAATATCACATTCTAGCATGTAGGCAGAAAATTAAGTTTAGTAGCAAGGCTTACCAGCTATCATAAAAAAGGGCATTTTAAATTTTAAATCCTTAATTATGTTGCTTAAAACTTGTACCAGAATATCTTAATAACCTCAACAATGGTAACTTATTAAATATAAATGGTGATTTAATATATCTTCTTACATCATACAAAACCTTGTGACCCAAGAATGAGATCTTGTTTTTAAGATAAGCCCTTACCTAAAGGAATAATTTGTGTCTGATAGTACATTTCTTTTTTGTCTGCAAAATACTTTTAAAAGGATACTCTTTTAAGCATTTCAGATAAATGCTTCAAAGCAGCTGAAGAACTTGGTCTCAATTTAGGACATTCTTGTTTGACCCAAGGGAATTCATATTTATTATTATTCATGCATTTGGCAGGACTTCCTGAATACTAGTAGTACCACCTAACATGTATAAAATCTCTTTTTAAATTGCCACATATGTATATAGTGTGAAAGGCTTTCCATTACTCTTATCACTATTTTGGCACTTTGTTTGCATCATTCACATCTTCAGGCCAGAGGATTTTTCAAGATCTTCAGAAAAGGCTCTGAATTGACCTAAAAGTCAGGTATAGAGGAACTTGTCCACTCTCATTCTACATAAGTCTACAGGGGTCGGAATCATTCCGCATTTTCAGCAGAATGCTTTGTTGTGCGTTTCTTCTAGACTATTATCCTCCCTTACCTCAACTTTCTTTTTTTTAATCCTTCCTTCACTGAAATGAGGCAATTCCTTATTACAGTTAATTTAGTAAATAAGAATGAGTTCAGACTTTCCTAAAGGCCAAACGCAAAACATGTTAAAAAACAAGATGATGGAAATGTGGCTTTGAATTTATTTGGGATTTTTAACAAGCCCTGTTCTCTGAAAACATGCTTTAGGAATTTACTTTGAGTCAGTTTTCTCATTACATGTGGTGGAGCAAAAGTGGTTTACAGTTGTAATTATTCTTGTGTTATTATTTATTAATTATTGTATTACTTCCCTTATAAATAACTGTAAACTTACTTTTGTTCCACTTTGTCTACTATCCCAAATCACTGTAAACTTATTTTATTATATTTAAAGTTACCTATGTTATATTTTGAAGTTTAATTCACCCTTATCAGTGTATGTAAAGTTCTATGAATCAGCAGTTTAAGCAATCTAAGTTCTTTTCACTAACTTTTTACAAAATATGTTTTATTAGTATACCAATTTTTGGTCATGAAATTATGTTTTTATATCTTATTACATTATTTTGTCATATGATTTTTAGATGGAAAATATTTTTGAACAGCTGTATCTTCATTCTCCTCTACAGTCATGTTCTTATTGATTGAGCAAATACTTATGGAACAAGTGGCATACTTGATGTGGGTGACTACAGATAAAACGCATGTGAATCTTGTAAAACTGAAAAATTTAGGGCCATTATTAAAACATTGAACAGGACATTGGTAGAGATGCAGTTTTAGTATAAGCAGAGATGTACTATGTAGTAGTTTTATATGAAGGTACTGCTAACACAGAGAATGCAGCAAATATAACTAACAGGGGTAGGAAAAGGAGTGCGTGAGAAGTGTTTTGGAAGCTGAAACTAGGAGAATAAACTTCTCAGTCTGAGAAAGTGGGTAAGGATGTAGTAAGTGCAAAGGCTTGTTGGGATAAAAAGAGACACTTACTCAGTGTTCAGAAAAACAGTGTAAAAGGAACATTAATTCTGACTTCTCGAGGCAGTGTAGAACAGACTTCTGACAATGTCTTTAAATGTGATTAGCATGATCAAAGATTCCTGAGTTGGACCAATTGGAGCTTAATCCTGAACATCAGCAAAGATCATACTGTATTTATTATAAATCCAATCATGCTCATAAATTTCAGTTCAGCTTTGAACCTGCTCAAGACTTGTGACCCAAAGCATCTTCCAAAACTTTCCAGCTAAGAACATATTATACGAATTATTCCTAGGAAGAATTTAACAATTCATCAAGCTGTGTAATTTAATGTAACAGTTTATTTAGAAACAACCAGTTTGACTTGTTGATTAATATAATTACTGCTCACCAAGTATTTCCCACTTCTAGCCAGAGTAGGCTTACATTTTTAGCTCCTTGGTGGTTTGGTGTGGCCACATGACTAATTCTGGACAATGAGTCTGAGCAACAGTGAAGTATGTTACTTCTGTGTCAGTGTATTTAATTGATAGTGTTAGATTATTCAGCCGGCTTGCTCATCCTCCCCCAGCATGGTGATCTGTCGTGTTCCACACAGTAGTTTTTCTGTTGCTGGGTCTCAGGTGAGACAAGCATGGACATACATCCAATTATGTTGCCCATTTTTAAAATTGACTTACCAGAACTTAAAAAATATATTAAAATGTATTTTACAAATATACTCTCTTAAATCACGACTCACTTTTTCAATGTCCTAGTAGTATGTTTAGAAGAGCACAAGTATTTCATTTAAAGTGTCATTTACCACTTTTTTGTTTGTTTGATCTCTCTGTTTTCTATCCAAGGAAACTTAAGATGGGGAAGAGTTTCTATCTTTTCTTAATTTTTTCTGTGTGTGTGTGTGTGTGCGCATGTGTGTGTGTGTATTTTATTGATTATGCTTTTACAGTTGTCCCATTTTCCCCATTCACTCCCCTCCACCCTGTACACCCTCTCCCACCCATATGCCCCCCTTTAGTCATGTCCATGTGTCATACTTATAAGTTCTTTACCTTCTACATTTCCCATACTATTCTTACCCTCCCCCTATCTATTTTCAACCTACAATCTATGCTACTTGTTCTCTGTACCTTTTCCCCCTCTCTCCTCCTCCCACTCCCCTCTTGCTAACCCTCCATGTGACCTCCATTTCTGTGGTTCTGTTCTTGTTCTAGTTGTTTGCTTAATTTCTTTTGGTTTTGCTTTAGGTGTGTTTGTTAATAATTGTGAGTTTGCTGTCCTTTTACTATACATGTTTTTTCTTTATCTTCTTTTCTTAGATAAGTCCCTTTAACATTTCGTAAAATAAGGGCTTGGTGATGATGAACTCATTTAACTTGACCTTATCTGAGAGGCACTTTATCTTCCCTTCCATTCTAAATGAAAGCTTTGCTGGATAGAGCAATCTGGGATGTAGGTCCTTGTCTTTCATGACTTGGAATACTTCTTTCCAGCCCCTTCTTGCCTGTAAGGTCTCTTTGGAGAAATCAGCTGACAGTCTGATGGGAACTCCTTTGTAGGTTACTGTCTCCTTATCTCTTGCTGCTTCTAGGATTCTCTCCTTCATTTTTACCTTGGTTAATGTAATTCTGATGTGCCTTGGTGTGTTTCTTCTTGGGTCCAACTTCTTTGGGGATCTCTGAGCTTCTTGGATTTTCTGGAATTCTATTCCCTTTGCCAGAATGGGGAAGTTCTCCTGTATTATTTGTTCAAATACATGTTCAATCTGTTGCTTTTCCTCTTCCCCTTCTGGTACTCCTATAATTCGGATGTTGGAACGTTTAAAGATGTCCTGGAGGTTCCTAAGCTTCTCTTCTTGTTTTTGAATTCTTATTTCTCCATTCTTTCCTGTTTGGCTGTTTTTTTCTTCCTTCTGGCCCACTCTGTTGTTTTGAGTCCCAGTTTCCTTCCCATCACCATTGGTTCTCTGTGCATCTTCCTTCATCTCTTTTATGGTAACCTGCATTTGCTCATTTAATTTGAGCCCAAAATCAACCATTCTGTGAGCTTCCTGATCACCAGTGTTTTGAACTGTGCATCTGATAGATTGACTATCTCTTAGTTGCTCAAAAGGATGAGTCCTGGGGCATTGATCTGTTCTTCTGTTTGAGACATGTCTCTCTCTCTGTCTCTCTCTTTCTTTCTTTTTTTTTTTTTTTTTTGGTCTGGTCATTCCCGATAAGGTGAGGGGTAGAGCCTTAGGTGTTCACCGGGGCTGGGCACCCCATTCGCTAGATTATGACGCTGTATGTGGGGGCGGGAGTTGGGGCGGGCTCAGGAGGGAACAATGGCCGTAGCTCCATTCTCCTGGGATCTCAGTCCCTTCTCTGGGATTCTGGGTTGCGCGCTCTGCCCTGGTCCACAATTGCCGCCTCACTGGGTCCGCCAACTGTCGCTTGCGTACTCAGGGTCCACCCGCTGCGATATTGGGTGCCCCAGATGCCTTACGTGCTCCCGGTTGCCTTATGCGCTCAGTTCTCCCTGTTCTCCATGTGCCGTGACCTGCGCTGGGCTGCTCCTCTCTGCCCCTCCTACCGGTCTGGATGAACGGGTCTACTTCAACTTCTTGGCTGTCCGACCTCCATTCAGATAAATTCTCTATCAGTTCTGGGTGTTATTCTGCCTCTAAATTGTTGCTGTTCTAATCTTGGTTGTGTGTGGAGATACGGTACATCCACCTATGCCTCCATCTTGCCTGAAGTCCTCTTTTCTTAATTTTTTCTTAGTTTTAATTTTAATGATTATGCCTGATATCCACGTTGTTATTTTTGTATTTAAATCTAACTTTTATTTTGAATTGTGCATATGAATATCCTGCTGTTTCAGCAAATTGTTCTGGAAAAGCATACCCTTTCTCCATTGAATTACCTCGACACTTTACTAAAGATTCTATTGATCATATATATGGATAAATTTATGGACTCTAATCTTTTATATGTATTTATATTTCTATTTTCATGGATTTCAAGTTGTGTATATACATATATATTTTAATTTATCCCTGTACATTTGATATTTTGGATCTTATTATCATAATCATGTTCTTTTAACTTAATTTGCATGTGTTGTAAGTAGATAGAGATACAGTTGTTTTATTTTAATA
The DNA here is from genome assembly GCF_004126475.2 of Phyllostomus discolor. Classification (NCBI taxonomy): domain Eukaryota; kingdom Metazoa; phylum Chordata; class Mammalia; order Chiroptera; family Phyllostomidae; genus Phyllostomus; species Phyllostomus discolor. Next base: position 34,437,635 of record NC_040906.2, read on the forward strand.
CAAATTAAAATAAAATAAACCATTGAGGTGACACTCTTTCAGAGAGTCACATTGGTTTCAGGAGTACATTTCTATGACCCATGATCTGCACATTGTACCATGTGCCCAACACCCAAAGCCAAATCCTGTATAGTGAACATATACTGCACAATTTAAAAATAGATTATTATTTCTAGGAACTTTCTTATAGATTCTATGGGATATCCTAAATTCTGGATCATATTCTTTGAAAATACAGATAAGTTTTATTCTTCTTTTCCACAATATATGCTTTTTATTTCTCTCTCTTTTTTATTACACTGAGTAGAACCTCTGATGAAGTGTGGAATAAAAGTAGAATTAGTGGGCATTCCCATGCCATCCTGATGGTGGTGGTGGTGGGGCGGGCTCAGCACTGCTCTTTAAAGCATGGTATTAACCATGTGGGTCTTTTGTTTGTTTGTTGATGCCAGTAATCAAACTGAAGACATCACCTTTTATCATTAGTTTTCTAAGATTCTTTATCTTGAATAGTTTTTAATTTTGGCCAAATATTCTTCTGCAATTAAAGAGATGATTATGTGATTTTTTTCATTATCTTTAATATAAAAATACTTTACTAAATTGCTGGTATAACTTTTCTGATCTTTAAGTTCACTAATTTTTTCCTTCTTGTATAGCATTCAATGAACATTACTTCCTAATATTTTGTTATTCCATGTATTACATGGACTTCTCTTTTATATTTTCCAGTTCTCTTGCTATGTTTAACATATTTTCCTTTAGATTTTAACACAACTATAACTGCTGCTTTAAAGTGCTTATCTAATAGTTGAGTAATGTTCATCACTTTTGTATTTATTGCTGTTGGTATGGGTCTCATGTTACTGCTTCACCCTGTGCTTAGTTCATTTTTATGATTTCTTAGACATTATAAGTTTTGTTGTCCTTTGTTATTTTTGTTGTGTTTCATCAAAGTGTGTTATCCTTTATTCTGAAAGGCATTTAATTTTTTTGTAATTCTTGTCAGCCTTGTTTTTAAGTTTCTTAGAAAAGTTTGGAGTAATGTTTACACTGGCTATTTTGGATTCACTACTGCAGTTTACCCTTTCTGGAGTCTCTATGAAATGCCTCAGGTGTTCAACATGGGCTCTTCACACCAGCTGGCAGAACTCAAATACCCTAGCCCTTGGGGAGCTTCAGCATGCAATTTCTGGTTGTTCCTTGCTTGGGTTAAAGGATTTATTATCTGGCTCAAGGATACCCTAATGAAGATAGTTTCAGCTCTTTCTTCTGTAGCTAGCTCCCTCTTCTCTAGACATAGATTCTTCAAATTTAGGGTACCTCATGTACCCTGATTTTTAATATTTTTTCTTCAATTTAATGAGGCTGTTTTGTTCTTCTCAGATGTCACCTGTCTGCAGTGTCAAAGACAAAAGTCTCTTAACATTTTCAGTTTTCTTCATGGTAAGGGCTTTCTTTGCAAAGAGAAAGCTGAATTATAGACGAGTTGAATGATACACATGCCTTGGAATTTAGAAATCATAGTTTGTACCGAGGGATTTAAATAAAATCTAGTCTTCATTGAAGTCATTTGCTTACATTCTGAGAGAAATAAAACACAGTGACATCTGTTTACATTCCATAGTCATGAAGGAAAGCTGGAGACTTTCTCCCCCCTCCTCTATGAAGAATTGTTTACATTTAGAGTAAATGTCTTTCTTGCTACCTCTGAAAGGTAGGAAAGCAGAAGTGCCAACAACTGCTATGTAAGGTCAAAGTTTCATAATTTCAGTATCTAACTCCTATGTGCCAGTACCTACAGATGATAGGTAGCATCTCATAAGAAATTGGAGTGTTGGGGGCTGATGGAAGATTCTCGGTGCATAAATAAATTGTTTGTTCCTCCATCCAGAGGTCTTGTGTGTGTGTATGTGTATCTGTTTCAAACTAATTTGTTGTCCTATAAGGGAGCGGGTACAGTCCATGTTTGTACGCACTCCTGCATGTATCATTTAGGCAAACACAAGGACTTCATTGAAGTTAATGGGCTCAAAACTTATGTCATGGTTTTCAATGAATATAAAATGTTTTAATTTGCAAGCAGGGTAACTCTCAGGCCCTTTACAGTTTCTGATTTAACGCACACCACGATGAGAAAATGATTCCAGAGATAAGCTATGATTATTCTAAGTCTCACTTTGCTTGCTTACACTGTCTCAGATGTTATAGTCTGTTAGCTATTATCCAATATCTAAAAAAAATACTTGTCTCAAATATGGTGCAGAGAAACAGAAATAAATGTGGACTGAAGGTCATGTTTCTGATTTTCTTAGCAGGGGTGGAGAGCATTGATTCTTGCATGGTGATGGACACTATAACTGCCAATGAGATAGCTGAGACTAAAACGTATTACTAACAGGTCACTATCACAGTAGTCAGTGGAGGGCATTTTTTAAACATTTACTAGAGTTATTTATTATACAAGAGCACTAATGTTATTATCCTGAGGAAAAGAAAGAGACTAAGGGAAGGATGATTAAAATGGAATGGCTAGGGCAGTATATATCTCCTTTTTGATTATAGGTTATTAAATTAGGAAGTCCTCAAAGATATGATGGTAACTGGTAAAATGGTTCTTCCTTAGCAGAATGAGATCTCTGACTATAAAAATAATGTCAAGCAAGGGTAATAATAGACAGTGTGAATATTTGCATGTTATCTTGAGTTAGCTTTTTAATTTTAAGAATTTGTGGAGAGGAAAATGCAAACAGCCTGCTTGACAGTAATGTGTAATTTTTTTCCAATATCATTAAAACATTTTTATACTTATTGGAAAACGTAAGTTTTGGGTCCATAAACTTCAATGAAATCTCTGTGTTGGCCTAGATAATTTACAGGAGAGTGCATCAAACATAAACTGTGTTTGCTCCTTTACAAGACACACAGTTATTACTAACATGACATCTTCAACAATGTAATTTCACACAACCTACTCTACTAGGGTTTCATGGATAATTTAGAGTTTAAAATCACTTGAAATAGATATTTCATACTTTATAATTTTGTCAAGTTCTTTCAAGTACTGTAGATCAAAAACCCAAAAACAAACGCAATGGATCAAGAAGAAATAAAAGCAAAACAGCGCCATGTGCTGCAAAGGTTTACGCAAAATATAGAAAATGCAATTGTAATTGAAGGATGGGAAGTTTAAATTATTAGTGTGACTTTTTAAAAATGTTACCTCATAAATAGTCTAAGCTGTGTTCGTAGTACTAGCCATTAGAATAATATTCCAAGTGATCCTCTAGGTATGTGCCAGTGGAGTTTTACCATCCTCATGTTAAGAGGAGATTCATAGCTCAGCCTCCCCAACATCATGAAAAAGCATCTCTGCTTAATTATAACAAAACATAAATATATAGCTTAAAATTTCAAAACTACAACAAATATGTAGATCAAAATGGAAACTTTCCTCACAATGAATGCATTAATACAAACAAAGCACAATATGAAAATATCTAAGTCCATATAAGTTCAGATATGAAGGAATTAGGACACGCATCTTAGAATGTGTGTGTGTGTGTGTGTGTGTGTGTGTGTGTATGTGTGTGTATTCCCCCTGCTAGGTAATGTCTAGTAATTGCTATGTCAGATAATATGATTGAAACAGAGGATAATGTGGTCTATGAGAATTACTGAATATAAGTATTTGATGTAAAATGTGTATCAGGCCCAGAAGCACTTTTATGGACCTCAGATTCCCAGTTTGTCATTCTCTTAGCGTAATCAACAAATGACTGAATACTTAGTACAATGAACTCCAGACACCATGTCCTAGACTGTCCCCAAATTGAGCAGATGAAGCTATTTGACAATTCTTAGAAAATTCTGTAGATAAAAAAAGGTTTTTTTGAGAAATGTCAGTTTCAAGAATATACTAAGGAGGCACAAACATCACTCACCTACTTTTTATCATGATTCTATATTTTTATCACTTATGGGTTTTTATAACCTACATTTAAAAATAACTACTTTATTTAACAATGAAAAAGGTAGAACCACTTTGCAATACAATTTGGTAGTTTCTTAAGAGTTAAACATATGCCTACTCTATAATCCCACCATTTCACTCCAAGGAAAAAAAGAATATACAGCTATACAAAACTCATACATAAAAGCTCATACTAACTTATTACCCCAAAATTGTGAACACAAGTATCAACAGATGGATGAAAAAACAAACTTGATATACCCATATAATTCAATACTACTCAATAATAAAAAAGAACGTACAGCAGTTGCACGCAACAAAATGGGCGAATCTCAAAATAATTATTCTTTATGAAAAAGCTAGATGAAAATGACAATATATTCTGTTATTCCACATCTATGAAATTCTAAGGTAATGTAATCTCACCTATAATGACAGAAAGATCAGTGGTTGCTTAGGGATGAGCGATGTGTGTGCAGAGAGGGAAGAATTACAAAAGGACACCAGATACTTCTGGTATGATGGAAATATTTATTATTTTGATTGTATTTTGATTGTGGTGGTTGGATGATGTTTCTTTCTCTCTCTCTCTCTCTCACACACACACACACACATACACACAAATGTGAAAAAATATCCGATTTTACCTGGTTGGTGTGGCTCAGTAGATTGAGCACCAGCCTGAGAACCAAAGGGTCACTGGTTCAATTCCCACTCAGAGCATAGGCCTGGATTGCAGGTTAGGTCCCCAGTAGAAGGTGCATGAGAGGCAACACCATATTGATGTTTCTCTCCCTATCTTTCTCCCTCCTTTTTCCTCTCTAAAAATAAATAAATAAAATCTTTAAAAAATTTGATTGTGCATTTTAAATATATGCAATTCATTGAATTTCAGTTATACCTCAATTAAATTGTTTTAACTAATACCAACAAAACCATGGGTAATGTTTATTTACAGAGCAGTGAACAAACATACACATGTAATATATATCTTTAGATGGTATATGAAGTTTTGGCAGAGATATTTGCTCTAAATCTTTTTAAATGTTTTTGGTTAGTATTTTAGTATTTTTTTCACCACATGAAGAAAAATCAGGCTTATTATCTTGCTTTTTTCTTAATTAGGTTGTGACGCCTGTGAAGCTACTAGAGTTCTATGTATTGAGTATTAGAATGACTTCCAAAGAGGACAACATACCCCAAAGCAATCTAAACGCTGTAATAATAAACAAAGGATAACTTGCTTTAATATTTAATAGGCTATTTTTATATTGTCTTTATCAGCATGTGTATGAAAAACAGCTATTAAAACATTGTAAGATATAAAAATGACTAATATGTCTAATTATATCTTCAGGAACCATATGAGCTGCATAAAAGGGGTAAATATAACCACAGAATAGCTATTATAAGCATAGGATTACTATAAGCATAGGCTCACTATACGACTATTAGGATTACACTTACAAAAGAATCCTCTTTGGTGAACTGCATGTAGATTCCTTTAAATGTCCATTTAAAGTAGAAAATAAATCACTGTAAGTTTTTTTATATCTATGTTGTTGTATTAGACTACTTTTAGATTTACAGAAAAGTTGCAAAGATTATACAGACAACTGCCATTTACCTGGCACCATTTTTTTCCTAATATTAATGTATTACAATTGTATGATGCATTTGTATCAACTAATGAAACAATATTGACAAATTATCATTAACCAAAGCACATAATATATTTGGATTCTTTAAACTAATGTACTTTTTTTCTGTTCTATGATCTCAGTACAGTATTTCACATTTTAGTCAACATAACCTCTTAGGTTCCTCGAGACTATAACAGTTTCTTAGATGCTTTTTTTATTCTGATGATTTGACAGTTGGCTAATGACATTAAAATTTCCTGGTCAGGTACATTGCAGAATGTTTCTCAATAGCAGATTTTCTGAATTTGTTATTATGATTAGACAGTGGTTGTGGGTTTTGAAAGGAAGGCTGAAGAAAAGTGACAATCTCATTATATCATATGGAGGGTATGTAGTATCAACACAGAAACATTAAAATGCTATTTATTCTATTAAAATCCATCCACTTACAAATTAGTTAACTCTTGACTCTTCTTGCACATAGTACACATTTACTCTCTGTTTACAGTAGGTGGAGACAGGGTGAGTAAATATTTTCCAAGAGAAATAGCACAACTTTATATTGAAATTTGTCATAAAAACTATGACAAATTTACCTCTATAACAAGAATTTGTTTTAAACTGTAAACAATTCCTTTGCAAATATGAATAAAATACTATTTCATTGTTATTATTTAATTTTTGGTTTGTTTAGTTTTGGTTTTATTTAATTTATTTATTCTGTAGAAGGTCTAAAAACATTCTTCTTCATGTTGACTTTTACTGAGGAAACTTCATCAATAACAAGTAGAATTTATTCCAGGAATGCAATAGTGTTTCGATTTTAGAGAGTTCATTAATATTAATTCTTTTGTGAATGTGAGATAATTCTGAAAAGCCTTCTCAGGTCCAGAAATCCTTTAATCCCTTACAAGTATAATGCTTAAGAGGACTTCTCAATAAAATTTTCTGTGTATAAATATTTACTTTAGGAATTTTTCTTAGGAAATTTGATCTAAGATATATGTAAAGTATGTATATCATATTTCTTTTCATTACATATTATTTTGCATTTTCTAGATTTTTTCATATACATATTTCACTATATATAAATATATATTTCATATAAATTTATATTTTATATACATTTATACATGACAACTTCTAAAAGAAAGTGTAGAATAATACCTTCACAATCGTTGGGTAGGGAATTGTTCTACTAAAAAGAGCACAAAAACCACTAACTTAATATAAAAAATGACAAATTGGACTTCCTAAAATTTCAAATGTCTGCTCTGGATAAACACCCTCAATAAGTGAAGAGGCAAGACACAAACTGGAATTAAATACCTGCAATATGTATATCTGACAGAGGATCTGAATCCAACATAAATAAAAACTCAGTTGTAAACAATAACACAATAAATGAAGAAAAGGCTTGAATAGACACAGTTGCAAAGGGAAAAACTATGAATAATCAATAAGATGTAGATCAATAAGCATGTAAGTATTCATGAGGGAAATGCAGATAAAAACCATTGCATGCTTATAAGAAAAACTAAAATTTAAAAGATTACCAAATATTGGTAAGAATGTAGAAAACTATAAAGTTTATCAATTATTTAATATAGTATAATGTAGTGGAGTCACTTTGGATACTTAACAACTCATATTTAAATAGCTTCTTATACAGTTAAATATACATCCAACTGAGTATATAGCAATTACACTCCTAAATGTTTACTAAAGATTAATAAACATATACATGTACAAAAATGTATAAACAAAAACTTTATAACCCTGGCTACTGTGGCTCATTTGGTTGTAGTATCATCCTGTAAACCAAAAAGTTGCAGGTTTGATTCCCCATCAGGGCACATACCTAGGTTGAGGGTTTGGTCCCTTTCAAGGTTCATGCTAGAGGCAACTGATTGATGTTCCTCCCTCACATTAGTGTTTCTCTCCCTCTCCCTCATTCTACTCTCTCTAAAATCCATAATAATGTCCTCAGGTAAGGATAAAAAACATACAGAAGATTTTTTTAATAATAGCCAAACAATAGAAACAGTCTTAATATTTATCAGCAGGTCAAAAGTTTAACAATTATGTAATATTTGTACAATACTATATCATAATAATTAATAATAAAAATAAAAATAAATTACTGATATACTTAAAATGGAAGAATTTCCACACATTTTGTTTTAGGAATGAAGCCAGACTCGAAAGAGGATCTGCCGCATTATTCAATTTAAATTAAGTGGTAAGACGGGCAAACTAATCTATAGTAATAAACATAAAAGCAGTGATCATCCTGTGCTCAGAACCTTGAGGGAAACTTTCTAAGCAATCAATATATCCTATAAAGTGAATGCTTTGGTGGTTGCATGGTACATAAGAATGTATGTGACATTTATTTGAGTGGGCATGCAAATACTATATATGAACTGAGAAATGACTGAGAAATACAATAATGAAATTATTAGATAAAGAACATTAAAGATGAGATATATCAAAAAGCAGTCAGAACAATAATGTGTGAATTTTATATCTACATTGGAAATTATTCTAATGGCAAGATACCTCTTCAGGTATATTATAAATCTCAAATAATTGAACATGAACAATATTAAAAGATTTCAGATCTCTCATAATGGGAAACCAACAAACCAAATTTGCATGTATATAAAACGAAACCCAATAAATGCCTTGGCCAAAAATCAAGACAAAGGAAATAAAAAATATACTACTTGCTTATATTAAAAGAGGGGAGGCAACCTAACTTAGGAGTAGGTTCCAAGAAGAAGAAAAATAAAAAGAAGAGCAAAGAAGAGGAGATGCTTGAAAAAGCAATACCTTAGAGAGAACATGGCAAACATACAGTTCTTAATGGGCTCTCAGTCTCACAAGGCTTAGAAACATCAGGGGAAACACCTTTGCAGATGTTGGTTATTTGGGTAGTGGGTATAGGGCATGGCAACACAAAATACTATTTTGTAGGAATAATTTTGCCTGAAGTAAGTACATTGTGGGTTAAAGAATGAAACATAAAAATATATATAGTTGATTGGGGACTTAGCTTCCTTTAATTATTTTATTTTCCTTTAACTCTTTGAACTATTTACAAGAAGAATCACGAAACTTGTTTTGATTTGCATCTCCCTGATGATTGCTTCAATATAGTCATTATACCTACTTATACCTTTTGGTCATTCATATATTTTTCCACTTGGTGATTATGTCTATTCATGCTTTTTCCTCATTTATTGTATTTTTGTTCATTACTGAGCTCATTAAAACTTTTGAGAACCTAAAGAAACTTTATATTTCTTATTTTTGAGCCTAGGTTATAACAGTTAAAGTATATTCTGTTCCACCCAAACACTATTCTTCACAAAATTTAACATAAGAAATTGGGAACAATGCTATTTTTCATTTTATATTAATGTAAAATAAGAATTTAGAAATATGTACTTTAACACATCCAAAAATAATTTCATTTTCAATATAATCTTACATCTTCAAGCCATAATTTGTAAGGGAATTTAATTTCAGGGGTTATATTTTTCCACTGGGGATTGTATAAAAAAAGAGTCAGATTTTGGTGATCTCTGTATTGCTGACATTTTATTATTAAAGTTTTTATCTTTTACTCTCATTCTAGAATCTTTGATGAACTATACTAGACAGTGTGATTGGGTATGTTTGAGCAAAGAAATAGATGTGAGCAGTATTATTACCAAAATAAAATGGGATTGGGCTGCCTGCCACCATATTCAAACATAACACAAACTGGTAGGGAAGAAAAAAGGTTTTTATTAAAAAGTTGCTGAACTGGGGGAGTGGGGACTCTCTAGCTCCAAGCCATTCTCTTCTGCAAAGCACAGAAAGAAACCAGCCACCCCTAGGACCAGAAGCAGTGTCCAGACACCATGCTCCATTTCTATCTGCCCTCTGGGGCCCAAAGCTGTTATGCAAATGTGGGTTTTTGTCTCTCCAGCCCCAGGCGCTCTTGTGAGAGTGCTCTCTCTCCCTCTCTCGCCCTCTCCCCTCTTCTCTCTTCTCTCTCTCTCTCTCTCTCTCTCTCTCTCTCTCTCTCTCTCTCTCGTGCACACTTGTGGGGCTTGAACCTCCATTGACACACAGCAGTTTCCTCCCCCTGCTGGGACCAGGGTGCTGCAGTGATCTGACCTTGCAAGGAACTCTGTCTGCAGGACCAGGACCAGCAAATGTACCTGGCCTGCCTATCTGTGCTCTATTCTCAGAGCAAGAGAATGGGAGCAATCCAGGACCCATGCCATGTGGTAGAGAGCCACTGTGTCCTGTGGGCTGTAGCCACCGAGGCATGTATCCTATGTAAGCCTGCTCCTGACCAAGCAAGCAAGGCCAAAGCAAGAACCACAGGTGGGGCCCAGTGTCTGCTGAGTCCTATGAATATTCCAGCCCTTCCCCGACTGGATAAACAAGAAGAACCAAAAAAGGGGTGAGTCTCTCTGTGCCTTCCATTTAAATCTTCTGTCCCCAAATCCTCCGTGTTATAGGATTGTTCAACTGGTCAGCCAATTCAGGCTAACATCTACCGTGCTCATCAGCCCACACAGCATTTCTGCCCCTCCTCCTGCCACTATGACCTGCAAGCAGGTAGGAGGATCTTTTCCTTTGTCCAAACATTTTACTAGCCTGGCACTTACTCTGTGCAAACATCCTTCTGTGTGTCACACCATGCTATTTGGTTGCCAGGGCAACACACATTGGCATGTTAGGCTAGCTCCTTTACTGTTGCCTCAGTGGCCTCCTCATACAGCTCCTCCCTTCTCCAAGGAAGGCAGGCTCTCTCACCAACTTGCGGATGCCCACTTCCCTCTGCCCAGTGATCTGGCTTGTTACAGTATGTCATTTTTGTGTTCAAGTTGTTTTGAAGTCCATTATGTTACTCTTTAGGATTGCTTCTTAGCCTCTGAGTGCAAAACAGAGATTATCCATTCATACTACCACACCCAGAGGAGACTCATTGATATTAGGAACTGACGTTAGGAAAGGTGCAAGGACTTCCTTGAGAAACTGCTGACTTCTTTCACAGAGAGAAAGAACCAGACTATGTTTAATAATTAAGAGCAATGGGCCATGAACAAAAAAAAAACATTAGGTGACATTAAGCAGGTTATGTGGAGTAGAGAGGAAATACAGGGTTAGTCTGAGGGAAGAACCAGGTAGAGAGACTATGGTAAGGGAAGCACTTGGAAAATTGAAAGGCTAGTATGGCCCTATCAAAGAAACTGACATAATGATGATTACAAATTACTAAATGCTGGTCCCTGAGAAACTAAGGAGACTCATCCATTGCAATCTTCCCCCTTGTTTCTGAGAGAGAGAGAGAGAAAGAGAGAGAGAGAAAGAGGCATATGTATGTAAGCATGGGTATGCATGTACAGGGTGCAGCAAAAGTAGATTTACTGTTGTCAGTATGGGAAAACAGTTTATTCTTTTATTATTTATTACTGTAATTTATTATTGTATTTTTTTTCATACTACCAACTATAAACCTATTTTTGTCCCACCCTATATAGTATTGTCACTGCTTGTCACTGCTTGTTTGTTTTTCTGGTACATTTGATAAAGCCTGCCTTCCCGAGGCAACTGTAAGCTCCATGAGAGTAGGATCAAAGTCAGATGAGTTCGATTCCCTCACTGATTTAGTGCTGGTCCCTAGCAGAACACCTAAAGCTTCTGTATACCTATTGAATTTGAATAAGTGAATAAATTGCCTCATCTGTTTTCTATTCTTTATTGCTCTAAAGGTAATTTTGTGTGTGTGTGCATGCATACACAAGAGGATTTTGACGATTTAGACAACCTGCAAATGCTTAAAAAATTAATGAGGGAATAAAATAGATGCCAGATGTTTCTTCCATTTGGCAACTTTCTGGACCTTGAAAAAATCTTTTAATATAGGTCTTTGTGTTTCTTTACTCCATTGTTTTACTTTTAAGTTTTCTTCAAATTTTTGTTCTAAGAGATTATGATGAGCCTACATACATCTAGTCCCAAGGGGTAAAAACAATCTTAAATTGGATTAAAAGTTAATGAAATGTTTTACTACTGCATTTAAATGTAACATTTGCAATTTGTAACTGAACATGCTAATAATTTTAAAATCACTTTCCTCATCTCAATCAGTGAAGGACTATGAAAATATTCTCATTTTATGATCCAGAAAGTCTGATGCAAAGGAAAAGAAATTATCTGATAAAAGGAAACCTGCCTAATGGTTTGTAATCTGTTACAAGTGCAGCTGCAGTGGGCTGCTGAACAGGTGCTGTTATTATGGAGCATAACAAACATGCTGGGCTTTGTAGTTCATTTAATGCCTTATAAACAATTGGGCTGACTGGGAAAAGTCTAATAGATTTGTTCCAATGGCACTCTTTTTAAAGGCCTGTGATTATGTTGTACACATTCCACTGAAATCCTATGCTGCTAGCAATGTGTTCAGCTTCAAAATGAGTAGAATACTATTTTTAATATTCCAGTGCTGCATTCTAATATTGTCTCCTCCATATAAAATATTGTGTTTTGAATGGGAATAAACATTTCTCATGGCATTCTAGTAGTTAGTCTCTACCAACACAAAAACCATGCCTTAGAATGTTCCAACAGTTCCACCGTAATACACTTTGAAAATGGGCATAAATCCCTACCCTGAAACCATCTGAGCAAATAATTTGGAGTTTTTTCTGCCAAGAAATTAACTACACATGTGTTACTGAAGCACCTTTGAGGAAAAATGACAGGATTTTATGCACAGATTAAAGCCAATTATTTAATAATTAGAGAATTTTCTTTCTGAAATGACTGACTGAATACAAGAATATGTGTACCAAAGGTAAAATCTTTGATAAAAAAGGAAACATAACAACAAAACCAATATACACTTTGGCAAATTCACTAAAGCTCAAGAATGAAGAATGGATACAAGGGTTATTTAGGGAAATCAAGAAAAATAGTACGTCACCTGGCCGGGGCAGCTGCAGAGCAGATATCTAAACGACAGTGTCAAAGGATATATCAGCTTGATGAGTCTGCAACTCAGAAGACCTATCTAAGGGTACACATTTAGGAATTATTGACAAAGATGTATTGAGCCATTTGAATAGTTAAACTCAGTTGAAAATAAGCACAGCAAAAAGTTGAAACAGGTCATAGGGTCAGCTACTGAACAGCAATTGCATGTGGACATGGAGAGGAGAGGCAGTGTGGAAGCTGAAAGAGGAGAGGTTGGGTGCAAGAAACTCAGAAGATTGTGGAGTCACAGAAAGCAATAGTGTAAGTGTTCAGAGATATGGGAATAGAGTGTTTCAGGGTTCTATTGAGGAAATGGCAATATCCATTAGAGCATGCTGATTGAGTTGTAATGGTAGAAGGGTAATTAGAGAAGGTTAAATTGTAAATTGAGACATAACTTTGGCAACATGTGAGCTAGATGGATTGAAAAATCAATTTGCTTTTGCTACAAATAACCCCAAAATTCTATATAAAATGAATCAAACATCAACTGAAATCCAATGCTGAACTTAGAAGAATATAAGGAAAATATTATGAGAACATAGATGAAAACAAAACAAATTATGATTGACAAAATAACACTAATACTTGAATTAAATTGTATTTCATTGAAACAACTACAGTGATGGTCTTGCAATCCCACTTAAAAAAGTTAGAAAAATAATTGCAGATCAAGCAGCAAGAAAGGAAGTAAAGGAAATATTAAAGATAAGCCAAAATGTGTTAAAAATAAATTAATGTAGAAAGAATCAGCCTACCAAATAAGCCTACCAAAATTGATTTAAAAATGTATAAGTAAAGAGTTAGGGGAATACAAAATACAAAAAATTAGGAATTAGATACATAAACATTTAAAATTCATAATAAAACATCTATGCCAATCAAATTGAAAATTTGAATAATTTTCTAGAAAAATGCAGCTTACCAAACTGAGCTGAAAAATATCATAATACATAATTAGAACTGAAATAATGTGTATAGATTTGCAATAGTAGAAAATAATACATACATACGATCCCCTTTAGTTTTAGTTGTCAATTATTCTCAACTTTCCAGAACAGTTTATACATAAACAAACATACATCTATTACAAATTGCCCTTAAAAAATTCTCCTAACCCATTTAAAAGACTTCTACATTCTTGAAACCAATCTTAGCCAAGACAGTTGATGAAATGTAGGCTAAACTTAATGAATAGGATCTAATCATAAATTTTTAAAATCCCTCAAGAATCTTTAAAATGCATTATAGTCAAGTGAGGTACAGTTTAGGAAGGGAAGGGTTAACCTTAGAAAATAAAAACAGTAATCATGTTAATGGATTAAATGATGAAAATGTATGCTTATCTCAGAGGATGCAGCAAATAATGGTGAATATTTTATGGCCATCAGAGGAAAACAATTAAAGTAAGTAATTTGGTAGCATAAATGCTGTCTACCAGCAGCTCAAGGAACATAATATTTAGTAGTAAAAAAAGTTTCTTTAATGTAATGAGATAAATGGATGTTATCTGTCATCACCTCTTTAAACACACACACACACACACACACACACATTTACAGAAAAGGCAGAAAGGTTAGAGTGGACGAAATGAAGGTATCTTGTGTGCACTCATAAGAAACATTTAGATAAATAAGAAAATTGAGTATATTTCTGAAAATAGAATTAGCATGCAAAAATAAATGCTTTCTTTTACCTCAGAAGCATATTTAGAGAAAATAGTGTAAGGAAATAACATTTATAATAGCAACCAACATATAAAGAAACCAATGATTTTAAAGGACAATAGGTAAATAAGAACTTTATGGATAGAATTATAAAAAAACCCAAAATGTAAGACATTAAGAATAACTAAAATATGAGAAAGTAACAGTATTTTACAAACAAAAGATACAATATCATAAACCTCAGTTCACTTTCATATTAATATTTGAATTTAATTAAAAAATCAAGAGTGGTTTTATCAACACTGCCAAGGTGATTCTAGGATTTAACAAGAAGAACAAAGAACAAGAATACCAAAGCATTTCTGGAAAAAAACAAGATGGGATAACTCATCCTAACAGAGAGCAAACTGATTAAACAGTGATGATGACCTGCATTTCTGACCCTGATGGAGTAATTGGGACCACACTACCTCCTTGCCAGGACACATAGAATGCTGGAAGGGAAAACAATGGTTCTTAAACACTGAACAAATACTGCACTCAGACCCAGCCAGCCCTGTACCTTCATCACCCTACCAGCCCTTAGGTCACACTTCAGTGAAAGGGGTGCTGCCTTAGGTGAAATCCGATGCTTTGTGTATAGAGTGCCTTCTGAGTTTCACTTGATCTCACAGAGACCTCTTGTGCGGTAATGATGTGAATGCCTGTGGAGCCGTGCTCAGAGCAGAAGACTCAGGTCTCAGAATTAGATGAGGGACATTGACTCTCTCACTGTGACCCTCATCAGGTCTTCACTCACCAGATCTACATTTTTTGTGTGAGTGGTGGTGGTGGTGGTGGGGAATGGAGACAACTGTACTTGAACAACAATAAAAAATGTCAAAAGAATAATTAATTTAAAAAATTAAAAAAAGAAAATAGGAGTAAATGGGCTGTTCAATACTTTGGGGTTCTTAAACCTACAATTTCAATTAGTCACTCCAAAAAAATATTCCTGCCACTCACACTATCCTTACACTTATTTCCTTTGATGACAGCCGTTATTTGTGGTTGACATGTTGTTATTCTACAGTGGCAATGGCACTATGGAAACGAGAGTCCCATCTCTAAGGCAGCATCTTCTACCTTCATATGCAAACTGCAGAGAAAAGAAGCTACTGCAATTTTCAAATACACTGAAATCTGTCTTCAAAAGTGTTTCCTGTGATTCTCTTACCACTTTGCTAGACGTCTGAAACTACGTATTAAATGTAAACTGTAATTGAAAACAATTTTAGTATATAAAAAGCATTTTCCAAAAGGACTTGGATAAAGAAACTATGTTTCATATCTTCTTCCTGTATACATTTTGCATAGTAACTGAGCAAGTCATGAGAAATCTCCTTTCATTATTTATGCTACTTTCATAGATATTAATTCCTTTGTAACAGATTGAAGAATTTTTGACATCTCAACTTTATTCACATTGAATCCAGATTACAGATCACTAATTAAAAATTTGTTTGGAAAAATTATAGCCATTTGTAGCTCTTTGAGCTTGTACTTTGATTAGAAAAAAAAAAAAAAAAAAACCTCTGTTCAGTTCCTATCAACATACTGAGCCAATATAAAATAATTTTCCTTATGTATATAACACAAGAATTATATATTGTTATACATTTTTTCAAATTTTTACTGTTATAAATTAATAGAATGTTTTTTTTTCCTGCACCATCTATCCTTCAGGTTCCCGATACACCGAAACATGCAGGAATCTGGCCCCAGGTACTCATCTGCAGGAGAAAAGGCATTAATTTATATGGGAATGCTTCAGGTGCAGTATTATAAAAAAATAAAAATCCTCAATACTTCAAAAGGTGGGGAAAGTTCCTGATTCTGCTGGCAAGAAAGTTTCAGTGGGGTTTGAATTTCCACTACTTGGAGTTATCCCAATTCTCCCAAATTTCTCACACTCTTTTACTCTTTTAAAAAGACATTTATTTATCTATCTGCCTATTTATTTATATTGGGGTGATGTTGTTTAATAAGATGATATAGGTTTCAGGTTTACATTTCTGTGATACATGACCTACATATTACACTGTGTGCTCACCACCTGTGTCTTCTCCTGTCACTATGCATCTGGCTCCCCTTTCCACCACACTTCCCCTTGGTGACCACCACACTGTTGTCTGTGTCTATGAGTTTCAGTTTTATTCCTCAAACATGAGTGAGATCCTATGGGTCTTACCTTTTCCTGACTGACTTATTTTGCTTGACATTATATTCTCAAGGTTAATCCACGTTGTTGCAAATGGCATATTTCATCTTTTCTTACAGCTGAGTGGTATTCCATTGTATATATGGACTGAATCCTCTTTATCCAATTATCTATTGAAAGGCACTGCAGTTGTTGCCATGTCTTGGCCATCATGGACAATGTTGCAATGAACATAGGGGTGCATATATCTTTGTGAATAAATGTTTTCAAATTTTTCAGGAAGATACCCAGAACCAGGGTTGTTGGGTCAAATGGTACTGTATTCTTAATTTTTTGAGGAGCCTTCATACTGTTTTCTGGGATGGCTGCCTAGTTTACATTCCTGCCAGCACAGAATGAGTATTGTCTTCTCCACAACTTCTTTGGCACTTAGTACTTGCCTCTTTGACAAAAGCTACTTTAACAGGTGTGAGGTAGTATTTCATAGTAGTTTTGATTTTACCTACACTATTTTAAACAAAATTTTGCCTTGCGCTTGGCAGTGTTGTGAATTCTGAACCTAACATTTCATTAAATCTGATCTGTAGCTATAAAGTATAAGTAGACAAGGTAGTCATAGAGAAGCTGTGTGATTCTCTGACAAAGAATTGAACTGATAATTCAAAACTTTAGATTTGTTAATTCATATTGTTTCTCAGTTAGGAGGAATCAGGTCATTCCATGGTCTTGAATTTCTTGTAAGTTATTCTATAGTAGTACCCACTCTATCTACAAGATTTCTGCCTTCTCTTCACCCGTCTTTCAATTTACATCAAACACACTTTTAAGCAAATATTTTGACATTGCATCAATTCCTCTAATTCAAACCAAAACTTCACTTCTTTTAAACCCATTCAGATTAGAAAATCACCAGTTCCTCATTTACATTTGTCCTTTGATTCTAATACCTTTATTGCTGCCTGAGTTCTTAGCTGTGGAAAATAGAATTTGTTCTTACTAGTTTAAGAAGACAAATATTTATTAAAAGATACAGACCAGAGAACAGGATTTGCACTATACACAGCAAGGCACAGCCAGAAGAGACACTAATGACATTGTATCACACTAGTGCTGCACCAGCTGACAGTAGTTTCCTGGGAAAGAAAGACCCCACATCTAGAATATCCATCATAGTTATTTCAGGAGAGAAAGAACAAAAGAAACAAACTTTCACACTGGATGACTTGATGACATTTCTCTCTTCTTCTTGCAAGTCCCATGTGAGCACCTTTACATGAAGACCCTTAGCTTCAAATAAATTTGAGATATGCTGTTTTGTGAACTTTCTAGCCTCTAGAGTACATAAAATCAAGCCAGAAAGAAGACAAAATGAAGATCAAGAAAATTTAAATAAATGTTAAATATGTACAGCTTTCTCATTTTAAATATGATGTTGACTTACAGACCTTCCTGTTTGAGTTAAATGCAAATAACTGTCTTGGGGGAAAAAAAGACACAAAGAAGAAGAATGTGATTAATGATCAACATTTTTGTTTCTTAGATAAAACACTGTGCCTCTTTGTTTGTCTCCAAATAATATTTGGTATTCATTTTTTAACACAGTACTGAATTATACCAAATACAAAATGTTTACATCTAAAATAGTATGAAATATGTATAATCATTTGCAGGCCCAAAAAACTCTTCAAAAGATAAACTAATTTTGAAATGAAAGATGTATTTCTTACAGAATTACACAGTGCATTTTATTTTAAAGTAAATGCTTAACACAGCTCTCTGTATCTTGAAATGAGAAAAAAACTTCCATTCTTTCAGCTTTCAATATAAAAAATTTGATAATATGCCAAATTATGTACATTGTTTCAGGAGGGGGTTTTCCTGACAAAAATTTACAATGAGCTAATTTAGAAAATTTCTATGAGTGATTTAAAGAACTTTGCCTGTGGTACTCTCCCACTTTGCTTATAAATCTTTTATACATTATCCTAGGATACCAAATGGGATTATTACTGACTAATTCCAGATGTCCCAAGACAATAAGATATTGAGATTTCTAGACCACTTTTGAAGGATGAGCAAAAGAAGAGCTCCAAAATTAGTTTTCAACTTTAAGTCTCTCAGCTTCTTAGAGTGTACAGTATTAATGTTGGGAAGTTGAAGAGGCTACTAAGTGGAGAAATTCTTAGAAGCACATTGTTAATATGGTGTGTGTTGGACCCTTTTACAGCAACTATAATAAAGAATGAGGCTTCTATATCTTTTTCAAACCACTATGAAAAGTTTCAGGAGACCATTCAGGGAGTGGGGCCTATTTCCCTTGACATCTTGGGGTGAGAACAGTTGGTTTCTCACTTATGCCTAGAAATGCCTGAATGCTGGAAAAGATGCTGGCTGATCATTTAATTGACTGAGACAAGATGGCTATGTAAGAGACAGTTTTCATTTTCAGAGTTTTTCTGGACAAAGGCTGTTAGAGTATATTCCACTTAAAAATAGGTAAAGAGATAAGTAGTTTGGAGCTGTTCTAAAGGGATTTTTTCCAATACAGTAACCTAGTGAAACTCCAAAAGACAATATCTATGTGGGGGTTACTATCATAAATCAAAGGTTGAGAACAGATCGCTAAGCAGACAGACAGAGGAAAGACTAAGGAATCGACTGAACAATTACCTATGGTGATAGAGAGTCTCTGAAAGCCCACGAATGCAACACAAAGGAAATTTAGTTCTAAATATCTTAATTTGCTGTAGAAATCAAACACACACATAACACTGTTTGGTAAATCATTACTTGACTCTTACTTTTCTTCCTAGTCCCTCCCACTGAAATCCTGAATAAATCAGAAAATGAGGGTGAAGTATGAAGACTGAGCTTGGATGCAGAAGAAAAGCAGCACTGGCAAAGAGAAGAAAAGTATCACTCTCTGTCTCTCCATTGCAGGCTTCTGTATAAGTAGTGGTCCAAGTTGGGAAATAAAAGGCTCTTTAACTTTAATGAGGTTCAAAGATGTAACTACATGCTAGCCTCACCACATATATTTTTGTGCTATGGGTTTTTGAAGTCAAAACCCCATATGATTGAAGTCATCTGAACATTTGTATTTAAGTTTGAATAGAAGTCTTGGTAAATATCTTAGATTTTATTCAAGAGTGTAGAGACAAATTAGATACACAGAATCAGCTTATATGTACAATGTGAAAGACAAAAGTCACATTATTATTTCATTGCTGTGTATTCTGCATGTTCAGAATAAGGTCAAAGCTGAGAATTATTTGAAGCTGTGTATCAGTGTTTTTCTCTCTCTCACTCACAATCATGCAACCACATCTACATTTTAAAATCATTTTTATAATAAATATGGCAAAATTAATAAATACCTAAATGTGGGAAATAGAGGCTTATCAGAATATGGGAGTTCAACATTAAGCCATCTCTTTCAACTCCACACTATTTTTTATTTAAATATCATCAAAAAAGATCTTCTATTTTTTCAATGGAATTTGATGAAAGTACTTTTGAATGTTTAATACAAGAAATCTTGTACATGTCAGAAACATGAAAATTGCTAAAATTATGTTGCCATTTATTTTAGTGAAGTCTGTTTATACTAATTACTTAATAACTAATCCCATAGGTTAAGCCAAGTACTTGAGATATAAACTACTATAACAGTTTTTCCTTTCACTTTGAGATATGTAATAGAACTGCAACACAATGATTAATTATAAAGTCATTTGTTTAATATCTTTCACCCATGGGTCTCTTTAAGGTTGATTTTCAAGTCTCATAAAGAATAAAAACTTGATGTCCGCAACGTGACCCAATAAGATATCCCTGGGACATACACTACCCCTCAATCCCCAACAATTAGCATCCATTCCTAGATAGAACTGCCTTCATAAGTGTCTGGGGTCTCAGAAGGAGACTGTGAAACCTCAGTGCAGTCCAAGAATGAAAACCATTTGAGAGGGTGAGCTCACATCCAGGCAATGACTCACTGGCTGTGGTTTGGGCAACGGAAATAGAAATGGCTCTGCACCTCTGAGAACCCAACTATACTTCTGTTTGGGTTTGGGCCTGTCCCCAGCATTATAGGCCAAGGGGCCTGAGAAGATTCAAGTCCACATGTATATCAGATAATAGACATAAGGCCTTGGTCCTAGGTATAGACCCTGAAGTAGTTCATAAATTGTCTCTAGCCTTTCTTTGCCATGGTCTGGGAGATCCTGAACGTAAGCCTGTCAAACTTAACCAGACTGTAAATCCTTCAAGGGCCTTGTGACTGGGTTTCCATCCCAGCCACAGACCACAAATAGTTTGGCTGGCACAGAGATGAGGCAGGAGTAACTTCTGTCTGTAACCCAGGAGATCCTGAAAGGAGGTCCTGGTACTGGACATTGGCCCCCTTCCACCTAAAATCTATAAGCAGGCCTTCTGGCCCAGGGACCAGCCCTGTCTCCAGAGCTAGGCCTTCAGACCTCAGTATTGGCTGGAGAACATGAAACAGCCCTGAGCCTTGGTTCCAGCTCATTTCAGCCATAGTTCAGGGCCACTACTACCCACCCAGGGACCCATCCAGTAACCAGGCAGGAACCCTCCGAGGGGCCTGGTGGGAGCCACACACACTTTAACAATACGTCCACTAGCTAAGGACCAAACTAAGAATAATGGGTGGAAAGAGCCACCCTACTGAACAAGATATTGAGGACAATTCCATCCACCTAGGTACCATAAAGGATCCATGGCTGCCCAAGCTCCTGGTAACATGCCCTCCAGTCATGGACCCACTGCAGACCCAGTGACAGCTTCAGAATTGTCTCAAGCCAGCACAACTGTCACTCTGGAAATAAAGGTAATCACATCAGCCCAGGGAACAGTTAGGAGAAGGCCTTTACCTATTGCAACTAGTAGGTAAAGTCTAAAAGAGGTATATGTTCCTTTAAATGCAGAGAAGCAATGCAAAACTGCATGAACACTGAAAATCTTACCATTTAAATGAGACCTGAGGTTGTTATACTTATACAAGATAAAATAGACTTTCAGTCAAAATGCATCCCAAGAGGCAAAAAAGTTTATAATATAGTGATTATGGGGTCAATTCAAAAATTTCAAGATATATATGCACACAACATTGGAGCATCTAAATATTCAGAGCTAATGTTAACACAACTGAAGGGAAAAATAGACAGCAATAAAATAGTAGCAGGGGACATCAACACCCACTTTTAACATTAGATAGATTATCTTGTCAGAAAATAACAAGGATTTTGCATGAAGAACATGTAAAACACTATATAGAAAATATACCTAATGTAAATGTATGGAACATTCAAATCCACAGCGGCAGCACACACATTCTTCTTAACAGCACCAGAGACATTCCCCGTGAGAGATCACCTGTAGGGCCACAAAGCTTGAGCCTTAACAAATTTAAGAAGATTGAAATTGTAGCTAATATCTTTTCAAACTACAATGATATAAAACTGGAAATTAATAATGAAAGGAATACTAACATTTTCACAACTACATGGAAATTAAACAATACACTCCTGAACAATGAGTGGGTCAAAGAAGAAATAAAAAATGAAATAAAAAAGTATCTTAAGATACAACATGTCAAACTTATAGGAGGCCACAATGGCAGTTCTAGGAGAAAACTGTCCATCAATAAATGCCTTCATTAAGAAGAAAGGAAGATCTCAAATAAACAAACAGAATTTACACCTGAAGGAAACAGAAAACAAATAAAAAAACCTAAGCCCAAAGTTGGCAGAAGGAAGGAAATAATAAAGATCGATTGAAGCAGAAATGAATGTAATAGAAATGAGAAAGACAAAAGGAAAAAGTCAACAAAACCACAGGTTGGTTTGTGAAACAATAGAAATTGCCGAACTTTGAGTAGACTAGAGTCAGGTACAAGATGGATGTCCTCACTCTCATTACTCTTATTCAACACCGTACTGGAAGCATTAGTCATAGCAATTAGGAAAGATAAAGAAA
This sequence comes from Phyllostomus discolor, assembly GCF_004126475.2. Taxonomy (NCBI): domain Eukaryota; kingdom Metazoa; phylum Chordata; class Mammalia; order Chiroptera; family Phyllostomidae; genus Phyllostomus; species Phyllostomus discolor. Next base: position 34,460,159 of record NC_040906.2, read on the forward strand.
TAAAAGACATCCAAATTGGAAAGGAAGAAGGAAATTGTCTTTCTTTGATAATGAAATGATCTTACTAAAACTCCACCATTCACTGCAGCATTATTCACAATAGCCAAGACATGTGAACAAACTAAGTGTCTGATGATGGATGAGTGGGTAAAGGAATAAAGAAGGTATGTGATATATACTCACAATAAGATGTTATTCAACCACACAAAAAATAAGGAAATCCTGTCATTTACAAAAACGCAGAAGGACTCTGAGGGCATTGTGCTAAGTTAAAAGCCAGACAGAGAAAGTCACATATTGCATGGTATCACCTACATGTGGAGTCTTTTTTTTAAAAAAGCCAAACTCATAAAAACAGGAAGTAGAATGTTGTATTTGCCATGGGGAGGGAGATAAAGAGATGATGGTCAAAGTATAAAAATGTCCAGTTATAAGATAAGTAAGTTCTGGGAATCTAGTCTTCAGCATGTTAACTATGATTAAAAATACTGTATTATACAGCGTCTGGCAGAAGTGATGCCATTGAGTGTAGTTGGCGGGGTACGTGAACGGCTCGCATGTGATGGGCAGCAATTTGAACATTTCACCTAAAATGTCATATGGTGTGCTTGAGTGTGACATTATTATGTTGCAGAATTACATGCTTGTGATTTTGTAATAACAGATTTGCTGTAGATTACCTGCTCATAAAAAAAGGGGGTGTTATGTATGCCAGACCCTGTATACTAGAAAATTGCTGGAAGAGTAAATTTAAAATATTCTCATCACACACATGTAAGGAGGTGAATATGTTATTTCACAATATATATCTAACAAACCATCATGTTGTATACCTTAAACTTACATCCTAGACTTGTCAATTGTCCCTCAAGAAAGCTGAAAAAAGAATAAAAACTTCGTATACTGCCTTACTTATTGAAGGCATCATTGCATGCACTGCCTCATTGGATTCTTAGTATAAACTTGATGAAGATTTTATTAACTATAATTTAAAGAAAACTAAGAATTAAACATTTAGCAGGTGAATCCATGTGCATATAGTAAATTCTAAAATACATGCCTATAATTTTCTTCTAAATGTTACTCAAAATCATCCTTTTCAATGCAATCCTGTTTACTAGAATTATTTTTGGGATAAAATACTTCATGCCTCTGTGACTTTCTGTATTTTTAAATCTATCTGTATGTGGAATTTCTCTTTCAATGTTCGGTTTGTGTGTGTGCTACCCTTGAGAGATATGAAAATGAAAGGAAGTTTAAAATATGTTAATACATGTTGGTGCTTCATTGAGCAGAATAAACTTGTGCTGTTCAGCAACCGTTTAACATGTAAAGGAAAGTGTTTCTTTAACTGTTGCATTTTATGGGGCATTTCTTTCTCTGTCCCACAGCATTCAACTGCCATGCAGTTAACCTCACACAAGTTATTTAATAGGTATGTATAGAAAGTGTCTCGAGTGTAGAAATCATCCTTGTTGTTGATCTGATAAAAGGATTACTGTCCCAAGTGTAAACACAAGAACAGCAATGTGTTTCTCCAAGAAAAAATGCTCACATTCAGTCTGTTCTTGGTACATAATGGATCCTCTCTGCCCTACTCTTACTATTTCATTTAATTAAATTACTCTCTATAATACCTGCAAATGAACAAAAGGATTGAAAAAAGTTGTTATTCTAGGTAGAAGAGAAGAGAAAGGCTATCACCAGGTAACCTCTCACTGAAAAACAGATGAATAAAAGTGCCACTCTGTATTTCCACAGCTCTCCACCCTATTATGGACTTAATCAGTGTGTCTCCCTAAAATTCATATGGTGAAATCCAAACCCTCAGTGTGGCTGTATTTGAAAATGGGGCTTCTAAAGAATTCCAAGTTAATATTAAATTAGGTCATAAGGATGGGACTCTAACCCAATTGAATGGGCATCTTTTTAAGTATAGATGCCAGGGAGCTCACTTGCTCTCCTTCTCCCTCTCCCACCATGCACAGAGATCATGTGAGCACAGAGGGAATTGTGTGGCCATTTACAACCCAAGGGGTGAGCCCTGTTAAAGATAAATTATTCATGACACTTGTTCAAAACAGCAAGGCAATTTTTATTCATGGGATACTATCGCCATAGTTGTAGGGACCACTACAATCCCTTTTGCAAAGGACAAAAGGGATTGATCAGTTCCAAATACAGCATGCATGAGTGGCGCAGGTCAGAGGATGAAACTGACTAAGAGAAAACATCAGGGGAAGGGGGGTATGAGCTAAATTGATCTAACAAGATTCTTGCTGAGAGGGGGCCAAAGTGACCTGGGGATGGTCAGGATAAGGGACCTAACTGGTTATGGAGGGTGATCAGATAATGAGGGAGTGGTGGTTTCTGGTTAAACTGACTTAAGACTCTTGTTAAAAATCAAACAGCAAAGAGATGAACATGGAGGGTCAGAGGTCAGCCCTAATTGAAAGAGTTCAGGGAAGCCTGACTAGAACTGGATCAAGGAGAGAATCTTTGTCAGTTCTCATCAGACATCTTGATCTTTGAATTCCAGTGTCCAGATGTGTGAGAAAATGCTCCTTTTAAAGCCACCCAGTCCATGGCATTTTGTTACAGCAGCTGAAGAACTCTAATTCATGGCTCTTAATCTGTGTTTTGTTAGATTTTCCTACCACTTTAAGCCTCACAGTGTAACTCTAACATAATGTCTGGTTTTACTTCTTTACAAAGAAATTTACTTTTCTACCATGTATGTAAGATTCAAATAGTGTAAAATTTTCCAGAAAGCAACCAGTTCTGCTCAGAGGACTTTGTACTTAGTAAGATTGAAGCAAGTCACCAAATGAAAAATGAACCCCCCCCCTCTTATAGAACTACTTGTGGAGACGCAGTGACCATTTGAGAGAGGAGTTAGAAGTGAATATAATATGGGGGAGTCCTGGATGTGATGTTGTCCTTGTAAGTCATACATTCCACTGTTTTGGATTGTGCTCTAAGAATCAATTTGATTTTTTTTTATTTTTCCCCCTGGAAACATAGATGCGATAGTCAAATTATAATCTGAGAATACTAGTATGAGTGTATCCATTATATAGCTTATTCATCCATGACACACAGAGAACATGACCATGAATCTATGCTCATTTATGACTCAGGGTGATGGGTAGAAAGAGTCAATGATTGGATCCAGTATTTGTATTTCTGCACTACACCTCTAAGTGTAAAATCTTTGGTTAAGATAATGATCAGTGATTACTTTGATTGACTCTCATGAATAACGGGGAGCGTGAAATTGGGGTAATTTGTTCCTAATGCAGGGGCAGATGTCACTGACTCAAGTTTGCTACTCTTTGTAAGTGCACCTATGCACAGAGGCCATTTGAAAATCGAATAGGTCTTTGTTCTGAATAAAAACAACAGAGACTGTAGTGAATCTAAGTAGCACTTAAGGTGCTGATATGTGTGCCTGAGAATGAATAGAGGGCCTAGAATGAGAGCAGAGAGTGAGTAAAGCATGTTTAATAGGTACAGATGTTTTTTGTTTTCTTTAGAAATGCTTTATTGTCCTTCTCTGTCTTGAACATTTTGTCATTTAAGTAAAAATTTAGCACAGCTCTTGTCAGAAAGTTGGGAGCCATCTAGGACACCTCCTTGGTTAATAGGCAACAGTTCTTCAGCTCCAAAGAGTCAAAGCTCCGAGCATGGTAAAGCTAGGGCTAAGACTCTGCAAACCAGCAACAGGGAAAAATAGAAGACTATTGAAATAAGATGGCAGGGAGCAAGACCTACCACTCCAGGGTGCGTAGGACTCCTCTCCGTGTTTCCCCAGCAATGGCCCTTCAGCGCAGCAGCCGCGGGTGTTGCCGCTGGTCTCCAGCTTCTGGGGGCCGCCTCAGAAGGACCTCAAGGCAGACCCCTCGGATGTTTTAGCAGAGTTATGAGAGAGCCAGTTCCTTGGTACCTCATCACAAGATCCCTTCTCCTTGTTCCCCTAGTTTAGAGCTTGACCAACTTCTTATTAAAAGCCCAGATGGTAAATATTTTGCATTCTGAGGGCCAAGATGTAAAATTGACAATAGCACGTAGGTCTTTATGTAAACATTTTAAATGTAAAAATTCAGTTTTAGTTTGCTTTCAAAAGTAGGCTGGAGGCTGGGTTTGGCCCACAGGCCCTAGTTTGCTGAGGTCCACCCTAGTCCTAGCAGTTTAGCTGTCTCCTGCATTTATTATTTGAGTCTGTCTTGTTTTTCTTTTCTTTTTATTTATTTTCATTCCCTTTCTTTTTTGTAAGCTTGTCAAGGCCTATCTAACCAATTCTTGACATTAAATTCTGTTTGCTAAACCACCTTGTGCATATCTGTTTCCTTGTCCCACCTATGACTAAAACATCACATTGATAAACTTCACCTTATGTTACTGCTCATATACTCAAGAATACCTAGGGTCCCGGGGAAAGGAAATGTAAGAGAGAAAACATATAAAGTTTTGTCATTAGGAACAAAAGTAAATAGAAAAAGTACTTATTTTAGTTTTAATGAATAGTGATATAGAACTTAATGAATAGAGATATGCCTTACCTTTGCCTTACAGGAAAAAATTAAAAGGATGACAAATTATTGCACTGGAAAGCTAGAGATGTCTTTTTGATATCCAATATTTTCTATGTGCTGACAGACGAGGAGATACTAGATGACATTTTGATACATGAGTTGTAGGTTGTTGACAACAGCATCTGAGAGAAAATCAGGGAGAAAAACAGTATAAATAATTGAAAGTCACCTTGTGTAATTTTGAAACTGCATGAAGATGAACAGAAGGCTAGACATAACTTTCATAGCAAATTAAAAAATAGCATATGTGTATGTAATATAATTTATACGTTTTTAAATGACTGCTTTAAATTTTAGAGTCTAAAGTTTTATAAATAAAAATACAAAAACTCATAAGTATCTGCCTTGAATTTGAGGAGTAGGTTATTGCCTATAAGATTGTTTTAAAAAGTGGCAGTGGGATATTTCCAAAATTGTTGCAGTGTATTAATAAAATGAAGTTTAAGTGATTGGGGTAAAACCCTGCATTATAGTCTTCAAGTAAAAGCAAAATTCCTGAAATTCCTTTCACAAAACTGAGTTTTTTGTTCAGCTTAAGAATCAAGTGAAGTGACAGTATAACATTAATTTAATATTCTACCTACCTTAATGGAAATGTCATTTCTTGCAATTAATCACACTGGACAATCATGTAAAGGAGATAAATATCCACTGTCTTTGAAGCTATCTGGAGAGCCATGGACACAGGGAAAAGAAAGTTTGCGGAGATGGTACATGGAGTTGGCAGTTCTACCTTTTATCAGAAGATAATGCTTCTGAACACTGTAGACAGAGTTTCCTGGACATAAGGCACACACTGTCTCTCAGCCTGCGAAAATGTCAGCCAATTTAGCTTCAAATACTTCAAAGTACAATTGGACTCAATGATGTGGAGCCATCTATTGCTGTAGCATATAACAAAATAAAAATAAGTAAGTCATACAGGTACATGTTAATCCAAATTGGAGTCACTGTGTTGTGAATGACTATATTGTTTTCCACTGGATGGGATAGAAAATATACCATTTACCTGTATATATTTTTTAAAAATCATAACATATTGACTCATCTTTTTAGCCACCTTTATAAAACTGTAGTGATACTGTGTATTAGTTTTCTGGGTCTGTTGTAACAAAGTATCACAAACTCGATGCTGAAACAACTGAAATTTGTTGTCTGTGTTCTGGGCTCTAGAAGTCTGAGAGCAAGGTGTGCCGGTGGGTTTGGTTCCTTCTGAGTGCTGCCACGGAAGGATCTGTTCCAGGTCTTCTTGGCTTATAAGTTACTGGCATTAGCCTCCATCTGCAGCTGCATCCACATTTCTCCCTCTTATAAATATACCACAATCACACTGGTTAGGGGCCCACCCTTATTCCACTAATTACATCTGTGTCAACCCTGTTTCCAAATATGCTCACATTCTGAGATACTGTGGATTAAAATTTCCAATATAAAACAAAAATTGGAGAGAAATCAATTTAACCCATAGCATACAATCTGGTACAGCCCCTTAAATATGATGGATAACAAGATAGACAAACATCAACAAGATCACACCTGCCAGTGGTAAACACAAATCTCCTATATTGGGGGCTGTTAGTTACAAATGTTCACATGTTCCCTATGATGATCATAATGGTTTAATAATATTAAAGCAGTTGATGAAACAGTAGAGGTAGAGGAGAGAGTGACATCAGTGATGAATGGGAAATAAATAAAATGACAGCCCTACACCATAATGTGCTGATAGAGCAGCGGCAGCAGGAAGTATGCTTTGCTAAATTCTCTACACCTGAGGCTACAAATATATGTTTTATGGTGGCATTAATATGTCCACATTATCTTTAGTGCTCCAAGTGATGTGCCTTTGCCAACCATCATCAAAACACGCAAGAACCAATTTAATAGAGGCTGGCTAAACAAAAGACATATTTTCAATTATATCCCAAATAGTCCTAGTGATTGTAAATAGATGCTCTGGAAGAGAAGTTCAAAGCTAATCTTTTAAAAATAGCTTCTCTGAAGCTGAACCACTATTTTAAAAGCCTCTATCTACTTAGTGTTTCATAATGAGAAAAATGATGGACCCAAGATACCTTTCTCTTTAACAAATCAATAATGTTTTAAAAAATCAACACCCATGACTTATGAAGGTGGCTGATTCAATACAAGTCTGTGCCTTAAAAACCACATTAAGTATTTATATTTTACAATTGCATATAAATCGTTGTGATTTGGCAGTGTATTCTTATTAAAAGTTCATTTGTGCAAATTGTATGCTGCCATCTTTTCTGCTTCTACAACACTCTGGGGAAAAGCTTTTGTGTTTCCTGGAAGAGATACGTATATAAATTGCCTTTTGAAAAATAAATCATTGAGAAAACGCACCTTAGAAACTTAAGTGTATGTTGATGTACTCAAATTGCAAAGTTATAAAATAGAAAATTAATGCTGATTTAGTACATAAAATTAAGAATTATTCTTGGTGTTCCTAAAGATTCAAAATTAAAAAATAAAACTTGCAGGATGTATCCTTGAGGGAAAAAATAGGAATTTACATGCAGAATATGGGTCGTTAAAATCAGATCATTTTCATCATTCCTTCTAGCTATGGGTCCATGTACATCATGAATAGAATCATCATTTTTAAAGGAAGCAAAGAAAATGTATCCTTTAAAAAAAGCTTATTGTGGGGAAATACATTCAAAACTTAAATGACATAAAGTGAGGAACTGCTATTGCAAATATCACCAAGACATTAAAGATATATAGTCACAAATAAATTCTTAACATTGCATAAATCACTATAATCCAAATAAAAGGTATTATCATTTTTTGAGGTGTAACAGCCATTAAAGAACAAATTTACCTGGAAAATTTGAGAAAGTATGATAATATAGGCATTAATTATAGCAATGATTATAACTGAATATAAAAATTAAGTAAATAAAATCTATATATTTTTTGTGAAAGTGAGAAAAGCAATTCACCACCCACTCAAGATCACTGTTATACCAAGTTCTTACAGTGAAATTTGGTAACTAAAGGAAAAGAAATATGCATGTAAGTATTCAGCCTGCTTTGTAAGAAGAAATTATAATTTAGTACTACTTGAAACAAAGCCCCTTTCCCGCTTCTCTTTCTCTCTCTCCCTCTTTTTTCACTCTTTCCCCTCTCTCCTTCTCCCTCCCCCTTTCTTTTTCCTTCTCCTCTTCATCCTCCTCTTCTTCCTCCTCTTCCTTCTTCTTTGTCTTCTTCTGCATTTTGTCAAGTTTTTGTTCAGAATTACCTACCCAAAGTAATTTGAATTTTATGGAATAAAAAAATTATTAAGTTTATGCGCAGGCTTCTTTTCTTCTGCGGTGAGTTTCTTTTTGGTGGGCTCTAAGCCACGGGGCTCCTGGTAGCTGCAGCCTTTTTCTTCCCTACCAAAGGCTTCTGCTCTGTAATGCCAATAGCTTTCTTTCTTTCTTCCCTCCCACAGGTTTCTTGCCTTGAACCTCCTTCTCACCTGAATTGGCTTCTAGTGCTGCTGCTGCTTCACCCACCTGGAGGTTGTGGTTCTTGACCTTGTGAAGAATGACCTAGGCACATGGGTTTAGCCTCGACAGGATTCTTAGGTTTTTCAGTGAATTTTCTGTTTGGACTCTGTGGTGAATCCTCTTGTGTGATGCTCAGTAGACTCTTTAAATCTCTGAACTTCTCAAGATTCTTCTGAGGTCTGTACCTGGTGCATGGGAAGGTTTCAGTTACTCCTGAGGGAGGCAGCTTTATGCCAAGTCCCTATAGGCCTCATCTAACTTGTAGAAAGCACTCAGTTCAAATGCAGAAATGGCCCATATGCCCCTAGGAGCAAGTTTCAAAATATCCCGTTTGCTTACATTACTCAAAGTAATGTCAGGGATGTTTCTGAAGGCTTTGGTGAACTATTTTCCTCATTATAGATGATGCAAAGCCCCCTGTGCTTGCTGGCTACTCTTTTGGCCCTTGTCAGCTGTCATTTGCTGAGGGGCATAGACATTTTGATATCATTCCAGGTCTTAAGTTTCCTAAAAAGTGAAACAGCATCCTTGGCTTTTTTAAAGCCTTCAACTTTACCTTCAGCCATCAAAAGAAGTTCAGGAACTTCCTCAGTAAGACAACCTTTAGACTTGCCCAGTACTGGTATGGCCAAGGCAGCTGGGCACAGCCCATGGTATATCGCTGCTGTGTTGAGTTCAGTCTGCAGTGCCAATTACATTAAGTTTTGTTTGGTGCAAATGTCTGGCCCCCCAAACACATTTTTCCCCAATCACCCTGGCCAGAACAATGAGTCCCACCACCTAGAATTCTGGGAATTGGAGCCACAGCTCTGCCAGCACCCCGAGGCTCAGCGGTGCTGTGATGGCCTGGCAAGTCACTGACGGCATAAGACTGTCTGTTGATTTTGTGCAAGTGGTTGTGAGCAAAGTTTACAATATCTGGTTGAATGTGAGCTTTTGACATAGCAGGCAAAGTGATATGTTCCAGACCAGTCCCTCTTTTTGGAGTACACTGGTGTCAGGGGACCAGCACACACCTTGGGTTGGAGAGGAAAAGGACACACTCTTCTCCAGGCTCCCACGGGAAAAAAAATCCACCTTCTTTTTGTTTTTAACAGGAGAAAGCCAGGTAATAATTGAAAAGAAAAACAATGATAGTTTAAAATTGCCTTTGTAAGTCTGAAATAATGGATTCAAACAAGATACTAAAACTAAAATTTGAAAAGGTGATGCAGACTGGCTAATCCAAGGTGCTGGAGTATCATCATTACTTTGCTTGGTAATCGTGAAGTAGAAAGACTACCTTCACAGTAAAAATATCTCAAGCTTACAACTGCAACTGCGTGATGACACGTCACATGATGAAGTGGGGGGCGTCTGACATTCTGTGCGACGTGACACAATAAAGCCACATCAAGAACTGCAGCATGCGCCATGGAGCCTCCTCGTGAAGACTTCAATCTGAATCTGTTTCAAGCCATTAGAAGTGACTTTGAATTTATTTGTAATCAATTTATTTTAATTTCTTTGTAGAATGAACATCTGAGCTGGTAGATGACAGGCCGCAGAGTTAATCTGATATATGGGCATAGTGCATGTGTGTGTACATCTGTGAGAGAGACAGAAAACGGTGTGCATGTACACAGGCACAAAAATCACCTTAGTCAAAGAAAATTCCAAATTAGAAAAAGGAAATATTTTCAGGAGGTAAAACATGGCCAGTGTGTGGTTCTAAAAAAAAAAAGAATATGAGGAAAATGGCAAGATAAGTCTCTTGAAGAAGGCAAAGCAGAGCCTATAGATCAAAGAATGACTTTAACACCATGTTGCAAATCACTCTAGCTGCAATGTGAAAAGCAGAAGACTGAATGAAATTTAGTGTCTGTGTTTATATTAAGCACACTTCTTTATTTGGATACATTGTGGCTGTGGCACAGCCTTCTGGCTGGTTGAAAAAGGCATGCTCCAGGATGAGTTGTCTGCTATTTCTGACAATTAGCAAACCCTGGGAGGGACAGTCTCCATGGTGTCAGCAAGGCCCAAGATCCATAGTTGCCTGGATTCTCTGGTCAAGTTTGCTGGGGATGGTTGGAACTGGGTACTGTATTTGGTAGTAAATGGGGCTATGAAGTAGGTTCCCTGAACTGGCAGGGAATCAGGATAATATCCAGGGCCTACCCAGCTCATGTTTGAAGACCCAAGTCAGGCTATAGTGTGCACTGAATTCCCTGGTCAGGTGAGGCCATGGATTTTGATGGGGAAGGCCACAGGCTGTGCTCTCTGTTTAAGTGCCACTGTGCATGCGTTATGCAATTTCCCACCTGCTCCGCAATGGGCAAGGCAGCTCTAAGCTGATAAAGCATCTTGTCTTAAGCCAGGGCCATCCACACTCCAAATTCCCTGACTAAATAGGACCGCCATCTTTGCTCTGTGAACTATCGGTTCTGACTGACCAGTTCTCTGTTGGGAGTGCTGCTGGGGCATATAGCTACCAGGAGCTGTTGCCCTCCCCTTGGGGTATGTTGTAGCTCCCTTAGCTAAGCAGGAGTGGGAGGTCCAGCTACAGATGCTCTTAATTTCTCTCAGTTTTCCAAATAGGCTCCTTGTGGCCCTGGCTGGTGTAGCTCAGTGGATTGAGCGCGGGCTGCGAATCAAAGTGTTGCAGGTTCTATTCCCAGTCAGGGAACATTCCTGGGTTGCAGGCCATAACCCCCAGCAACCACACATTGATGTTTCTCTCTCTCTCTCTCTCTCTCTCTCCCTTCCCTCTCTAAAACATAAATAAATAAAATCTTAAAACAAAAGAGAGAAAAGAATAAAGGGAAAATATTTTTAAAAAATAGGCTCCTTTTATTGGGAGGGTCCAGGAGCTACTTCCAAAGCCTTGGCTGTGAATTAATCCCCTTTCTGAACATAGCACAGGAGTGCTTCACACCTGGTCCTGGTTATGCTCCAGGGGCCATCAACTGTCCCTGCCCATCTCTTTGGTGTGAGCAGTGCCAGGCTGCTCTGATTCCAGGAGTTATCAAGAGCTTCTCTGGTCAAATGAAGCTGGAATACACTCTTTATAGTAGGTGGGCTCTGATTCAGCTCCTTGCTGGGTGTGTGGGTTCTAAGGCCAGCAATACTCCTTCTTTGAGGATCTGAATCAGGTAGTTCTGCACCCTGTTGAGTTCCCTACTCAGAGTGTGCCTCTGACTTTGTTGTGTAGATTAGCTAAACCGCTGGTTCCGATTACTACTAGGACACTGAAGGTATGAACTTGCTCTGCCGAGATCTATGGGCTCATTGTCACAAGCCTCTACCCAGTTCTCCATCAGTCAGATTTCCAGGGATTGAGCCCCGCAAATCCCCCTACAATACTTGTAGTCTAATATCAGAGTAAGGGTTCCCACAAAGTGACCACAATGTGGGGGGTGCTGGTGGTCTCTCCCCCAAGTTCTTTTTCCTCACTGGAGGAACCAAAGGCCCAGCTGAGCCTCACCAAGTGGTGCTGTGCTGGCCTGGGGGAGGAGTAATGAGGTCAGTGTGCAATGGCTTTTGTTACCCTTCTATTGCAGTCTCTGTGGGACAGGGGGTGCTTCAGCCTCACTCCCTGTGGAAAGAAGGATGAATAAAATGGCATTGTATCACTCATGAGAGCATAACATATTTAAGACAAAGTGGAGTCACTTGTGTCAACCAAGATGGATGTCAGTTCTTGACTTTGGTTCAAGAGGGAAACTACCTAAGTCAGAGCAGACACATCTGGCAAGGAGACACACCTAAGATTTCTGCACACATGATCAGAACAGCTGTGTCTACAGAGTAGGACCACTCATAGATACGCTCCTGGGGAAATTCCACATTTCCCATCAGGGTGCCAAGACACTTATCAAGAGACCCAGAGGGTGGAGTCCACCACTTTCAAGGTTTAACTGAAGCAGGCTCCAGACCACTGCTAAGAGACACCAGCATGCGGCTCCAGGCCACGCTGATCTCCCCTGGCATTAGCCTCTGGAGGCTCTGCCCTGCTGGACTGAGGGCTTCGTCTTCCCTGCTGTCCACCTGGCTCCAGAGATCTGTCCTTGAAAGACTCTGACCACTCCCTTGCCCACCACACTTTCTCCTGAAACCTGCAGAATGAGGCTCTGGGACTCAGGTTTGTCATTCCCCACTGGTTGCTGTGTGTGTTTTGTATTTCTCTTAGATGATTAGAATGTGAATAGGATATTAATGTATGCTGATGTTCTACTTTGAGTGGCCTTGAGTGAATAGAATAATTATTGTGTGTGACTCTTATCTATTCCTTGGTGCCGGGCTGCTCATCAGGTGGTTAGCTGAGCAGTTGCCTGGCTGACTTATAGGAAAGACTATGTCAAGAACATAAGCTCATGACACTCCCTTGATCTAGAATTCTCCCAGTGGTGTGTTCTTGAATGGTTATTAGTTGGTCTTCTTGTGGCAGAGAGTGGAGTCAGGGGCAACCCCTGTCACCATCTTGGTATGTAGTTTCTAACCAAGGATTCTTAATTCCATGTGGCAAAATACAGCACATCTGTCAACCAACATTAAAATGAATCACATAAATCACCCATTTCAGTTAGACTGGATTTTGAAAAGTGAGTAGAATTATACCTATGTTCTTATCCTACTTTTACAAGCATCTTTTAATGTATGTTTGTTGCATGCATTTATGAGAAATATAAGCATATATCAGGGCCAATTTCCTTGATATAGATGCAATAATGTTATTCACAAAAGTTCAGCAGCATTCTCAATTTTTGAAGACTCCATATAAAGGAAACTTAGAAAGTAAATGATGCATCATATTCCTTTAGGTCTTGAATTCAAAATTTAAGCTTGAATTCTCTCTGTAGAAAGGGAGAGCAGTTATCCATCAGGGATAGAAAAGTGCTTGCTTATCTTCACTGGACAGAAATATTTAACACAATACATTCCTTCTTACCAGTACAATGTAGTATGCAACTTGGCATGCTTTTTAAAAAATTTATCTTCACCCGAGGACATTTTTTCATTACTTTTTAAAGAGAGAGGAATGGAGAGAAAGAAAGAAACACTGATGTGAGAGAGAAACATCGAATGGTTGCCTCCATATGTGCCTGTACCACAGGTCTTATGCACCCCCATCAGGGAGGGATTGAACCCACAACCTAGACATGTGCCTTGACCAGGAATCAACCCCACAACCCTACAGTTACAAGACGATGACCAACCAAAAGAACTACACTGGCCAAGTCTTCAGCATGCTTTTTGATTTTACAATGTATCTTATTATAACCTAGTGTAGAGCTACAGATTTACATATTAAGGAGGCAAATAATTACATAGCTATCACTTTTCAGGTGTTACTTTTGTAATATCCTCATGTCCTTTAAATGAAATTACACTTAAAAATGTTCTATTCAAAAATATAGATAAGATATAATCATTCAAGTTTATTTCAGAGAACACCCAAACACTGCGTCAACTTAAAAATAATTCTGCTGTATGAGAAGCGAACATATTGAATTGGAATTTGTCATCTAAAATTCTTATCTCGGTACCTTTCCTACAACACTGTTTATCTGTATGTATTAATTTATATTTTAAAATTAAAGATTTATTTACGTTACTTTCCAAATTAAACCAAAGTACCCTTCAATATTATTACAATTTTCTCATACCTCTTGTTTTATGGCTGTGCCGTATGTTGAGCACTATTGAAATGACAGGCATCTAAAATTGCATTTTAACTCTTATATTCTGAGGAGACTTCTTGAGCTTCCTAATTTTGTCAAAGATTTCATCATTCACATACTATCATGTAATTTTCTTTCAGTACATTCATCAAACTAGCAAATGCACATCAGTTTTGTAATTAGTTAAGTAACATCTTTGCTACCCCAGATTATAAACTCCTTTATGGTAAGGACTATATTTTTTATAACCATTTTGTGGCCAATTCTTACATTTTGTCTAGTTTATGAAAGATTTAAAAATGTATTTAAATGTATGAATTTTACACTTAAAACTTGTTCTTTTAAATGTGTTTTTACCAGTTTAATAAAATTCTAAAATATTTATCACCTACCTAACAAAGTACAAAACTTTCACCCAAATAAGCATTCAATACTTTTATCACTGCATGCTTACTTGATTTCACCCTAGTTAGAAACAAAACAAAATAAAACTTTGTAATAATGGTAGTAAACATTTATGCAATGCTTAGTATTTATTAAGTGCTTTCAACTTTTGTATGTATATTAAAATTTTTATTTTGTCTATTATAATTTTATTAGATTAGAATTCCAATATTAATTTAACTGATGAGTAAATTGAAAGGTTAATTTTTCCACTGTTATACATCATGTGGTTTAAATCCAAACTCAAGAAGTTTTGACTCCGAAGTGAAACTTTCCTTCACTATATGTGTAATTTATTGATTCTTTAAATTAAATTAAAACAATATGTTTTAATGGTTTTTATTCAATGTTCTTAAGGTATCTACATTTGATTCTATCTTTTATATTCAGATTCAATTTCAGCTCCCAAAATTTCTTTTTGAACTGTTCTGCTTATAAACTTGGTAAAATGAAAATTTATATATTTACATTTGAAGTATCATTATACATACATAAAACTTTGTTTACATAATGTTAAATTTATTATGTAGAGATCAAATTTTATTATTTATTCTTAATAAATGTGTTGGGTATGCAAACAAAAGTTGATTTATTATCCTAATTATATAAATAGAAAATCACTTTTAAAAGAAATGAATACTGCTAAATTTTATGATAATTTGACTGGAGTAGTATGTTAATAGTCCAATAACTGCATGTCAACATTTTATAAATTGATATATTTAATTTAAATATTTTCATTGTACTTATTCTATATAATTTAGGGAAGCCTTTCCTTTTCCTAATGAAACATTTTCTAAGCAGAATGTTCTAAAACTAATCAGCTCTTAACTTCTTCATATCTGCCAGTTTTCCGACTTGTTGGGCTCTACTTCAAATCTCTTCCCACATAACAAGAATTAAACAATTAAACACTGTAAATCATTCTAGAATTGTGTATTGTATGTATCCTTAATTATAGACTTTATAGTAATTGTACTTTCTCTAATAAGCTCTTTTGCTTGGAGGAAAGCAAAACAATGACTTTCACTTTGTATAGTTACAAATTAGAAACCAAGAACAACCTTTCACATATTCTAGGCACTGCCTCCTGATTTGTAAATGGAGGTCATGAATCATCTAACCGGACAGGCTTCACTGGAAATGACACACACAACACAGCATTCACAATGCAGTGCCTGGGTGTATGGGTTCGTAGGTCAATTGATTTTTCTCTGTCGCTATTGTTCATGTCAGTCAGTGGATTTTTAGAAATAAAAAAAAGAAAACAGGGCTTACTTTAGCATTGTAGTGTTGTTGCTAATCATACATATTTATTTATATACATCAAATTAAAGCCCAGATATAACTGTTAACTGTTATGGGAGTTGAGGGGTAACGAGTGGGAAGAATATAGTAAAGAGGGTAATGTCTGTATTCTTTTGAATACTCCTAAAGTCTTATCACCTTCCTTATTTTTAATTAACCATTTTTTAAATCTTTTTGTGCTGCCATTCTTTTTTTCTTGTAGTTTTACTTTATTTATGGGTGGTTACTTCACCTGGTTTCAGCATCATATTAATTTTACCTTTGTTGAGACTCCACGTGGTCTTTGCTTCACAGTGCCATCAACAGCACCCTAAATAAATCAGTATTGATTCTCCATTTGTGCTCTACCTTTTTTTTTGTTCCAGAATCTTAGGCCATTTTTAAACTTGTGATGGTTACCTTGCTGATAGATCTACTTTGTCATGGTGAATATAGGGAGATCTGTTAGTCTGTATGCAACGGTGTGTGTTTTATGGTGTAGAAAAGTTTAATTCAGGATGTTAAAATAGGACTCTTTGCATTTTGATTTTATCAGAGTCTCCAAAACAGAGAAAAGTTTAATAAAGTTAAAATAATAAAGCAAAATCATATTGTTATGCGGGAAAAATGCCCAAGATTACAAAGGGAGAGAAAGAAAGAGAATGAATGTCAGCGAGACTAGCTGTTTTTTCTCATTTTCCCCTTGCCTATTTTTTATGAGGGGTTCAGGCAGTGGGAAGATTTTGGAAAAAACAAGTAGGGCATAAGGCAAATGGCAATGCTACCATGCTTTTCTGCATCATAGGTTCTTCTACCTCTCCTACATCTCCCACTCAACCTGCAGCACCCAGTTTGGCAGTTTGGCATAGAGCAAGTCGGGAGCAAGTAGATCAAAGCGGAATATAGCAGACAATGGTCATTTCCTGCCGCCCAACCATTCCTTGCCTTGTAAAATTTTGAGCCACAGAAGAGAAATAAACTTGAATGCATTTTTAGTGTTTTATAATAATTAGAATATCTACAATATTTTTAGTATGAATGGGGCTTTAAAAGTTACACTGGTGCATATGAAATTTCATGTGAGAAGAAGGTAGGGTCATGAGAAACAACTCGTCAAGTAAAAGGGTTGGAAGAAAAATGATAGAAAAAACAAAGCTGCTTTCTGCTCATTGCTTATTGTATATAGCTAGTTTAAACAACAAAAAAAAAGTTTTTTTTTTTTATGAAGACTGACTTCCTGTTCTCCCACATCATTCAACACATGTCAATTCAGGATGAACTCTGATGAAAGATGGCAAATAGACCAGACATGGATATATTGCATTTTTAAATTCATCTATCAGTTGTTCCTACCTTTTGGCTATTAGAAATGATGCTGTGAAGAACATTTCTGTATAAGTTTTTGTGTGGACACATATTTTTAGTTATCTTAGGTATATGCCTCCAAGTGGAATTGTTGGGTCATGAGAAAACTCTATGTTTAACACTTTAAGAAACTGTTCAACATGTTTCTAAACAGGCCATTCTAAGTTATGTACTTACTGGCATTGTGTGAAGATCCTTATATCTGCATTCTAAACAACACTTGCTTTTTTTTTAATACTAGTGGGAGTAAAGTAACATTACATTAGAGTGTTGATTTTCCCTAATACTAAAGATGTTGAACATGTTTACTTGTGATCATTGGCCATTTGTGTACCTTTGGTGAAATGTCTATTTCACATCATTTGGCAATTTTTAAGTTGAGTTATTTTTCCTTTTTTATTGTTTTAGGAGTTCCTTTTAAATGATAGATACTAGTCCCTTATCAGATACATGACTTGCAAATATATTCTCCCACTCTGTGGAGTTTCTTTTTACTTTCTTGATGTTACCATTTGCAGCAAAAGTATGTTTAATTTAATATATTATCTTCTTTGTTATACTTTTATTATTATATCTAAGAAATAATTACTTACCTCAAAACTACTAAGATGAATTTCTACCTTTTCTTCTAAAAAAGTTTTATAATTAATTATTTTACATTTAAATCTATGATTAATTTACATTTTGTTTTTGGGTATGTTTTGAGGTAGAGGTCCAAAATCTTTTTTAAAATTTTTTGCATGTGGATAACGTAAGATTGTTTTGATTAATCGGATCCCTTATATTTCAATGTGAATCTGAAGATTAGCTTATCAATTTCTATAAAGGAGCCAGGTAGAATTTTAATAAAAACTATGCTTACCTTGTAGATCAATTTGGTGAATTTTACCATTTAAACAATTTAAGTCTTTCAATCCATGAACATTAGATGTCTATCTTTATTTGGATCTTCTTTAATTTAATCATTTTTTGTATTTTTAGTGTAGACTTCTACTTCTTTTATTAAATTAAATGCTGTTCTTTCTAATGCTGTAGGAAGTAAAATTGTTTTCTAGATTTTATTTTCTGATTGTTTATTGCTAGTGTATGGGAACACAACTTATTTTTGTATATCAGCCATGTCAACCATGTATCCTGCAGAATTGCTGACCTTGCCTGACTTACACTGCTCTGCACAGCTTCTATATCTTTAATAATATTTGCATAGTTCTATCTGCTATTGAAAGTGAGACATTAATTAATTTTCACTTGACAAAAATTACTGATTTGGTAGGACTTGATCGGTCATGTTACTATTTGTTTTCATTACATCTTGTTTCTTTGTTTCTCTATTCTTTAATTACTGCTTCTTTGTATTAAAAATAGTTTTGCTAATGTACCATTTTAACCCCCTTGTTATACTTTAAGTTATTTGAGTTATTTTCTTAGCTGCTGTCTCATGGATTAAAACTAAGATCTTCATTTCAAACAATCTACGAGATCTGGGAGAAATAACACTTGTTTGAGTGTGGTTGATAGGGTAATATGGGTTTAATAATTTATAGCTTTAATTTGAACATTTCACCTAAAATGTCATATGGTGTGCTTGAGTGTGATGTTGTTATGTTACAGAATTACATGCTTATGGTTTTGCAGTAAAAGATATTGTAATAAAAAGGGGTGTTATTTGTGCTAGACCCTGTATTTTATATAACATTAACTTAATTCTGATAACATAGAGAAATTTATTCTACCATGGTTTTATTTCTCCACCGTGCCTTTGTGCTATCAGTTCTACAAAACACATATTTGGGTAAGTCCATCAACATAGCTTTATAATCACTTTTTAATGCAATTATCCTTTAAATCAGGTTGGAAGGATATGAGTTATAAGGTTATAAGTTATTCATATAATTTATAAGTATAAAATATATAGTTTTTGTATTTTAGAATAAGTTTTAGAATAAGTACCTTAGTACTTATTCTACCAGTCATTAATTTTCTTCATGGAGATTCAAGTTACCATCTAGAATCTTTCCATTTCAGCTTTAAGATTCTCTTTAGTATTTACTGTAGATTAAGTTGGCTAGAAGAATTTGTTTTTAACCTAGGTACAGTAAAGTATCCATTTTTGAAGGATATTTTTGCTACACATAGAATTGTTGGTTGACATTTTATTTCTTTAAATTTTTGTTGTCTTCTGCCTCTATCATCTTTGCTGCACATACAAGTATTAATTCTACTGAGGAAATTTGTTCATGATTATCTTTTTGGCACTTTGAAGAGTCACTTTTTGAAAATTCTCTGAGAAGAGTGACATCGAAGGGAGGTCAAATAATAACAGCATTCTGTTTATGAAACTTTTAATGGAAACTGCAACATATTTTAAATAACTAGAATGTTCTGTGTATGGGACCTTCTCAGAAACTGCTAAGCCTGTCTGTTCCTTCTAGAAGTTAGAAATGTATTTTTTTTCTACAAATATTGTGGCTGCAAATCTACTGGTTTTATGAGAGTGCAAGAAAGCTGAGGAAGGAGGGATGGGATTTAGTCAATTTACAGTGTAACAAATTCTGTTGTTCTTTCAGAGGTTCATTACTTTTTCTTGAATAAACACTGCTTCAGTTATAACTCTTAAGGTAATTTCCAGAGTTTTACAAAATTTTACATTGAAAAAAATCTGCCAATGTTTCTGTTCATTTCATTGAGGAATAAATATATAGATATCTTCTCTCTTCTATTACTGAAGTCTTATCTCCAATATTCCTTTTTAATCACAGGTCCTGTATTTTCTTTTAAGGTTCTCTTTCCTATTTGGGTAGATGGCAAAATCCTTAAGTATGAAAGAAAATGGTTCACACAAACTCAGTGCAGAACATCAATATTCCCAAACACTTTCATTTTAGAGTTTTAGTTTGTTTCCTTAAAATGAGAAGCTGACATGAAAGTTAAACAAGCATTTCTTCTTGCTTGTAAATATGCACAGCTGTGTAATGTAGTTATAGATTATTCATCTCATGATTATTTTCTTAATCTTATCTTCTCAAAGCTGACAATAGTATAATTAAGTTCTGTGTCTTACATGTTTTTTTTTCCTTGGTTGTCATGTCATCTAAGATGTTGAAGAATGTGGCACTCCTTAGTTCTAAACTGAGCCTCCATTATTAAAGAGAAAATTAAATTGAATTTACAGAATTATGTCGATAACATTTTGAAAATATGAAAAAGGAAATATTCACTTGTTCTGGGGAAAAGACAGCAAAATTATTATAGAAACACGGCATACTGAATTTTAAAGATTGAGGGTTTCAGTAAGGAGAAAGTGGAAGGAAACAGCAATCATTACACTGTAGGAAGTGAAAATCAGGAGGCAGTTTTTAAATATTCTGCCAACAATATGTTTCTGGTTTAATTTGCAAGATATGATAAAGCAGAATTGAAACTTGAGGAACTAAACTTATTTTGAACTTAGCTCAGTAACCAATGTCCTTACTGCAAACTGGCCAAAATGGTTTTAGGGAAAAATTATGCATTTTCAACTTTTCAATAACTGAGAATTGCCTGTGAAAAAGGATAAACACCACTTCTTTTAAAAATACCTTAACAGAAAATATACTAGGAATAAATGTTCTTATTTTAAAATAAGGATATAAAACTTGGTACTAATACTGGCAGATATGTATTCATGTGATTTTGAAGTGTCACAGTACAAGATATTTACTAAGGTCAACCAAAGGTCATCATCATTAATTCACAGCCAAGAAGAGTCCTCAATTTCGGGAAAGGAGGAGACTGTAGTCAATGCCAACGGCTCAATTGTGTTACAGCTCAGGTATAGAATAGCATGGCTGTGAAGATAGCTCATAGTATTACAGCTCAATTATGATACAGCATGGCTGTGGAACGGCAGAGCTGTGAGCCAGCCTTGAGGCATGACAGCTTCAGTTCCCTCCACGGCAGTGTTGCAGTTTGGCTCCTTTCCAGTGAGACAGCTCTGGTCAGGTCTGGCAAGACGACTTCAGTATTACAGTTCTAGCTGGGGAAACAGTCTTTAGTGAAAGCTAAAAGCTTGCTCCACTGAGACAGGGGGGATGCTGATTTACAGAGAGGAATGCCCTCCCCTATTCCCTAAATGGTCCATTTCTATGCATATAGGGACTCCAAATCTCTATAGTTTGGTCCAAATAATATTGTTTTCATTGGTCAGAATGGTGCTATTTTGCTTGGTTGGTGAAGATGCAATTGAGGATACAACTGTACAGCAGCAACTGGATTGGGAAAGTCTCAGTCCTATTGTTTGAAATACGGTATTAGGAGCTTTCAAACACATATACCTTTAGAGGTTGGAGCTAAACACTGTCTCATAATTAACAGAGAATAAATTTAATTAACAAACATGATACATAGGTGTGTCTCACAGAGCTGAAAAATATATATCTTAAAAAATTAAAAAATGAGATAGGTTAACAGAAAATCAAATGTTATATATCTACTGGGAAACTGTATCTAGTCCTTTAAATATAAATATCTTTATTGTTTGATGTCAATCATTTCTAGGTTGAGTAATATATTTTTCAGTGTGTATGGAGTATCATTTGAGATAATCTATGTCTATTGATACAGGTACTAAATGTGAATTGATATGTCCTTATAAATGTCAAGTTATTGATAAGAACAGAAAGCATAATAAATCATTTTATTTAAATAGGAAATTTCTTGTGTTAGAAAGCAATTTTATATAAAATCTAGGTTAATTAAATTAATTTTCAGTTTTGCTCTGGAGGTTATATATGTAATTTATATATATATATATTTAGTATATATATAAAATCTCTCTCTATATAAAATAAGGATATAAAATTTTGTACTAATACTGGCATATATCCATACACACACACACACACACACACAGATAACTTCATAGTTTTTCCCATGCAGCTGATTAAATTCATTTAAAAGTCTTATTAAATAGTAAATATGAGTAGACATAAAAAGGTGTTTTATTGTTAAAGTGGCATTATATTAGTTGAATGATAGTTTAAATAAAGCTGTGAATTATTAAAATCAACAAAGTAGAAAGCATTTGATGCATTCTTTTATGTTATCAATCCTTTAAAATCTATTTCATTTTCTTTGAGTTCTTCTAAATTGATATAGAAAATGTAATATCTGCCTTTTCTTTGAAGGAGATATATTTTTAGTATATTTTATTGGCTCTGAATTTTATATCTGAAGTAAAATCGAAAGCATTGAGACTTTAAATGAATAATACTGGAGATGAAGATGTGCTTGATGATATAATCTTAAAGGAAATTGATGGCGATGTTATTGTCAATCATTTACTGAAAACTAGAGTTGGTGAAGTCTCAGCTTTAGAAAGTGAACACACAAGAGTTTTATTTTTGTTATGTTTCCTGTTAGTATTATTTATGGTTATATAGAATTAACTAAATTATATACTACCTAAAATATAATAGTTTTAAAAATATTTATGTAAAGGAAAAACTGTAATAGAATTTTCAAACAATAACAATTTAATTAACCTTTTTTGATAGTCACAGAGCAAACTAAATCACCACCAATACTGAAAATAGTACAAATGGAAGAGTTTCTTTTATTATCAACGCATAGTGGATCAAAGGAGAAAAACATAAAAATTATCTAAAGATGTAGAATAACTATTAGGCCATCCAAATGCCTCTGCTATCTGTGTGTCCAAATCTATCAAGAAAAGAACCTATCACTCAAAGGGATCTTTGTTAGTAACTGAAGTCCTTGCCCAAGAGCATAAGCATTTAGTTACTAGAGGCAGTTATATCTTCAGTGTGAGATAGATTCATTAGGGCTTACCAGGCTAAGGTAACACTGTGTCATTAAACATTAATTGTGATTATGAGGACACTATATCTGGTACCTGTCACAATATGTTTTCAGTGGCAATTAAATAGCATCATACTTTATATGTCTCTCCTAAGTTTAGATGTCATGAGTCAGTCCCTGAGAATTAAACTCAATAATAGAGATTACTACTGTTTCCAAATATTCTCCAATTCTTGCAAAATGTGCTGATATACTATGGATCTCAGTCCTTCAGTTAGCATTTAGGGGCCTGTAAGATTAATCATTTCCAATTGAATGTGAATGATAGTGAGAGGTGGCATTCCTAGGCCTACACAGATAAAATCAACCATGCCTCTTCAATATTCTCTTTCTCTAGCAATACCAGACACAAAACAAAAATATAACTATTGAATACTCCTTAACACTCCTTACCTAATTTACTTCTATAAATATACATAGTGAATTCCTTAAGTTTTTTAACCTGGTGGAATTTTGACAATTGTCACAGCTCATCACTTTTCTCCACCACTTACTAAACAAATTTCCTTCTTTCCTCTATCCCTCTTTTATTTCTTGAAGGTGATTTCTAAAATTTTTGTGAAAATTCCCATATTTATAAATAATTATTTGTTTTTTATAACAACCCAAAGATAATTATGTTAGATAAAAACTAAATTTTAATTCCTTATTTAATATAATGTATACAACCTTTTAAGTATCACTGTCCTTTAAGTTTGTTTTAATTTTGGTTGTTTCATGTATTATATAGCAAGCTGTATACGCTTCATATGTGACTAATAACATCATGTTTTTAAAGATTTTTCTTATTTTGTCCTTACTCTAGGTGTCAATTTTGTGAATTTAAATGTCATTTTGATTTTTATTCTCATTCCCACAACATATATCTGCTTGTAATACATTCCTAAATCAAAGTTTGCTGATTATTTCAAACTTTCCTTAACATAGAAGTATCTTTATATTTTTTCTGGTACTACTGCATCAAAGAAGGTGCTAATATATTTTTTATTATCTAAGCAGTAACTTTTTTACTGCAGTTATCAATTCACTAGAGTCTTCTCATTTAGGGCTTGGTTTTTAATGATGTCGAAATAGTAAAAGTGCATGTTTCTTTGAGCATGCCCCCCAAATAAATTAATAATTTAAAAATTAATTTTATAAGCTGAATTAAATGTCTATGAAATGAATAATATTTATATAATTAGACACATACATTAGTATAGATGGGTGTGTGTGTGTGTGTGTATATATAGACATCTATCAAAAGATAAACATGTATCAAAAATAGAAATATAAATATTGAACACTCCTTACCTAATTTTTTTCTACAAATATACATGGTAATTTCCTTAAGTTTTCTTAATCTTGTGGAATTTCAACAATGACCTTCACAACTTCAAGTTGGTTCTCAGGTTAACTCTTTCACACAACAACCATTTCTGCTTTGACCCTGTCTAGAGTCTCCTCTCTGCCTCTTGGTCATTTATGGTTATCTTTTTTGTCCCATTGTCATTCACAACCATTTACTCTTGAGTGACACTCATTGACGATGAAACCATAATATAGCAACAGTTGTTTATTATAATATATCAAACATTTTCCCAAATTACAAGTTTTAATAAAATGAGTTTTCCTAAATTGTATTTCTTAATCTAACAAATAGCATGAATAAATTTTTTAGTAGCTATGTGGAAAATTTCTGATATAAAATACGGGTAATAATAAAACTAAAACCACTGTCCTTTAGAAGTTAGAACACAGGATGGAGGAAGAGACTTATGGAAATCCATCTTTCTCCTGTTGAAACAAGAAAAGGAGTGTCAGGATGATAAGTAGAATATCCATCCATCCTACCAATCTGAAAACCAATTAATAGCGATGACATTTTGGGTATTTCAGCTTTACTGGCAAGTCTGATACACTTTTAATCAGGTAGAGCATCTCAAGGTACTTTAAAGAAGAAATAATTTAAAAATTATTCAGTCTGTGCTTGTTCAGATTTCACAAGAAACATATTTATGATTGGTTGGTTACCTTCTGGATATGCCAGAGAATAATTAACCAGTTATTCAAACAAGAGGAGTTCAGTCTCTGTGACCATCATTATAGCCTTATTGGAATAAATCAATTGAACTCAAGCCATCCAACAATTTGGTCACTGTGATTCTCATCCTCAAGACTTAATCCATGAGAATGAATGCTTTGGGGTCAACATGATACAAGTGGCCACCCTAGGATGTTTAACTATCTATAAACAAGATAATGAAGTCATACAGGTAGTAAATGTTCTGGCATATCTATACATATTTACTTCGATTTTATATACAACTCACTGCACAAAAGGTGTAGTAATCATTAGGATATAACTGGTGCTGCTTTTATTTGATATTTAAATGCTAATCATGGTATGTGATAAAACTGATGAAAATAATCAATTATCTGGAATTAATATGCC
Organism: Phyllostomus discolor; assembly: GCF_004126475.2. NCBI lineage: Eukaryota > Metazoa > Chordata > Mammalia > Chiroptera > Phyllostomidae > Phyllostomus > Phyllostomus discolor. Next base: position 34,485,324 of record NC_040906.2, read on the forward strand.
TAGCATTTCCAGGTTGCATTAACATCAGATGAATTAGAAATGACCAAGGTATACTTACTGTTTCTTGTATACTGTAAACCTTGGTGAATGAAGGATAATGGTCTCTCAGATCAGGAGAAATATCGTTAATTTGAGCAACAAAAAAAGCAAAATTCAGGGTCAACTGATATTTCTGAACACAAGGAGTTTTTTGGAAAATGTTATATAAGCACAATTTTACATCATGTTACTTGGGAAGAAAATTTTCCCAGGTGGTACCTATGGTTAAAATACCACTTGACTTCTATTCAACTCATTTTGGAAGGCAGATACTATGGTAATCTGAATCCAGAGATCATTATATCTCCCTTGAAATTTCTGTCATTTAAAAGTGATCTGAGAAAAGTAGAACTCAACAAGTCTTAGTTTAATTACTTTTGCTTTTTATTCTTTTTATTACAGAAACAGGGACTTAATAGACCAAAAGAAATAGGAATCTTGTTACAGGCTATGGAAAAAAATAACATTTTTAGGGGATGATTCTGATTGGTTTGACTTGAGTTGTGATTAAGGTCATTTTTAAATCTATCACTGTTATCAAGAATACCAGGTACAATGGTATTTAACTTTAATCACTTTCCTACTTCTCTGATGATTAGGGAAGAGTATAGAGAGCATTTCAATTGTCAAAATCTATTAAAATCACATGGTCAGAAGATTAGGATAATTACCCAGAATAGAAGACTACAGTGGTTAACATATCATAGGATGGTTTCCCAAATCCCTGCCTCTTGAAGTCCATGCTTTTGCGTATGGACATGAACCATGACTTGCTTCCAAAGAGCAGAATATGGCAAAGATGACAGGGTGTATGTGATTCACACTGAAGATTGTTGTGCCTAAACTTTTGGAGTCTCTTTCTTTTGGGGTTTTGCAGGATAAAACATCCTTATTGGGAAACTCCATGATGAAAGGAACTGTGACCAGTCTCTAGAAACTGAAGAAATTTATGGTTCACAGCACAGAAAGCCTAAAACTGAAATCAAAACACTGAGTTCTGTCAGCACCCTGAGTCAGCTCAAAAGCAGATCAATCCCCAGCAGAGCTTCACAGGAGACGGCCACCCTGGGGTAAGATTAGGTGCCAACCTGTGAATCCCTACGAAGAGGTCCAGCTAAATCATATTGGACTACTAAAGTGTAATAATAATAAATTATACAGTAAATGAGTGTTGTTTCAATGTATTAAATTTGTGGCAACATTATTATGTAATAGTTGATAGAAATACCATAATTTTATTAAAATACTGATTAGCAATATGTGTCATGACATGTTAACTCATTGTCATTAAAATTAATGTTTCTAATCACGGATTCTAATTTTGGGTTTATGGTCATGAAGTTGCTCTACTCTTTACCTATTTGAAATGTATTTAAATTTTATGTTTAGGAGAGATTCTCTACATGTGAATTGTAACTCTCAACATGTTAAACTGCAGTACACCAGTCTTAGAAAATATGCTCTTTGCCTCCTCGAGGAAATGTTGCCTATTTTGTAGGTACCACATCACTACATGAAACTGTCAGGTTGTGAACATATTAATGACTCTGACCTGCTGTGTGTGTTTCGATTACTTCAATTTTTACTAGTTTTCTACTATCAGTGCAGGGTGGAATAAAAAATTTTATAATCAGGGCAATTACTTCTTCATTATGAAATTTTTGGAGGTGTTAATAATGATGTTCAGCATATTCTGTATTTTCTAGCCTTTTCATTTTTTTAAAATAGGAAAAAGACATTTTCCAAGCTGCCTTAAAAATATGGAACCAAGTTGTTAAATTAAATAAGCGAAATGTCTTTTTTTCTGATAAATGAATGCTCACTCCCATAGAAATTGGAAATGTTACTTAATCACTTAAAATAGAAATAAAGCTTCTTTTCTGGTATCTGGTGTCTTACTTTAGGGTAACACTTACTTTAGGTAACACTTTAATCTTGATACAGTTCTGCCATTTGTCATCCACAGTCTCTTAAGAATTGAATATGAACCATCTAACTCTTTATGAATTAAACTACTTAATATATAATTAGAATTTTTTTATAGCACTAGAGTATAAAACTTCACTGTAAGACCTTGTTTTTTGTAAAAATACATTTTTAGTATTATTTAAGACAAAGTAATATTCGAAGTCAGAGTCGTGGACCTGTTTGACAGCCAGGTTATGTCAGATGGGAAGGAACTCTACCTTACTGTCCTTCCTCAGTTCTTCTTGGACCCAAATGGGGGAAGGTGTGCGTGTGCTGTGTGTGTTTAATGAGGACAGGGACACACAATATGTAAATGTTGTCTAAAAATAACAATCAATATTTATTTGCAATGTTAATTATCTTCCAAAGCATGAATCTATATACTTTTTCTGTAAAGGGCAAGATAGTAAATATTTTCAGTTTTGCAGTCCATAAAATCTCTGTTGCAACTACTCAACTCTGTTATTGTAACATGAAAGCAGTCATAAATAATATTTAAGTAAATAATGATGACTGAATTCCAATAAAACTTTACTTACATAAAACAGAAAGGTCATATTTGGCCTCTAGGGGCATAGATTGCAGATCCTTGTTCCAAAGGAAATAAAAAATGTATGCTTTATTAAAGAAAAGACCTATTGTTTATCTGATTATCCTAATCAAACCAAAACATGCTAAAATTTGGAGGGTAGAAGCTGGAGTAAAGCCAAAATTAAACTATAAAGTTGTGAGGAACTTTTTTGGATTGGGAAGAATCAAGAGGGACAGAAAAAGGAGTTTTCTGAGAAAAGCTCAGAAAGGAAACTCACCAATATGGCATTGGCTAAAGGAAAAACAAATTAGAGACCAAAATATCCGAAGCACATTTTTAAAGTCATTTTCTATGATGGACTTGATATAAACTTTCTTATTACTGTATAAAAATCTATAGTGAGCCATCATTGTTCAATCAAGTTGTTCTGTGAACAGATTTGCTTTGAGGACTCTAAGAGCATTGAATTCTACATACCCAAGTAGTTGTGCAGCAGATACAGGAAAAGAGCTGAAAAATAAGAGCTTTTATTTGAATTTTTATCATTCTTCACAATGAGATGTCTGAGCAGGAGGCTTCCATGAGTGGGCAGAAGCTAAAGTGTGTCACTGAGACCTAATCTACCTTTAAAGGAACACACCAAAAAAATCACACTAGATTTATTCTTGTTACCATTATTCCTCCCAAGAAGAGCCAATAAAATACAGCAAAATAAAAAGAAGTCATCTTTTCAAAAAATCCATGAAGACTTTCAGGAGTCTTTTAATAACTTTTTTTTCAGTTTATCCTTTCTTGCTGGTTTGTTCCTTAAGCTTATCTGGACTAATCACATTGGTCGAAATTTGATTTACTTAATCTGTTTCTCTGGCTCTAACCCACAATGAGGAAATATGAAAGATCAGTGGGCATTGTCCCAAATCAGCAGAATTATATAAAAACCTCATAAACTCAGAAAAATAATAAGTTTGGGATTGTATACTACATGGAAATAACTGAATAAAAATTTTGTAAACCAATGTTTACAGAATATGCCTCACCTTTTCTAAAGCCTAATTTTTTTGAGCTAAAAAGAAAAGAGGCAAATATTTTTATAATCTGTTCTTCTGTGTTCTCATGTCAAATTTATTTCATAGTATCTCCCTTTTTATCTAAAATTGATGAATTGGAGGTATGAATAGCAATAAATACAGCCATTTGTTGGTGTTAAATTTGTTTTATTTTAATAATTAAATGTTCATATATAAAGATATATGAATAAGCTATGATTTATTCTATTGTCATCAGTGTAAGAATTAATCCTTAAGAAAAACATTTATATTTTAAAAGAGTGCAGATATAGTACCTCTTGAAGTCTTTCAACTATCCCTTTTACTTTACCAAGTAATATTTTTCAGCAGTCTCCTGGTTTCTACTTTTCCTTTTTTCCCGATCCTTCTTAGCCCAGCTAAGAAACTAATAGCTCTAGTCAAATAGCTGGCTCTTTAATTTGTGTTTATGTGTCAGATAAAGAGGATGTGCTTTCCCAGTACTTTATGCTCTAATATATAACACAACATCCTGAAAAACAAAATAAAAGTAAGACTTATTATACTCTCCTAATAAGCAACAGAGTACACATTTTACCTCTAAGAAACATTATTAAATCATTCCTCCAATTTTTGATTCCCTTAAACTGTCTATAGGCATATTTCATTGATAAGAGTCATGTAACTCTGTGAGGTTAAGGTGAGAAAAAATACTTTAAAAATGTTTTTATATTCTGCCCTGGCTGGCGTAGCTCAGTGGATTGAGGCAGGGCTGTGAACCAAAGCATTGCAGGTTCGATTCCCAGTCAGGGCACGTGCCTGGGTTGCAGGCCACAGCCCCCAGCAATTGCACATTGATGTTTCTCCCTCTCTCTTTCTCCCTCCCTTCCCTCTCCAAAAATTAATAAATAAAATCTTAAAAAAATAAAAAATAAAAATGTTTTTAAATTCTAAAAAGCTTTCCAGATGTTAAACAACCAGAGTTGTTTCAGTAAAATCTACCTGAAAATCTCTGTGATTTCATAAATCTTGTTAATTAATGATTGTAGTTTTACGAGTTTGATATAAGTTAAGCCATTAAATTAAAACACTTGATTGGTATTTATGAATGAATTTAAGAAAATGAATAAGTTGAGATTCAGTCTGATAAATTCAATTAATTTAACAACTTGAGATTCAATTTTCTTACCCATCACTGTGAGATCAGAAGGGTCATGTAAAGAATAGAAAAAGACTAAAAGATTAGAAGGTACTTGACAAATGTCAAGTAAATACAATAAAATAACCACCACAGACATAGAAAATATTAAGAATGCAGTCTAGCATAGAACTAGGAGTCAAAGTTTTGAGAATTTATATTGAATTCTGTCCCTGGGTTACCTTGCTACCTAGAGAAAAATAATTTCCCATCTTTGTCATGCTTCATTATATTCCTTTGCAAAGGGAATACATCACCCAATGCACAGAAACCTTAATATCACTGAAGTTCCTTAAAAGAGTGATGGTGAGCAGCACAACAGAATATGATCAGTCAATATAATATCATTTAAAAACTTCAGTAAAAGAGAGGGAGTAAAAACAAACAAAAACTTTTGAACTCAATAAGTCCTATAAATGTGTTTCCATAATGGACCAGAATGCATTTAAGAAATGAGATTTGCTGGTGTTTTTACATAATATTTATTGATTGCAAGTGCTCTATAAAGATATTTGATATCTTTAAACAAATATCTTATATATTTGTTTTATAAAATACATTTTAACTATCAATATTATTTCCAAACAAAGAAAACATTTCATTGAGGAGTGGGAAGATGGGGAATGGTGGAAGATGATCCAAAGGACCTTGAAAATGTCATGCTAAGTAAAATAAGTCAGAAAAAGTCAAGAACTATATGATTTCATTCATAGATGGGATATAAAACTGAAAACAATGAATGAACAAACATAAAAAGACCCCAAAACGAATAGACACAGGTAACAGTATGATGATTACTAGAGGGAAGGGGGTAGTGGTATGTGTAAAGGGTAAGGGGCGTCAAATACATGGTGACAAAAGATCTGACTTTGGGTGGAAGGCACACAATGCAATATACAGGTGACATCTCATGTAATTATACACTTGAAGCCTGTATAATTTTATTAACTAATGACATCCCAATAAATTTAATTTTAAAGAAGGTAGAAACTCCCAGTTACAAAATAAATAAGCAGTAGAAATGCAATGTACAACATGAAGACTGTAGTTCACACAGCTTGCTGTACGATACATAGAAAAGTTGTTAACAGAGACGATCCTAAGAGTTCAAATTACAACGAAAAATTTTTCTCTTTTTGTTGTATCTATATGAGAAGATAGAATGATGAAAGTTAATTAAACTTATTGTGGTAATCATTTCACAATATATATGAATCAAACCACATGCAATACATCTAAAACTTATTCAGTGATATATGTCCATTATTTCTCAATAAAACTGGAAAATATTTCAACATTTACTTTTTTGGAACATGGAATTTTAGTCATTGTGTTCAGGCATGTAAAATGAAAGAGTTTTCTCTCTCATGGTAACTCAAGAATATCTCTAAAAGAAATGGAGAATTAAAGAAAAAACAAATTGCATGGGTCAAAGACAGGAATCATTGCAGGTAGGCCAATGATGGGAAAAATATTGTTTCCCTAAAGCTTTCTTCTTTCCTTCATTTCTAGACTTTAACCTGTATCTCAGAGATTCTTTTAAAGCATGCAAATAACATAAAAAGCATAGTTAGCTGAATTAAATAATAAAAGTAACTTCAATCAAGCCCATGTTGTTCCTTCTCTTTTCCATTAAATGACTCTATATTGAAGCTTAAATCCCCACATTTGAGTTCTGTATGCCTGCTTTTTAATTTTTTTAAGAACACTCACTGCTCTCTAAGATATTACAGAGTGCAGTGAATTTTCCAGCTCATTCTTTTACATCCTTCAGTTGCAGATGGAAAGGTGACATGCTGATGTTGACATCAATTAACTCTTGCAGTAGTTTCACGTGAGCATTTAGTGCGTCTGCCTTCTTCTAATTCTATTACTTTTTACTACTTATTTAGTTCAAAGAGCTTCCTTGGATTGTCATATTTTATTTCTAGTCACTGCCAGCTGCAACAGCACTTGATTCTTATGATAAGTGTAAAATGAACTGCCATAAAAATGTGAAATGATATTGTTTCCTTCTCATTCTGATTTCCCGTCAACAATTTACATTTTGAAGCAGCATTAGCACAATATAGTGAGAAACAGCTGCCTAATTTACCTTAATTGTTAGGCAACATCTCATTTTATCTTGATAGCAAATTCAGCAGATTCTTTATAGTATATACTCTATGATTTACCTCACACAACAAAGGTTCCAAAGAAAAATGCTTTGCAAGTAAAAACCACAACCACAGACTTCCCGCAACACAGGCTTCAGCCATTCCTTAGAACTCACAGTGACAGACACCTCAGACATAAACAATTGAAAATAAACAATTCAGTTGACCATGCAACACTACTGCTTTCAATGTATAGTCAAGATTTAAGCAGCAATAGAGAAAGCCAACCTTATTGAATCTGCTTCTATGAACATGTGTCTGTGACTCTGAGACTCTATCTTTAGTGATATAGTGAATGTATTGATCATTAAAACCCACTAAAATGACTAGCAGACATTATATTGAAAAATGTAACAATGGAAGCCACAAAAACAGAATAAAGTCTTACATTTGTGACATCACAGATGAATCTAGAGCAACAATTTTCAACTGGTATGCTGTGGCAGGTACGTACAGTCATGTGGTGCAAGAATTTTTAATACATGCAATACCTCACCATTTAGTCAGGGGCACTGACCTCCTTTCATTTAGATTGTCAAATAAAAAAGTGACAACAGCCAACACAACAATAACTGTGCAGTGTGAATGAATAAAATTATATTTACTTTTTTGTCAGATTGACCAAAATATATTTTGGTGTGCTGCAGAATTTTAGTAATTTTTACTAAAATATTTTAAGAAATGTACCAAATCACTGATCTAGAGGGCATGATGCTAAGTGAAGTAAGTCAGGTAGAGAAAAACAAATACTGTATGATTTTGCTTATTTGTGGGATCTAAAGAATAAAATGAACAAATAAAATAGAAACAGACTCATATTTGCAGTAAAGAAGCCAATGGTTACAAGACGACAGGGTAGTTGGCAGACTGGGTGAAAAAGGTGAAGGGATTGAGAAATACAGATTGGTAGTTACAAAGCAGTCATAGGTGTGAAAAGCACAGCATAGGGAATGTGGTCAATAATATTGAAACAACTAGACACGGTGCCAGGTGGGTACTGGAAATATCCGAGGGATCACTTTATAAAGTATATGATTGCTTAACCACTATGCTGTATACCAAAAACTAATACAAAATAATATTGAAAGTTAACTGTAATTGAAAAATGCAATGTGAAATATGTAACAAAGAAAACTCTCTAACACATTTCAGAAACACATTTTTTGCTTCCCACCAGGTAACACATCTGTGATGTGAGGGATGGAGAAGACTATTGAGGTATGGTTTCAGGAATGGTCATGATGCATAATTTTTATATTATTTTATGTGTGGCTAAATTAAATTTACTAATATTTAATTTAAGATATTATTACCTGTGTTCATGAATAACATTGTTACATAACTTTCCTTTTTCTTATTGCTCTTGTCTGGTTTGGTACCCGCATTGTAAAATGAGTTGCATAATAATGCTCCTTTTTTGTTTTCTTTGGAAGAATTGTGTAAGATTGGAATTATCTATTCCATGAACTGTCTTTCCCAAGAACAATCTTTAAAACAACTGGAGTTTTTTTGATGTGCAAATTTTTAAATATCTTTTAAACTACTTTAATGGATTCAGGACTGATCATTTTCAATTTCTTGATAAGAATTTATTCATGTTATCTAGTTTTCACATATATGACCTAAATTTGTTCACATCATTGACAGATTCTAAATGATGTCATCTTTTCTTCCATTATGAATTTGTATATTCTTGTTGTTTCAACTTGTTCAAACATACTATAAGTTTATATATTATACTAGTTTATAAATTAGCTACTATCTTTTTGATCTTTCCCATTAAATATATATTACTATTCATTAGTATGTTTACATTTTACTGTTTGATTTTCTTTAATATTATTGATTTATTATTTTTTAATTGTTGTGCAAACATAGAGTTCATAGATGGTATAGCTTCCTACATACCAAGGCTATGTGGTATACTCCATTTATTGCTTTTATTCTATTGTTTGCTTTTAAGATTTTTAAATTCATGTTTAGCTCATTCATTTTCAGTTTTTGCCCATTGGCAATGTGGACATTGAAGGCTATACCTTTTTTTTGAAATACTATTTTACCTGCACTAAACAAGTTTTGAAGTTTTATTTTTATTGTTATTTATTTATAGGATTATTTTCTAGCTATACATTTTTAAAGTTAATGTTATCAAATTATAGAAGTTTGTATTTTAAATTATCTTGTTTTTAATTAATTGCATTGTGATTGGTACACAGTTTGCATATGTATTATTTGATATTTTTATATTATGCAGTCTTACATGTGCTATTTTAAAATGATTATCTGTGCTTAAAAGAATGTATCATCTTCTGGTGTAAGACCTACTGTTTGAAAGAATGTCCACAAAGTCAAATCTTGAAGTCATTCAGCATCTAAATGCTATAGACCAAGTCAGACAGCTGTAGACCATATAAGAACACCACCACCCTGCCCCTGCACAGCTGATCCTCCACACAGGGTGGAGGTTGGTTGTCACTAGTCACAGCCTTTCCTTGTAACCCATAGCCTGGGTAAATGCTTCCTAAGAGCAATCAAATCTCAACTAGAAGAGGATGGTGTACTTATCCCATAAGAAGGGCACACCTTGAATACTCAGCTTGGGTAAAAGGGGAGACTGTGCCACTGGACCCTACAAGACACTTACTACATTAGGCCATGCTACAAAGACAGAGAGTTATAGCAACTCTACCTAATACATTAAAATAAACACTACCAAAATAGAGAGACTACCAAAATGAGGAAACAAAGAAACATGTCTCAATTGAAAAAACATATCAAAACTCCCCCAAAAAACTAAACAAAATGGAGATAAGCAATCTATCAGATGCAGAGTTTAAAACACTCATTATAAGTATGCTCAAGGAACTTAATGAGGACCTCAACAGCACAAAAAAGATCTAGTCAGAAAGGAAGGATACATTAATTGAAGTAAAGAATAATTTATAGGGAAATAATAGTAGAGTGGATGAAGCTGAGAATCAAATCAATAATTTGGAACATAAGGAAGCAAAACACAATGAATCTGAACAACAAGAAAAAAAGAATCCAGAAAAAATGAGGGTAGCATAAGCAGTCTCTAGGAGAACTTCAAGCATTCCAACATTCACATCACAAGATTGCCAAAAGGAGAACACGAGTAAAAAATTAGAAATCTATTTGAAAAAATAATGAAAGAAAATTTCCTTAATTTGGTGAAGGAAATAGACATGCAAGTCCAGGAACCACAGAGAGTCCCAAACAAGATGGATGCAAAGAGGTCCACTCCAAGACATACCATGATTAAAATGCCAAAGCTTGAGTTACACAATCTTAAAAGCAGCAAGAAAGAAGCACACAGTTACCTACAAAGGAGTCCCCACAAGACTTTCAGCTGATTTCTCAAAAGAAACTTTGCAAACTAGAAAGGGATTGGGAAGAAATACCCAAAGTCATGAAAACCTAGGACCTACAGTCAAGATTGCTGTACTGGGTATCATTTAGAATTAGATGGTAGATAAAAAGCTTCCCAGACAAGAAAATAGAACTAAAGGAGTTCATCCTCACCAAACAATTATTATATGAAATGTTAAAGGGACTTATTTAGGAAAAAGAAGATAAAAACTATGAACAATAAAATGGCAATAAATATATACCTGTCAACAATTGAATCCAAAAAACAAACAAAGCAAAAAAGAAGAACAGGGAAAGAATCACAGATATGTAGAGCATTTTGGTGGTTGCCAGATGGAAGGCAATGGGTGAAGAGGGGGTAGGATTAAGAAGTACAAATAGATATTTACAGAATAGGCAGAGGGATATATGGTACAGTATAGGAAAGGAAGTAGCCAAAGAACTTGTACACATGACCCATGGACATGAACAATGGCATACAGGTTGCCTGAGGGGGTGGGGGCAGAGGGGGAAAATTAAGACAACAGTAATAGCAAAATCAATAAAATATAATTAAAAATAAAATATATAATATAATAAAAATAAATAAAGTTTTGTAAAGATATTAGTAACTGGAACTCATATGCATTGCTACTGGGTATTTAAAATTTTATAATAACTTAGGAAAGACTTCTGGTGGTTTATTAAAATTTTAAGTGTGCACCTAATAGGACCTAGAACTCTATCTCTTGATATTCACTGCCCATAGAAAATATGCCCATAAAAATACCATACTCAAAAATTCATTGCAATTTTATTTACAGTTTCTTCAAACAGGAAACAAAGAAACTATTCATCAGGAGGAAAATGTATAAATGCCTTTAGAATATTAAATATTCCATGGACATAATTGAATATTATTCAACAACAACAGAAACAACTGTACTATTGATATGCATAAAAACATAGATGATTTCACAGGCATTATCTTAGGTAGAGCAAAAGAAATGGAGTATATAACATAATACTGTGTAATTCATTTTTTGTATATAATATTCTAGGGTAGGTAAAACTAATCTATGGTGCAAATTCTCTAAAAAGAGTTCAAATCTTTAGGAAGGGGCATGAAAAGTGTTTTTGGATCTTTGTGAAAAGGTGCTTTATATTTGATAAGAGTGTCTGTTGTTTAGGTATATACATTTGTTTAAATTCATCAAATAGGATACTTCAAGATTTGGGTATTTAATGCAAATTTACTGAAACAAGTAATGGTCTATGTGCAATTAACTCTAGATAATATGTTGCCTTCCACATTGCTTTTGGCTAGCTGGCTAGCATTTCTTTTTCCTTTTTTTTTTTTCCTTTGAAGGTTTATTTTATTCTTATTTGAGAGAGATGGGGTGGGAGAGACTGAGAAAAAATAAACTGTAACCTCAGGTATATGCCTGATATGGAATCCAACCTGCAACCTTTCAGTTACTGGGCAACACTCCAACCAACTGAGCCACACTGGCCAGGTCTGAGCTAGCATTTCTGAAACCACTTTGTGTTTCAAGCCCTCGGCAACTGAAAAACTATATTGAAGATAGAAGAACTCAGAATCCCTCAGTTTCCGCAAACCAATAATTTTATGTAGGGTATCCCTGCAATCTCTTCTTCCCTCATTTCTATTTCATTTGCTTTTTTTCCCCGTGATATCGCAATGCCATCTTTTCCAATGGGGCTTCTATAATGTGATATAATAAAGGTCCTCTCTCTATAATCACACAGCACCCTGTGAAAAATTAGATGATGGTATACTCTAATTTAATTGTAATTTAAGTACTTGTTTACCTAATTTGTTTCCATATTAAACATGAGTCTCTGAAAAACTGCATTTGTAGTTTTTCTTTCCTTTTTTCTCCTTTTCCCCCCATAGTTATATTTTTAGAGTTCCTTACATTGTACCTGAGACAGAAATTTTATTCAATTAACATAATTTATTATATAAATAAGCTAAGGAAATATATAAACAGGAACATTGCTCAGGTGATAATACAATTACCTTATTTTTTCCTCCAATATATTTTGTAATATATTTTCCAACATTCACTTAAAAATTAAGTGCCCCTGGTTTTCACATACATGCAGACTCTCTTTCTAGATCATAAATTGTATAATCAGTTTAAATAGTTAGCAATATTTACATTCAAATGTCAGTTTCAAACTTATTCAGAGTCTATTCAAGTGAAAATTTCTTATGCTTATTGTTACCTTTGCTAAATGAAAAATCCAGACCTAGTAAAGGAGAGACTTTATTTGAAAGGACATTGCTATAAGGGGACAATAGAACCATCAACCTCGAACAAGAAGGCTTGCAAGTGTTTCAAAGGTCAGGCACAGAATGCTTTTCTTTTACATAGAGGAGAAAACACGTTTAGGCAGAACCCAAGGTGGAAGAGTTGGTGGTGTAATCAGACAGCTGGCCTGGTGTCTTTGCCTGTGGTCAGCCACTTCTTGGGAGGAGTTTTAAGGGGGGGTTAATTTACATTCTGATGCTGGGTTAGACTGGAGAACGCCAAAAGCTCAAGGATCTGAAGGAAGGAAAAAGTCTAACTAAAGTGTAATCAAGTTAACCGGTATTTTGTCCAGGGCAGTTACTGGGTACAAATAGTTCAGCTAATGATTTATAAGACAAAGAATATAAATGTGCAGGTCTGTGTCTGACTGGTAAGTAAACAAGGGTGTATCAGTGAATGTTAACTATGTGATTGAGGAGGAATAGTTTGAATGGTTTTGTGTAGTTGGTCTTGTTCTGGAAGACAAAAGGTTTGCGGAGTTTCCTTAACCTTTCTTGTTTGTCAGACACACATAGGTCATGCAAAGTTTAGCAGTTATTTTAGGCTATGTTTCTAAGAATTTGGCTGAACCAAAACATAACTAAGTAATTACATTAAAGTGACCCAAGTTAGTATTTTTCATAGGAAACAACATTTTTAAAAATATTTTATTGTTTGTGTCATTACAGTTGTCCTAAGGAAATAATATTTTTAATTTAAAATAGTAAGTAAACACACACTTAAGTATTTGTATTATTAACATCATAATACTTTGATAAATGCATGTAGTAGTTGAAAATAAGATTAAAATAATAATATAAATGTAAAGAAATCACAGTAAATAACCATTGGATTCAAATACTAAATGATGTAATTGATAAGTACAAGATTTATTTCAGAAAAAAAGACTAAAAGTGGGGGCAAACACTGACTCAAGGCAAACTGACAGAAATGAATATCAGTTATTTTTTTTTAGCAAGTACTGTAACATCCAACTAGGTTGGGTAGTTTTCCTAAGAAATCCCAAATAAGGTGATATTTCAGCAAATTTGGGCACTCAGAGAGAAATGTCGTTGAGTAAGTGGATCAACTTTAAACTATTTGAACATATTTTGAACCACCAATCACTTAATTTTAAATAGTCAAATTATAAAAAGGAAGAATACTTTTAGCTTTTAAAACTTTTCTAAAGACACTGAATTTCAAAATAGAGGACCAAATGCTTGCAACATTTTTCATTACTTATACTTCATATTCTGAAAAATGTAGTTGTGGAAGGCAATTTAGGAGATAATAATCATGGATTGGAAGGGAATAGAAGAACCAAGAAAATGGACTTTAAAAATGTATGCATCAGCAAGCTCAGACAACTGGTAGGAAATAACACATTGACAGAAAGTCTATAGCAAAATTGGAAGCTGGCAGTTTCTAAGATGTACTAATAAAGGCAAAAAATAAACTATACCCATAAAAATACAATATGAAAGAATGACCTGGTAGATGATTTGAATAAGGTGTGAACTCTTCTAAGAGGATTAGGTGTGGGGAAATCACAAAGATAACTATGTATGTAGTACAAGAATGTAGTACAAGAATTTGTGGACAGCATTGGAGAACCAAAGTCAAAATAAATTGCTGCTAGCACAGAATCCTAAAAGTAAAAAGAAATGTAAGAAAAGTTAAATGGAGCATGGAGAGATGGGTAATTATCTGTAGGTCTAAAAAATGACTGTAATTATAAAATATATAGCTAAAATTTTTATTTTATTAGGTTTGACTCTTTCTCCCTATTAAAGTCTGTTGATATGTAGGATAAAACACATGAAAATACATCTTACCAAGGAAATATTTAACAATATACTTATCATCTTTAAAGCTTTACAAAAAATTGAGTGTTTACATTATATGTTTTTGTTCATAAAATTGATAAGTTTTAGTACATTAAATGATTGATGAAGAATTAGGTGGAAGCTGGGATAAACAGAATAAAGTGAAAGCCTAATTAAAGACTATGTCTGAGAATGAAATTTTGTCTGTGATAATGAAAATTTTAGTTCTAATTAAAACGAAAGCAATTAATAAATATCATTTAGCATTACAGATCTCTATTGTGTAAAGTTATACGGAGAGCAAAAAAGTCACTTGTTATTGTGCAATTCATATTGTTTTCTTTAGCTGTCTAGTCAAATTCTGAAATTCTAAGGATTACTGACATTCAAGCAGCATAGGGCCTGGTAATCAATTAGCAAGGTAATTAACCCTGGATGATTAAGAGTTGACCTTAAAAAGACACTATATGATTGAGTATTTTTTTTCACAGTAAAGAAAAAGAAAAACCAAGGAACATATGACAACAAAGAAATTGTTTAGTACTTAAATTACTTTCATTAGAAAAGTCTGTTCTCATCAAAAAATAACATTTAAATAGATTTTTTAAAAATGCGACAACTGAAAGTGAAATATGCTCTATTTCCACTGTCATCAGTCAAATCCAAGCTTCAGTCATCTCTTGCCTACTGAATCTAGTGTTGACTTTCTCAAGTCCTTTCTTTTACCATGTCTTCCTTAATACACAATCTAAACTACATCCTCCTTTTTGCTCTACATGTATTGTCATACTACATACACCAAAATAGTATAGAAATATTTAATTTTACACTCCTGGTTTGCATTCCATATCTAAGGAATCAAAATCTGTGGGCATAGGAGTCCAGTAATCTGCATTTTTAAAAAGCTTCTTAAAAGTGATTCTTAAGCACATAAACATTCAAGAATCACTGTTTTTGAGACAAATTGAAACATTTAAGTGCAATTTACTATATCCTGTATTTTTTTCCCTACGTTCCACAACAGACTCATCTCTATTGCATTCAAATCTTTCAATTTTTAAATCCTTAAGTGATACAATAATTTTCCTCCTTTCTGGAAACCATCCTGATCCTCTCACCCTATCCACTTTCATCTTTTCCCTTTATTTGGCTGACTACTACTAATATGTTAACAAAATCAGACAAAAAATATTGTCTTCCAGAATGTCATCCCTAGCCAGTACATTCCATGTTTTGCTGTACATTGGAAGTTCCTGCAATTTTTAAAATAACTATTAGTTATTCTAAATCTGAATAACTAATATATTCAAATTTAATTGGTTTAGGATAAAACAGGGGCATTGAGGTTACTGAAAATTTGGTGAGTTATTTTACATGAAGCCAAAATATACTACTACAGCTCTCTTCTAAGTTTGATTCCTGCTCTTCGTTTTCACTTACAAAGGTAACATACTTTTCCTTATCACAACTCATCTCATGTCATTAAAATTGCCATGTTGTTGTAAACTGCTTGGGACAGGAACCTTAAGACTGTCCAAAATCTGTTGTCTATGCATTATGATAAGTATGGAGAGAGAACTTAGAAGTAACTAAAAAATGTCTGTTGTATAACATTGAATGAATGATTTAACTCATCATAAATAATTTTATTTCTTCATTTTTTAAGAATTTTATTTATTTATTTTTAGACAGGAAAGGAGGGATAAAGAGAGGGAGAGAAACATCAATGTGTGACTGCTTCTCACGTGTCCCTTACTAGGGACCTGGCCCACAACTCAGAAATGTGCCCTGACTGAGAATCAAACCAGAGACCCTTTGGTTTGCAGGCTGGTGTTCAATCCACCTGAGTCACACCAGCTAGGGCAATCTCAACTAATTTTAAATGTTATTTTGCTGTCTTTGCTTTCTATACATGTTTTCCAGAATATGCAATTCCAGGGGTAGTAGTGTTTTTTTTTCAGTTTTGGCATCTTAGACCTAGAACTGTAAATGTTTAATGAACACTTAAAAAAAGTGTTAATATATAACATATATAATATACAATGCATATTATATATGTTATATAATATATACATACCACTTTCTTATATGTAAAAGAAAGTGATATAACACTTTTATGTTATATAATATAGAAATATATGACATATAATATATCATATATAATAATTTGGAGCAAGGTTTAGAAAAATTAAGATGATGGAACACTTTGAGTAATCCAAACTATATAGAGATACTTCTTTGGAAATTCATTTGTAGATTACCTTTTAATGATTGTATATATTCATTATGTATTCATTAAAAATTTCTGGGAAAACATTTATAAATATGGCTGGGGATTAGAATGAATGGGGAAGATATTGTCAAATGCAGATTCTTGGTACATTGATTTAATTTTAAGTTGTGCGACCAAGAAACTAAATTTTGAAGAAACAAAAACAAACAAACAAAAACCCCACAGTGTTTCTCAATATTTTTATTGGTTTTCAATAGTGGGTTTGCTTTTTTTAACTTTCTACAAATGAATTTTAGAATCTGAAGAGATTTACATCATCAAGCATCTAATATAACGATTTTGTTTTCTACATGAAACTTTCACATTTAGAAAGTATTAGAACTGGGTTTTGAATAGTCGTTAGAAGTTTACTAAAGGGAAAAAGAGAGAGAAATACTTGCCCACCAGAGAGCAAAGGCTCAAAGGTATAAAAATGCATTGTATTTTCAGGGAAACTCGAGGGATTTCTCAGTACACACAGTCAAAGGTAATGGTAGCAAAGGAGTTTCCAATGAGTTATGTGGAAAGTTCCAGTCATGTCAGACAATGTAATAGAGATTTTGTTTAGAGGAACATTGTGTGTATATCTACCTGTCTATCCATCCATCCATCTAGATCCATAACTGTATTATTAATTCAATACTAGATTGGTGAAAATAAAAAATTCATATTATTTTGTTTAAAGGTCTAATTAACTTTATTAGGGCATAAGTAAATTCAGCAATGAATGTTTGAGAATCTAATGACTTCCTGATTCAGAATGAATTTAACATAAAAGCTAATTAGAAGGGAAGTAAATGCCTAAAATATGTGTGTATAAGAAAGTGTAATGATTATTAATTGAAATTAAAACTTAACAGTATACTAATGTAACATGATATAAAATTCCATCTGTTATAGAGCATCACAAAAACAAAAATACATAGGGAATATTTGATTATTCCCAGGCTTTTACTGGTTGATCGGTGCTCAGTAAGAATGTATGTGTGGTTGACAATCAGAATTCCAATATCCACAGCCATAAACTTTTTATTTATTCTTCTCCAACACAGACTCTTTTGGGAATAAAATTCCAGGTTGCAAAGTGTGACAAAAAGCTAAAAATAATTTTAATATCAAAAATTTCATGCTTCCTACATAATAAACTGCATATACATATAATCAAATATACTGTATTTATATGTATACATGTATAATTTTTTCTATAAATTACAGACAATATTGAAGATAGAAATGAAATAAAACATATGGTCAAAAAGAAAAGTATGACACCATTTTTTGTTTAAAAAACATACATAGATTGGCCCTGGCTGGCGTAGCTCAGTGGATTGAGCATGGGCTGCGAACCAGGAATCGCAAGTTCGATTCCCAGTCAGTGCACATACATGGGTTGCAGGCCACAGCCCCCAGCAACCGCGCATTGATGTTTGTCTCTCTCTCTCTCTTTCTCCCTCCCTTCCTTCTCTAAAAATAAATAAATAAAATCTTTAAAAAATCACATTTTGAAAAAAACATACATAGATTGTTTGAATTAATAGAGTTTCTACATTTTTCAAGTCAAATGACATCTGAAATATATCTAATATATTTTGAACTTAAAATGTGACTCTGAAGTGAAGTATTTTGGTTTGTCTGTTTGCATGTAATACCAAACTGTAGATTAACAGTTATGCTGCATGTGGTGGTACCATGAAACACTCACATTATATTTATCTAAGAGGAAAAACTATTCTTTGTCCAGAAGAAAACTTAAGAAGAAAATTTAAGTCAGACTATTTTAAGAACAGAACATTAGACTAGCTATCAGTTGTCCTAGATGTATGTCTTAATTCCAAAATGCACTGGTTGGAAAACAAGGACAAATCAAATACTCCAAATTAAATTTATCTATAATACATGCCTAATAATTACTGTTTTGCCAATCTTAGAGGTTGGTTTCACTTTCTTATAAAAGAAAGTGTGGAAAAATGATGTTTTACATAGCAAATTACTTCAAAATGGATGCTCCAGAACATTTACTTGATATTGATTGACAAATAGTGTGAGAATGAAAAGTGTATAACAGATATCCAACTTAGAATAATTTGTCAACTAATAATCCTGGAACTTTGTATTAGGGAGCAACATGTTTTATATCTACATAATTTTAAATCTCATGTAGTATTCGTTCAATGATCTTTTCTGTAATGGCATGATCAGCTTGAGTGCCCTGGTCTCCCATTCTAAATGTATTCTTAATTTTGACAATGGATTCATGGTCACCATAATATACCAGTTTTTACTGTTAATTTTGTGAAGATGTTGGCCAGTGTTTTGAACATTTTGAATGATGCTATTGGATTCACTATACTACAGGTTCTATAAGGGCCGAGTATTCACCTCACATATAAAATTAGCAATCCCTGCAAAAGTCACCTTGACTGTGTTGGTCAGTGTCTTCCCCAAGCACCTGGCAAAATGGGCTTATAATGTGTTTAATAAATGCCTTTAAATTGATCATAAAAATTCACATGAAAAAGGTTTCTTTTCATCTTTAATTCTAAGAAATTTTATGTACAGTAGAGAAATTTCAATTTAAGTGCTTTACCTATTAAATAATTAAAGTGATAAGGTGTTTTACTAACACAAAATTGACTTTGCTGAAATTTTATCTTGGAATATATTATGTGTAAACATAGTGTATTGCAGTAAAGATCTTCCTTTTTTCCCTCTGACTTGCACGGCATCTCACTGAAGGCATGGGGCCCATCTCCCCTTGCCTTGGGTCTGTGCTGGCCTTGTAACTTGCACTGGCTACTACTAGAGTGTGTTGGAAGTGACCAGTGCCCAGTTCTGAGCCTAGGACTCAGAGGCTTTCTATGTTTTTACATGCTTGCACATACTCCTCTGCTAACAGGAGAACAAGTTCAGCTTGGTCTGAAGCAGAACACCTTGTCACCATGAAAAAAACTAGCGGACAACTAGCCAACAGGCAGCCAACAGACACCCAAATACCAGATGTCTAAGGAAGACCATCTGAGATCAGAACTTCCCCATTGAATCCACTTTAAATGATTCATCTACTGTCTTATGTGCTATATAAATATTACTGTTTTAAGACATTGATTTTAGAGTAATGCATTATATACTATTAGTATGGTAATAGGTAACTAATACACAAACTCTACTACTTACTTTTCTTTATCATTAATTGATATCTACTCAATAAAAATATGCATGCATGAAATTTGTTTAAAAATTGTTCAAAAATGCAATAACTCAGTGTTGCAAGAGAATTGGAAAAGAACCCTGTGAAAAAAATCATCTGTTGTGGAAGTGAGATAATGAACTACAAGGTAGCAGTGTGAAATGAATGTTCACATGAAAAAAAAAGAAACTCCGTGCAAACCTGCTTCCTCCAACATGGGATATGAATCATCTCTTTGCCCAGTGTATCCACCTTAGGTACTCTACCTGCCCATTAGTCACTTAACAGTCTTCTTCGTTATCTTGGTAATCCTTATTCTACTTAATAATGGCCCCTCAGGGCAAGAGTAGTGATGCTGGCAATTTACACATGCCAAAATAAAGCCATTTCATTTCTTTAAATGAAAAGGTGGAAGTTCTCAATTTGATAAGGAAGGAAAGAAAAAAATGTAGATTGAGGTTGCAGAGATCTATGGTGAGAATGAATTTATCTGTGAAATTGTGAAGAAGAGATAAGAAATCATGCTAGTTTTGCTGTCATGCTTCAAACTGCAAACATGATGACCACAGTGTGTGGTTAAGTGCTTAGGTAAAATGAAAAGGCATTAAACATTATCATAGTTATGTACATACAGGAAAAAAGCATAATATATATAGGGTTCAGTACTATCTATGGTTTCAAGCATTCACTGGGGGTCTTGAAATATATTCCCATGGGAAAGGGAGGCTACTGTAGTCTTTATCCATTTTGGTGATTTCAGTTTTTCCTGTACTTCCATGATGGAATCACATGCCCAAAGATAAAATCAGATTGTATTACTACCAAATCCAGAACACTCATCCCTTAACAGGTACTTCCCTTAACCTTTCTGGAATTATTTTAACTTCTCCCTAATATTTAGTCTTTGGATTTTCTGTGACAGAGATATCTCTGGAGATTTAATGCTAAGAGGGTTTGTTATCCCTCATAAAGGAGAGCATTGAAGTTATATGAAAGGTGAGGTTGACTGAGGAATGCTAGCATGAGGAGAAAAAAATGAACTACACTCCCATTGTACTAATGCCTGTTTATTTCCAGGTCAAAGGAACAAGGAAAAAGCTAGGACTTGGCAACTAAAGCTGCAAGTGCGGTAATTGTTACAATCAATGACTTGGAGGCAACTAGATGATATTCAAGCCTTGCCACAAGCCTCCTGGTGCCCATCTGCTTGACCTCTTAGGACCTCAGTTTCTTTTACATTATAATGAGATGTTTGGTCTTAGTAATGACAAACGTCTGCCTCAATTTTTACACAGAAAAAAAAAAGAGGTGAAGATGTACATTTCAAAAACAGAAATTCCCATCTGGGCTGCTTCATTTAACCCATTGCGGCCTTGTTCATGGCTTTTTTTCATCTTGAGCCTCAGTTTTGCCATTGGTGAAATGGATCAGAAAATTGTTAAAACAATCATATAAAGAAAAAAAATGTATATTGAAGCAAAGTAACCAGTAAAATTTCCAAATAAATATTATTTCTGTGTTTTAATTGAAGCAAATATTAGCAGAAATAAATGGTAGCAATTTAACAAGTACTAGATTGTATTTCAGACTCCAAGAGGAGAAAAAAAAGCAAAGTCAAATAACTATATAGTTGACTGAATTAAATGACAAATTGTCACATGGAAATAAAAGAACTAGTAAGCTTACCTTGTACTTTAAAAATATTTATTTTGAAATAACTAAAGTGCAGAAGTGCAGAAATAGTTGAACTAGTATGTTTAATATTGTTTTCTTTTGACAACAGTTTGGTGATTTTGTAGGTGGAGGAGTGAATGGGGGGCAAAGGGTAAAAGAGAGCTAGCTGACTTGGGGTGGTGAACATGCAATACAGTGTACAGACAGTGTGTTGTAGAATTGTGCATCTGAAGCATGTATAAATCTGTTTACCAGTGTCACCCACATAAATTCAAGACAAATAAATAAATAAGAATATATTTCATTTATTTCTATAACTTATAGTTTTGCTAATATTTATTTGAATTCTGTTTTCATGTATTTAGATCTGCAGCACTTGTAACTGCCACTCTGATAATTAATCTGAGTTCCCTGTGAGAAAGTCCTGCTTTTTCTAACTAATATCCTAAATCACAGGCACAAGAATTTGGGAAAAAATTGATTTTAAGAGATTCTTTAGCAATAGAAGTCTAAGTTGGTCATGATTGACTAGATTAATACACTTGCAACAAAACTTAAGCCTTTTCTGAGAAATTAACTTGTCACTACTAAAAAAGGAAATATGCACATGCAAATAACATGGAGGCACTCGTAAGCATATACGTTTCACGTAGCATTTGAAATGTTTGGACCTCTGTGGGTAGAGAATAAGATGGTAAACTGCAAGGTTATTTATGAGTGAGCTAGGTCCCTTAGAGTTGTTTGCTTTGCTCTTCCTAGGCTTTTAGGGGGCAAGATGACTTCAAGTAAAACCAAAAATGTCCTGAAACTAACAGCATGGCTTATAGTTGCCCTTGGGAGACAGACGGCCTTTCTAACAAAGCAAATTCACTTATAGTTATCTTTGAACATTTAGTATACTGTATTTGTATACTTTCTGCTTCATCTGTGTGAAATAAACACACATGAATCCAAATACACACACACAGTCCTTTTAGGTGAAATAAAGATTAAGCTTTAGTCAACTTCATTGCCTTCAGGGCTATCATTGAAACCATGATTTTTAGAATGAAATGATTGTGCAGGTTGAGATTCAATTATATTACTGAAAATTTAACAGGAAAAACTTTGGTGGTAAAGTCTCTTAATGAGAAAATTTTGAATGATAAAGAGAATTAGTCCAAAGAAACCCTGTTGTTTTCAGGGTACCAAATTGAGAATGGGCCTTATGATGAGAAGTTTCACTGGAGCCCGGGACAAAAACGTGTGTCCACATTTCAAAGATAAGAGGCCACAGTTGTAATCATAGGCATTTTGTATGCCTTTCCCCTTTTAAATGACATGACAAGCCACTGAGAAGTTGAAATTTATTGAAAAGACAGGTAAGCAGATTTTATGGCCAGTCTTTTCTACTACACTTCACTATGTCTCAACCACATACCATTTCAATTCAGAAGAAAAAAAACATTTTCTTATTTTGATATATTTTTATCACCGTATGGCTTATTAAGCCTTTTATGTGGTGGTGGATACCTTTTGTCATACAACAGTCTAAACAGACTGCTACTCTGAAACATCTTGCTGATGTAATTTAGTCTTGTTATTCAAAGACCCAGTATACACAGAAGAATTAATTTTTTTTCTATAATGGAGCTTTGCCCTCATATTGATGTAGGCTATGATTCATTTCTTATCAGACATGGCAGGGTTGCTAGGTACTGACAAGACTTACCAGTAGGTTTGTAATCATAAGTCATTCAAAATAGGTTAGCACACTTTCTAACCAACACGTATGAAAAATATCAAGGATAAACAGGTTAGAGATTTTAAAGAAAAAGCTATAGTGAGAATGTCTAAGCTTGGCAAACCTCATCATATTTAAGAACACTATGGCAAAGGAAAAGGAAGAGTGTGAAAGAGTGAGCAAGCATATTTACAAAACTAGAAGGGCATTAAAATCTATAAATCAAAGAAAATATATAGAAATACATATATGTGTATATATATTTATAATTATCATGATTTAATAACATCTGAGCTTAAGACTTAAGAAGTAAAACCCTCCTAAATTACCATGTTAAATACTATTTTTAAAATAATATTGAAATCTCCAGGTTTTTTTTCACGTTAGTAAATCACAGTAGTCACTGGTTATGGATTCTACAAACACAGTAACATAGATTGAACAAGTATATTTTAAATTTACCAGTGGAAAAGATCAAGCACAGAAAATTTAATTGGCATGCTTCAGCTAACTCTCTCGAATGACAATGAGCCACCTAAGGTGAGCTGATCAGATTTTTTTATGATGAGAAATTACTAAAATAAAAATGTGGTTGAAACTGTTACATTAGACCAGCAACTTAAAGTTGTATCTGTAAAGATAATTCTTCAGAAAATAGATTAATAATAAATTGAGAGGAGAGACTCAGAGAAAGAAAGGAAAATGTGATACAAGATCACACTTGTGGGGCCAATGGTTTCCTCATTTTTTTCAACAGAATTTGATGAGTACCATCTATGCTGTGCTAATCAGTATTTCAGATACTGAAGATAAAGAATAATAGTTGTAGCCGCTTTAAAAACCAAGTTGTAAAATTGCTAAATAGACATGAATCTGGTTTATTCTTGATTGAATATGAGAAAACATTTGTTTACTCTGATAAAGTTATTTAGATACTTTATATTTATTTTAAAAATGCTTTAAAATAATAGTATGCCATTTAATTTAATTATTTTCCCTTAGTATTTTATTGCATCCATATCTAATTAATGAGGCTATTATTTGCTTTATGTATTATGGGCTTTATTATATTAGTAACTTCAAATTCATGATGTGTTTGCAAATATTACATTAGAATAATGATTGCCTTTTATTACACTATCAACAGCTGATTTGTTATTATCTGCATTCAGTAGTATATATGCATTTAGTTACACTTCCTTAATTTATTAGTTTCTTATAAAGTACTTATATAGTATAAAGTTTCAGTATTAGATGCTATAGGGAATATCAGAGTTATATAAAATATGATGCCTTTCGTTATGGCATCATAAAATATGATGCCTTTTGTGTGGCATATTTAATAACCACACTTAATACAATTATATGTTAAACTTCAAAATGTTTTGTGGTTTAATTTCTTTGACTTGTTTTCTTTATGCTTAATATCATTTATTTTCCTTCTTTTATTTCTTCTATAGACCCAAATAATAATTTGGGATGGTAGTATTTAGTAAAGAAAATTTGAGTACTTCCTGCCTTATTCCTGAAGACCATGAACTTCAGCGATGGCTTGAAACTGTGGATGGCATCAAACATTGTATAGAGTATATTTTTCCTAAACATACATACATATGTAATAAAATTTGCTTTATAAATTAGACACAGTAAGAGATTAACAATAATGACAATAAAATATAATTCTCACAATGAACTCTAATAAAAGTTATATAAGTGTGATATCTCAAAATTTCTTACTATGCTATACTCTCTTATTCTTGTGACAATGTGGGATGATATATCTCACATGTGTTTGCAATTCTAGCTTAGAATCATCTTCGATCATTTTTCTTCTTTCTTTACTTTGTCAGCTGCAGTCACGGTCAGATTTTCTTTACACCTAAAAATTCCAGTGGCTAAATTTTTGTTTACATTGTTGCAATAATGTTACAGAACAGATGGGGGGGCAATTATTGGCCCACCCAGGGACTCCAAAAACTGTTACAGAACAGGGCCAAGGGGGGTACGATATAATATTACTGAAAGGACCCCCCACTAGGTTCCCATTGTCCACTGCCAGGGGAAAGACATCTCTCAATGCCAGAAATTTGTGAAAAGGAAAGGAAACATTTATTTAAAGCTATACAGACTTAGACTAGTGTCCTAATATCTTCATTAAGATATCAAAGTCCTTTAGGATACCCACAGATGCACAGTCTTTCCTTCTCCCTCTGCCCTAATTTGGGGTACTGTATCTCAGGAAAAGAAGTAGATTCCGGCTCCTGACACCCTCAGCTGTGTTGTCTGCCAGGATCAAGGAGTGTGGTTCTCCTCTGCAAAGTTGTGGGGGTCCCCACCCTTGCCAAAGCTGCGTGGTTCTACCTCCAATGGCTGCCGAATCTCCATTTAAATCCTCGCACCATTCCTCCTCTGCAGCCCCATTTCCAACTCCTCCCACAATCAGCTACAGTTGCCAGCACTTTCATATCCTTCCAGCTTTACTGGGCTGCCATAGTGAGTCTGGGCAGGTGTGGCCCCATGTTGTGTTGCCAGTCTTCTCCAAGCTCTCATGCAGGTGCTGTAACCAGGGGGGGTTGCCTCCTGGTTAGTTACATTTTGAGTGGAAGTCACTTCCAACCCCTGGCTCAGAGCATGACCAAAGCTATTTAACATATCTATGAAACCAGTTAAAGGTTATAGATATGTTAAGTGACCATGCCAGAGGTTAGCTGCAAAGCTGTTGCTATGCAAAATAACTCAATGGCCCTGCTCCATGTGTCCCTTCCCCCAACTCACACCTGTGGGGGTAAGGGGTGAGGACATTCTAATATTTCCTGGACACCTTGAGTTCTGGACCCCATTCCAAATCCCCCCTCTTGGCTATGCTCTGTTAAAACAACCTTCTGTTGCCCTGAGTCACCTGTTTCTTCTATTCCAAATTCTCACACCTACAGTGGCCTGAAGCACAGTTCTGATGAGATCACTTCTCAGAGTAAAAAGCATCATTGTTTCCTCATTGATTAGCAAATTGAATAAACATTCTCAGTTTAGTAGTCATGGTCTTCTCCATAAAGTCCAATTGATGTGTCTAGGTGTTCCTTTACTGTAGACAAATTTGACTATTTTTTTATCTTTACCTTCCCAAAACATGCTATGAATCTTGATCATGAATATGTAATCTTAACCTATGAAAACCCCATTCATTCCCATCTCACATGAGGCTTCTCTTGTAATTGGTCTTAACCTCAATCCACATAAACACTATTCTGTCACTGACCTTGCTATGATGTGAAATAATAGTCATTTGTCATATATCAAAGCACCTTCCTGCTCCTTTATTTATACAGTTCTCATTTCAAATGTTTGGGCACCACTGATTTTTTCCAATAATTCCCTTTTATTATGTTTATGTTGTATTTTTTACTTGCAATCATAAGATTTCAGATAAATCATTCCCAAATTAGTAAACAACAAGTTAAAAATATAAATTTACTCATAGGAGCATATAATTTCAGACTTTTTATTTCTTTGTCTGATCCAGGAATCTATTGGCAAATTTGTCATGAGAAGACAAAAACAAGGGTTAAGGCTGACATTGACCTTACTCCAAACCCAGGATTTGCTTCTGTCCTACAAGACTGAAGCCAATTTAATCGATTGTAAAAACATGACACAGAGTCTTAGCAAGCTCAAAGAGTCAACATTGGGATCTAAGGTAATAACACACTGGATTTCCCAAAGGAATTCAACAGAGTTAAGTCCAGGACAGCATATGAGACATAGGTTCACAAAAGACAGAAGCATAACTCAAGGTGCTATTTTGTGACTCAGAGGGTAGATGCTAATCCTTGCTTTTGGAACTTCAACCTTTTCAAGAATCAGGTATACCAGGCAAGTTAGTTGACTGTAAACCCAGAATAAACAACAAAGTTCTAGCGATATGTATAAGGTAACAAATTGGAAAAAATAAACAAATTTGGGGTACAGAAACTCTGTTACCAGAACAGTGTACTTGATGGTAAATCATATAAAACCCAAGACCTCACTGTTACTTACTGGAAGTCCTCTCACCAGACGGTTTGTTTAGTACTAAACCATATTGCATTAGGACCTGGGAGACCCTAAGTACTTCCTGCTTTTGTCAGAATTGGTTTAGGATTAGAACAGCTTTGAGAGTACAAGTCTTTGACTGAGTTGACATTTGAACAACACAGATTTGAACTTCAGTGGTGCATTCATATGCAGATTTTAAGAAATAAATACTGTAAAATATATTTCCTGTCCCTTGTGATGGCCTTAATAATATTTTCTTTCTCTAGCTTACTTAATTGTAAGAATAGAGGATATAATAACATACAAAATATGTGTTAATTGTTTATGTTATTGATAAGGCTTCTGGTCAATAGTAGGCTATTAGTTGAGTTTGTGGCTAGTCAAAAAGTCATACATTGATTTTTGCCTGTGTTGGGTGTTGGCCCCTCTAACCCACTATGTTCTTCAAGGGTCATCTATAGCAGGAATAAATAGAGGGTGATAGTTCTGTTTCTGCAATTTATCTTCCAGCTTCCTTAGTCCATTTCCTTTTAGACAATTAGTAAATACTTGTTTGGTAAATTTTACACTGTGGTCTTGTAACTTTTGGATTTCCCTCCTTAGAATTTTTATACTATTTGCTTTATTTGTGCATTTCTGTGTTCAAAATTTTATTTTTTTCTGTGCACTATAAAATTGTTTCAAATTAATGTAAGCTACAGGCTTTCCTGGTCCTTAGAAAACTAGAAGCAAACTCTTCAGTAAGAGCAGAGTATCTGTGAATGTCCCTTCAGATGTACATGGGTTTTATTGGCTATGAATTTCAGTTAAGAATCAGGAGACTCCAACATTTATAAAGCATTTCTTAAGAACAAGTATATAAATTACAGTGTGAATTTTCCTGAAATGGTGACAAAAATGTTAAACATCAGAGATTTCTGTTATGATGAGACAAGCATTTTTCTCTGCCTTAGCAGGATTCCATTATTTGAGAAAGCTGCCATTGACAGCCTTCATTCAAGTCAGAGAACCCAGGGGCAAGATAATGTACTGTTCCCTCATTCTGCAGCTGCTCTTGCCTTGTGGAGCCGCCAGGTGTCCACAAGGTACTGTACTTTTGGCCAAATAAATTGGGAAATTATAGCTGCAGTATCTGGAAAAAGAGTAAATATCACTACTATCATAATGGCCCCAACAGATTTTTTAACATACACACACAAACACTGATCTGTATACACAAAAAGGATTCTGTTTGATTTAAGCTCTACTCTTTATTTCTTAAATTTAATAAAAGTGTATAATGTGGATGGATCATGGTATATACACTACATAACATATGGTATGTCATATATCATGTATTAGGTTGGAAAATTTTTAAATGTCATTAGAATGAAATGCATTTTCAGTATAAATTTTTACTGACAACAGCATTCTTAGAAATCACTGACTACATATTATGCTTATAAACACGGCATTCTTTTTAGTTTAGGGGTTATCTTTGTTTAGTAGAAATTTTGGGGTATATTTAATTATGTTCATTTTGTTTATAGTACTACTTCTTATGAATATATGCGAAATAGTGAAATACTCTGTGACTTCATATCTTCCAAATTGATTATTTTAGGCAGCCCCATCCTGGAAAGAACTTCTCATGATCTCATTATAGCACTCTTCCTTCTTCCAGAGCACAACTGGCAAATTATAGTCTGTTGGCCAAATCCAAGCCACACTCTATTTTTGCAAATAAATTTGTATTGCAGCACAGCCATGCCCATTCACATACCTGCTGTTTGTGCACTGGGCGATGGAAGGGTTGTGACAGTAACCATGTGGCCACCAAAGCCTAAAACATTTGCTATCTGGTCCCATGCAGGAAAAAAACAAAGGTTTGCTAACCTTGCTTTAGAGAAATCAATATGGGAAATAAACTTTTGTGAACTAGGGTTTGTGAACATTTATAATTCTTGTTAACTTACTAAAATCTTAATTTGCAGGAATAGTCTTGATGTGAGAATCTCTACCATATAATTGGGTAAAAACTTTACAGGGTGAATTCGAACATATAAACCTAGAGAATCATATAATTCAAATGAGTGAACTTTGTGGCAGGAAAATATACTATGTCCTTCGTATAAATGTTGTTGACATTTGCAATGGTTTAAAATACACAACTTTTAAAATACAGCCACTCAGTGGGTAAATTTTTCTATTCTCTCCTACATATTAATGTAGAATATTTTATATGTTTGTGAGAATTTGCACTCATAATGACAATAATAGATTTTATCTTCCTTTTGTGTTTTCTATTTAATTTCTTTTAATTGTATTATAAAAGTATTAATTTACATGGTACAAAATTTGGTCAATTTAAAAGCTTTTAAAAGTTACAGAATATTTTAAACAGATATAGATTACTACTTTTAAATGGTTGTTACTTGATTCTTTATTGTCAGTAATTAATGTACATTGATTTGTCTATATTTTGGATAGTCCCATTTACAATAAATCGAAGAAATTAAATACATGTGAAAATAATGCTTGCTTGCTTTTTTCCCATTGTATTTTCACTGAGTTCATTTCAGCACTTGCAGTTTGGTCAAAACACACTTTTATTGTTGTCTCCTTCCACTGCAATCTAGACTTATCCTTTATGAAGGGTCACTCAGAAGTGTAATTTCAGCAACTATTATAATGCTGATGCAATGGCTGGGTTTATTTTGCTATTCATGGAGATCCTGAAGAAAATAATTGTCAGTTTGATTAGGTGCCTAAGTGACAGACAGATTTCCATATCTATTAAGTATAATGAAATGCATTCCATAAAGGGCAAGAATGACTTTGCTCATTCATTATGACTTTGGGCTTTTACATCTTTGCTTTTTATTCTGTTTGATAAGAAGTTTGTGAAGTGTGCTTCAGAAAACTATGAGTTCCTTTTATATGCATATTTGTGGATTCACTATCTTTAAAATATTAGCTCAGTATTCTTTGACCATTGGATAAAAAGAAAAATAGTTTATTGAGGAGTTCTTTATAAAGTGAATTATTATTTAAAGTGGCATGCAGAAATAGTTTCAATATTTTGAGTAAGTTCTGGAACAATCATTATTCAGATATTCATTGAAATCTACCAAATGATCTCACCTTTAAGTGGAACCTAATCAACAAAACAAACACGCAAGCAACATAGAACCAGAGACATTGAAGTTAAGAATAAACTGACAGTAACCAGAGGGGAAGGTGAGAGGGCATAATGAGGTGAAAGGGGGGAAGGGTTTTCAGGAACATCTATAAAGGACACATGGACAAAACCAAGGGGATGTAGGATCAGGGGTGAGAAATGGGGATGGCTGGGGTCAGGGGAAAATGGATACAACTATACTTGAACAATAAAAAAAAAATCTAAAAACAACAAATAAAGGAAAAGAAAAAATTCAAAGACTAGAAAGTGCTTAACTGTGCTATGACGAAGGTTTCCAGATCTTTATCCCTAGATCCAAGGGGAACATTTAAGTTTTTATAAGCCCAGGTACTAATGTAGTACTTGTTACCCAGGAAAGTTCAATTATTCTCTTCTCTCTCTGTTTGCCAAAATTGAAACTCACTGATAAGTTTCAGCTGAAATCTTTCAATCTTTTCACTTGACATTATTTAATACTCTACTGAAATCACACACTCATTATTTCTAAAGAAAAAACCTCATATTCCACCTATACTCTGTACCACAAAATGACTTCCTTTACTCTCAGAATTTTTACTAAATATTTTTTAAATTATAAAATATTTCAAAGATGCAATAAATTAGGAAGACTAGTACAATGAACTCCCAAAACCCATCACCTAAATTGACAGCTGCTTCATCTGCCTTGTTTCTCCACTCTCCCTCTCACTTTCCGCTTTTTTTTTTTTTCGCTACTGCTGAATTGTTTTGTAGCAAATCCAGTGCCAAACTTCATGTCATTTTACTGGTACATACTTTAGTATACACCTCTAAGTGTGGGCATTTGTTCCAAAGGCCTCATTAGATTGGGGTTTTACAAGGCAAGAGTAATTCATGCTTATACTTCATATTCTGTACTTCATCAGGGACATAGCAATGTCTTGTCCCACATTTGGTTAAAGGTGATCAGCGAGTTGAAGTGATGGCATCATTTTTATACATTGCATAATTATTCAGTATAAATGAGTAAAAAATTTACTATGTGCTAAGTAGTGTATTAACTCTTGGGATTCAAAAATTGAATATTTGACCTTGGTTAAGCTAATATTTGCCTGTGTAGACATATGAAGAATTTTTACTAAGAAATTAAACTGTAATGAAAATTTTCCTGATTTATGAAGCTTATAAACTGGTGTAGAATTTACAAACATGGATTGCTTATAATATACATTGTTAATTGGTGGACACTATGATTCAGCTATAAAAGATGGGCTGTGTGAGCAAAAAAAGTGTCACTGGTTTTCATTAAGGGAGTTGAGATTTGACTAGTGAATATCTATGCAAGAGATTTCTAGAATAAGTATTGGTAAGAACCTTTGTAGACTTTAGCATATACAGGCACTTTAAATACACACATAACCATCTGTCATCCATATAATCCTGGCAACCACCCCCATTTAAAAGCACCTGGTAGTCCATTGATGAACCATCTAATGCATCTCAGATTCATTGCCCGATGGGTCACTTTGCAGTTAATTATGATGTTGACACTTTTTCATGCTTCTCCCAACTCTGACACTGGCCACTTCCCATTTCCCTGATGGTAACTCCCTTTCCTTCCCCTCTCCATACACCACAGTATTTTTATACAGATAATTTCTGTGTACAACTAAAATAAAATAACAACAAAAATTGCAGGAGGGCTGAAGTTAAGCCTATATAATAGATATAACAAATCCCTAACAACCATCCTAATACAAAGTTAACTCTCAGAAAAAACATTTGCAGGGTTTTGTAGATAAGATATTGTAAAAAAATGATGAGTGACATTTAAACAGTTTCAGTGGAAGCAGGGTGTATAAAGCCTGTTTGACATGAGGTGAAACAAATAATTGAATTTGAAACAGAGAAGGAAAGGAATATATTTTACTATTCTGAGGAGTTTTCTGCTAAGGGAAGTGAGAAAGGAAAACAATAGTCACTTATCACACACTGATAATATCATTTAAACAATTTATTGACTTGATACATTTTTATCTCCAGTAAATGTAAGCTCACCAAGGGAAGGAGCAAATCTATTTTCTTCGTTATACTGGTCTCAGTGCTCAGTACAACAAAATGCAGGACACCATGGAAGTGATTAAAAAATATTTGTTAAATGAGGGAATAAATCAAGTGCTAGAGATACTTCTGATGCAATTACAATATCTTTTGATCAATAAAACATTAGATACAAAATACTTCAGTATTCTACCCTGTAAAATATATATATATATATCATGTATATCACATGTAATTGTGATACTCAAATACTGAGTATCAATGCTCAAAATACTGAATTTTTATGCTTTTTGTTGTTGTTAAACAAAGATTACTATTTCTACAGGAAGAGGCTCCTGTGCAGCAATTATAATATAATAATTATGTTGTATATTGATTGCACATAGAACTTGAAAAACATTTTACATTCAAAGTTCTGAATAAAATATTTACTTTGGCTTTGGTTATTTTTATTTATTTTTTCCCCTCCAGTTTAAATTTAACCAGTAAGAAGAAAAGGTCACCATTGCCAACATATTTCCTTTTAGCATTTTTCTACATTTCGAACTCAATATTAATATCATTTTATTGCTCTAAAAAGTCTTACTGACCTTGTTTTTGGCCAGGTAGAATGTGCCTCTGACATTAGAAATTGTACACTAATATAATAAATGCCATTTTTAAGAAAAACAAAGCAAATAGTGAAATTATATTGAAAATTGGAAGCCAGGCTATCACTTTCTTACTTGTCTTTCTCTACATTTTTGGCAAAGACTACAAGTTTGTAGCCTTTGCCATAAATCAAAGTTATTTCAAACTATGCTCTTTAGCTATGCTACCACTACAGGTGATTGAATATTCCTTCCATATCCTTGTTGACAAATTAATTGATAATCTTTTATCAGTCCAGGAGGGGTTTTATTTTTTTCTGAGATCTTAGACCTCAGACTGGTTCAAATCTTTTCCCTTCCTACTTGTATCCAGAATCCCTATTCTGCTGGAGCCAAGGAATGTTAAATTCCCTTCTTTAAGAAGAAGCTTTTTCTAATGAAATGAAATGGGGTATGGTAGAGCTTTGGTCCTCCTCCCATATCTCACCCTGCCCTCCTGTCAAAAGATGGGAAGGAGGACCGGAGACCATGGGGAGCTGTCCTCACCTGTGAACGGATTCAGTGTCTAGTTACCATGCAGAGAGAGCGGAAAGAAGACAGACATTGCTGGTTTAATCGGTGCTTTAATAGTTCCTCTATTACTAGTTGCTGCTGATCAGACCATCACCTATTCATCCATACCTGTGGATAAACAGAAAGTCAGCTTTCTCATGGGTGTCTCATACAGGGTCTTCAAAATGCTATCATTGTATTATGACTTAATACAAAAAATACACTATTAGCCCTATGTTCTTTTTTCAGTAGTACTCCTTCACTAACATCCTCCATGGTCTCTTGCTAATGAAAGCCCCATTTGGAATGGCGAGTATGCAAATACAGCTGTCTTCTATTGGTCCATCTAGTCATTGGGAAACTTGCTCATCCTTGTTACTCTAAACCATGGGAGTTGGGGTAGTCATGTACTACCCCATCTCTTTTCTCACCATCTCTCCTCAATTCTCTTTCCTTTGCTCAGGTAAGCAAACAGATCAATGATTGTACTTTCTAGAAAATGTCCAACCAGAAAATGAAATGTGAAATACCTCAGATTGTTACAATACTTGGAGTCCTATTTCCCTGGATTTCAGTGGAAGGAAATGAACTGCCACCTTGTATATTATGCTGAAGATTTACAGTCCAGGAGGTTTCTTCCTTTCTCCTATTCTCCAGTCTTACAGAGCAGATTTGTGCTGTGTGTGTATGAGGTGCAGAGAAGGGATATGGTAGTCTTTTAGTGACACTTAGGTACAAGTCCTCTGCTTGGAGCCAAATATATCTCTAGGACATGCAATATTTACTGAAAGGAATTTCAACAATCTGAGATTGAGGACTGAATTCAATAAGTAGAGCAGATTAGTTGATTTTTTAAAATTATTTCAATGCTTGCTAGCATAATGTGGGAAGAGGACCCCAAGACACCATCAGTTAAGAAGTAACAAAACTGAAAAGGTATGCAATACTGGACCCTGGCTGTTTCTGTCTAATATGGGCATTTCAAGTCTGTGTTGAGTGTCTCCAGATGAAGAGACATTTCTACTTTTCTTTGGTCTCTCACCTGAAGTTTACTGTAAAATTGGTAAGTGTGCTTCCCATCTGATCTAGACATGGTTATAGCTTCTATGGTACAGCTTACAAATAAAAGACACAGCCCTGGCTGGTGTAGCTCAGTGGATTGAGCACGGGCTGTGAACCAAAGGATCACTGGTTTGATTCCCAGTCAGGGCACATGCCTGGGTTACAGGCCAGGTCCCTAGTGAGGACTATGTGAGAGACAACCATACATTGATGTTTCTCTCCCTTTCTTTCTCCCTCCAGTCCCCTCTCTCTAAAAATAAATAAAATCTTAAAAAATAAAAGACACATTATTTACATTTCTAATATATATGTGGTTTTAAATGCTTGCATAAGAGCAAGTGGTTTATTCAATTAAAATTTCCATAGACTTGTAGAATGCTTCAAGTCTTAGTTTAAATGCTATCTTCTCAGAAAGACTTTAATGACCATTCTCCACCTACCTCAGTTACTATTTTTCATCTTGTTTCCTAAATTATTTGAAGCAACATTCATATTGTATTTATTTATTTACTTACTTATAGCCTTTCTTCTCCAATAAAAGTGTAAACTATTTAAGGACACACCAATAGCATATCTAACATAGGTGCCAAAATACACACATTACCCAGGACAGTGACTCACACAGTTGGCGTTCTGTATATATCTGCTCAATAAACAATTATAAGAAGAAATAGATTGACAAAGGCTGCATATTGGACTACTAGAAGTGTTAGGATTACCAAGAGTGTTATTCTGTCAAGTAGCAACTCAATAAAAACTCAATAAATATTGATTTAGTCCCTTATTGTACTTCCCACTCTTGCTAAATAGTCCATGTGCTGTGAATTTGCATTTGCTCAGTAATAGGTGTGTGAATGAGTGGGTGCACGTGCTCTCTGTTGCTGTCTGCTGGTTTTTCCTTTGCATTCTCCTACATTCCTATGGGTACTTTGCTCAAAAATCAATCAAGAAGACCTTAAATTTCTCCTACACTACAATCATATTTAGTAATAGAGCTCAAAATGTTTCTTTTATCTTTTTGTTTGTTTGTCTTGAGGTAACTGAGTCAATCTTGCTTTTGGGGGTGTGTGTGGGTGTGTTAGCTGGTTCATACTTTCAATAGCCAATTTCAAGTAAAGAAAATGCAGTTTATTCTCTTTTTTTAAATATTTTATGTGTTTCTTTTTAGAGAGGGAAGGGAGGGAGATAGGGAGAGAGAGAAAAACATCAATGTGCAGTTGTTGGGGGTCATGGCCTGCAACCCAGGCATGTACCCTGACTGGGAATTGAACCTGCGACACTTTGGTTCACAGCCTGCACTCAATCCACTGAGCTATGCCAGCCAGGGCCAGTTTATTCTTTATTGGAGATAAAAATATGGGATAACAAGAGTATACTTATTTCTCCATGTATATTTTCACTATGTTATCTACTTACTATTTTATAAAGTGTGTGTTTTTAACTTTAAAAATAACAAGAATATCTTGCTTAAAATTATGAATATATATAATACAATATATTGTAAAATATATTGAAGTAAAATGAAAATATATAGAAATATATTGAAATATATGAAAATATACTGAAGTAAAACACCTCTAATTCTCCTTTCCTGAAATACTTCCTTTATTTTTCTTTTTTGTTGATTTTTTCTTGATTTTACTAACATATATGCATATTTTCTTTATAGTTTTAATCTCTACTTACCTACACATTTGTGTCTTTCTTTTAAAAATATTGCTTTACTGTCTTTCTATATAGATACTTAGAGATTATAAAGTTACTAATGAGTAAATATGTTAATTATTGAATGCATTTTTGTGTTTCTAACTAACTACTTCTATATTGTTGGATTTTGTTACTATAAATAAGGGCAAGATAAACATACATATGGCTTTTCCTATTGTATTATTTTTATGATAAGTTTCTATAAGCAGGAAACACAATGGTCAAAAACAAGAAATGACAATTTAGTTTAACTAACTTTGTAAATATTCTAGTGTTGGTAAATTTTTACTTTTTAACATTGGATGCTTCATCTGTGTAACATAAAGTATGTTTGCTAATTATTTCAAATGACATAAATATAATTGTAACTATAACAACCTGATAACTTTAGTAAAAGCAAAGAAGTTTGAATATGTTCTTCCTATTTAAGATATAGCAAACAGGCATTTTACTTTTACTAAAAGATAAGGCTTGGATGTGACAGCATAGTCTGAAAAATTCTGACCCACTTAATAGGACGTTGAGGGGAAGACTAAAATACTTTACTATAGTTTTGTAATAAGCAGAATGGAGAAAATTTCCCAAAGAAGTAATTTTATGTATTTAAATGATTTTCAAATCTATTCCTATTGATAAAATAATTTAACTGATAATTCACTTTATCTAAATTATGAAGCTAGAATGTATATTATTTGGAAATTAAAATAAGCAAATTTATTTGTGATAAATCTTAAAGCACCCCATAATAAGAATGTCAATCTAACTTCATTATTGTTAAGACAAAAAAAAAAAAAACAATCAAAAGTGATCTTTTACTTTCCAAGTCTTCTCTGGCATACATTTAAGTTTTAATTTGATCTTTCCAATTAAAGATATTTTACCATGAGAAAATAATTAATGTTTTCTTGATACTTATGGGCATCATACATAGAGCTAAAAAGCCTTAATGTTCAATCCACCACCCTGAAATCAATGAAACATACAGTGTGGGGCAAATGTGGGTACACAGTTGTTCATATGAAAAATAACACAATAATCAATAAATAATAATATATGGCTAAACTCTGTGTTTTGTGTACTCACAACTGTGAACCTACTTTTGCCACTACCTGTATTTTTGTTATAGTGTAGATCTTCCAATAACGTGCTTTTTGATGTGGACCACCTTTAATTTTACTAAATTTTTCTCCCTTTATCTATAAAATGTGTTATATATAAATTTACTATTTTGAGGTAGTAAAGTAGTAATGAAATTCTTTAGAAGGGCCACTGAACAACAGCAATGGTAATTTTCTGTTAATTTCTCTTACTTCTTGAGCTATGACAAAAGGAATACAAAATAACACTTGTTCCTCCTTTTGGGAACTGTAAGTAATAACCTGACTTTTCAAGGGCAAGAGTTCCTGATCTCTTGGCTGCACTATATCTTAAAAATGTTATTAATACATTATATTTAAATAGGAAATTCATAGGAATGGTACTTATCCTGGTGAGAAAAGTCTAAAAACTTCTGCTTTTGGGGAGTTCTAAAGTTTAATAGGGCCTCACTTGAGTAGTCATCCTCAATACCATACCTTTTCTTCCTTTTGAGGTCTTAAGACCTTGAGTAATATTTGTTCACATTCTGTTCACTGACCATTTTTATGTATATCCTTTGGAGTTTTGCTGTTGAAAGTGTTCTCTGGGAACTGACAACATCACCATCTTCTAAGAGCTTATTAGAAACATAGAGTATCAGGCTCTGAATCAAAATGCATTTTAGCAAGATGCCAAGTAATTCATATTCATGTTTGTTTTTTTTTAAAGATTTTATTTTTAGAGAGGGAAGGGAGGGAGAAAGAGAGAGAGAGAGAAATATCACTGTGCGGTTGCTGGGGGCCGTGGCCTACAACCCAGGCATGTGCCCTAACTGGGAATTGAACCTGCAATACTTTGGTTCACAGCCCATGCTCAATCCACTGAGCTATGCTGGCCAGGGCTTCATATTCAGTTTTGATCAGGATTTCAACTCCTTTACCCTACTGTTTCCAACTAGGATGACCTGAGATGTTAAAAACTATTTTGTGCTTCATTAATAAATCAACAAGCACCAAGTGCTGGTGAAGATGCAAAGAAAAGGTCACCCTAGTGCATTGTTGGCGGGAAGGCAAACTGGTACAACCACTGTAGAAAACAGTATGGAATTTCCTTAAAAGCTAAAAATGAAACAGCCTTTTGACCCAGTGATTCCACTGCGGGGAATATACTCAAGAATCCTGAGTTATCAATTAAAAAGAACTTAAGAAATTCAAGTTCATAGCAGCTCTATTTACAATAACCAAGTGCTAGAAACAGTGCCCATCAGTAAATTAGTGGATCAAAAAAAAACTGGAATATTTATACAACTGGAAACTATGCAGTAGAAAGAGAAAAGGAACTCCTTCCTTTTGTAACAGCATGGATGGAACTGGAGAATGTTATGCTAAATGAAATAAATCAGTTGTTGAAAGAAAAATGTCACATGATCTCACCTGTAAGTGGAATCTAATGAACAAAATAAACTAATGAACAAAAAAGAAGCACATGCATGAAAACATGGAGCAGACTTAAAGTGACCAGAAGGGAGAAGGGAGAGGAACAGTCATGGAAAGAAGGGAAAGGGACTAGACAAAGAACATGTATGAAGGATCCAGGCACATGGACAACAGGGTGGGAACTGACTTTGAGAGCCTGAGGTAGGATGGTTGGAGAAGTGCAAAGAGGGGAAATTGAGACAACTATAACAGAATAACTATAAAAATGATTTAAAAAACTGTATTATACTTCAAACACCATTGGCTTACTCTGGGTATCTTTATCTATTTAAAAGATTTCCCCCCCACAGTTTTTATTTGATGACAAGAACAATCAATCTTTAGACTGATTTTACATTCTCCCGAGATTCAGAAATTTTCTTTAGAAAACCCAAGAAATAATTCTCTGTGTGTATACAAAATCATAAAGCTATTTACCATGTTACTGTATTTCCCCTTTGCTTCTGAATAAGTTGTACTACTAGACTCAGAATACCCTAAAGGTATACTTTTCCAATTGCATTATTTATCCTTGGAACTATGAAGATCTAGGAAATTTATTTCATCTCAACACAAGGCAATAAAATAACCATTGTAGAGGTTGGCTCCTATTTTGTTTGTTTGTTTACCAATGAACTATTTTAGTACTCTACAGAAAAATCTATGATCTTGCTCTCTGATCATTGACAATGAGGGTTCAAATTCAGATAGATATATTGTTTCTAGCCCAGCCTAAAAGCACAAGAATGTATTTTTTCTGATATTGCAGAAAAGTCACAGAAGTTCTCTAAGGTTAGCTGTTCCATGTACTGACAGGCCTGAACTTTCTGGGATAAATGTATTTAGAGTGGATGGGCTTGTTAAAAGCAGAGATGTGGAATCTGCCTTGCATGTGGGTGTGCATGAGTAGTGAATTTTCTGTTCCCTGAACATTTAAATGATTTAGGGTATCTAGAGGGATTGTGTTTTCTTGTTATTACTTGAAGTTTTTTGTTATTACTTAAAATCTGTGTTCATATGGAATGTGCTTCAAGAACACAAATACAGATCATTTTTAAAACAAATTAAGAGTTTGTTAAAGTTAGCTGAAGTCAAGAGAAGACAAAGAGAACAGAATGGTGATCAATTATCTTCTGCCTTTTAATATCTACCCCAAAACTCAAATAGCATATAATATTTCTCTTTTTACCTGTACTAAACTTAGATCAATTTATATAGGTTCTGTGGGTGTTTCTATAAATTCAAGTTCAAAACAAGTTTCCCCTGGTCCTCATAATGAATTTAATTTTACATTTTCACTAGCTGTGGTCATGCTATTGAATGATTCAACACTGAATATGTCTTACAATGAGGAAAACTATTTTTCTTTCTTGTGAGAGTTTGCCACCACAGTCTACACAAATGTTCCTCTACCTATTCAAACTTCCACACATTGGGAATGGGACTAGGGTAACTTTCAGTACTATGAATCCAGCAACAGTTGGTCCTACAGTTGAGTACCCATTCATAGTTCATGTTTTCCGGATCGATAAGGCAATTAACTACAAAGTAGAAAGCGATTATTACTAGTGGAGAATTTACCCCCAGTCCCTATTGTAGCAGTCAAGTGCATGTAGTTAACAACCTAGAAGAATTTTTACCGACTTTAAATCCAAATGCCCCAGTGCCTGAGAATAAAGGAAATGGAGGTCCATTTCTTACAACTTCAAACTGATCTGTTCATAAGCTCAGATTCAGCAGTCTCACTTGGGAAAAGCCTGCTGAGGGAACACTTGTGGTTACATGTCAGAGTAAAGCCTTACCAGCTACCAGCCAGGACCATCAGAAAGCATGGGAGGGAAGAAAACAACCCAGCCCACATGCCACTCCTGTTAGATTAGCTAGCTCATCACTGAACTCCTGTGTAGGTCCCATCCAATAAAACAGCATCTAATATTCTTGATTCAAGGAAACACAAGGAAAAAGGAGAGAAAAGACTCTCTTTAGCCACTGTTGAGAAGCTCTAGTGTTTCTGCTCTATTTAAAATAATCTACAGAAAAATTCCATATAATATTGCAGATTTGAAGTAATTAATATTTTCAATATGCTTACTGGACAAAAAATATAAAACATTGGTAGTTCTATTTGCTCATGGATTTAGTTAATAAAGTTAATATTGTTGTGAAATGCATATCTCACTCTTTGCCATTTAATGGGTTTATTTTTCTAAGAGAGAGAACCAAAGTTTCCACATGTTTTAGTTAGGTAGGTATGCCAGCTAGTGCAAAATTTTGGTCATTACATATAAATGTATTTTAAGCAAGATATGTTAGATTATGTAAATATAATTTTTATTTCATTATTTTTTGTGTGGTTCAACTGTATTCAAAACAGTCTGGTACTGGCATAAGAACAGACACATAGATCAATGGAACAGAGAGCCCAGAAATAAACCCAAGTCTCTATGATCAGTTAATATTCAACAAAGGGGGCAGAGGCATAAAATGGAGTAAAAATAGTTCCTTCAACAAATGGTGTTGAGAGATCTGGGAAGCTATATTCAACAGAATGAAACTTGACCACCAACTTACACCAGTACTAAAATAAACCCAGGATGAATACAAGACAAATATTTTAAGTTGTGGCACCATTCAAGTCCTAGAGGAGAACACAGGCAGGAAAATCTCGTATATTCCACATAGCAATATTTTCACTGATGTGTTCTCTAGAGCAAGGGACATAAAGGAGAGAATAAACAAATGGAACTTCATCAAAATAAAAAGTTGCTGCACAGTCAAATAAAACATTGGCAAAATGGAAGGGGAACTAACTGTATGGGAAAATATATTTGCCAATGATACCTTGGACAAGGGTTTGATCTCCAAAATATATGAAGAACTCACATGATTCCACTCCAGGAATACAAACAACTCAATTAAAAAATGGGCAAAGACCCAAAAACCTGAACAGACACTTCTCCATGGAGGACATATGGAGGGCCCAGAGACATATGAAAAGATGCTCAGCATCACTAGCCCTCAGAGATATGTAAATAGAATTTTTAAAATAAAACATTGGAAAACTATTTTAGCCAACTATTCTAATTCATTTTTCTCTAGCTAATGTTCACTTTTTTGTAATAGATAAATTTTTTGAACCAATAACTGCTGGATATTAGGAATATATATTGGTTTAAACACAAACTTCGGATGATGGGACTGTGTATTTCTTCAATTTGCTGTTACCATCAGTTACCTTACATGAGAGTTTCCTTCACTATAATAAAGGGGAAATACAGACTTTTTCCTCCGGAGCATGTAGACAAACAGAAAGAACTAAAGCAGCATTTCATAAGACTGGAGTTGTTATAATATTTGTAATTCAAGCACTTGCACTCTACAAACATAAATTAGATTCACAGAAATTGTCCCAAAAGTTGTAAAATAAGACAAGATGATTTTTCATGCTTTCCTCATTTCTTCAAAAAATTCCCATGCATTGAAGTGCAAAGTTTTTGTGCTATTGTTTTCTGAATGTGTTTTGGGGTCACCACCCCACCTACTCCATTCCATTTAGATTGTTTACATATTTCACTTTGTTCTGTGCCCATGTTTTTACTTATTACGATGACGTAGAGATGACACAGAGGGTTCCGTGTCGCTGACTGAAAAGTTTAACACTGCTCACAGTTCCCCTAGAAACAGGCTGTCCACACAGGGCCACAGGAGATGCACCAGGTTTTAGTCAGGAAGCAGAAGCAGGAGCAACTGATCATTATAGGCCACAGCCTTTACTGGGGTTTCCAAGGGAAAGGTACAACAGGGCAGGATGAAGAGTTGAAGACTAGCTCTTCTGAATCATTTCAGTGGGCTTTCTAGGCTATAAGGGTGATCCTGACTTGCCTAGGACCTGGCCCTGGAATGATTAGGGCAGAGGAGTATTGTGTCTTGAGGTATAAGGGCAAGACAGAGGAAGTACTGCTCTGGACTGAGTTGTTTGTACATCTGAGACTTGCTCTGGGTGGGCATAGCTGTGTCTAAGAACTGGCTAGCTCCTTGTAGGGCATTCTCTCCACAGTCAGAAAGGCTTCTTCATGTTATAAAAACATCATGATATACAAAATATGAAAATACGTTAATACACATATATCTCCTCATTGTATATGTTTTCCTATAAATCCTTGAACAAATTTATATCAAATCTATCTTTGCAGTCTTTGTGTGCTAATTATATCACCTCTATCATTTCTGAGTACTATTTTTAATGGGAGGACTTGTTCCTGATTGTTGACATGTGCCATGTTTTGTTATTGCATGCTGGATGTTGTGTATTTTAATTTTTTTGTGTGTGATGGATTTCATTGTTGTCCCTCAAAAAGTATCGACCTCAGTTCTGGCCTCAGTTCACTTCTTAGTGGGATTTCTAGAGCTTATTTCATAAGTTAATAGGTACCTGGTCATTCTTTTCCCAGATATATAAGTCTGTCCTATGACTGGTTTAATATTGAGCTAAATACTCAAGAGAATCAACCCCAGGAATAATTCTTGAGATCATTTTTTAGGGAATCCAATCTTTTCCCATGCTCTTACTCCTTAGTTTTCAGGTGTGCCATGGTCCCTGAGCTTAATCTCTGTCTCCTCAACTAGATGGCATCACCTGTGTTCTCTCTGCATGCATCTTAGTGCTGAAATCATTTCCAGACAGAAAGGTGGGATCATCTTCAGGCTTTTATTTGTTTCTCTTCTCTCATTTATCACATATCTGCACTGCCTGTTATCAAATATGTAAAAACATTTGTTATTTTTTCTAGTTGCTTACAGGAAAAAAATGTAGAATCTATCTAGTTATTCCATTATTGCCAGAAGCAGAAGCTTAGATTTCAAAGTAAGTATGTCTAAACAAGAGGTCATTTTTCAAAATGATGTATTAGGTCCCTACAGGATAGAAACTAAAACTATAGCAGTTATTTTCAATATTTAATTTTGATCCAAAAGAATCTTTTAAGACATGTAATTGTGGGTGAACAGTGAGGTACTTGATGAGAAAAAAGCTCTTGAATGAAGAATAGAAATAGGATTCATTGGTTTTCTATGTGATTATTGCAACAACCATGAAAGATATACACAATAAACAATAAATATACATCTCAAAAAAGGCCCATGTTATTCCCTTTTAAGTCTTTGCGTGAAATGGTTTTTATACACTTCCTAAT
This sequence comes from Phyllostomus discolor, assembly GCF_004126475.2. Lineage (NCBI taxonomy): Eukaryota > Metazoa > Chordata > Mammalia > Chiroptera > Phyllostomidae > Phyllostomus > Phyllostomus discolor. Next base: position 34,529,501 of record NC_040906.2, read on the forward strand.
GTTGCCATAATACTGTATGACAATTTTATGTAAATATATGAATACCAGTTTTTATTTTAAAATTTTATATATGCAGTTTTTATGTAACTATAAATTAAACTTACGATAAATTAAAGCCAAATAAAACTCCATATGAAATAAAATTTAACAATATAGATCGATTATAATAGTTGATTTATTGAAACTAAATTACAGATGTTGAATTTAAAGTAGAAATATGTTTTTTATTGTTATCAATTTAACTTCTTACTAGACACATTATGATTATCACAGAAAAATGTTATTAACAACAAAGTCATTGTTTTAATGGGTCCTCTAAATAGCATACACTAAAAAAGTTGTTTTGTAGAAAAAATTTCATTAAGATTTTGTCACTGAACTAATGAGCTCATAAATTGACAAGTAGAAGAATTGTGTCTCCATGACATATATGTTTAAAATATGAATGTCCAACAGAATATGTAGGTATTTGCTATTGAAATGCCTACATTTCTGCATTCTTTTACTATGCTTAGTTTTACAATCACCTTCCCCTATTCATATATCAGTCAAAATAATTTTCTCCAGCCTAATGTAATAACTTATTATATATAACTATCTATATAGCATTTGGGTATTTAAAATGCCTATTCATTTTTCAACTTCCTAGCTAATTATAAGAAATTCAGCTTGATGCTAACATGATTTTAAACATAAATGTGAATTTAGGCATGCAAAGTACGTGGCAGTGGTTAGTTATATGTCTTGTCAGGGTGTGTAATTATTTTTTTCAGGGGCGAAGACAAAATAGAAATAGTTTTGATAATTCCTGAATTTCTGAAAATAGTTTTATGAGTCAACAGGATCTTCGAATTCCAGTTGAAAAATTGGTCTAAGAATTATAGGGAATCCCTGAACTATTTATGAAAGGGCAGGATAAAAACAGACACTAAATGAAAAGCAAAAAACTATAGATGAAATACAACAGCATTAGCATTTTTAATTTTGAAGCAAAACACGCCCAATTTGCACATTTAAGTACTGACAAACTTCAAGTTATCTATCACACTGACTTGGAAATGACCTCAGATCCTTTGGGTTAATGCTCTCAGTTTGCGTTTTTGCCATTAAAAAAAAATCAATTAATGTAACCATAAGAACTGTGGTTAAAATATTTGACTCATTCTGAAATATTAAATTGATTTTTGCTTATTCTGTCTGGTGCATTTGTGGCTTATTACAAAGGCAAAAATTATAATAGTAAAGGCTTCCTGATCTATGCACTTTAAAGACTTCAATAATCATTTTGCACTCCGTATCAATTACTCTCACTTTGCTGCTGATGTCAACCTTACTGTTACTTTAAACATATTTTAAATGGTAGGGGAATCATTATTATATGCAGAAATAATAAGACTTTCCAGTAAATGTTTTACCACACAAGATGTTTTGAATTGATCTGTTCACCCATCTTAATCTAAAACACCCCTACAGTAAGCAGAAAACATCCTGTAACAGATTTTTTTGTTTACTCTTTGAGGATTTTTCAATAGTAAATGTTTATTATTTAAACTAAACTAGCAGTTTAATATATTTTACATCTTTCCTAGAATAGAAATAAGCTCCCTAAACATAGTATAGCAAAACTTAAGACTATACACTCTTGAAACAATTTTTAGTATTTAACTTTATACTTTACTCCGTTAATACATGTGGATTAGTTGTATACTGGAACTTGAATGCATTTAGTGACATATTTATTTTATGGTCTGTGGTTGAGAATTATAAAAAATAATTATGCTTTAATACTACCACTTAATCTGTGTAAATGTTATATTTTAATTTTGTTTTTCTTTCCGTTGTTATGATATCAATAATCTGACCCAGTATTCTCAGGAAAGATTAATCTTTGGTTTTACTTTGAGATACTCTGTTTAATTGACTGTTAGTTTATTTCTTATTGAATAATCCATTTTTCACTAGTTGAAAATGAGGAATATTTTTGCTTTTCCTCATTTAGTATTTAATATGGCAGGCTTAACTTTTCTTTACCCATAATTTCAAACATCTAGTTGTGCTTGATAGATACAATTAATTGCATTCTTGTGCACTCTTAAAAAATAATTTATTTTCATAGTCTTTTAACTCATTTCCATTGCCCACAGAGATTTTTAAAAACAATGTTTTTTCTTGAGGATAGTTTCAGATGTGCAGAAAAGTTACAAAGACAGAGAGCACATGTATCTTTGGGTGTCTTGTCACCCCTCATTCAGTTTCTCCTACTATTAACCATTTACATTAGTTTGGTATATTTGTCAGAGATATAATAATAAACTAACACTGGCATGTTGTTATTAAGTAAAGTCATTAGATTTTACGTATTTGATCCTTTTTCTGTTCCAGGATTGCATCTGAGATACAAGCTTTTTAGCAGCCATGTCTACATAGGCTCTGCTGTACCACGATGGTCACTTAGACTTTCTTTGTTTTGAAGACTCTGACAGTTTTGAAGAGTAATAGTCAACTATTTTGTAGATTATTTTTCAGTTTGGGTTTTCTGACAGTTTTCTCAGGATGAGACAGGAGTAATAGGTTTGAGGATAAGGTGCCACTCTTATCTAATCATATCAAGGGTACATACCAACAACGTGACTTGCTGTTGGTATTAACTTTTTAAAAAAATTATTGTTCAAGTACAGTTGTCTCCATTTCCCCCTACCACTCCCCCCTGCCAGCCCACTTTGATCACTTTGGTGAGATAGAATTTGCAGGTCAAGTTACTCTTTCCCCTTTTTCTTACTTAAATCCCCTGCAGGAAGTCACTATACACAGCTTATACAAAAAAATAGAGAATTGTGACCCATCTCTGGAGATGGGAGTATTTACGTCAATCATTTGGAATACTTCTATGTAACTCCACCCCCCTCAATTCGTTTATTCAATCATTTATTTATGTCAGTGTGGATTCATGGATTATTTTATGCTTTGGGTTTAGCTTATAATCCAATATTACCTTAATTATTGTAATTGTTTTTGTATAATTTGTTTCAGCTTTGGCAGTTGGGAGTTCTTTTAGTTGGTTTTGTGTCCTTTAAGATATTTTCAATCTTTGTGGCTTTTGAGCATTTCCTTACTCTCTGGTACTACAAAGCTCATTTTACATACTTCCTCCTCAAACGCCAAAATGAGTCATTTGCCAATGAGACCTTATTTTTTTTTTATTGAAAATGCCTCTAGAAACCAAGATCTGAATACTGGATGTTCCTATACCCATTGAGGTGTCATTGCTTTTAGAGTCTCTGAGAGAACAGAGCTAGGACATATATTCATGTGTACTAAGTCATGTATACACAAACACCCGTGATTATTTCTCTCCTTGGCCTCTGATTAGCATAGACATGTCATTACCTGCAGTGATAATAGATGGCTAAGAAACAATGTTTTTGCAAAAAGAAGAATGTGATGAAATATCACTGATTCAGTTGTAGGTGTTGCTGAATAACATAAGAAAAAGAAGGGAACCTATTTTGAAAGGATCAAGGGATGCCTTTAGGTGGTCAAAACAGCTGAGGGCTATGGTGAAGCTGATTATGGCTAGACAGAAAAAGCTGAGCATAGTTACTTGTCTTATGTCCCAGAAGGGTTTGCTTGTGTACATGTACAGCGCCCCCCCCCCCACCAAATATATATGAGCAGCATTACAAAATAATTCAGTATGTGCTCTTCAGTTTTAGTGGGTAATTCCAAATTATTTTCCAAATTACCTGATTCAATTTATATTCCCATTAGGATATAACCCATATCCTCATGGGAAACAATGCTTCCAACTAGATTACAGAAAGATCTAGTTGGAAACATTGTTTCCCAGTGGGATATGGATTAACAATTCTGAAACCACTATACATGTACTACTGGAAATGGACAAATAAGTAAATGGATGGAGGATTGTGAAAGCCAGGTAGATTACTCTTGGAATGGAAGGTTACAGATAAGTAAAGAGAAGGCTAGAATAAATTAAGTGTGGGACACAAAGTTGGAATTGAAGACAATAGTATTAATTTACATTTAATTTAACAGACACATACAGGGAGAATACATGTGCAGATGAAGGCAAAGATGTAAAAGTCAAGTGCAGAGGCTTAGAACGGAATCTTCCCATAGCCATCGAAATAAGCCAACCCTGCTGAAACACTGATTTCAAACTTCTAGTGAGGACTGTTAGACAATCTTTCTTTTCCTTAAGCCACCTGTTTATGCTACTTTTTTCAGGACAGCTCTAACAAACTAATACAATCATCTTTTTGATTACAGGCATTCCAGTGGGCTTGTAATCATAGCTCATTATTTTTTTTACTTCCCTTTGAATTCTTCTAGTGATTAATGATATTGAGAATCTTTTCATCTGTTTGTTAACTACGTAGGTAATTTACTTAGGGAAATGTGGACCATTTTAAAATTGGGTCATTTGTCAAATATTGAGTTGGAATATTTTTTATATTGTAGATATAATTCCTTTATAGAATATATGATTTATAATTATTTTCTTTCAGTCTATGGCTTGGTTTTCATTTTCTTTTTTCTTTTTTTAAATAATACTGAGATTATTCTATTTATTTATTTATTTTTAATTTTTAAAAGATTTTATTTATTTATTTTTAGAGAAGTAAGGGAGGGAGAGAGAGAGAGAGAGAGAGAGAAACATCAATGTGTGATTGCTGGTTCCAACTAGATTACAGAAAGATCTAGTTGGAAACATTGTTTCCCAATGGGATATGTATTAACAATTCTGAAACCACTATACATGTACTACTGGAAATGGACAAATAAGTAAATGGATGGAGGCCTAGTCAGGCCTGCAACCCAGGCATGTGGCCTGACTGGGAATCGAACCTGTGACACTGGTTCGCAGCCCGTGCTCAATCCACTGAGCTGTGCCAGCCAGGGGCGGTTTTCATTTTCTTAATAAAATTGTATTTTATTGTTATCTTTAGTTTTCAAGTTGGTTGTGAATTGCTTATAAGTGTTATCACATTTTCTTTGACACTCTTTTTATACCTTTTATGTAGCATGAAGTACATAGTAAATACGAAATTTTTACTTGTTAATCTGAGGTTTACATAGTACAGTAAGAAAACAAACTAACTGTATTTCACTCCAAGAAAGTGAATGCTATTTCCTCTTAGTTAGTTTAGGATCTCTTAAAACCCATTTTCTTCCACCATTGAATAGATTACAACTGCCAAAACGTAGAAAGCACATTTTATAGTAGACAAAATCTAGTAAATTGACTTTCATGAAGTTCTAAGGTTTATAAAATAACCATTGAATACTATGAATCTCCTTTATTCAACATCTATAACAGAATATAATTTAAAATATCATCTACAAATTATCTTTGTGTTCATTTCATCCAAGCTGTGTATAAGTATTTTTATATTAAAACATAGAAACAATGCATTCCTCATGGAATAAGCATAATAGTATCAAACTGAAGTGATATTTTTGTTAGTTCAATGATATTTATTCATGTGTAATTTTATTTATTAGTGAATAAAACATTTTTATCAGCAGCAATGTTGGAAAATATTTTTGAGTCACTTGTGTTAAGCAAATTCTTAAACATTTCCTTGTGATTTGTCACCAAATTTAAATTAAAAGAACTTTTAAAGAAAGACTACTTATTGCTCACCCTTGTATTCAGGTGAATCTTATTAAATGCTATTTTCCAAAACCATTTCATGGCCATAAAAATCTCTTTTAAAACATAATCTTTTTATTTTCAAGCTTCATTTCTTTAAGTATCGTTAGTATAAGTTCCCAAATACTTAAATGTGGCTGAAAATTTCAAAGTGATAAGGTTCAATTATACCTTCCTGTAGATAAACATGTCAATCTGAGAGACTAGGCATCCCCTGAAGCTGACTGAGGAGGAAGAGGCAATTTAATAGCACAGATCAATTATCTACTTATTTTAGTGCTTAAAATATACAGCGCACAACTATTTGAACTCTGATCTCTTAATGTGAGACTTTAGTTCATTAACCCACCACACTGACTACACAAATCTTCTGATACTGGAATACACTAGAGAGAATCATACAGTAATGCATATAACAGTGATTCACTGTCGAGCAAAAGGAAGTTTTCCTCACTTTCAGCCATGTAACCACAGTGTATTAGTGTGCATAGGGTTCTTCTCAGAATTTTGCCTTCTGAAATAAACATGAGGGCAACGCCCATAAAGATGATTTATTTTCTTTTTTAAAGAACATGCTTACCATTAACCAGCATACTATAGCATGTTAGAGTGGACACATGGGTTTCATTTCCAGTAAGAATGGAATAATCCACTTTGTCTTATTATGTTTATGCTAAGCTTTATAGAAAATATGAGTTACTGTTAGGGTTCTTTCGAGAGCAAGAGATACAAAGAAGAAAAGAATAATCCACAGACCTCCAGAATTTGATTTCATTATGCTAAAGGTTGTCATTGTTAGCATTTAGGTCCAAAATCTCTTATGTCTATTCTGTTCAGAAATAGAGAAGGAAATGTTGGAAAGGTAATGTTAGTTTTTTTTATATTATCTTGTTCTGACGGTTTAATTTAATATTGAAAGTTTGTGACTTTTTTCCTGAAATTCTCTGCTTAGGATATATGTTCCCAATATTTTCAATAAAATAACTAGCTAAAGGAAGTTTGTAAAATGAGTGAAGAAACTTTGATACATTTGAAGAATGTTAGGTTTGTCTTTCATCCTTCTTAATTTGGATAAGAGAGTCTGCTAAATTCACAGAATATATCTGTAGTTTTAAATGTTGATGGTATCTCATAATTTAAAAAATTATAAATAACTTTAGGCAATTATTAGAATATGAAGTTTTCCCAATTCCTAGGATAGGGATATTCTCTGTGTGTAACATGTTCTCACCATTTTCCTCTCCCCTTCCTCACTTAGATACTAAAGAAATGAAGTAAATTGAGACTTTGTCTTGTATTAAAAACTGAATTGATGTTTTCATGCAGATGGCTCTTTTTTATTGAAAGATATTGAAAGACATTCACTATATCAGTGCTCCACTTATGTGCAGAGCCCACTTAAATGCATATCATTGGTTGTGAGAGGAGCATACTTCCTTGTCTGGTTAGAAGGTCCAGAGTATTAAACAAAGTCAGCAACTTAGAGTGGACAAAATGTTGGGCACTCGACATTAGGTAGTCACAAAAGGTAAACCTAACTGAATCATAAACACCAAACTGCTGATTTAAATATACTTTGGAAATATTATGATAAAATGGCATTATATAACTAAGTGGTCTTTTAGCTATTAACAGTCATCCTATACATTTCAGGCAATTCTGAGGTTCAAATTTTATATTTTGTTCTATAGATTATATGAGTCCCTAAGGCAGGGTGTCAAACTCGTTTTCACTGGGGCCACGTCAGCCTCGAGGTTGCCTTTAAAGGGCAGGATGTAATATTAGGACTGTATAAATGTAACTACTACTTAACTAGGGGTAAGGAACTAGGCCCTGCCACCGGGTAGAAACAAGGTGGAAGGCCAGATTCAGTCCGCGGGCCTTGTGTTTGCCATCTGTGCCCTAAGGGGAAAAATGACAGTTACTTTTATACTTTTTCTAAGGAAAGAATAATGGAGAAGCTTGTTGATTCTTTTATTTATACTTCTATTTATCATATTTTTCTAAGATAAATTATACAAAACTTTTTTGTAAGTGATATGGTACTCTAAGATTTAGTTGATTTTCTGGCATCAGCTTAGAGCATAATAAAATCAGTAAGATAACACACTCCAAAATTATGAATGTATATTTTAACCCATATAAAATTTGTATTTGAAGAACATGAAGTAAAGATTAGCCCTCAAAGACATTAATCCCTAAACTGAAAATAATAATTTGAAAATATTTTAGGGAATTATACAATATAAACAATATTAAAAATATTCTAGTAGATATTTAGGTAATCTTTGTGGAATGAGTCGGTTAGCAGTTTGCCACAGAACTCTATGTATGCATACTATCAGAACCAGAAGTGTGTCTACAGTCTTGTCATTACATTTTTGTTCATGATTCCAAAAGGCCATTTTGCAAATTTGTTAATACTGGGAATACTGGGGCATGTTAAATAATGTTGATATATAAATTAATAAAGGAGAGGGCTTATGAAATTATCCCACATTTCTGATCCTGACAAGTTCTTACATTTTAAATAAATATAAATGTATGTAACTACTATTTACATTACTCACATAATTATAAGGTAGTTATGAATCTTACTTCTTTATTGAATTATTGTGTTAATATATAAAAATATGTTCTTAATAGTAATACTGTGCCAGAACTGATTTTTTATGCATATGACTTTTTTTTTATTAAAAGATATCTATGGATTTCACCTTAACCTAAAAATATTCAAAGAGAATATCTTCCTAGAACCACCATTTTCATCAAATTGACAAATATTTGTTGAATGTATAAGCATGAGGCCAGAACTTTGTAAGGTATGACATTGTCAGCTATGAGTAAAAAAGCCCTCTTCTCATGGAAATGCGTATATATGCCATGGAAAGTGGGGTGGACGTTACTAGAGAAAGAACAGTTACTAAAGAGTGGCATAATGAAAGAATAAACCAAGAGAACTTAAGCTCTCCTGGTGAGGGAGGAGGAAGTGATTAAGAAGGCCCTCACTGAGGAAAAAAAAAATTAAACAGACTTGTTGAATGCACAGGTATGACAAAGGTTCTTTGACCAAACTTCAATCAAATTCCTGAAACTTCTCCTAGGCCCAATCTGTGCACTTCCTTGAAAAAATCAGGATTTAACAAGAACACTGCTAAGTAATTTTAACCAGAAACCCCAACATACCTTCCCACTCTCCATATCTAATCAGATTCCTCATTTTCCACCTTCACCCAGATGTGTCTGATCACTCTGCTGGGCCTTCGACAAGAATCGCGTTAGGTCTGTTAGCAACAATGTCCTTATCCCTCTTTTCTCTTAGGTAATTCCCATCCCCTAACATCTGCCCTGTTTCTTGGTTACAAATTCCCACTTGCTCCTGGTGTATTCAAAGTTGAGTCCAAAATCTATTTTCCACCATAAAATTTTATTGTAGTGATCTCTATACTTATCATGATGAATATAGTCTGATTTACTATGGTTAACAAACGTCATCGACTATTTTTTTCTTTAGCAGATATTAGCCAAGTGAAGATGGGAGAAAGACTATCTCAGAGAGAAATGAGTGTTTAAACGGTAGAAGTGAAAGGGCACTTGGTGAATTCACCAGGAGAGAAGCCAGGAAGATATTAAGACATGAGAACACAAAGCTAAAAGAATCAAGGATTGAATCATTTTATGTCATGTTAATGAACTGGAAATAGATGTTAAAACAAAATCATTGAAAGTTTTCATGGAAGTTGTGATATAATGTCATGTTTGTTTCAAACAGGTTCTTTGATTTTTGATGAGCACTCCCATTGTACTAAGATACAAGCCTTCTACAACTATTAGGGTTAATAGTTGAGAATCTAAAAAAATCATTGCTTTTCAAGAATATATTTAAAAAGAGTTATACCTGGTTGAGTTTTATGTCTAATATTTCTGATGCTCTCTACTTTCTGAGGGCTGTTGTAAAAATGTACCACAAACTGGAGAGCTTAAAACAGCAGGAATGTATTGTCTCACGTTTCTGAAGGCTCAAAGTCTGAAGTTGAGGTTTAGCAGTGCCATGCTCCATGTGAAACCCGTGAAGGACTTCTTCCTTCCTCTTTCTACCTTTCTCTGGTTAGTCAACAATCTTTGATTTTCCTTGCCTTGTGTCTGCATAATTCCAATTTCTGTCATCATCATCACATGGTGCTCTCCTTGTGTGTCTCTGTGTCCTCACATGAGCAGCTTCTTCTAGGGACACCGATCATATCAGATTAGATCCACCCTACTCTAGTATGACCTTGTCTTATCTAATTTCTTTGGCAAAACTCCTTTTTTTTTTTTTTTTCAAATAAGTCACACTCATTAAGTCAAGGTACTTTTTACTAGGACTCCAACATATCTTTTTTAGCGAGTGTGCAGTTGAACCTATAATTATAACACCACTCTATACATTCACATTTGTCCTGATGTAATATGAATATAATGGCAATTATATTGACAGAGAAAAGTTATGGTTTTAGAAACACTATTGGAGAGGCCAAGAATGCCTTATATTATAAACTATTAGAGATAACACTGGAAACAATGAATCAAAGTAGTGCAGAAAATGTTTGTGTTTTTAAACCCTTCTTTCCCTGTCATGCTGAGATTCATAATTATTAGAAAAATTAGTTGCAAACTTGTGAATAGTACTGCATATATAAAACTAACCTAGATTATAAGAATTGTGGAGGAACAATATTGCAAGGAGAATATTGCTTCTAGAAATTTGAAATAATGGAAATGACATTATTTTATAACCTTTATTCATGAGCTACTCTGACAATGTAAGGTCATGGTATATTTCTATTTATGAGTTATGCGAAGACTCCTAAAGTAGAAGTTATGGAGATAGAATAACATCAAAAATGTGGTGATTAAATTACAATTGTGAATGTTATTCATTTTCAATGACATCTTGAGGACCATTTTTCAAATGAAATATTGTACTCAGGGCTTAAGGATTGTATCAGAATGCTTTCCCAACAACACACTAAGGTTAATGTCTCATCAAGAGGGCTCTTAGAAAATTTCTTCTTATGGTGATTTATTATCCTGTTAGTTTTGTTATCAAAATATGACTATTGGTATTTCATTTACCACAGAAACTAAAATTCTTACTGTCAAGAAGATTCAAATATATTTTGATGCTAAGTCTTCATTGTGAATGGAGAAAGACAAATATTGCCTGATCTTCCTTATATGTGGAACATGAAAACAAAACAAAACGTGTACACAGAGAACTAACCGTTGGTTTCCAAGTGGAGAGAATGGGGATGGGCCACATGGGTGAAACAGGTCAGAGGGCACAAGTGCCTATTCATATACAAATAAGTCACAGCATATAACATACAGCATAGTGACTGTAGTTAATAATACTGGGTTGCATGTTTGAAAGTTGTTAAGATTTTAAAGTAGATTTAAAAATTTTTTATCACAATAAAAAATGAGTAACTTTATGGTGATGGATGTTAACTAGACTTGTGGTGATGAACAATTGATGAACAAACTTACTTGGTGGTTGTGTAGAGCACTTGGACAATTCTACTTTTCCTCTCAATTCCAATCACCACAAATATCATTCTAGCATTATATTACTAAAGTTGCTTCTTACTAAGCTTCCTTCACAATGTTAACATTGAATGGATAACTGTTCAATTCCAAACTCTTTAGTTGCAACATATCTTCTCACAAATTTAATCAAATCTTTCCATCATTGTCTGTAAAGCTTTCTACTAGCAGCTCATTTCATACCCAAGAAGTATTCTTTCTCTGTTGCAACACTCATGCTACTTCCTCCAGAGGGAGAAAAATCTGTTTCCTTTTATTTTTACAGGGAGGGGCAAAAGTAGGTTACAGTTCATGTGAAATTAACAGAATAATTAATAAGTAACAGTACAAGAATAAGACACTGCCTTTTTCATGCCCACAGCTACAAATCTACTTATACCACACCATGTAAATATACATGGTGTATTCACTGTGTTCACTTCTTTATTATAAAATACACCATTGTAGATTTCTCCAGCATGCTCATTTATAATGATAGAAAAGACAAATATGAATAAAATCAACAATCTAGGTAAAAAATGTAAAAAAAAATTATAGTAGTGTGAATATGATTATGTGCTTTTATGGTCCATGAACAAAAGTCACCTACTGTTCACGTAACTCACTAAAAGTCAATGGTGAGAGATTTTTTCCAAAATACCTTAGAAATTTCTTGCTTGGATTAAGATATTATTTTCATTTGAGTGGTAATAATTTCAAAAAGTGAAAAAAGTGAAAGTTTCAAAAAGTGAAAGTTTGTTTTGGAGAGTACAATTAGTTTTTTTAAGATTTTATTTTTATTTTTAGAGACAGAGAAGGGAGGGAGAAAGAGAGGGAAAGATGCATCAGTGTGTGGTTGCCTCTCACGTGGCCCCCACTGGGGACTTGGCCTGCAACCCACACATGTGATCTGACTGGCAATTGAACCAGGGACCTTTTGGTTCACAGCCTGCAATCAATCCACTGAGCTACACCAGCCAGGGTTGCAGAGTACAATTATTTTCTTTCATAGGTATATTTCTTTTCTGAACTATGATTTTAGAAATTTATATCAAATAATTGTTCCAAGTGGTTTTATCACTCAGTATTTTAATCAGTTTGTTTGGATATGTTTTTTTTTATTGAACCTGAATTTATTAAATATTTTTTAAAAGTTTATTTATTTTTAAAGAAAGGTGAAGGGAGGGAGAAAGAGAGGTAAAGAAACATGTGTGGTTGCCTCTTATGTGGCCCCAACTGGGGACCTGGTCCACAACCCAGGCATGTTCCCTGACTCAGAACCAAACTGGAGACCCTTTGGTTAGCAGCCCAAGCTCAGTCCACTGAGCTACACCCGCTAGAATGTTTAGATGTTTTAATAAAATAATTCTCCAATTATAATTTAGAGCCCATACTTATCTAGATATGTTTAATGATATGCTTTTGAAAGTAAATAAAAACAAAGTATATTCATAAAACATGGGACAAAGGCAAACATAAAATTAAATAAGTTCTATTTAGTTGAAACACATTTAAGTGTGTGACTTTGTTTTAATTAAAAGTTTTCTTAATTCTAAACATTATAGTAAATGGATGACATTAAAAAAGTAGTAATCCTTGTTAATACCATTCCAAACTTTTGGACCCCTTAAAACCTTAATTGTTAAGTAAATCCAAGCAGCAGGCACACACTTGCTGGGCTTATTAGGTATGTGCATAGAATCTACAGGAATGCACATTGACATTTTGACATAAATCTGTAAATATTAAAGTGCTAATATTTCTTTATATTAAAATGAGATAAAAGAATGCAATTCTTTATGTACTTTCAAGCCACCTGATGCATGTAAATAGGTAAGTGTTGAACTTGCAGTGTCTACATATACAATAATAGTACAAAATGAAAAACCAGTTAAAAAAAGTTATGATTAGTGTTGTTATTATAGCATAGCTTTTAGATGGCTCATATTCCAGAAGAAATAAATTATTACATCTATATCTATATCTCCCTTTTCTGTTCATTGATATTTATTCTTTGATATTTTGTTTGAGAATTTGGATCTTTGGCATACATTAATTCCCTAAATCTGAATTGGAGAATATATTTTATTGTAAAGGCATTTGAAAGTCTATAAATTAGAAAACTTAATCATTAGTATAATTTGATGAATAACTCTGATGACAAAATGTTACTGTCAAAACCAATAAGTAATTGGAAGCATGGCTGATCACTTTATTTGCCTTGTAGATTGATTTCCAGTAAGAATATATTTCTGATTAAGATGACAAAAGTGCTTGTGTACAGTTAATATTTACAAATAAATTCATCTTTTCATGTTATATACTGTTCAGTAAATTAATTAATCATATTTAGAGATTTCCTAGACTATGTTTTTGCCAATATTTTAATTGAAAATGCATAATAATAAAAAATATTCATAAGCAAATGTTCTCTGTCTGGATTAGCACAGCAATTATTTAGAGATAGTAATCTCCTGGAAAAGTTTCTGTTCACACATATTTACATATGTATTTACCCAATAAAAATGTTGTAGAACAATGCACCATTTTTTCTCTCTCACTTGCTTCTTTTTACACAAGTCAATTAATGCACAAGATTGTTAAGATTTTCCAACCTCCCAGTCATTCCTCGTCTAATTTTATATTTCTAATTCTTATTGTTGTATTCAGTCAAAATAATCACCAAGCATACTTCATACTCTGACTACTTTACAGATGGATAATAATCTGATTATGTGGATCTTAAACTAGCTAATTTATGTGTTATTGCCATACGCTGAGAATTGATAAACTGACACATGTTCAGCAAAAAGTCTCAATCAAGTTTTAAACTATAAATTCTTGAGAAAATTTATAATTTTCTCAAGAATTTATAAAGCTATAAATTCTTGAGAAAATTTATAATTTTCTCAAGAATTTATAAAGCAAATTATAATAAAAGCTTGGTATTGTTTTATTTTTCTTGAGTGGAATCCAGCACAAATTCTTAGAAACCATCCAAGCATTATTAACTATTGAAATATCTAAACTGAGTCTTCACAAACACATTTTTTACTGGTGCTATTTTTTAAAAAAAATTCCTCAAGTAGTTTAAATTTAGAGAACAGTTAAGATAAACAACACTATCATAAACATAAAACATTTTTTCATAGATAGCTCTTACATTTTAAAATTGTTAAAACTGGATATTTAAAAACATTTTCATAACAATATATTGGCTTTTTTCTGTGATTGGGTAATTTCCTTGGGTTACTTTGCAATTGAATGGGTTTCTAAAGTCATCCATTTGACATAAAAATAAATTTAAAAGTCTGGTGAATTAAATCAATATTGTTTTAATGTTTATTCTGAATTTTTCAGTCAGATTTATATACATGGGTGATAAGAAAAAAAATGCCAATAGATCAAATCACTGTCCATGCACATATTGGACTGCAAGGGCTAATTTGGTTAACATCAGTTATCACCCAGTCACACCACCTGCCTACACAAAGCTCCACATAACAATGGCCAGTAAGTAAATAAAGAATGATATGTTAAAACTCATTCCTGTGAAATATTTTGACCAACCGCAGTTCTAATTAATCATTTCATAACTGTGAATAATTTTGTAGTAGTTTTGCTCAAAAAGATAGCCTAGTTTTCAATACATCCTTGCAAAGTCGGTGATAGTAAGGCCATAATTAGATAAATCATATTTGACAAGTGAGCTATGGTGTAAAGAGGGCCATGTTAATTTCAGCTTTACTATTCTGTCTGGTCTCTCATCAAAAAATTAACACAAGGGCTGTTTTTAAGAAGAGAGAACAATGAAACAATAAATCCAGTACTAACAGAATCTGTCAATTGTTAAACAATAAAATATTCAGAGCAGTGAAGGCAGTTGCCCGCCATTGGTAAGGGATGGAGGAGGGAAATCAATATTGAGTTTTCTGAGAGTACCCACCCGGGCCTGTGGTATTGATGTTGTCAACAGTATGCAAAAGCTTTTTACTAAAAGACTTTTCACTTTTTATAAAAACTCACCTAAAAGGCGAGGTATGCTTATGGTTGACTATTATGACATGACAATAGATTCTTTAAAAAAATATAAAGTTTCTTACATGCACTGTGAAATGTCTGGATTCCAAGCACCACTATAATTGGCTGTGTTGTGTTACATAGATTAATCAATTCCGAATATATGCATTTACTTCAACAGGCAGCTGTGCTTACACTGAATTTTTTTCTTCTGTGAGAACAAAAAAGCTTTTTATCCTCAGCTCTCAGCCCAAGATGCTCACTGATCACAGCATTTATTGTTAGTACCTTTAACAAATCTCTGTTTTCCTCTTTGGCCTGCCACCCTTGGGGACACATCTACGGATTAGAGAGGCACTGCGGTGGGTGACTTTTGGTTGCTATTTAACTTTGATACAGCTGAGACCTCTCTAATGCTAGCTTACTGACCTTTGGCTCCAAATGGAAGGAATTCATTTGAAAATGAAATGCTTCTTGGAACCTTCACTAGTGTTAGAACTTTGATCTAAAAATGAATTGCTGTTTGCTCTCCATTGACCCCTGTTTTCAATGTACTCAGTGACCTAACATTTAAGTAGCTATCATTATCCTTTAAAACAAACTAGGGATAAAATGAACAGATGCAGAATACTCGCTTCTTTATTAATTTTATTTGAAATGATTCTGCAAGTAATATCAATATAAATGTTCACATTCATTGACATTTTTATACCATATTATTGTAATAACTAACTAGAACTAACTTTTTATCAATATAAAAAGTTAGATGTACATTATCTTTTCAGTTTCTATTTTTCTTTCAATAAATGATGATTATATTCTCAGGATAAAGAGACAGTTGGCAAGAAAATCTCATCTTAAAGCAAGAAAATAAGACATAAAAGAACATTTTAATGGATTATTAATGGAGATGAGAGGTAAGTTAGCAGATGAACGAAATCTACAGGGCAATATTTCAGCATTTAAGAAAAATGGAATAACTAAATTCTTACCAATAACTTTCCTATGACTTTAGTATGTTGTATTGATATATTTTAGTACATATGATGCTAAGAATAAATGATTTTCATCATAAATGTATTTCTCTCCTTTGAGAAAATAAATTACTTAACAACACCACTTGTTTGTAGAATTATAAGTAACATTTTGATGTTATTCCACATCTCTTTTTAAAATTTATTTTACAACTCATTATGTTTAAATTTATCATCTTTTACTGCATATCAGATACTAGGGTCACTCTGATTTGCTACAGGCCCAAAAAGACCGGAGTCTATTACTGGCCTGACTGTGATCTAGGCCCTATGATTACATAAACCAGCATCTCATCGGTGTGATACTTCAAACAACCTCTTGTACACTCCCCAGAATCCAAGTTAAGTAAGAGCTCCCATGGAAAGAACTATACTAATCTTTTAAGATGTAACATACTACTTCCACATTTTTTCCACATCTATAATGTACCAGAACTTCCTGAGCCAAATGCCAGTTATAAGATCCTGTTCTGGCAAGCAACAATCAGAAACAGAATCATATAAAATCTTTAAAAAAAAAAAAAAAGCCCTGGCTGGCATAGCTCAGTGAATTGAGCGTGGGCTGCGAACCAAAGTGTCACAGGTTCGATTCCCAGTCAGGATACATGCCTGGGTTGCAGGCCATGACCCCCAGCAACCGCACATTGATGTCTCTCTCTCTCTATCTCCCTCCCTTCCCTCTCTAAAAATAAATGAATATAATCTTTAAAAAAAGAATTAAAAAAGAAACAGAATAATTAACTAGCTATAATTAAAAATAAACTATAAATAAAAATGGCATGAAAATGCGGTGTTTCTTTTACCTGAGGAGGGAAGTGTGGGCTACTGTTAAATAAAGGAACTAGAGCAAATTGCTTTGATTGGAAGGTCTAGTCTTTTTAATTTAATTAAATGAATTGGGTGACATTCATTAATAAAATTATATAGGCTGGGAATATACAATTCCAGGACACATCATCGATTGTGAGCCCACCATCCAAAGTCAGATATCCTTCCGTCACCACATATTTCACTCCCTTTACCCATTATGTCCCCCACCCCACTTCCCTCTGGTAGCCACTGTCAGAGTGGCCTATGACACAGGCGGTGAAAGAATTCACAAGGAGAAGAAAAGGCAGAGAGCAACGTTTTTATTTTACTTTCCCAAGGGAGGGAAAGGGCTAGGGGCAGAGAGATGTGCACCAGCCCTGCAGGATGGGGGCTTTGAGCTTTCACTAGCTGATTAGGGTGGCTGTAGAGCAAGATGTTTCTGTTGGTCTTGTATGGTCTGCAGCTTGTCTCTGTGTTAACTTGGGGTGCAGGGTCCAGTCATTGCAGCCTGGCATGTCCTGTTTCACAAATTCCCAGAGCCTCTGCACCTTCAGGGTGCTTCCAGTAACTTTTTAGTCCTGAGGATGAAGGCTCATAAGACAATTAGGGCTAGTCATGACTCATGGGGTCCAGCTAGCTCTGGCAAACAGGGCCTCAAAAGGGGCTTTTGTTCTATTAACCACCATACTGTTTCTGTGTCTATGAGTTTTTGACTGTCTGTTCTTGTCTGTTCATTTGTTACTTTAGGTTTTACATCCCACATAGAATGAAATCATATGGTTCTTGAGTTTTTCTGTCTGACTTAGTTAGCTTAGCATGATATTCTCAAGACTCATACATGTTGCAATGGCCCTATTTCAACTTTTCTTATGGCTGAGTAGTACTCTACTGTATACATGTATTACATCTTCATTACAAAGTCATCTATCAAGGGACACTTCACTTTGGCAATTTCCATACCTTGGTAAGAGCAACTAATGCTGCAGCATATATAGGGCTGCATATCTCTTTGTGAATAAATGTTTTCAAATTTTTCTCACAGACACACAGAAGAAGGATAGCTGGGACATATGGCAACTCTATTAAGTTTTTGAGGAAACTTCATACTATTTTTCATAGTCGCTGTACCTGTATACATTTCTATCAGCTGTAAATGAGAGTTCCTTTTTCCCCACAACCTTACCAACACTTGTTATTACTTGTTTTATTGATAGTTGCCATTGTAACAAGTATGAAGTGGTATCTCACTATAGTTTTGATTTGCATTTCCATAATAGCTAGAGAAGTTAAGCATCTTTTCATATATCTGCTGGCCATTTATATGTCTTCTTGAGATACGTGTCTGTCCAGGTTTCCGCCCATTTTTAAAATTGGATTTCTTCTTTTTTCTTTTTTTTTTTTTGAGTTGTAAGTTCATTATATATTTTGTATATTAAACCCTTGCTGGAGATGCTGTTTGAAGAAAACTTCTTCTTTTTTGTTGGTTACTTTTTTTGTTGTTGTTGTTTTGCTGCCAATTTCTTTCACTACACAAAAGTTTTTAGTTTGATATAGTCCTATTCTTTTTCTTTTTTTGCTTTTACCTCTTGCCCTTTGGGTCAAAGTTATAAAATCCTTTCTAAGATCAAGGTCCATAAATTTAGTGTGCATAGAAAAAAAGTACCTCTACATAATAAAAGCTATATAGAACAAACCTCTGCTAATATCATACTCAATGATGAAAAAATACAAGCTTCTCCTTTAGGATTAGGTAGAAGAGAAGGATGTCCACTCTCACCACTTCTGTTCAACATAGTACTGGGAGTTCCAGCCAGAGGAATCAGGCAGGAGAAGGAAATAAAGAGAATCCCAAATGGGAATGAAGAAGTAACATTGTCATTTTTGCAAATAACATGATTCTTTATGTAGAAAACTCTGAAGACTCCACCAAGGAACTATTAGAAACAATAAACAAATAGTAAAGTTGCAGGATATAAAGTCAATGTATAAAAGCATTCTTATATACTAACAATAAAATTTCAGGAAAATAAATGGAAAAATATTTTGTAATTGTATCCAAAAGAATAAAATACCTAGAAATAAACTTAACAAAAATGTGGACGACCTATACACTGAAAAGTACGAAGCTTTATTAAGAGAGGTTGAAAAGGACATGAAGAAACGGAAAGGTATTCTGTGCTCACGAACTGGACAAATCAACATAGTTAAAATGGCCGTACTACCCAAAACAATATACACATTGTATGCAGTCCTTATCAAAATATCAATGTCATTTTTCAAAGAATTTTTGAACAAAAAATCATCAGATTTGTTATAGCAACCCAGAAAAATAGGCTGGAGGTATCACACTCCCTGACTTCAAAATTAAACTACAAAAGTAACAATAATCAAAACAGCATGGTATTGCCAGAAAATAAGACACACAGACCAATGGAATAGAATTGAGATCCCAGAAATAAACCTACATGTGTATGGCAAATAATTTTCATCAAAGGAGCCAAAACATACAATGGAGAAAAGAAAGCTTCTTAAGTAAATGGTGCTGAAAAATTGAAAAGCCACATGTAGAAAAATGGAATTAGACTACCGTTTGTCCCCATACCCAAAAAATAATGGGTGAAAGACATAAATAGCAGACCCAAAATGATAAATTACAGAGGGAAAACATAGATACTAAACTGAAGGCCTAGTCTTGTCCTGCCTGTCACAGCAGCACAGGAGCATGCATCCATTTTCACAGCAGAAAAGAAAATCCCAAAATTGTGTTTTGGAGACATTAATGAGCCAGTGAAATCCATGTTCACATTTTATGTGCCCTGAATATTCAGTTTCTGAGAATATCATTTTACCAAACAAAATTATTTGTTATAAATGTGTCATTTTTCATTTAATATTCCTCATTTCATGTAGTTTTGTGCTTAGAATAAAATGTATATTAAGGAATTTCCTGAATTTATATTCTAAATGAAGTGCTTATCTGTGTAAATAACAATGAATAGACAAAAATGATTCTGGTAAATTAAGAAAAACATTTTATTTCTAAGTGGCTTATTAAAAATATGCCCATGTCATATCTTGGACCACATAAACCAATGGCACAAAGACACTTTGTTTTGCAATTTATGAGTTTAAGCATATATTTATATTGAAATTCTTTAAAATTTGCCAAAGCTAATATTTTCAGCAAGCAATTTGACATCTTATATTTTCAAAAAGCAAGTGTCTTTTTTTGTTGTTGTTAAAGAAAACAGTGTATAATTAGCATATTTACAGAAAAACAACCAAGTTCACACTCCCAACACCACTTACCAATTTCTCAGATTCTCCATAGGACTACCACCCTTCACTCTACACCTGCGCAGGAAGGATTATAGCATTGCCTCTTAACTGTTCTCCTTTTTTGACCCCTATCCCCTTAAATCTATTCTTGGCATTACACATAGAGTGACCCTATTAGAATGTCCATCACATCATATCAACTCCCTGCTCACAATTCTCCAATGCCTTTCTGTCCCCTTTGAAGTAAAATCACAGTAAAAAAAATAGTGAGTGTAGAAGCCCCCATGGGTCTGGCTCTATCTTATCTCTTGACCCCATCTCTTAACATCTTTGTCCCTCACTTAGTCTACAACAGCCAATGCCCTTTTTGTTTCTTATTTTTTTTAGATTTTATTTATTTATTTTTAGAGAGGGAAGGGAGGGAGATAGAGAGAGAGAGAGAGAAACATCAATGTGCGGTTGCTGAGGGTTATGGCCTGCAACCCAGGCATGTACCCTGGCTGGGAATCGAACCTGCGGCACTTTGGTTCGCAACCCATGCTCAATCCACTGAGCTACGCCAGCCAGGGCCCCTTTTTGTTTCTAATAAAATTGTTCTGTTTCCAGGCATGCACTCTTGATATCCTCTGTAGAATACCCTTCCCCAAGATAATCATATGGCTTGTTTTTTTTTTTTTTTGCCTTATTGAAGCCTTAATTTAAATATCAAATTATTAGTAAGGCTTCCATTGGCTTTCTTAATTAAAATTCTATGAATACCACCTGGTATTGCCTGTCACATTTTTCAACTCTAATTTTTTCTATATCACTTATTATCATTTAATAAGCTATGTGTTTACTGTCTGTTTTACCCTGTCTTGCTCAAGAAGAGCAGGAGTTTTATTAGCAGTTGTATTTTTGGTTCCTAGGACTATACCTAACACATAATAGATGCTTAATAAATATCTGTCTAATAAATTAATGAATGACTGAATAAATGCTTTTTTATTTAGATTCTATGATGACTTAACCAGTTCGTCTCTTAAGCATCCCAAAACTAACTCTTAAACAGATGAATTTTATCTTTGATATATACACTCCAAATCAGAAACCTCAATCGGAGTAATTAAGCTTAGTAAATCTTATTCTTCTAAGATATGTGCCAAACAAAGTACAACTTTGTGGTACAACTTTGTGGTATAATGGTTTCAAGAAAATATCAAGAACTAGAAGTTAGGGGATCTTGGTACATACAAGTTCAAGTTAATGCAGTATCCACACACCCATTTTGGCAATTATTAGCTTTATGTCTTTATCTCAGAAAGACCAGGATTTAGATCAAACATTCTGAGCTTTGGGAATCAGTAGTATCTGAATTTGGAAAATTATTCTAAGAAGTTAGTGCATTTCAGTGTGCAACAATTATAATTAGTAGACTGATTAATACTTAGGTCATCAGATATGCATATTACTATTTCTCAAACATTTGATATCATGATAACATATTGGTATAAATTTCAAAACATAAAAAAATTAGTCAAAATATGAGATTAATGATATCCTAGAATTTGTTGGGCACTATGCCATGTGCTAAATAGGTAATACATGCCATGTGAAAATAATGGTAATTGAGTGGCCATATTTGAATCACAAAATTGGTTCCTGAAATTTCAGAAAACAAAAAAACATGTAGAGAAACACAGTTTCTTTCCTAACTAACATTACTTTTTCAACTCACAAGAGTAAGTAAAAGGTTCTTTTTTAGCTCTTCTTATCTTTGTCTAGTTTTATACTTTTATAAGAATACTTCTTTAATGCCATGGGATTTTCCCAAGTCTTTTAGAGTAAATCTGAGTCTACTTTGTACTAAAAATCTTGGATACAAAATTATTTTGGTTTATGATATCCCATAATCTCAGTGTAATTCTAAATTATGAGTGCTTAAATTGATCTATTAATCAAAATGTAGGAAAGTCATAGGTTAAATTTTAGATACTTCATCATTTTCTTAGTTTATTAACCTCTTAATCATAAACATTCGACTGGTTTTACAAAATACCATCAGCACACACTTGACTTTTCAAAAGGTGCCTGTAGAATTATTATGGGATATAATCCACAAAAGTCAAGTATGCTTGAATTTCATTTTAGTTAATTGCTAGGCTTAAATGAAAACTAGTTATAATTATAAAAACATAACATATTTATAGCTATATGCTTGATATGTTCTCTCAATTTTCATGTGTAGAGTATTAATAAAGGTATATATTATGGAAATAATATCTACAAGTAGGAGTTGCTGCTTTTTATTTGTAATATTTTTTCATTCTCCTTAGATATTTTCTTCTAATTGAGCTCATTAAAATAAATGTAGTGTTTATAGAATAAGTAAATTTAAATGACATTCATATGTATATAATGAACACTGAATGCAATGCCTTTAAATTTTTTGTTGTTGTTGTTGTTGTTGTTGTCATTTTCCCTAGTTTCATCTCCTTCAAGTGCCCCAACATGGAACATTCTAAAATATTTACTGTCAGCATCAATAACTTCGTTTACACCTCCATGTCTATAAGTCTGGCATTCCTGCTGTCTCAAATGCTCTTCTGGTTTATTTTTTCCTTCCTGCCTCTGCTTTCCACTACCTTGAAGTATGACAGATACAAATGGTCTATTACTGAACTCACCTAGAGCATTTTCTTAAATCAGATGCAAATACATTTTGTTTTATACCACCTGATATAGTCATAGACAATGACTCTGAATAAATTCTCTAGGAATATAAATGTAAGAATCCCTATTCTATCAGTCACCTATTTAATAGACTCTTTTTATGTAGATGAATGCCCATGTCATCAAGATGCTTCCATGCTAATGAGTTGCTTCTGAGACCTCAAAGATGAATAAGATTTGATTGTAGAGTAAGGTGAGAATATATTTAAGAAGAGCAGATACACAAAAGTGATAACAGACATAGATATAAAGATAGCCAAGGCCAGATTATGAGTAACATTACATGAAATTCAGTACTGTTGGTATTTTATCTTGTGGGTAGATGTTAGAACACCATTTAAAATTCTTCATGCTGCAAAAGAGGGCTATGTATATTTAAATGGGTTTAGTACATATTGGATGCATTTTTGTCCAGCTAACTATCCCCACTTCTTCAAACAGAATTCAGTTGTTTATTATTAAAATATTATTTTATTTTATTTATTTTTTTACTGAATTGACACTACTCTCATTAATTCTATATGGCTCAAGTGTTGCTAAACCTGCATGACAGACAATGACCTAAAAAGTGAGAGCAGCTCATCACACTGTCTACAGTGACTGGACATTTGATAGCCTGATGGGAGTACACCTTAGAACTTTCCCTAGAACCATCAAGAAAGCGTGGCTGCAGTATCGCAGTAACTTGGGGCTTTCAGCAATTATTTTGACATCTCTTGGGAGGATTTGCCTGAAAATGGAGTTAAAAGAGGGGAAATAAATAAATGAAAGGAGGAATGGTTGAGGTCATGGTGATGTAATTAAACCCTCGGGTAATTTTGGCCCATAGTCACACATCACAGATTCATCACTAATAAGGGGTATTTTCATAATGGCAATGATAGATTTTAAAAAGTTTATAAATAACTAATACACTAAAATATTTTATCAGATATTTGATCTCCTTTAATATTTTTTAAAATAACTAAGTTAAGAACAGTTAAATAAGGACTTGCTTAGTCTAAGAAATGTATCATTATCAGGTACTTAAAGATGGCAGATATTGCTAAATATTTTAATATAAAAATTCTATTACTTGGGTCATTTACTAGTCAGTTGATACTATTACTAGGACATGGCTATGGAAATTCTGTGGAGGAATTCCCAGACTTTGATAGCTCATCTTCCTTTTGACCTTACTTAAAACCAAAGTATGGAACTTTCCACTTCAGACCAAAATATGGCAACATGAATAGATTTTCCCTGTGTCTTAAATAACTAGAAAACTAGATAAAATATGTGAGTTCACAGCTGTTAGTACTGGACAAAAGCAGTTCCAAACGGTGCTTGCTAAAACAAGAAAATGAACAAGATGAGCCCTAAAATTGAATCAGCTGATAGACTGGGAGGCTATTTGTAAGGCACAATGCAAAGACGGGGACCCAAACAGAGTCTGGACTTTATCAGTTCAGAAGTCTGAGTCAAGAAGTACAGGAGAACTCATGTTTGTGAGACAGGGAACAAAGAGAAGGAGGTAATCTGGAGAGAGCACTCCAGAGATCTCTGAGCAGTCTCATCACTACTGATCTGTGCATGTGTGCAAGGAAACTACTCAAGTCAGGGGAAACAACTTCTAGAAAAAACAGAAAGAGTAATTCTAGGATCTCTACCTTGTATAGGGAATATTCACGTGTCCAGCAAGAACAGAAATGCATTATAATACATAAGGCATTTGGTAGACTCCTAAGACCACAAGGGTAGAAATGGTTTATTATTCTTAAACTATAAGCAAGAAATATAATTCAACATTATTTAAAGAATATAAAATCCAGCACCCAAAATGTAAAATTTTCAGTTCTCTTTATTTATCATCTAAACTAAAAGTACTAGTCATGAAAAAAAGCAGAAAAATACGACTGATAACCAGGAGAAAAACTTGTTAATAGAAACAGACCCCAAAATGATGGAATTATCATGCAAGAATGTTAAAAAAGCTATTTTATCTATGAGTGTGTGTGTGTGAACGTGTATGCTATGCATGTTCAAGTAGTGCAGGGCATGAATATTCTCAAGAAAAAAAGGAAGGTTTAATAGAACACACATGACATATCCAGAGACAAAAAATCTGATATCTAAAACAGCAGATTAGACAGTGTAGAAAGCATGATAAACGTATTTAAATATAGAGAAATAAAAAGTAAATAAAATAAAGTACAGAAAAAGAAGAATAAAAAACATTACTCTGCATTCCCAAGTGGCCCTTGGGAAGATATCACAAAATTTAAATATATGTAAATACCTCCTACAAACAGGTAAAAAAATAAAAAGAGAAAAAATAACATTTGAAGAAGTAATGACCAAAATTTGTCCACATTGGCTGAAAACTAAATACACCAGAAACAGAAGAAAAAGAGCTATATACTGATATCAATATCCCAAGGCTTATCATAATCCAACTGCTGTAAACCAATCAGATACAAAAAAAATCTTAGAAGCAGCAAAAGAAAAAATATTATTCTGTTCAGTGGGAAAGGAATAACATTAATAAACTATGCAACTCAAGTTTTTATTGATAAAACAGAAAAAAAAACCCACTCATCTAAAATAATAAATTGTACTTAATAAAAATACCCTTTCAAAAACTTTATTGTTAAAATAAACTTAACAAGCCACTGCATTTGAGGAAATTTACAAAACATATATCAGATAATGGGTTTCCTTTAGAATATATAAAGACTCGTACAGTTCATAAATAAGAAACAAAAAACTTAAAACATCCTTCCAAAAAATGGGCAGAGTATGGATAAACATTAAAGATTAGCTTTTAGGCTCATTAAGTGAGGTAAAACCATAATATGGATTCTGTAACACTCAGAAAGGCTAACATTAAAAAAGACTGGCAATAAATGGCACTAGCAAGAATTGTGATCAACTAGAACTTGTATATGTTCTTGTTTGGAATGTAAAATATTATAACTCCTTTGGAAAATAATTTTGCAGTTTATAATAAGGTTAAACAATCACTATATGTTACAGCAACCCCATTCCTAGGTAATTACTAAGGGAAATAAAAAAATCTATGCTCATCCAAAAACTAGTAAACACCTGTAGACTGATGTTTAGAGACTTCTTATATTAAATGTAAAAATCAAAACCACATGTATCTTCATCATTTTGTGAATAGATTAACATATCTCAGTTCATCCATACTACGGAATATTACTCAGCAATACAAATAAACTACTGACATACAATATGAATGAATCACAGTAGCATATGCTGTCAAAGAAATCAAACACAAAGGAGTACATAATCTTTGATTTCACTTATATGGCATTCTAATAAAGGCAAAAACAGATGGAATTGAAGCAGAACAGTGGTTCCAGAGACTGAGAGTCAAGAACTTATTTGATTCCAAAGTGTTGGGGTCTTTTGGGGGGTAAAAAATATTCTATATAATGATTATGATGGTGATTACAGCTGCATACATTTTTTAAAAAAAACTTGTCAAGTGGCATATTTAAACTTACTTTTATTTTATATAAATTAGACCTGATAAAACTGATTAAATTAAAAATATTCTGAAATATAACCCCTGGCTGGTGTGGCTCAGTGGACTGAGTGCTGGCCTGGGAACCAAAAGGCCACCTCTTCAATTCCCAGTCAGGGCACATACATGCCTGGGCTGTGGTCCAGGTGCCAGATGGGGGCTTGCCAGAGGCAATAGATCAATGCATCCCTCACACATCAATGTTTCTATCTCTTTCTCCCTCCCTTCTCCTTTCCCTAAAATTAAATAAATAAAATCTTACAAAATAATTTAGAGTATAAAGTTAGTGTGATTATTATTTACATGATAGCATAAAATTAGCAACATCCGATTAATTTTTAATCTTAAAAATTAATCGAGTGTATTCACAAAAGTGCATTAGGAGCTTTAAGTTTCTTTTCTCATATCCCACTTTAATTTTACATAGTCCAAGCTGTACAAAAATATTAGGATAAATAGTTAATTTTTCATTTTTAAAAAGTATTTTATTGTTCAATTACAGTTGTCTGTATTTACCCCCTACTACTCCCCCCTACCCCAGCCATCCCCACCTCCCACTCCTGCTTCTACCCCTCCTATGGTTTTGTCCACGTATCCTTTATAGTTGTTTCTGAAAACCCTTCCACCCTGCCCCCCACTATCCCCTCAAATTTTTCCCCAAATCTGGAGTCTAGGAATCTAAATAGTGGATTATTATTTTTTAACAATTAAAATAATTTGAGTGCTTTTGTAAATATTATTTAGACAAAATAGTCTATATTAGGGTTTTTACATTAGTGGTTTTGCCAATTACAAGCCACACCATTTGGGAGGACATGGAGAAAATATTTAAGAATATTTTTTAACACTAAGACTTACCTATAAAATGATAATTATACCTCATATTTATTTTCAAAATTGCATTTTATGATGAAGTAATTAATTGTAAGTGATTTGCAAGCCACAAGCCCCAATACAAATATTGCTTAAAACTGGGTGGTATATAAGTGCAAAGTTAGAGCACTGTAGTTATTGAGATAAGGGTTCAACATATTTTTTAACCTTTCTAAGATTTTAATTCTCTTAGGAGTATAAGGAAGAAATAGAGAAACACTAAGAAATTAAGAAATTATAAGACCTAGCACCTACAGTTGTTTTGTTACATAAACATGAAAATTCAGTGCCTGGAAATAGTAACCAACAAATAATGTCACTTGTTTGTTATTATTTTTGATATTTCAGTTATAGTTTAATTTATTCTAAGATCTTTTCTCTCCTATTTTCCATGTTGTTCTCTATGGAGGAAAGAATATATCTCCTTTAATAAGAAGCATTTGTAAGACTTGGCCACTGAATTTTAGGTAATATACACTTTAGTAGTTTAATATAATTTCTCAAAATGATGGAGCATGTCATTTAAATATCATAATATAAAATCTTTACTTATGTGAGCATAATAAATTATATTTTCATGAAATTTTTGTATTAGATGCAACTGTTATTTTGAAATATATACATTTTAAAGGGTTTCAATATGTTAAAATGTTTTCTCAATTGGTGCAACAAAATAAAATAAAAGTGACATGGCAAAAATAGGCCAAATTTGGTCATGTAATTAAAGATGACCCATGAATTACTCCTATAATTTTACAGAAATAATGCCTACATATTTAAAAATAAAGAACAATGAATAATTTTGCGTGTCTATCATGAAAGGTAGTTGGAAAGTAGTGTCAGTTACATTTTCTTACAAGCACTTTTGTTTCTAAAAAGGCCCATATATATTTATTTCTTATTTTTTTTACATGAAATATGACCCATTCAGAGTTCAAGGAATTATACATTTAAAAATAAAAGTTTGTCCAAAATACTTATTACTAATAGTAATATCTGCCCTGTTCTCAAATATTAAAATATTTACACTACTAAGTACACTATAGGAAAATAGGTTTTAGATATTCTATGAAAAAGGCTTAAATTAATAGGACTTAAATTAATTCTAATGACTCATGTTTAATAATTAATATGAAAATTATACATTTTACATTGCATTGCTCATGGAAATTAAGGTTGTTATTTGCATTCAATATTTGGAAGTATTTCATAGAGTAATTTAATTGAGATAAAGAAGATCTTAAGAGATCCTTTTTATAGCCCTAAGGATTCTATTCAGATCTTTCTCTTCTAACTGTTATGGTACTTAATTCACTATGGAAGTGGCCCTATTAAGTAATTGTGGTTCTTTTTATCAATTAAGGGAATCAAGAGTTGTGGCATGTATTTGGTATAACTATATAATTACTACAATTATTAATTTTATGTGTCTACTTGTTTAGTCTAAGAGTTGTTCAGAGAGCTGGTAAAACATTATTTCTGGGTTTGTCTGTGAGGGTGGGTCAGGGAAAGATTAACATTTGAACCAGTAGACTGAGTAAAGAAGTTCTGCCACCAGTATGTGAGTGGGCAACATTTATTCCTTTAAGGGCCCAAATAGAATAAAAAGGTAAAAGAAGAATGAATTTTCTCTTGTCTTGAGATAGAACATCTTCTGACCTTGGATAATGTAGCTCCTGGTTGTCAAGCCTTCGAACCCTGATACCTACACTAAAGACCAAAGTTGTAAAATGAACATTTTACTAGTCAATCATAAGAGGTAATAATGAGATAAGACATCCTGGTCTCTACCCTTGACCCCAGATCCATGAGTCCTGCCAATGCAAGCAACAGCAAAATATGATGGTTACTGACATAGAGCATATCCAACAATCCAGAGGTCCTTATTCTTGCCCCACAATGTATCACTACCCATCTAAAGCCAGTTATTACAATATGGGATTAGAACAAGATAAGACAGATACAGTGGCCACTTTTCAAGATTGCCCCCAACAAACCTGCCTCATTGTATGTATTGTAGTTCTCACCTGCGTTGTACCAGAACAGAATTGTTCTGTGTAAACAATAAAATAGTGTATGGATGATGGTATCTCACTTTCAAATATAGGTTATAAAAATTGGTGGCTTCCTATCGGCCTGTCATGTGATTTTGGAGACACTATGTCATGAGCTGCTCAGTGGAGAGTCCCAAGTAGCAGAGGACTGAAGCCTCTAGACCAAAGCCATGTGAGTGGGCTTGGAAGCACATCCTGCAGAAGCACACTCATGAGAGACACTGAATCACAATTTCCAGCTGCTCCTCAATTTCTGATCTCCTAAATATGTGTAAGATAAAAAACTTTGTTTTAAACCCATCAGTGTGGGGTGATTTATTACATAGCCATACATAACCATTACAAGCAATGAATCCCATGATCATGAGCTGTACTTCATTTACTGAAAATGCATTCCTTGCTCAGGAGCTATGTCAGGTGGAGTAATAAGACAGGGAAAAAGGCATTCTCTAAGTTCAGTTTTGACAGGAACATTGAGGGCTAATAAGGCAAAGCATATTGAGGGTAAGGTTATTTACATAAAGATGTTACCATTTCACCTAAGCAGCTGGCTGTGACCTCTATATTGAACCCCTGCTCCACATCCCATGTAGAAATGGTGCCATATCTGAAGCTCAGTGATGCTCAGTTCAAATCTTTGATCAATCTTTAAAATTGGGTTATTAGTCTCCAACTCTGTTTGAATGTGTCTCCTAGCAGCACATAAGTGGATATAAAAATGTTTATCCTATCAGGTCATCTTTGTCATTTGTAAGTCATTTCTATGAGTATATTCTTATAAGTAATAATCAGCAAATTATATCAATAAATAATTCCTCTAAAACTTATTGAAATCATGTACAGCATAAATGTGGCAATATAGTTTCATAATATAAAGCAAGGATAATAAGAATTTGGAAAAAAAGTAAAATCATTCATTATAATAAAGAGGGAGTTGAAAGTATCTCCTTCAGAGACACAGTATAGAATATACAAAATTAGGAGGAAATGGAAGGCAAGAATGACACACTTAAATGCTGTGTAACAGTCATCTTATGGACAGTTTGAAACCAAAAGAGAATTTTTTTTTAAAGTCTTCAAAAGGTTTTGATTCAGAAATACAAAATTATACAAACTGAATTAGAATATTAGAATACTTCCATACAGATATATCTTTACTTGACATATTTTCTGTTGTTAAGGAAACAATATTAATATGGATTATTATCTACCCAAATCTAGCAAGTAAGAACACTTGATATATATATTTTAATATAACTATAAGCAAAATAGTATAAATGTGATTTAGTTAATTTTTATTCCAGTCACATTATTTAAGTAAGCTTTTCATTAACTTTGAACAGTTTAATTAGTTTATGCTTACGAAATTACTTATGCTTATGAAAATGGAAACTAAAGTCAATAATGTAAAAAGTACTCAAAATTAATTTGATTAATTAAATATTTGATAGTTTAAATTTATTTTATACTATAGTGCTCCTTCATTATAAGGCTTATGCATCAGTAGAAAATATTTCAGTAAATATTTGTATGGTAGAGGGTTTTCAATATGGACTATTATTTTCATTGCTAATCCCCAGTGAAGCCTCTGTTTCCCTACATGGTTATGCAGCTGTGACAAATAAAAAAACCTAACTGACCTCTGAACTTTTCATTTATTTTTAAATAATTAACTTAGTTGTCAATTTACTTTTTTCCGTGTAAAGAAGGCAAGTTTTTATTACTAAAATTATTGTTTTTCCATGTTTTTATATAGGATAAAATAGAAAATGAAAGTGTATTTTTCATAAGGTTAAGAATGTATCCAAATACAGTCAATGTTATTTTATCTAATGTTGGTAATATATGAGATGTTTGTTTCAATCAAAATAGAGTATGCACTGTATATTAATCATGCAGCTCAAATTATATATTATGCATTATTATACATATTGGTTATTAAAGTAGTGAAAAGTACTTTTCAGTACTTTTCTGTATAGATTCCTGAATACATAGTTTTGTGTTAAGTTTATTTTGCGTTCAGCACATTTCAGAGGCAAATGCAGATACCTTCTCTCCACATCTTCCTCCAACTGTTATCAGGACTCCAAGCTTCATAGACAAAGATGGAGCCCTGGCTGGTGTAGCTCAGTGGATTGAGCACAGACCTGCAAACCAAAGGGTCACTGGTTTGATTCTCAGTCAGGGCACATGCCTTGATTTCAGACCAGGTTCCCAGTAGGGGGCACATGGGAGGAAAACATACATTGATATTTTTCTGCCTCTCTTTGTCCTTGCCTTCCCCTCTTTGTAAAAATAAAATAAATAAAATCTTTAAAAAAAGATGGGTTGAAATGGCTGTGCTTGCTGTTTGCAAAGGAAGGTAAAATTATAGCCATATTGGAATGAAAATACCAATTATTGCATTTGAAGAACTACAATTCAATGAAATTATAGCATGCCACCTTTCCTCAAAGATTCATATTTTAGAATAAATATTGCATACCAACTATAACTAACTTTTTCAGTTAAAAGTTTGTGAATACCCAATCTGATTTAGTGAGAAGACATAGCCAGAGCATTTACTAACAAGAATGTAAAAGTTATGGCTCTAAACAAATGAAGGTGTATTGGGAGGAATTGATTGGAAGCACGTTGAAGGAGCTGACAATCTCTAGATTGAAAATGTGAGCTCCATCACAGGAAAGCAACTGGTGTATTCTGATTTAAGTAGAACATTGCCTGGAGTATAACTAAATGTTCAATAATATTTGTTTGATTACTAACATATAGTATGGAACAAAAGTAGATTTATAGTGGTTTGTATGAGAATAAAATAATTAATAAATAACAATATAAGAATAAACTCTGTGTTTTATGTACTCACAATAAACCTATTTTTGTCCCTGACTATAAAATATTAAAAGGTAAAGTATTTGTTATTTTTCTTTAAAGAAAAGTCACATATTAAAGTTAGATTTAAAGTAATTAAATGTAACATGTAGTAAAAAAGGGTATTTTAAATTGAAGGTCCTTAAAAATATTTAGAATTTTTGCATATTTTTTTAAAAAAATGAAATTTGATGCAGTATTTTATGGTAATACAGAAAGATGTTATGTCTCAACTTTGCAATTAAATACCACAGAAAACTACACTGCATTTATGATATTTGGTTCTAAGTGATATAATATATGGTTGTATCTCCAGTTATATAATTTTATGAGACAACAGACTACAAGTTCTAAAAATGAAATTTATGTTCACATAGAAATAAAAAAATGAATTTCAGAAGAGACATACATTTTTGCTACAAAGTTGAAGTAACTTATTATACCCAAATTCATCTTTTTATGAAATAAAATAAATCCAGTATAAAAATAAATTATGGGTACATATGGAGTAATCTATTAATTATACTTCTATCCCTTTAGGTTCATAACTTATGGTGAATTTTATTGAGTCTTGATTATTTGTTCTTCTTGTCTCTAAAACTTCCATATCTCAGGTGTTCTTTAAAAATATGTACTCAACATCTCTTAGTGGATTTATTTCCTTTAAAAAAATCCTTATGGGTCCATTAATTCTATAAATTTCATGTAGATTTTTTTATTATCATAAAAGTTGACATTGACTTAAGCTATGTTCAGTCTTAATTGATAGTGACAATTACTAGCTCTTGGAAAATCACCAAGGTTAGAATTTTTATGAAGTGTTATGTTCACTTTGAATATGTAAGTAAGGTATGAAAAATTGTTGTAATGGAAGGACAATTGAGAAATACTTTATGAAAAGACAATGGAAATGTTATCTAACAAGAATTGTTATATGACAAATATTTTGAAAACATACAACTTACTTAGGTATAGTGTTATATTGATATAAACTTATGTCTGTGTTTTAAAAAAATAAGATATTTTGGTTCTTATCAAAAAACGCCCATTGTAGATCTTTCTAACCTACCCACATCCTACATTACTGTTTTTCCCCCTTTCCTATATTCTGCTGTTAAAAGTTCAGCTAGTGGTTCTATTAATCATTATGAATACTGCTTTTATTTAACAATTTTCTAGTGACATAGAATTTGTCATAGAGTTGGCACAGAT
Source organism: Phyllostomus discolor (assembly GCF_004126475.2). Classification (NCBI taxonomy): domain Eukaryota; kingdom Metazoa; phylum Chordata; class Mammalia; order Chiroptera; family Phyllostomidae; genus Phyllostomus; species Phyllostomus discolor. The sequence goes on from NC_040906.2 coordinate 34,563,137, forward strand.
AACTTTTTTGGTCTAAAATCAAAATTGAGACTATCATTGCTTATTTATTGCCTCTCAATATAGTGTTGTCTGATTATTGAAAGATATTCTGTGAAAAAGAATTGTAGAAAGCGGTAGAAAAATTTATTAGAAAATAAACTTTTATAGACAATGGGTTATATATTTACTCTTTGCCTTGGAGCCTGAGACAACCCAGTACCAAAAGAGTCTGCAAAGGAGTTTATGGAACATTAGGGTCTGTTAGCATGCTTCTTGGGATTTACATATCGAGTATTCTTTATCTTATCATGGAAAAAAAGCACACAGTAATTCTCATTACCAGTGGAATGCAAAAGTAGGCTATGTGAAAACATTACACTGTCTTTCTTTGGAGGGGGGATTTTCTTTAGCCCTGAATTGTTATCCGTAATGAAGAAAAGCTGGTCTCACTCTCTTGCTCATTGTCGTTAATACAGCTCTGCTTCATCAAGAAGTCTACAGTTTATGTCAGGGCCTTTTGACCTTACTCAATGTCTTAGACAACCACTTTGGTTGCCATAACATAATTCTGTAAACTAAGTGGCTTAAACAAAAGAATTATTTTTCTTAAAGTTCAGGAGCAGGTCTGAGATCAAAGTGCCAGCATGGTCTGATTTCTGGTGAGAAATCTTTTCCTGGCTTGTAGATGACTTCCTTTTGACTATACATTTATAATATATTTCTCTGGTGCCTCTGTGTGGAGAAAAGGAGATATCTCTCTCTCTTCCTCTACTTACAAGGTCTATAATCCTATAGAATTAGGACCCCACCATTATGGTCTTATTTAACCTTAATTTTTTCCTAAAAGTTTATCCCCAGATGTAGTCACATGGAGGGAGGGTTAAAGCCTCAACATGTAGATTTGGGGTGGGGGAAACACAGTTCAGTCCAGAGTACTCCAATTTACCTCCAAAACCTGATGTCTCTTTACCCCTCAGTGCTCGTCATTGAAGGTGATTTGATGCATCCTTAGTAATAAAAAGAGGCTCCCAAACTTTAATGGGGAGGGAAATCACACATTTTTTTGCCTACCTAAACCCAATAGCTAATTTTAAATACACTTGTTTCCTATAGTTCTAGTTCTCCTGACATTCCCCACCATTCTAAAGCATCTGGATTGGCAAAATTTGGCTGATGCATCTGGTTTCAATTTATGAGTTGAATTTACTTTGGGTGTAGATGACAAAAACATATTCTGGCTTGTTAAATTTTACTCACCCTTTATCCAACCCCCTGATAAATTCCATTAAGTCTTACTCAAACTAACCATAATTTTCTAATGTTTGTGCCTGATAGATTTTTTAATATGTTCAGCCTTTATAGGCATCCATGTCAGTGTGTTAACATAATGCATCAAAATTCTCTCCAAAAGGCTCAACTTTCTGAACCTGCTAAATGGGATTCTTGGATTATCTCACTCCTTACATGGTGTATAACAGCATTTGGTACAGATATTAAAATCTATTAGTATAACCTGGTTGGTAGTTGCACAAAGTAATATATGGTCATAGCATTCTAGGATGTTGGCATCCTGTGGCAGCCTGAGCTAGTGATAGTTTTTAAATTCTACATTTTCTTTAGAACTTGTGTTTTCTGTATTTTCCCATGTAAGTTCAATTTTGCTACTATTTTTTGTATCATAATATCTGAAAAAATTCTGTATTTACTTAAGGCTATTAGGACTTGCATATTTTTACTGCAGCCTGTAATCTATGTGAATGTATGTGTGTATGTGAGTATGTGTGGGTATATAAACATATATATTTTTAAGAGATATTCAGATTTAATGGAAAGTCTAGAGCAGTATCTAAAACAGAAACCACTAGTCAATGGAGCTGTTGAGCATTTGAAACCTGGCTATTCTGATTGGAAATATGCTGTAAATGTAAAATACGACTGTCTTAGTTATATAAAACATTATATTGAAATCCCACCTCTTTATTGCCCTTTTAAAAAATGTGGCATCTAGAAATTTAAAAATCACATGGGTGTTTTGTTTTATTTTTTAATCAAAAATGCTGGTGCAAAGTTAAAACATTTTAGGTAAGTGTTTAAAGCAAATGTCTTTAAAAGATCAGAACATAAATCTAAGTTACTGTTATAAAATACTAATTGTGTAATAGATTTATAATTTTCTTTTCTGGTCAAAGCAAACAGTATGAAACCCTTTCATTGTTATGGTTTAATCCTGTAATAAGGTATGTGCTCACAAGACTTGCTGATGATATTATTATTTAACTGAATAAAATGGTTATCGATATCAATAAAAGTTTGCTTCTATTCTCCACTAAATATATTTTAATTATTTGTATTTTTTATTATTTTTAAAATTTAAAGATTTTATTTATTTATTTTTAGAGAGAAGGGAAGGGAGGGAGAGAAACACAAATGCGTGGTTGTCTCTCATGTGTCCCCTGCTAGGTACCTGGCCTGCAACCCGGGTATGTGCCCTGACCAGGAATCAAACCTGCAACCCTTTGGTTCACATGCCACACTCAATCCACTGAGCTATACCAGCCAGGGCTGGGCAGTTTTTTTAATACTGGCAAGTATATACAATATGTTGTTCTATCAAGTCAATTTCTACTGAAATACATTATTTTCATAGTGGGGCCAACTAAGTGGCACTTTTTCCTTTGATGAAATACCAACAATCCATGCACTTGCTTTTTCCTAACCTCTCCTTTATTATAGATTAACTATAAAACAAATATTACATATGAACCAATGCATTGTTTCAATGCTCTTTATTATCAAGTAGGTAGAAAACTGATTAGGTAAATGACTCATTTTTTCAATTCCATTTGCTCAAAGGGGTGCAACTATAGTGTTACAAACTGAATGTTCATGTTCTCCCCAAATTCATGTATTAAAGTCCTACTATGTCCAACATGATGGTATTTGGAGATAGAGCCTTTGACTGCGAGGTCCTACTAATTGAGTTTGTGCCCTTATAAGAGACACCAGAAAACTTGCTCACTCTTTCTCTCTGTCTTCTCTCTCTGTGTGCCATGTATAAAACAAAAGGAGAGCTCTTTCCAGAGCCTTTCTGTGCTGGCACCTGATCTCAAATGTCTAGCTTCCAGAAGAGGGAGAAATAAATTTCTGTTGTTTAAGCCATGTAATGTGTGGTATTTTGTTATGGCAGCCTGATCTAAAACAGATATTAGTAGAATTCATAACAAATAACATTTTTAGTGAACCTCCCTCATGTTAAATACTCAGGAAAGTTCTGAGAACTAGCTAGATTTTTAGGAAGAGTTTCATTATCATTTTTAGAAATTGCATTTAACTACCACCTAATTGTTGGAGTCATACATTTTTTTCCTGGAAATATATTTAAATATTTCTACCCCTCTAACAAAATATGTAAAAGTTTCTCATAACATTGTACCATTTGGGGTTAACTTTATATAATTTGAGTAGCAGAATCTTAAGTTAGGAGTATAATTTTCTGGTATATTTACTACTTTCTACTCCATCAACTTTTTTCCCAAGAAATCCTTCAAAATCTGCAGATTGGCTTGAAATTTCTTTATATATTCATCTTGTTCCAGAATTTGAAGTATTTTTTGATCACCACCATGTCTCTAACTGATTGACTCAATTTTCTCCTTAAAAATATTTTGAAGAGCTGAACTGTTTAAGACAAGAATAATATAGATTCAATACTCTGGTAAAAGTACTTAATTTTTAACCAAAATGCATATTTAATTTACCTACATTCTTTCCTCAGCCTTTCCAACGTGAACCAAGACTTGAGTCTAATTAATTAATTAGCTTAAAACATTGAATTTTGAAAAATTGTAAATATGCTTTTGAATATATTGCTCAATACTTTGATGAAAAGACTGCTACTCATTTCTTAGGGAAAACATTTTTTTTGCAATCATTCCTTCAGTCTTCTGAAAATGAAAATATAATTAGTTTGAACATAGTTTAAAATTTCAAAGACCGCCTTGCCATCAAAGATTACTTTTTTGATTCCTTAATCTTTACTTAATATTTACCTGTTATTTATGATAGTGCCAAACACCAACACTTTTTATGACAAAATGAAACTCTTAGCTGCTTTACAATTGGATTCTGCCAACCGCTTCATAAAGGATGACACCTCCTATAATTGCATCTGAGTATTCTCTGGTGTGTATTCTGCCAGGAATGAATTAAATCACACTTGCTGCCCCTAGCTAGCCTTTAGTGTTTTTGTTTCTGGCCCAGATCCCAACCTAGAAAAACAGCACATTCTTCTTTATACCTGAAACTGTCTTTATCTTTCCTGTGCTCATGTTCTCGGTCTTTTAAGGTTGAGTATATTGCCTTGGTGTTACTATTATTACATCTCTCAAACAGATATTCTGAGGTTAAGGATATGATTCCTTTATTCTGAGATTCCATGTTTTGGGGTTAGAAATATGATTCCTTTATTTTGATTCTAAAACCAAAGTAGAATACTCTATTTCTTTTTGGTAAGAAAGTCTTGAACTCCAAAATTTTGTTAAAGCCAAATTCTGCAAAAAGGCAACTTTTCAGTGATTTAAAAATAATTCATCTCCCTGACAAAATGTCAAATTACCACTAATGTTCTTCCCCTAGTGAAATTTTCATGTTCCCCCAAATCCAGGAGTCAGGATATTCAATGTCAAGTTTTATCCTAAATTATTTTTTAAAGATTTTATTTATTTATTTTTAGAGAGGAAAGGGAAGGAGAAAGAGAGAGAGAGAGAAACATCAATGTGCAGTTGCTAGGGGCCATGGCCTGCATCCTAGGCATGTACTCTGACTGGTAATTGAACCTGCAATGCCTGGTTCGCAGCCCGTGCTCAATCCACTGAGCTACACCAGCCAGGGCTATCCTAAATTATTTTTTAATTCATAAAATTTATATAAGTTTATATAATAAACACACTGAAAAGGGGATAATGCTCATGATTTCCAGGTCCTAAAGTTCTGTTGATAATTCTAAATGCAGCCTTCTGTTATTAACTAACTGCACTACATACACACAAATAAGCTTCACATAGGGAAAATCAGGTTCATTAGTACCATATAGTTCACATAGTTGCTTCCAGAAGAGGGAAGCAACTATACGTTCCTACACATTAATGTAAAATCAGAATTTGAGTGATTTGAAGGCATCACTTATATTCTCCATTTGCAATAACAGTTGATCAATTTCAAAGACTGTTTTTTTCTTCAACATTGACCTAATAATTTTTATTACGATTCTGTGATGTTTTTTTCTCTATGATAAAGGTTTTGTTCTGACTTGGAAAAACTGTTCTTTTGTTATGAATATTTTACACAGGAAACTGCATAACCTATACCTGGCAACCTATAATAAGTCACTATTTAAGTAAATTATAAGAAAATATTCTCATATAGTTTACATTTAAACATTTTTTAAAATTAAATCAAATAAAATATAAATTTCAATTTCAAGGCTTTTACTTCTTTCTGTTTTGGGGCATATGTTAAATTCTTAACAATGTCTCAAAGAATTATAAATCTTGTTCATGTAGTCTCTACAGTATAAAGACATGTTGTCAGTTTTATGAGTATTATAGGAAAAGACAAATAAGTATCTTTAATGAATACATCAATAATTTGAAAACAGGATTAATTACTTCACATATCATTACCACTTTCAAAATTAGGATGTCTATATTCTCAGTGTTATCGCTAGTTTTAACTATTTTCCAAAACTTTTGTTTTTTCAAAAATAATTCTGACAGTGTGGATAGCATACCTGAATATAACATATATAATGACCTCAATAGAGTTGAATATAAAACTACTATGCTTAAACAATAGCATTAATAAAAGAGTATCCATATTATTTGACTTCATAATTTCATTCAAACTATAAAATATTTAATAGTATATTATATATATTTTAGAACTATATCATATCACATAAAACATTATAATATTTCACAAGTATTTAATATGTTCCATAATATGAAAAAATCAACCATAAGTTAAGTGCATATGTATCAGTGCAGGAGAGTAAGCTTCCTCAGTCCTTTTTCTCATATAAATCCCATATCTCCTCCTCCAGTTTTCTCTTCTAGCTAACATTTCAAATAAGCTGCAAGTCAAAAGAAATTAAGAAAAAAGTTATAGTTGGTGCTGTGAGTAAATAGGATGTGATTCTTCAGGAAGAATTGCCTTTGCTTCATTGTTTCTTTTAGAAGCAAAGATTAACAGGGCTGTGGTCATAAGCAAGAGATTAAATAAAAGTATTTAAAATCTGCCAAGCTGTAATTGATGCTAGGAATAACTTACTATCCCATCATAATAAATATAGATGTTTTTATTTACTAATAAATGTATACTAGGAATATGTGCTGTGGTTTACCTGTGGTATTTTATTAATTCACACAGCAGTCATATCACACATTTATCAATTTCCCCTTGTTGCCAGGTAAGAAAAATATCTGGGTTTCAAGACATAACTTCAAAGTCCAAGGTTTTAATTTTTAATTGTTCACATATTCATTGAGTCTGAGAGACTATAGGAAGACAAAAGTATCAATAACAAAAATCTAACTGGAAACATTGCTTTTTCTTCAATGCTATAAATATTGGGCAGGGCTTTTAATTTATATAATTAAAACATCATATTCTTAAACATAGTTCCCAGGCATTTGTTGCCTGAACTGTAGCAATTTCTGGGACCATTAGTTTTGGACAGAATTGCGCTATTCTAGCTTAAGCCCAGTCCCAGAGTCACTCAAATACTGTGTGTGTGTGTGTGTGTGTGTGTGTGTGTGTGTTTGCTTGTGAATTTGATTTGCAGCCTTTTAAAAGTGTTTTTCTAATGAAAATGCTGTTAGAATCCTCAGTAGGAAACTCAAGTCATTTTACTTAGTCCCCAGTCTATTTTTTTTTACTTTATATATGAGACTACTTTACCAATCACAAAAATTTATAAAAATTTAAAACCAAGTGAATTCTTTATGTTTAGAAGTGCACTAAAATTATTTGGAATGAAATATGATATACCCAGCCCCTTTCACTATAAAGTGCATTGTAATAGGTCAGGGAATCTATGTATAATAAAGAGAGAGAAAAAAAACTGTATCTCTTCTATTTATTTAGCATCCTGTAACTTTCCCATCACAATGCCATTGAGCAAATCAATTTGAATCCAAATTAATTGTACTGATTGAATACTATTTGCCAGTTCTTGTGCTAAGTATTGAAAAGATACAGAAAACAAGAAAGACCTTTACACTCAAGGGACTTTCAGTCGGTAGATAAAATGGGAAAAAATAAGAGGTATTGAGAGGTTGTCATTTGCCAGGAAAATAAGTATTTTAATATGTATTATCTCTGTTGGCAATCTATATAGTGGTTAAGTATTTGAGTTGAAGCTGAACTCCCTGGGTTCCCACTGACTAATGACTGGTCAAAGGCAATCTATGAAATCTTTCAGTCTTTTTGCATGTATAAAATTAGATGATAATCTTGTCACTGGGATCCAGGCAGTCAAATATTGAGTTGATAGCATTAAAATGGAGGAAGCCTGGACTCCGAGTCACAAACAGAAAAAGCCCAGTGCTAGATTTAATCTTTTGAGACGCTGAATCACTGAAATTTGAGGGCTTCTATGATGTATCTATAACCACAGTGGAGACTCCCCAGATCAGTATGGCAAGTTAGAATCTTGAAGTACTATGTGGACATAATATGATTCCAATCTATATGAATTGGTTTAGTAGTTCAGTGGTGGCTTGCAGCAAACTAACTGGTATATCCTATTCAATTTGTCTATTTATACCCCAAGAGTCAGTCCTTTACTTTTTGAGTCAAATATCCCTTATTCATGCTAATACTAGATTGGAAAAAAAAAAGCTTATAAAGTGTAAGGAAGTTGGATATCTGTAAAATAAAGAAGACATATAACCTCCTTCAAGGTATATACAAGATAAAGAAGATATGGGGGAGGGTTGGCTGGGTGGGCTGGAATGGGAGTAGAGGGGAGAAAACTGTACTTGAACAATGATTAAAAAAAAAAGAAGATATATACAGGAAAATGATTGATATTTAGGACATGCCCCAATTAAGTTATATACTAAGTGCTAGGAGAACATCGAGAATATGCAATAAATTGAATTCAGAGGTGTCAAGTGGACCTTACAGGAAATGAAGTATTTTAATAATACCTTAAATGAAAACAAAGAGTTTAGTAGATGAAGATGAAGCAAGCTTTTCCAGAGTGAACAATAATATGCAAAGGGAAGAAAAGGCAAATGTAGGGAATCATGAGAACCTATAGTGCAAGAATGGGAAATGTCACAGTGATACATTTGGATAGGTAAGCAAAAGCCAGATAATAAAGGTTTTTGTAAGATGACAAGGATAATTATTTATTTCTTATAAGTAACAAGGGCATTTAAGTTACATTTAGGGATAAGTTGGATGCAAATAAAGAAACAAAAAGGAAAGGAAGAAGAGAATAACTACATGAATGGGAGAGATGTATGTAATGTAAACAGATACACCTCTGGATAAATGCACATATTAGAAGAGGAAATGTGGATAATATCCTAATGTGTGCCCTTTGACCATTGTTTGAGGGCCCTATAGAACATACAGGAAATTAAGGCCATTCGGTAGGAAACTGGATAATTTTGTTACATTATAGACATGAAGTTTGTCATTTGGTCATATAAACATGGAATTTAGAATAAAAACTATATCTCCAGAGGCCAGAAAGGGCTCTTATGCAGATCTCACAGCTCCTTCTATATTTAAATTTCCCAGATTATAATGAACTGTAGAATCATTTTTATTAAGAAAACAACTTTATAATAAAGCATATTAATATATATATATATATATATATATATATAGCTACAATGGTAGTATAAAATTCAATTGCATTCTAGGGTGTCTTTGTTTTCCAATTTGAGATTGCCAGATATTCTAATTTATTTTTGTTTCATTATGATGTAGATTATGTCAATCAGTTGCGTGTTTGTCTTCAGCTTTGCAAACCATTATAAAGCAGGTGTCATACGTTTAAGTGTTTCTGAGTAATACCAAGCATGAAAGCATCAACCTGAGGGAGCTTAATGTGTAACCATCCAGATGCTCACCATTAGTAAACTACTCCCTTGGTGTAAATTAGTCACTTGGCAATGAGTTAATAAGTATTATTCTGCCTCTTATTCTTTCACGCCATTAAGGTATTAGAGAGTAATAACTTCAGTAATTCTTATCGTGATCATGATCATCACCAAATAATGAACATGCAAATTCTTTTGAGATACATAGTAGGTACCATGAGAAGTTCATTAACACCTTTGGAAATTGAGAGTTAATTCATCATCATAAATAGTCAATTTTTTTCGAAGCAGCATATTCACTTCTATATTTTTGGTTAACTTTTAATATATTATTTTAATTCTGTATTATTTTGCTTAGGGAAATTAAGGCATATGCATTCTAAGATTCTTTTTTATTAGCTTCACATTATATCATTCAATTTTTACAATCTAATATAAAACTATTTCTCAGGATGTGTTGTAAATAGTTCATGCAATATTTTTACAATAACCCCTTTTTATGTTTTTGGCATAAATAGATATAAATATTAGTATGTATGCACATGCAAAAATAAGACTTTCCTTAATAATATATGATTTTCACAAGGAATCATGGTTTTATTTTTTATATTCTCCACAGTTCACAGCATATTGTTTATTAAAATTCAATAAGTCAAATAATAAGACATATCAAATGTTGAATATATAAGTTAATATAAAACTTTGCAATCATTCACAAGAGACCCAAATGATTATGGAAAATAAGTGAAAATTTTATATGAATTTTATAAGCAAATAATTACAAAGATTAAAAAATAATTAAATTTTTTTAAAGATTTTATTTATTTATTTTTAGAGAGGGAAGGGAGGGAGAAAGAGAGAGAGAGAAACATCAATGTGTGGTTGCTGGGGGTCATGGCCTGCAACCCAGGCATGTACCCTGACTGGGAATCGAACCTGCGACACTTTGGTTCGCAGCCCGCGCTCAATTCACTGAGCTATGCCAGCCAGGGCGAAAAATAACTAATTTTGACTTTATCATTTGAGATTATTCCACCACACCACCACCACCAAATTTAAACTAATTGAATAGTCTCCATAGTTTGTTTTAAATCTTAGTCTATGTAGATGATTGCTCTTATATGTATGAGACTCATTACAATTGAATGAGTCAAAGTTTTGTCACCATGTAGAACAAAATGTATTTAAGTATCTTGTCATATATTTTCAGGAGCCATGTGACATCTGTTTCAGCGCTATAAAGAGCTGTTATTGTAACTAGACTTCATTTCCTGCTTATACCATAGTTACAGTAATTGCCAGAAACTTCACAGTCGAATACTTCAACCGGCTAATGCCCATTAAGGATCATAAATTAGAGATTGTGCTCCTGTGCTTTTATGTTCACCTTGATGTCCTTTCATAGGCTTTTAGCAATAAGACAGCTGTATTATTTTGCTTTTTAAAAAGAAAAATAAACCAATAATTAATCTTAAAATCAAAGTAAAAATACATATTAATTAATACCTTTCAAACTGTAGAAAATTCAACATCAACAAATGCACAATTTTGCAAAAAAAAGACATTCTCAAAGCTAGCTTGAAAATAAGGGTGTGAACCTATGTACTATTAATTGCTTTGTAATTATTGGTGTGCATCATTGATGGACTTGATATAATTACTACTCTTAAGATCTATGATAAATTGAATTTGAATACTCTTAAATGCAACGTTGTGTGAGAAGATTAATAATTTACTTATAAAGGAATGCAATTAATTTTGTTGATTGAAATAATATTTGAGTCAACAATGTCTGTTTTATTTTTATGACTGCCTAAAACAAATATAATTACCATAACAGTAAAGGAACAACACTGAAGTACAGTTGATGCACATTATTCACAGTTTTCCTATTTATAACACATTATCTCAAATGAACTCAAGATAAGATTTTAACTTTGATTAATTGATTTCAAAATTGTGTGGGGAGATAACTATTTTCCCGAGTTACAAAAACATTCTCTATAACCTATGTTTTAAGTGAACAACTTCCAAGATTAGAAAGACTACATGGGGAGTAGCTATGTCTTGTGTTTATGGAAAGTGAAACATATGGTCCATAATCATACCAAAGGCTAAGGTCTACATAAGGATGAGAGACTAAACTACAGGTCGGAAGCTTGAATAGCAACAGAATGTCCATAAACATGTTATCAAACTGTGAGAAACATTGCATTTATATGTGTTAATAGTGTGTATAAGTCAGTCTTGCTGAAAGACACAGGAAGGAGGACTAAGTACTGCTCTTTAAACACATCTCATAGCTTCCTTTATTAAAGGCTTTAAAAAGCCAAATTAAAATCAAGGACTTGCCAGAGAACTGATTATGTCCACAATGCAAATGTAGGCTGAAGTTATATGAATACTTTAGTTTGGCTCATTGTGTTTTTTTTCCAAGTAACTCAAATATAGTCATATAAACATTCTTCAACAGATATTTTCTTAAACTCTGTAAGTTTGAAAATGTAATCACATTCTTTTTATATATACAGTTTACTGTATGCATATATATAGGAAAGTGTATAAATTTTTCCTAAAATTAGACCTCATTTCTTCATTTGAAAAGGTCCTATCTCATTAATATCACCATGTAATATGTATCTATCTTCAGAAGAAGACAAATTTTGTTTTATTCATTTGACTTAATTTTAGACTAATTCAGAATCTTACTTTTACTTTTGGAGGTTGAGGAAAAGGAATTCAAAATACTAGTTAGGAATCTACCAAGAGACTTAAAGGTTTGAACATTCTTTTTCTTTTTTAAGTATGTTTTATTGATTATGCTATTACAGTTGTCCCATTTTTTCCTCCCCCATTTCCCTCCACCTTTCACACACTCTTCCTTCAGCATACCCTCCCACTTTAGGTCATGTCCATAGGTCACACATAAGTTCCTTAGCTTCTCATTTCCTATACTATTCTTAACCTCCCCCTATCTACTTTGTACCTACCAATTATGCTTCTTATTCCCTGTACCTTTTCCCCCATTCTTCCCCTCCTTTTCCCCGCTGATAACACTCCATGTGATCTCCATCACTGTGATTCTGTTCCTGATCTAGTTGATTGCTTAATTTGTTTTGTTTTTGTTTTTTAGGTTCAGTTGTTGATAACTGTGAGTTTGTTGTCATTTTATTGTTCATATTTTTTATCTGCTTTTTCTTAGATGAGTCCCTTTAACACTTCATATAACAAGGGCTTGGTAATGATGAACTCCTTTAACTTGACCTTGTCTGGGAGGCATTTTGTTTTTCCTTCCCTTCTAAATGATAGCTTTGCTGGATAGCATAATCTTGGGTGTAGGTCCTTCTTTTCATGACTTTGAATACTTCTTTCCAGCCCCTTCTTGCCTATAAGATTTCTTTTGAAAAATCAGCTGAAAGTCTTATGAGAACTCCTTTGTAGATAACTGTCTCCTTTTCTCTTGCTGCTTTTTAAGATTCTCTCCTTGTCTTTAATCCTGGGTAATTTAGTCATTGATGTGTCTTGGTATGTTCCTCCTTGGGTCCAACTTCTTTGGGATTCTCTGAGCTTTCTGGACTTCTTGAAAGTCTATTTCCTTTGCCAGATTGGGGAAGTTTTCCTTTATTATTTTTTTCAAATAACTTTCCCACTTGTTGCTCTTCCTCTTCTCCTTCTGTCACCCCTATGATTCAGAAGTTGGAATGTTTAAAGTTGTCCCAGATGTTCCTAAGCCTCTATTAATTTTTTTGAATTGTTGTTTCTTCATTCTGTTCTGGTTGGATGTTTATTTCTTACTCTTGTTCAAAATCATTGACTTGAGTCCCAGTTTCTTTCCCTTCACTGTTGGTTCCCTGCATGCTTTCCTTTATTTCGCTCCTTATAGCCTTCATTTCTTCCTTTATTTTGCAACCATACTCAATTATTTTGTGAACATGCTGATTGCCAGTGTTTTAAACTCTGCATCTGATAAGTTGTCTATCTCATCATCTATCAATTCTTTTTCTGAAGTTTTGATCTGTTTTTTTTTTTCATTTGGATCATATTTCTTTGTTTTGGTTCACCTGATATTTTTAAAGGGGCAGAGCCTTAGGTATTTTCCAGGGTAGGGCAACCCATGTCACTGGGTTATGGTGCTGTCTGTTGGGGAGGGATCAGAGAAAGAGCAATGCCAGTTGCTAGCTTGCTCTCAGCTCTTGCCTACTTTCTACCACTTTCTGTCACTTCTCTCACTTCCCACAAGCAGATTGTGCCCCTCTGGTACTGATTCCTGATCCCATGGGACTCTTCAACAGACTCTCCTGGGAGACTGGGAGTTTCCTACAACCCCCATGTTTTTATAGCCAGAGGATTCGAGTCTGCATTTTCCTATGCTGGAACCCTGGGTTGTTGTGCGGTCTCTCTGGTCCCCCAGTTGTTCCTCCCAGCTTATCTGCAGGGAAAAGTGGGACATACTGGTCCTCCAGTAGCTTTGTCATGCTTCCTCACCACCCTGGCTGTCTGTCTGTGCCCCCTCTTGGAATGAATATTTCTTCTTTAACTCCTTGGATGTTGGACTTCCCATACAGTGTGATTTTCTGGCATATCTGGTTGATTTTTGTTTCTAACTTGTTTGTTATCCTTCTTTTGGTTATGAGAGGAAGAAAAGCATATCTACCTACACCTCCATGTTTGCCAGACAGAGACTTATCATTCTTTACTATATTTATGGACTTTTTTTAAAAAAAAAGTATTTTATTTATTTATTTTTAGACAGAAAGGGAAGGGAGGAAGAAAGAGAGATAAACATCAATGTGTGGTTGTTTCTCATGTACCCCCTACTGGGGACCTTGCCTGGAACCCAGGCATGAGCCCTGACTAGGAATTGACCCAGTGACCTTTTGGTTCACAGGCTGGTGCTCAATCAATTGAGCCACACCAGCCAGGGCTGGACTTTTTTCATATGCTCTGGATATAAGATTGATGCCCATATTTTCTGTTTACAATCAACTCTTAATTTCTGATGATATATAAATTATATACTTGACAGATACAGATCTCTACTTCATTGTGGCATAAGTTTTCATTTGTTATTCACTCCATAAGGTTTTGATTAAATATATTTTCAGTAACTTATAGAACTATATTCCAAAACTGTTTGAAAATATACTGCAAGTGTTTTTAGATTTAAGCCTGACACAACAGGAGATACTAATATAATTAACTGGTAAATTTTATAAACTGAATAGATAGATGAAAATAATTTGTAACTCAGAAATACTAAATTTATAATGTTTTATATAGGAACATATATATACATTAAATCTAAAACAAATCTACCATGGATGTCATATCAATTTATTTCCTAAAATGGTAATAACAATAGACATTTGACACAGAAAATATTTTTAAAGAGCATTTTGAAAATGCTTCAACATTCATTTTAGCATTTAAAATAACTTTGTATTTATATTAACCTCACTGAAAAATCAATGCAAAGCCATATCAACATAAAATTATTACATATTTTACATTTAAAATACCAGTATCTCCATTCTAATTTAACAAGCATTACTTTCCATAATCATCTCTTTCAACAAGATAATTTAAAAATTGTACATAAAATATATCCAATAGGATTCCAAATTATCCATAATTACTGAAATTGATTATAAATATTAACTATGTTTATTGCTAATCCAATCTGCTTAATACAAATTATTTTAAATTGATTAAATACTTTAAATATTTTAAGAACCCATATCCATATATTCATCTTTTCTTGTGCTGAGTAATTTTGCAAATCTTTTTAATAAATAAAACCATGACATTTGGTATAATTAGGTTCAAAACCTCTCATAAAATACCAACCATTTAACAGTTTGTATTTAACAGGCTTCAGAAAAAAAATTCCGTAATGAACAGTTGAAGTAAATGTCATCTCTTACTCAACGATTTTAACTTATTTAGTGGAGAAAACATGAGTAGATATTCAGATATATTAAGACAGTATTATAATTCTACCACATTAATAATGCAGAGGACACAAGAAGGTTAATTACATCTAAAGTGAACAGGTGTTTCTCATAATACTCTTTTGTTAGACACTGCCCACCCCACCTCCATAAGCAAATTCACCTACTTTTGTCCCCTTGTATTCTAACAAAATGTTGTACATGTGGGTTATAGTCCTTAATAAGGATGACCAAATCACACATTCCAAACTTATTATCATCTTAAAAATTAATTTGACATTTAAAGTAATGTATTTGTCAGAACATTTCAAAAATTGTAGTGCTCTAAGAATTGCTACATAAAAATACAGAATCACTCAATTCAATCTCAAATGCATCATATGTAGCATGCATTTTAGAAAGTATTATCTTCATTTAGTGAATGAATATCTTGCTTGTTCACTCAACCAACATGTGCTTCACTATGACTAAGCATACAGTCATAAGTACAGATAAATGTAGTCCTTGCCTCTGGTGTTTGAAACCCATTGGGAAAGATTGACAAAAGTCAAATAATCACAGCAACAATGACACAGCTGTTTCTTTTTTTAAGGATAGGTACCTCACTATTCATAAGTATTGTGATATTAAATAAACTTCATCTGTGTACATTCATATGAATATCTGTGTATATTCATAAGTATTGTGATGTTAAATAAAACTTCATCTGTGTATTGTGATTCATGTTAAACATAGAAAGTCATGACATTTGTCCTGTTAAAGGGGCATAGGGTTGTTGTTAGGAAATATGGTCCATGGGAACCTAAAGCTGAGGTTGAATACTGGCTCACACATTAGCTGTGTGATCTTGAACAAGTTACTAAATTCCTCTGTACCTCAGTTTCTTCATCTTCATAATGTGATAGTTTTGACACCTCATAGGATTGTTGTGAAGATGAAGTAAACTAACATTTGTAAAGCATTTGAACAATACTGGACATAGTATAGTACTATATAAGTATTTATTTATTAAATAAAAATAAATGAGAATTACACAGTGAAAAATAGTGTATAACTTACCCTAAGTATTTGACATAAATAATTTAAATTTTTGTTTATTTTCAAAATATTTTTTAATGAGTCACTTTATGTACATGTGAATCATCAAACACACACATTTGTAAGCAAAAGTTGGTGTGTATGCCAGACAACCATTTTTACATAGTTAGAAATGAACCAGGTTTGTCCATTTTTCTTGAATGCTTTCAAATTACAAATGGGCATTTCTTGGTAAAATGAGTTAGAATACATAGTATTTGTTACATGTATGTGTGCATGTCTGCATGAGTGCCATTTATAGCATATTTTGATAAGTTTTAATTAGCTTAATTGGTAGGTCATTA
Organism: Phyllostomus discolor; assembly: GCF_004126475.2. Classification (NCBI taxonomy): domain Eukaryota; kingdom Metazoa; phylum Chordata; class Mammalia; order Chiroptera; family Phyllostomidae; genus Phyllostomus; species Phyllostomus discolor. Next base: position 34,579,565 of record NC_040906.2, read on the forward strand.
TGAGGGTTATTCATTGTGGAAAGATGCATGCCTTTCTTAAAGTAATGTACTTCTTTAGCCTTCTGTATCACCTAAGTCACTAATGCATTTAAAAGTTCTTTGGCCTTTATATGAAGTGTAGTCCTTAAAAATTTTATTGCCATTCTCTTTTCTTTTATTTAAACAACAGCAGCATAGTAGCTCACTACAAAAAAAAAAACACCTTAAAAATACTTGTAAGTTGATGCCAAGTCTCTGTTTTATCGTTGCCCTATAGGTCACTGGCATGCCAAATTACATGGATTTATTTTCTCAAGATGACCCTTATATGGTGAAAATTCATTGCTCATAATCTGCATATTCATAGAGGCTTTTATAATTTCACTGTTGATTCATAGCAAAATGATGTTTGTGCTCTGGAAAAAATAGAATTTTATTTATTGATTCCTCTAGACACGTACTTCAAAATATGTATTGAAGGCTGACTTCTGGTCAAGATAGAGGCCTAGGTAGACACACTTTGCCTCCTCAGGTAACCACAACAAGAATTACAACTAAATCTCAAAACAAATAACAACCAGAACTGTCAGAAAGTTTAACTGTATGGAAATCTGACCACCAGTGATTTAAAGAAGCCACATTCATCCAGATAAGCAGGAGGGGTGGAGATTCTGAGATGGGCAGAGAGGTCAATCATAACAATATATGATTGTTATTTGCAGTCATCAAGATATGGAAGCAGCTCAAGTACCCATCAGTAGATGAGTTGATAAAACAACTGTGAGACATTTACACAATGCAATACTACTTGGCTATAAAATAAGAAAATTTACCCTTTGCAACAGCATGTATGGACTTGGAGAACATTATGCTAAGTGAAATAAGCCAGTCAGATAAAGAAAAATACCATATAATTTCACTCATATGTGGAATCTATTGAAAAGAAAAAAAGAAAAAAGCCTGAACTAACAAGTAACATAGGGACAGGGACAGACTCAGAGAGAGCGAGCAGGAAGACAGCTATGGGAGTGGGGAAGGTGAATTAGAGGGTGGAAAGACTGAACAGAAAAGAAGAGGGACTCATGGACATTGACGAGTGTCACGATTGCTGGGGGGGGAGTGTAAGGGGAATAAATGGTAATGGAAAAAAAATGCAGTTAAAATGGAGCAGACACTCTGGCCACTGGCATTTGTTTTGGTCTTCGTGAGGATGGCGTGGTTTTGCTTAGGAGATGAGCTTTGAGATAGGGAATCCTCATTTTCACCAGCTTTGCTTCTAGAGTTTTTGTTTTTGGGGCAGCCTAACCCCCAATTATGGTTCAGTAACATTACTAGGTATACAACAGTAGTTATGGGCATCACTCAACAGGAGCTCTGGTGCCCAGTTTCACTTTGAATACTATTCCATACTAAGAGGAGGCAGGGCTCTCTGAGGAAATGCATTCTGCTTGTCTTGGGGCATGCGGAAATAAAGATGTGACTAGAAGTACTCTCACAACTATAGCTCCCACAATAGTCTGTTCATTATTAGCATATAAAAACAAAACCGATTTCTGTATATTAATTTTGTACCCAGCTATCTAAATCTCTAGGTACAACAGCTTCCTTTTTCTGCCCACTTAGCCCTGATTACATCTCTGTAAGTAGTCTCTTAATTAAAATCTCTATATTTTAAATATCCCAGATTTTTTATCTTCAAAGCCATGGATGAGAAAAATTATCTATAAATACAGGATAGTATAAGCATAACAAAGGTTAAGCAGAAATGATCCAAAAATGTTTTATGTGATTAAAGTATTCATAGTGTATCAAATATACAAGTAAATATTATTCTTGTTTTAACTCTGACTATATTTGGTCTACGTTTTAATATCTTTGAAAAGTCTTAGTGACTCAGCTATTTTAAACTTGTAATTTACAGTTTAAAATGTTTTAGGAGAATTTAATTAAATAAATTTGCAAATGGTATTAATTGTTCAATGGAATTTAATCTTCCAAACTTGTAAATTAATTGACTATCAGTCATAGAACAAAAGGGATTGAGTACCATTAATTTTAAGAACATATAAAATTATAGGGAAATTTACTAGATTTGTATTACATATTTAACATCACAAGGGGAAATTGGTTGTTTATTATTTTAAATAACATCACTGATAAAAACACATAAAAGCTTTCTTAGATATTAAATACTCAAGTGAGAAAATGGAAGCACTGCTGCATATCTGTTCTAACATTCAAAAGTCCTTTAAAATTTTTATTAATATAATTGTAAAAATAATGATAAAATTGAATAAACAAGAGAAAACCCACAAATTTTAAAATGGCTTCCTCACTCTTTAGAAGACATTCAGATAACCTGATCACTTTCAGATAAACTGTATGCTAAACTGATGAAGGCAAGCAGAATCATTTAAGTTGATAACACAGTCTTATTGCATTATGCCTCCATTGTTCATTAATATGTCTGAGATAAAGTAAGAACTTTTATTGCTGAAATAATTTTCTAATTTCAAAGCTGGATTAATTGCACAAATTTTCACCAATGGAAGTAATATGGTTCCTGGTTCCCTGGCTACACAGATGATTTAAGGTTCAAGGTAACTTTCCATTTTGTAAAACCATGAGCAAGCTTGAGTAACTGCTCAAGCAGTTTAACTCTCCTTTTATAATTAGCAGGGAAGAGCCTATAAAGACATTTGTCCCTCTGTTTGAGCAGCTGTGATGAGTGTAAGAGGGTAAAGTTTCATATTGTTTTCTGTTACAAATTGATAACTGGGAAACTCCAACATTTATGATTATGGGATTTGAATGTTTACTCATCTTTGAGGATAAATTGTTTTCTTTACAAAATTTTATTTGTATTTGTATTCTGTTTTGTAATTTTTACTAAAGACATATTTTTTAACTTAAAAAATGTGTAACATTCTGCATACTATAATTCTTTAATATATAGTATCCAAGTTTGTTTTTATTGTCTTTATTTCACTCTATTTGACATTCAGCTTTGCATTAGTTTTTGTTGCCTAATAACTTGATGTCTTAAATTTTTTATAGAATGTTATATCATTATTAATCATCTTATCCTTAATTGTTTTAGCTTTTTAAAGTCTGAAGCATTCATTCCATGTATTTTATATTTTATCAAATTATATTTTCTTTCAAATTGAAATATTTATTTTCTGCATATTATGATTATAGTCTTACATTGGAATTTTAATTGTAAATATCCAGCCTTAATAAGTTAACTCCAAAAGAAACAAAAATCTGTTTGCTGTAGACAGATTTTTGTAGACAGAATTATGGTCTCCTAAAGATATCCCACCCTAATTCCTGGTACCTGAAAATGTGATGCTTTATAACAAAAGGGAGTTGCCTATGTGATTAAGATTTTGAAAGCTCCTCCAAAAATTAAGAATAGAGTTGCTGTATGACCCAGGGACATTTCTTCTGGGTGTCTACCCTAAAAATTTGAAAACATTAAGTTGCAAAGATACATGCTCCCTTATGTTCATTGCAGCATTATTTATAGTGGCCAAGGCATGGAGACAACTGAAGTGCCCTTTGCTAGATAATAGGATCAAGAAGATGTGGTCCATATATACAATAGAATACCCAATCTTTCAATACATGTTTCACTATATTTTGTCTCAATTCCCAAGGGGAAACTTGTGACAATTTCTGTTTTTATTTTCTCCTAATGAATAGAGTAAAACTGTTTAATTTTTGTGGGTTTTTTTCAAGTGGAGGGCAATTCAAATTGAGGTTACATTTTGATCCTTACAATGAAATAAAAAGCATTTTTAATTCATCTCATTGTTTTTCTTGGTTAGAGTTTTTCCTCTAAATGATACAATTAAACCTCTACTATTTTTCTATTAATTTTAGTTAGACAGCATCTCTTGACTGCCTACCCTATTAGGTATTATGGCAGAGATGACTTAGATATTCACAAAACATGGTCTTCATTCTGGGAACACATCTAGATAACACCTTCAATTTAAATGTGGTCAAAAGACTGAGCTGTAGGCAACAGACCAGCAGTGGGAAGCTTTCTAGAGCACTTACAGGACTCCTACGTACATGGTTGCCTAGCCTGTGTTTTTCACTTACTATCTAGTTGTAGATGATTGTGGTGTTCTTAGAAAACAAGGTTAGGACATAGTCAAGCAACAGGATAAAAATATCATGGGTTCTATAGTAACATCTCACTTTTTGCTATACACTTCTAATCTATTTAAGCCATTATACTTTTCACAGTATATTTATAATAGCAGTTTACATTGTTTTACTCATACAGGATTATATTAGCCCTTGCTGGTGTGGCTCAGTGGAATGAGTGTTGGCCTGTGAACCAAAGGGTTACTGGTTTGATTCCCAGTCAGGTCACATGACTGGGTTGTGGACCAAGTCCCCAGTTGAAGTGTACGAGAGTCAACCACACATCAATGTTTCTCTCCCTCTCTTTCTCCCTCTCTTCCCATCTTTCTAAAAATAAATAAAATCTTAAAAATATATTATTATCCCTATCATTTCCCTCATCTCTCTTTTGTCTTAATGAAAAATATCAATGCAGATAAAAAGTGAATCAGACAAAAGAGGCAAATAGAAAATTCCCTGTATTTCCTGGCACTTGCCCTTCTATGCCTATTCCAGAGGCTCAGGTCTTTGCCTATCTTTTGATTCTCTAAGTTGCCATTGTATCTTATAACACATACACACATTTTATCCTAAATAACCAGATAAGTAATTATTTGATTCTTATGAGCAAGAGTTCTCACCAGTAAGATAGGAAAATAAATATCTTACAAAGATGTATTACTAGCTTTATTATTTAATGAGGGATATATAAGCTATTATGTCTCTCATTCTCTATTGACCATAAGAGAACTCAGAAAGAAGTAGTGACTTATTAAGCAATATAAGCTCTCCCTTAATTTTGTCAATTTGTTCTCTGATTTATCACTAAATACTCATATTTTTCATTTTAAACCACCTTAAATACTTTGCTGAAATAGGGTACAACTAAATATAAAATGTCCATTTCTATTTTATTGTCCTTCTGATTTATAAAATAATTAAAATGATAGAGTATGGTCACCACTACTACATTTTTATGTTATGTAATTATTTACTAGATATAATTATGAGATAAAAGATTAATTTTCTTGTTCTGTTTGTTAGAACTCTGGGTCTGTGGAAAAGTGTTTTAAGTATTTTGGAACATAACTTTTTGCTAAATAATAGTTAAATTGCTTTGCCCTAGCCAGGTCATTCAGTTGGTTGAAGCATCATCCCATGCACCATAAGACTGCAAGCTCAATTTTTGGTCAGGGCATGTACCTAATGTGTGGGTTTTGTCCCTGGTTGGGGCATCTATGGGAGGCAACTAATCAATACCAATCAATGTTTTCCCTCACACCAATGTTTCTCTCTGTCTCTGTTTCTCTCTCTTTTTTCTCCTCTGTCTGTTTCTCTCTCTCTCCCCCTTCCTCTCTTTATAAAATCAATCAACCTATCCTTGAATAAGGATTTTGAAAAATAGTTAAATTGCTATATAATTCTCTTATAAATTGGCTTTCCTTATATGACATTATATAAAAATATTTTCTTATTAACATATTTGCCATCTGTGATAGAACAGAAACCTTCATAGTATTATATTATAGGCAACCATCTAACACAGTGATATCCTAAGTTTAGGGGGAAAAACATTATTCAAGATCAAGAAGAACTGTTAACAGTTCTATTAATTCTTCATCCATTTAATCCACACTTTTGTGGTATATGTTCATGTCACAAAATTCTATATAAGTAAATATATTTTTAATTTTTCAAAGGTATGTGAATTTTTCAACAGTGAACAGTCAATATGTCTTACAGCTCTTATATAAAAAAGGTACTAAGTTTTAGGCATAGCAAACCCTTTTCTGTATGCAATACATAAAATGCAAAGCAAACAATTTATGTTATTAGTAGATTTCTAAGCAGGACCACACTTCACTAATTGTTTTGGATTCACTTAAGCCATTATATATATTGCCTTACCTAATTTTAAAGCACTAATTACAATCAGTTCTGTTACAATGCATATTTAATTCATTTGTGGTTGTAAATAGAGAAACAAAGTCCATGTGTTGCTTGATTTTTACAGGTTTGTACATGGCATTTTCCAGCCCGTTGGTATTGTGTGCTACCAAGCTGGAGCCAGTGAATGCAAAGCATAGAAGCAATTGTAGGCAGCAAGTTACTCAATGGAACAATGTGAACAACACCAAATGCCCTGGTGCTCTTCCCATATGCAACCAGCATTGTGAGCCTTCTGTTTGCAGTGCTTAGTAACCACAATCCCTCCATATACTCTCTTCTATCAATCCACCTTCTCCTTTTTACTTTTTAAAGATGAAGTCCCATAATTACTGTATTATTTTTAAATTCGTTCTTACCAATTTATAACACTTTAACTGGTTTCAATAAGGCTTTCAGTTATAAAATTGCATTTTCTTTTAGTGTATTGTTCCTAAATGCATTTGCTTATAATCCCATTATAGTTAATGTAAGAGTTTACAGAAGGCACATATCATGTTAACACTTCTAATTCCTTAGTGTTTGGTATTGAATTTTAGACATTCTGTACATACTTATGATTTCTAGAAAACACATCTAGATATCATCATAAAATATATCACCATTATTATCGCTATAACTCTTATTGCTGTACTACCATCACCATTACCACCACCTCCAATACCTATTATTTATAGAGTTCCTCTTGGATATGCGTGGAATGCCTTAAGCTATTATTTTTATATTACTTATATAAACTCTATAGGTTATTATCTTACAGATGAGAAATTAGAACTTTATAAGGATAAGAACTTGGTTTCATTTCTCTACACAGAACATTTCTATAATCATATATGTGAGTTGTTTCCCCATGCCAATCAATACTCCCAAACAAGATTGGTCTCCTGCAATTCAGTTCAGTTCTGATACTATTTATTAAAGTTAGAATCAAATCCCAGAGGGTAAGGGCTCAGTCCCATAAGACCACCTCTATTTCAGATGCCAATAGTAAGTTTCATGTTACTGTCTACATTTCTGACAAACTGGCTATAAATTGGAGTTCTCATGATTTCCTCACCAGATTTCATAACTTGCTAGAATGACTCACAGAACTCAAGGGAGCATTTCCTTATATTTACAAGTCTGTTACAGAATAAAAGATATGATAAAGGATAGAGATAAATAGCCATATAAAGAGATAGATAGGATAGGAGGAGGTGGAAGATTTCCAGGTGCAGGAGCTTCTGTCCCCATGGAATTTGGCTATGCTACCCCTCGGGATGTGAATGTGTTCACCATGTCAGAAGCTCTCTGAATCCTGTAGTTTAGTGATTTTTATTGAGGCTTTACCATGTAGACATGATTATTAATGTAATCTCCAGCTCTTCTTCTCTCCCTGGGGAGGATGAGTTCTACAACCTGTAATCATAGCTTGGCCTTCCTTGTGATTGGTCCTCATCCTAATAGTGCTATCCAGGATCCCACATACCAAGTAAATACTAAGAAATAACTAAGATAAGTCTGTTTGTGTTTGTTTTGGGAGAAAAAGATACTGATGTTTTTCTTGAATGAGAAACCATCCTATTGGAAAGGGAGCTAGACATCATGAACTTAATTAATGAAGACATAGTTATCTGTGTGAAGAGTGATTCTGAGTAAAATGTGGGTTATTACTTGAATTCACAGCAAGTAGAGCTGCATTAGTACCACACATGATCAAAGCAAGGATGAACGGAACAGGCTGGAACAGCTAAGACAGATGGAGCCACATAGAGCAATCATAACACATGGGGGTGCAGCTGAGCTAAAGAGACAAAGATAACGTGTGATCTTGCAGAAGCAGTTACAGTACAGCATTGGGCAAAAGTAGGTTTACAGTTCATATGAAAAATAGCACAGTAATTCATAGATAATAATATAAGGATAAACTCTGTGTTTTGTGTATGAACAAATGTAAACCTGCTTTTGCCCCATCCTGTATGTGTTGGGTACCATATTATTGTAGAGAAAATGGACCATCACAAGAGGTGTCTTTAGGAGGTTGCATGGAGGTGCTCCATAAATCCTTAGCAATGACAGAGTTGTGTATGCAAAAACAAGACCCACAAGCCTAGCAGAAAATACTTGAACTTGGGGTTAGAGATTATCAAACATACTGAGGTTTTATTGTGTTGGGATATGTTGGTGTTCCTCCCAACCCACAGTAGAGATACAGCTGAACCCTTTGGGGCTTCTGTTTGAGAGTCCACAAGGGCAGATATTAAGAGTAAGGACCATTCCCTAACACTAAAGAAACAACAGAAATAATGTAGCCCTCACAAGCATGGAAACAAGTCTGAGAAAATCAAAATAACCTGCTATTTTAAATGACTGCCAGCACAAAATATAATATCCATTAAAGAAAGAAAACATAATCCAAACTTCTTCAAATATATCACTCAGTATGTCAAACAGTTAATAAAAAATAATAAGATACACAAAGAATCAGAGAAATATGATCCATGTGCAGTAAGTAATACAAGTAATATATCACAAAGCCACTGTTTTTGTTCACATTTTAAGTAAATAAAACTCATTTCAAGAGCATTGATAAGTAGTCTCAAGAAGTAAACCAAATCAAAATGTGAAGCAAAGAAAAAATAAGGGTAATATAAGCAAACTTACTTTCTCCACCTTTAAATAGAAAGAACTCAAATAGATGATCTCTTAGATAGTTTTTGGTCTCATTTTTAATATAAATTTTTAGTCTGTGTAATAAACAACTGTTCCAGCAGTCTTGCCCATCTTATCAGACTCAGTGGCCATTAATTATTGTGAACTGACAGATAAGATTCAATGTATATAAAAATAGGAAGAGAGTTGGTATATATGAGGGTCAGTTGGGGTAGAAAGAAGTGAATGTATTTATCTGCAAAGATTAGAAAATATTCATGAATAGTTTTAGTGTAACAAAACCCACTTACTTTCAAATAGTGTCCATTGTCTTATGATCTCATAAATAGAAGGTCATATTCCTAACACACATCCTTTGAGGTCAGAAGACTTCTATAACCCCTGAAGAAAATCAATACTAGCAAGTTAAGTTTACATATATTCTAAAGTGTTTAAATAGTACAAGAGATTTTACCCTTAAAATTTAATTAAACAATACATAGACAAAAAACATCATCTTATCCATCCCTCAGCAATTGGATGGCTAACTCATTTGGCCCACCCTTCCAATTCCAACTGGTTAAGAAACTCAAACTCAGAAATGCATATAGGCTTCTGAATAATGGGCCTATATTTCCACATGCAGACTTTGTCCTATCCCCTTTGTCTTCATGAATGCATCACCTCTGTGACTGCAGTGACCCGCTCATTGCCTGTGATGCACTACCTTGTTCCATGGTCCCCAAAGTTAGCCAGTTGCATGGGTGAAATCATACTTCAATTCTAAGTCTTCATTGTTGTCTTCAGTTCTAGCTTATTTTAATAAATTAATCTCTCCTCTACTTCTCAGTACTTCTGCTTTTGTAAGAATGTAATTTTTAAGATGCTCTCAGCATAGAATATAGAATTTAAGTAATATGAAAGAGAAAATTTTAATAAATTGTATTTTAATGATTCTTTTTAAGTTCAAATCATTACAATTAAAATCAAAAGGAGATTTTAACAAGATGTTTCCTCACAGAAATGAACATATGCATCTCTCATAGACACATGCAAGAAGAATATGTAGCAAATCAATAAATAAAAACTTATATCAATATAAGTTTAATAGATTTTATTTTCTTCCCTGAACTTATACTTAAAATGTATGCTGCATCACAACTATTTTAAAACAAACCCATACTAATAAGTATGACATCATATTTTACTAATATTTATCAACTTAAGCTTGCCACAAAATATCAAGTACTTATTGACAACTCAACATTTCAATTATTTCTGTAAATAAACAATAGTTTTTACTTGTAAGTTTCTTTCCTGAAGCTGCGTACCTAAAATGTAATACATAAGCACTTCTAAGGCAACAAGTATTCAAGCTCCTGGTTGGCAGGAGCAGCTACCTCAAAGTGAGACACATTTGAAGCAGATTCCTGATCTTTAACTTGTAGACATGGTGTGTTCTTGAAATTCACATTCAGTGGTAATCTCAAATCTTGTAGTTTTTCTGATGATCAGCAAGAACAAAAGTATTTTTTTAATATCTTCTCTATTATTAGTTTACTTTCTCCATTGCACTCTGATACAATTAAAAATCATGATAATTTGGTCCTGTCCAGTCAGCTCAGTTGGTTAGAGCATTGTCCTGATATGCCAATGTTGTGGGTTCAATCCCCAGTCAGAGAACAAACAAGAATCAACCAATGAATGCCTAAGTAGAATAACAAATGGATGTATCTGTCTCTGTGTCCTTTTCTCTCTCTCTCTCTCTCTCTCTTTTTCTCCCTCAAATATATAAATAAAAAAAAGAATTATGATAATTCTAACATATGTAGAATAAAGGTTGCAAAGTATTTGTTTAACCTTTTTGAGTGGTTTAGAGGTATAAAGACCTACTGGTAAAAATTTGGAATGATGTACAGCTTATTTCTTAAATCTTTTAATCAGTATGAATTCACTTAAACAAGAAATTGATAGGCAGGGACGCAATTTTATATAGGATTTTCAATCATTACTCTAGCTACACACACGAGGAAATTATGTATCAATTCCTGTGAGATGATCAGTATGCTCTTTTCATCTAGAAAAGGTAAGCAAAGTAAAATATTTGGCCACAATAATATTTTGTGATTATTTTATGAGATCATCAATGGAAAAGAGAAAAATGGATATTTTTTAGTATTACAGAGCAATTGTTTAGATTTTAAAAATGGTACATTATAATCAAACTCTTTCTTGAAATGTCACCAGTGATCACCCATTGTTTTAAATTTGTTTTCCCATTGTTATGAACTTGTTACCCTCACCCAGCTGTATGGACAGATGGTTGGTGACTTCCTTACTATCATACCTTGAATTACTGCCAAGTATAACTCCAAGGGATAAAGGATATTCATAAATACCGCTGTGATGTACTAACATTGATGTAGCATTAGCAAGGTTTTTGAGTCCTTAGTGCATAGTATATTGAGCTTAATATCCTTATTAATGTACTCAGGAAATATAGTTAAATTATACAGCTATTATGTCAGCAGGCAACTGACTAAATTGTAATCAGAAAGCAATAAACAGTGGTCAGTATGGATGCAGGGGATATAACAAATGGTGTCCTACAAGATTAATCTTAAACTCAGGGATTTATGTTTTTATCACTGTCTAAAACGATGGGCTAAAAGGTATAAATTTCTGTTTGTAGATTATGCCCCATTAGGGAGGCTAGGTTTCACCTTGGATAAGATCATTAGAATTCAAAGTGTCCTTTATAAACAGAAGATATGACTAACACAGTGAAGGCCAATATAATAACATGTAGGGAAGAAACAGTCAACTAAATTTAAGAAGAATAATTGTTGATTCTGTGTTATTATGAAAGTAAAGTAACATCATGAGTTCAGTGAAAAGTCTCTTATGGCTTAAAAATCAATAAAAAATAAATAAAGTTTATAATGTATTTTATAATAAAATTAAGCTTATTTATTACTGTCTATTCTTTTCAGAGGTCTTTTGACAAAAAAATAAAAATAATGTTATTTTAAAGGATTAAAATGCAGATTTAGACAAAGAACAAATGAAATAGAGAGGGTTCATTAATCACACACGGATTTCTCGCATTTCCATTTTAAAGTCTTAAAGAGGCAGGAGAGAATTATCACTACTGTAATGAAAACTATGGTTATTCCATGAAAGATGTCAATCAAAGGAGATTAAACCTATGAAGAAATTGGAGGCTAATATGTGCAGATATAGACTTACGGTTTTTCCAGAAAGGTCATAGAAGTAGGTGATAAATAATATGAATTTGTTGAGATACCTACATTTTACTTATTTTATTTATGATCATTCTTCCATTTGGGTGATAGGTAGCAAACAGACCTTTCTCTTTTCCAGGTAGGGCCATCCTATGGCAGCTGAGCCATACAGAAAATAACTACACAGCTATATTCAATGAGGTAGGAATGAGGAGCAACAAGAGACAGGGTAAGGACAGAAGGAGGGGTTAGTGCTTCAAGAGGAGGAAAGATATGTTCAAAGATCTTAGTTTCAGCTCATTATTCAGGATATTAACCCATAGCATGTTCAGCCCTTCTTTCATTATCAATGGGGTGAAAAATTCAACATAATTTTGAACAGTTCAAATGTCACCTCCTGAGATATGTAATCCTTGACCACTCAATCTAACTACTATGTTACTGTCCACTGTGCTACAACATTTTAGTTTAAAATACAACTTATAAGTAGCTCAGATTGTCTAGTTTATTTGTTTATACTACACACATAAACACAAACCCATTTAAAAAAATTTGGGAATTAGTAAACATGGTATTTAGAGACTGGTGTAACCTTAAATAATTGCAAAAGACAAAAAAAAGCTAAAAATCAGAGTGAATGATTCAAATTTAGAGATTTTAAAAAAACCCAATTATAAACCACTGCTCCCAAAAGCAGTAAGTAGACAATAAAGATAATTATCAGGACACAGAAACCACACAGCAAGTGTTGTAGAGTTATGAACTACTTACAAGGAATTCATTTTTCTCAGTGAATAAAGAAAGAACTATGAGAATGTTTTAGGGCTGTGGGAGAGAACTCAAGGAAGGGACTATCTTGGAAAAAGAGTCCCTTCACAAAACTGCAATTCAGGTGTGGTTTGACAGTGTGTGGTTGGAGCCATGTCTGGATGGCAGGGAAATTTGTGAGTTCTCCTGGCCAGAATTGGCCCCCAGAGTGCCATTGGCTGATGCTGACCACAGGGTTTCAGTGAAACTTTCTAGGAAGCTGGAGGTGTAGGGGTGCTTTTGAATTGTTGAGAAGTCACTTGTGTAAAGGGTGAGGGGAAGTGGCTTAGTGTAGAGGGAGTGAATGCTGCTTAACTCACTGCTGAGAAGCCAGATGGAGCACATATGGAACTTTCCATTGAAGCCACTCAGGTGGGTGCTGGTAAGCATGGATGTAAGACTCACAGGTGTATTGTATACCACCCAAGCACCTGCAAGAGCCAGAATACAGAAAAACACAGAATCTGCAGGAGAGTTCCCTTCCAATTGTGTCCTCAGCTCACAGGACTTAACCTTGAGCCAGCTGGAAGGAGAGAGTCCAAAGTTTCAAGCAGAGTGAAAAATAGTGGCTTTTGAGTTGAGAGGCAATAGATAAATAACTGATACAAATACAAAAATCAATAGAATATGGAGGAAAGATATAAAGAGAGGATAACAAAGCTAATCATTGCTTACCTTAAAAACATTAATAAAATAATAAATGTCTAACAAAATTAATTAAGACAAGTAATAAAAGATAAAATAAGTATAAATAAAAACATTTACAGGAAGAGAAGTTATGAAATGTAAGAGAACTTTAGGAGCTAGTATATATGAATGCATAGATGAAGTATCTAAATGCCTACAACAATAAAATGTAAAATTGACTCAAGAAGAAAAAGATAAAGAAATGGAAAAATAGTTAAGAGATTCTAATAAATTAAGTGCTAGATAAGCATATTCTAACAAAATCTCAAGGAATGAACTATTCTATTGTTATGAGAACTCTTCTAGGCAACTGATAAAATGAATATGATCCAACTCATTATTCCTCACAGAATAAATGGATCAGACTTTGTATAAATTTGTGTCCAGCATGGTTAAGGAAAGCTGCAACTGTACCTCAGTCATAATAATAAATTTCTGCTCTATGATTTTTTAAAATGTTGATCAGAATCCAATAATATTAAAAACAAACTTGAAATATTTAATAATATTGAATATACCATGACAAAATTGAGATTATAAACTAAATACAAGTGCTATAACATTAGAAATTTACAGGAGAAAAAATACGACTGCTTTATAAATACAGAGAAATGATTTGATAAAATTCAACACACTTCATGATAATAAAGTAAACCTTTGGCAAATCTGATAAATGGTATCTACTAAAAACTAATAAGAAACATCTTTCTTAATAGAAATCCTATGGAAATAATTCATTTCAAAATAAGGAATTTGACACAAGTAAGGTTATCACAAGTTCTATTCTGTGCTGTGTGTAATAAGTCTTAGCTGAAGGAACATAATGGGAAAAATAAGTCAAAACCAAAGGATCATAGAGGGAAAACAAAGTATAATTCTAAAAGTTAACAAAAATCTATATGCTCCTATTCCAATAATTTCAATTTCTCAGTGTGACTAAGTATTATATGCAAATTAGTTGCATTTTAATACTGTAACAATAAACTGTGACAAAACAATTCTAAATGCATCATATAAAAGAGCTGTGGATAAAAATAGACAGAAATAAATAAATGTAAAATAGATATAACTAGTAAATGATTATTAAATTTTAAAGGCCTTTATAAAGTCTTATAAATTAGAAACAGTCTGTGTATCTGGGAAAGAAAATGTATTATTTTATATAGTTCAATTCTCTTCAGATTGAGCAAAATCTTCAATGTGATTATTTTTATTTGGGTATAGTTGTATATTATATTAGTCTTATGTGTACAAAATAATCAGTCAATATTTATGTACCTTACTATGTGATTGTCCATGTGATCATCTCACTGTGCAAACTTACGACATGTTATTGATTATATTTTAGGATAGATCCAAAGGGATTTTTATGAAACTTTGAAAAACTGGTTTTCAAACTCATATAGATAAGCACCTTCCAAACAATCCAAAATACTTTAGAAAGAGGGGGATTTGAAACCTTTTATGAAGTTATAATAACTAAAAGTGTGGTATTGAAACTGAGATAGACAAATTAATTAATTAGATATAATAGAAAACACAAAACTAGGATATCATTATATAGAACTATTTGTCTAAAGCAAATCGACAAGGAGGTAAAGATTACCCACCACATGATGCCAGACAATACTTTATTTATCCCCTACTATGACCCATATTGACATGTACATCCCAGATGGTTTAAGAACTTAAATTTTAAAAATAAAACTTTAAAAGTTTTAGAAGAAAATGTAAGAGATATGAAAATTTGATTCTAACTTTGTGGTAGGGAAGGATTCTTTCTAACCTCTCCTAAGGACCTGCTTATTGATTTTAGAGAGAAGAGAAGGGAGGAAAAGAGAGAGGGAGAGAAACATCAATGTGAAAGAGAAATAGTGATTGATTGCCCCTCATCCAAACCATAGCCAGGATGAGCCCACAATCCAGGCATGTGCCCTGACCAGGAATTGAACCTATGGACTTTTGGTTTACAGGACAATGTTCCAACCAAGTTAGCCATGCTGGCCAGAGGAAAAATCAATTTTTACATAAGATTAAAAATGTTAAATTTACAAGAAAATATGAATAAAACTTACTACATTAAAACTAAGAGCTCTATTTCAATAGGAGATATTAGAACAAAAGATGTTATTCTATTTTCTTCTGATCTTTATTACTTATGAGTTCATTCCCTTGTCTATTGTTTTTATTTCTACCACCTGCCCATGCCTGCTTTCAAGATCTTGTGTCCGTTGGTAGCTTTCAACATTTTGAATGATGTTTTAAGATCTCAGTATTTTTCTTCATTCTGTTTAGCATATGCTGAGCTTCCTGGATCTGTGGTTTGATGTTTTATATTAATTTTGAAAAATATTTGGCCATTATATATCCAAATATTATTTCTACCCATTCTCTTTTTCTTTTCCTCAGACACAAAATGTATTTATATGTTAGACTACTTGTTATTATTCTATAAAACTTGATCTATTTGTTTTTTTCATTTTACTCTTTATTGCCTTAATAACTGTTATTGATCTGTCTTAAAATTCACTAATTCTTTTCTCTGGTTGGTCTAGTTGTTGATAAACTCATCAGAAAAATATCCATTTCAATTTTTTATTTTAGCATTAACACTATCTCTTTGAATAACTTCCCACTTTCTAACATAATTTCTCATTTGTTCTCATTTGCTCAGTATACATCTTTTACTGGATTCTTTTTAGAACCTTTCACATTTTAATAGTACTCACCTTAAACACTCTGCCAATAATTCCAATGTCTATGCCACATCATGTTCAATTAACTAGTTAATGTATTTTATAGGTGTCCATATTGCTGTATTTCTACATGTATACCAGAATTTATGATTAAACCTTAGATATGGTGTATGAAGGAACATTAGGGAAAAAATAAACTATGTTTATGCCCAGGAGAGGGTGTGTCCCTTCCTTTATCACTACTGTTACCATAATCTATAGATGTTTTATCGTCATCCTACTTAGATTCAGTTCATCACAGGTTTCAAATGCTTTAAGTGCAGAATTAGAAACTATCCTTTAACACAGTGCAGGATCTGAGTGTAAGGTTTGCTCTATTGTCCTGCTCTGCTTTCAACATGTCTGTGTAGATATTACAGGTTTATAGATCCTATATACCTGTGTCTCTCTGCTTTTAGTTCCTGGAGGTTTTCTTTCCATTTTCTCACCCCACCCTCAGATTTTAGAAGGCTTCAGTACTTGTGCATCAACCTGAGGGGTGAGGATTCTCTTAGCAATCAATCTCCTATTCCAGTCATAGGTGGCTTCTGCTTCATCATGCTTATGGAAAGACCCTGCAAGCTCTCTCAGCTCTTCTGCCCTTCCTTGGGTTAGATATATGTTGATTCAAGCTCATTGAGACACCTAGAATGCCTGGAGATTTCTTTGTTTTTCTACCCTTCTGTCACATATTGGGGACAAACAGTGATTTTTCCTAATACTGGCTGCTACTAGCAGCCACTGTGATCTCATGATGGTCTGGGTAACCCAAATTGTTTCTCTGTTCTCCTGAGCTAATTTTGTGAGCTCATGTGCTCACATACACAATTATAGTTTATAGAAAAGAATTGATGGTGGTTATTGACTGCTTTGGTGTCTGAGCTCTGGAATACTATAAACCATTATGTCAACTTACAATTACAGATTGGTAGTTTCAGAATAGGCATGGGGATGTAAATTATAGGATAGAAAATAGAGTCAATAATATTGTAATAACTATGTATGATACTAATTGGATACTAAAAATACCAGGGGGATATTCTGTAAGGTAATGATTATCTAACCACTATGCTATACATATAAAACTAATACAAAATAATATTGAATGAAACTGTAATTGAAAAATGAAATTTAAAAAATTAGAAATGTATTTTCTTTTTGCATTCATCTGTATAACATCTTGTCTTTTATCCTGCTCCTCCTCCAAGGATAAAAGGAGACCAAGGGCCCTTTTCTCCTAGGACAACCTTTTCAGTTCAGCTCTGCCATAGGCTTACAACATGAGTTTTGTAAGTAATGTGACTGTTCTCATCCTTATGTCAGAAAATAATTTTTTGAGACTTTCCATATCTAGTGTAAGAAGCTGCTGAAGTCCTGGTCTATGACTTCAAGCACATACCTTGAAAAATTAACCTCATTACCTAGTTTCCTGTCACACTTTCTATTTTCCTGCATTATTATTTTAAGTTATTCTTCTAAGAAGGACAAGTAACAGCTTAAACTTGTCTAGGGCAAGTAGAGCCAGCATAATATAATGTAAAATATAATTAGACAAATTACCACCACTTATGATGTTCATTTGTAACATTTCGAGCAAGAACAGTTAAAACATCACATACTATGTTTACTATATAAACTCTATGAGTTTACATATGGCTAGGAATAGTACCTTCATGAACTAATTTATTTTCTAGATGCGTTTTTGCAGTAAGTGAAGTTAAATAACGTGTATATGTGAGTCTTTATTCATCAGGTTATAAATCCATCATGGTTGAGGACAATTGTTTTGTTTATCTTTTGATATCATTGGCTATCATGAGAATTAGCATTGAAGATTGAGGTGATTATAAGATAGTGGGTAAATATTGAAATGTGTATGTATTACTAGATCTAGAATTTTTCTCAAGTTTATTAAAGTATTTTAAATATATATATGATATTTTAAGTGAATAGGTTAATTCATTATTCAGAGCAACCATATTGAAAAGGCCTTTGCTTCTTGAAGGATCAATTTCTAAAATAAAATGTAGCCCATAAATAAACACATATTGTATGCAATATTTACACATAAATATTTATGTGTAAATGTGCTTGTGCAAAGAATAGCTTCCTAAAATAATTTAAAATATTTTCTTTTTTTTTCTTTTTGTTTGCAGACAGAAAGCAAACTGTATACTCACAAATACCATGAACTTAGAAAATAATAAAGCTGTTGCTGTAGTAACCAGTTGAGAGTGTCAGGCCTCTCTTAAACTCTTAATACCTCCAAAGTCCCTATTCCCTTCTTCATCTCCATTTCCATCTCCTTCTCTATATAAACATATTTATGCCTTTTCAAAGGCAGATTGCTTTCATTTGTTTTATTTTCATAGGTACCTGCCTGGAGAGAGAATTGAATTGAACTGAATTGAAAATATAAATTAAGTCAGTAATTTAAAAAAAGTTTCTTCATTTTAGCTGATTATCCTTCTGTTACTCTAAAATGTTGAAAAGAGGTGGGTTTACTATAATTTGTGTCTGTGTCATTGCACGTGGAGGCCATTGGAAGCTTTGGATCACGGGTGAGGTCTGGAAGAGGTTGCAACTGGTCTGTTCAGTTTTATCTTACCCCAGGGAACATCTTTACATATTTTTACTCCCAAATAACAAGAGAGAACAAAAATTTCTAAGTGGCACTGTAGCTTAAAAAAGACTACCAAAAGACACCCCCTTGCTATCAACAACACGAGCTTTAGCTGCTAGAATTATCCTGAAGTTCAAGACAATATTACATGATTTGAAAATTAGTGATTCCAGTAAAAATGTTTTTTTTGCTTTTTTCTGATTCTAAAATAGAACAACCACTCTTCCCTCTCTATTATCACAGAATCCAAATGCATAATCTAAATGTGTTATATTTGTCATGTAATCAATTAACCATCTCTTGACATGCACACAAAAATAGTTCCATGGAATCAGGAGACAAAAGTGTCACTCTCACCTAAGCTCTGAGATCATTAGTTTTTTAAAAGTAGGAAATATGAGGTCTGCCTAGAAAGTATCCAGCCATGTAATATGAAAAATAGAGACATTTATTGAAGAAGGTACTACATATAAGAAACATTATACATAGGACAATGATACCTTAGTCCCCTTCAAAGTAGGTACCTTGGGACCTCACATAGTTCTCCTAGTGTCTCTTCCATTGTTCAAAACATTCTGCAAAATCTTTTGTAGGAATTGCCATCAGCTGCTCTGTCATATTTTCCTGAATCTCAAGGGTCTGAAATCCCTTCCCTCTCAAAGGTGATTTTAGTTTTGGGAAAAGCTGAAAGTTGCAGGTCACCAAATCTGGCTGTAGAGGGGGCTGAGTTATGTTAAGCATTCTCAGGTGTTCTGCTTGTTGCAGGCCTTCAAGAACATGGATCACTTTCAACAGATTCTTAACCATCTTTGAAGCATTTGTGTCATACTTTTCTGATGCACTCATCGCATCATCCCTGAAAGCCTTCTGAATCATCCGATTAGTTTCCAGGGAGGAATTTTCAAGCTTAACACAAAACTTGATGTAGGTTCATTGCTCTACTTGTTCAGTCATTTTGAATGTGATGGTGACAAGTAAAAATGCTCACTCAACAGTATCTACTGCCCCCACTGACTAGTACAGTGAAGTCATCATTGTTCACACATGTGCATCCCAGTTCACTCTCATTGGCTGCCAGGTTACATCGATGTCATGCAAATCCTCCTCATTTTATTAACAATGGCTCGATTTTTTCTAGACTGACTTCTTATATGGCTGTATCTTTTATTTCACCACTATACTCTATTTAGATCTTTACCCAGCTCTTAACAATAGTTATTAAAATTATTTGTTTACATGTTGCTCCTGGTATACTACGACCTCCTTTATTTCTAAAACGATTTCTTATTCATCTTTGAATACATGGTCCTATAGAAGTAACACCTGCTTGAGTGTGGTTGCTGGGTAATAATATAGTTGTGATAATTTGTAGTTTTAATTGGAACATTCCATCTAAAATACCACATGGTGTGCTTGAGTGTGGTATTGCTATGTTACAGAATTACATGCTTATGATTTTTTAATAAATAATTTTGTGATGAAAAGGGGACATTATTTGTGCCAGGCCATGTACATGCCATGGATATTAGGCATTGTTTGAGAACTGGGATCAGAAAAATGAAAGGAGCCTAACTCCAAGGGGATGTAATGGGGTTCAACTCTGACTTTTACAAAAATTTTCTGAGCATTTCTATATTTGATTTTAGTCATGCTATAAAAATAAACTTGAGTTTTCCATTGTAAATGAATATTAAGGGTACTCAATGTTGGAGAAAACAATATAGTAAGTAAAATCCTATGTAAATTTTATTTAATTTTTTAAGATTTTATTTATTTATTTTGAGAGGAGGAAGGGGCCGGGGGTCATGGCCTGAAACCCAAGCATGTACTCTAACTGGGAATCGAACCTGCAACACTTTGGTTCGAAGCCCTCGCTCAATCCACTGAGCTACGCCAGCCAGAGCTAATCCTATGTAAATTTTAAACTCTTACTGGAACATTCAAATCAGAATTACTTATGTAAATGCGTAACATGTGTGTGCCATATACATTTTAAAAAAATTGATTCCAATGATATAAGACCTATTTTACTTCAGGCATATATGAATTCAATGTTAGAACTTAATCCAGATATGATTTTTTCAATCTTTCACTATTTCCAGATGGTCTCATAAAAGAGTCTTTTTAACTTGGTTATAACAAGTAGTGTGGGAAGTATTGTCATGATTTTATGTCACTCAGAAGTGCTTTCTATCAGCTCTCAATTCTGAGTGACATTAAATATTAGTTTTTTGGTAGTAAGAATTATAGGCATGTCACTCACAGAAGGGAGAATATTAATTTTATATAGAAGTTCTAAGACTTATGGACAAACTTTTCCCCTTTGAACTTGGGGATCTTAATTCCCTAAATTTATTGGGGATTATTAATTTACATTATAAGCATAAACTTATCCTATTTTCTTAAATACAAACTATGGGTTTTATTTTATATACATGTGTATGGGTAAGCTATTGTAAAAATACTAACATTTTGGAAAAATATTCAAATTTTGTTTAAAGTTAGCATTGTTTAATAATTTTTTAAGTAAAATGTTGTATTTTCAATGTCATTGCATAGTTACATGTACTTAGGATACTTTAGAGATTATATGCAAGTCCTAGATCTAGCAATAAATTACTCAAATGGATAAACCTACTACTTATCAAATCATTTTATGAAACAGTACTGTTGCTTTACAAATCTGAATCCCTCAGCAGACCCTATTTCTATTATATATTTATCTTCTTTCTCAGTTTTTTATTTTTTCTTAGTTTTCCTTAGTGAACAAATTTAATATGGTGCTGCTTATAAAACCATTATGCCAAATTTAATAACCTGATATTACAACAAATTTCTAGTACCTACTCTTTACTTTCAATTTTGTTTTTACAATAACTTTCCAAAATAATAGAAGGTTGAACATATTAAGTCAATATTTCTGACTATTCCATAGACAGTAAGCTCTGTTAATATCTCCAGGTTTCTCTACAGTAAAATTGTTTTTATATTTAACAGCAGGGTATGCTACAAAGAAATACATGCTGTATATATCATCACTCAAACATCCAAACACTCCAATATCTGGAACCTCTTCTAATGACTGCCCACACATAACAAACTATACCAACCGACTTACTTAGAAGTCTGTTACTACAACGTATTTTCAGTGCTAGAAGGCACAACACAAGCTGCAGCCTGTAACTGTACAACAGAGACGACAAATCGGGTGCTACACATAAATAGAACAAACTGAGATGTGTATAAGTGTTTTAAGATATACTTAAAAGTACTGCATTTCTCTCTTTTCGTAATTTGGGAATGAATAATGTTGATTGATTTAGATAATAGCTGGTATCTTTGTAGTCATTATTTTTAATAGGAAAGCTTTCTGGAAACAATGGAATATCATTAAGCTCTTGTTAAAAATATTTGAGATTTAGATTTATCATTGTAACAGAACCACTTGGTTCTATTCCTCTGGATTCTATTGCCTGCTGCCAATAAGAACTGTGACTTCAATGCCAGAATCTCACGGAAAGGAAAGGAACTATTTATTCAAAAGTTATATAGGTTTAGAATAATGGTGGAATTCTGCCATTAACTCTCACTCCCTTTAGAAGCAAAGACACACCCACAAACATACAGTCCTACCTCCCTTTGCTAAGCCAGGTGCTGTCTCCTGGGAAAAGAAATAGAAGTCTGTAGTGTAGCCAGGCAGATTCCCTTCTGTATTCTGGCTTCCTCCAGTCGTCCATGCTCACCTAGCTAGGCTCCTGCTCTTATTCTAAAACTGTATCCTCATGGTGGGCCAGGGAAACCTTCTGCATCCTTTCAAACCATGTGGCCAAGGCCTCGTGCTGCTGCTATATCCTGCCTTTCTGCTCCTTCTTAACTTGCAAGGTCAAGAGCATGAGAGAGGGAGCTTCTCATGGCTCTCTTACTCTCCTTCTCAGAAAGTCCAGAGCTCCTACAAGGATGAAAAAGAGGGAAAGAGGGAGAGAGAGAGGGAGGGAGGGAGGGAGGGAGGGAGAGAGAGAGAGACTGACTGCCCCCTTGCCTGGATTTAAATCTCAGCGCAGGTCTTCCTCCATAACCCATTTCTGACTCCTCCCACAATGCTTTCCACCTGGAAGCACTCTAGTCTCTTCTGCCTTTCTCAGTGCCGTTGTTAATCTAGGCAGGCTTGGTCCTGTGACCTACAGCTAAAACCGCCTTCCTGCTCTTGCCAAGGCCAGCTGCAGCAAGCCCCTCCAGCTACATTGCATCAAGGGTTAGTGTCCTGCCCATCTCCCTGGCTCTGAGCAGGCACAGCTATTCGACATTACTAACACTGGCCAAGTCCTTCAGATATGCAAAGTAACTCTCAATGGTCCTCTTCTCCCTCAGATTTTCTCCATTTTGGGGACCTCTAGTTTAGTACCCCATTACATTATAATTGGCTAATATAAACCTTAAATATAAATAAATCAGGAAATTAAAGCTGTTTTACCAAGTGATTCTAAGTAGTTATTTGTAATACCAAATAATACAGTTTATTTTCACAGAATTAGCTTTAAACATTTGAACAATCAACCTCATATATTTAGAAGCAAATTTTAATGATTTCTTTATTGATATTTTATCATCTATTTATACTGATTAAATTACTTGATATCAGATAATTGAATGACAGAAATTGATAAATAAGGAAGGACATATAAGAAATGGTTGATACATGCCTAAAAATGAATTTTAAAACTGTGTAAAGAGAATAAGCATAAATCTGGGGTCAGGCATGGGTCAGAATTCTGATTCTTGAAAAAGATGTGTGGAAAGTATTAAAAATAGTGTATAAAGTTCCTAATACAGTGTTTAGCATAATATATATGAAATAAATGATAAACATTTTAATATACTAGTGATAATAATAAGAAATATTATATTCAGAAACATTTTTATACTCAGTTTATGTGGATCACAGTAAATTCCCAGCAAACTATTAATCTAAATTACATAAAAAATAAGTCACATAACCCTGGCTGGTGTAGGTCAGTGGATTAAGCATAGACCTGCAAACTAAGGGGTTGATGGTTCAATTCCCAGTCAGAATACATGCCTGGGTTGCGGACCAGGCACCCTCCAGGGGAAATGTGAGAGGCAACCACACATTGATGTTTCTTTCCCTCTTTCTCCCTCCCTTTCCCACCTCTCTAAAAATAAATAAATAAACAAATAAATAAAATCTTTAAAAAAAATAAAAAGATAAGTCACATAATTAAAATAACTTTAGCTCTCCAGAGCTCTCAAAATACAAAAGCATGAGTCAACATGCTTATTTATTAATAACACAATTACATAATGGAGAAAAAGTAGATTTAATACATTCAATAAATATTAACAATTTTAAAATAATTATGAAAAATAACCATGCCTATATGACTCTAGTTGGACCTTCGTTTCTAATTATTGCAAGAAAGTATTATTTTTTTTAATGCTTCTCATAACCTGACTGTTGATTGTTGTAGCACAGATTTTTAAACATAACCTCAGGCCAGATCCAGTTAATCAGAATTTAATCAGGTGCCTTTGAATATAATTTTTGACTAGCTTCCAAGATGAATGTGAAATGCACTAAAATATGAAAGCATTTTATATATTTTTCTACTCACTTAGATATGTTTGTGTAATTTATCTATTTAACTTTATTGCAGCAAAATAAAACAAAAGGTAGAGATCGAAGAATGACAAGGTTCTGCCAAACACATAGGGTGAACTTAGACCTACCCGAGTGGCTACCAGGCTGCCAAATACTCGCTATGCCTTCTGATCTTCTTTCTGTCCTTTGTCATCTTCTGAGGGAGGTTTGCTTGGACAGCTCCAATTCGGTTATCCTTACAACTTATGGGAAAAAAAATCCTGATTTTGTAATCTCTGTCCATGTTTCAAATATCTTCTCATTGCACTTTTTGTTTCTTCTGTTTTTATCGTAACCCAATGTATGTCAAGCCCCTTTACTTTGATTCTCCCCAAGTGCTTCCATAAGACACGTAAGTGTGTGATATGCTTCACTTGCCATCTGGGATTTTTAATGACCTAAACCCCCACTCCGCATACACTACATTATGAATATTATATATTCCTGTTCTCAAAATTCTTTTTTTTTTTTACTTTTCCATGTGGTCTGATCACAAGTTTCAACTCATAACCATATTATTTTCTGTCTTTACTTGCTTAAGATTTTGTTCATTCTCCTTTCTAACTTCAGGATCCTTGGAAATTCAATTTTTACATTATTATTTTATTATTATGCAGAGTAAATTCATACCATTTCTACTCCAGATCCTTGGTTCTATCTTTGAATTATGAAACCCTAATTAAATTGCACTACCTTGCAAAACAACCATACACACATAAAATAAGATAATAATTCAGACTTTCATCTTATAAAAGAAGGAATTATCAGTAATTGACAAGGGCTTCAAAATTTTAGTTAATCTTTCTTCCTCTCTAGGCTCAGCAGAAAAATCACTATGAAGATTTAGTGGTCCGCTTAAATACCTATGCCACCTTCTAGAAGGCAGAACTACCCATATTTCAACCTGGTTTAAATTAGTTTGCTATCCACACACAAATACCTGCAGTCAAAATGAGGAAATACAGTATGTATTTGAATACATGAAACAGATGAATGGAATAGAACATAAAAGGATTCAATGTAATCTAGTGAAAGGATAGCAGTCAATCCACTGAGTATTTGAAATTACACCATTTACTTTCTGGATTTCAGGTTCCTCATGTGACAAATGTATTAACCCTTGCCTTGTATAATAAGTACTTTGCAGAGTTGCTGGAATACAGCAAGTAGTCAACTCAATGTAGCTATTCTATGATAGAATATTAGAATTAAAAGGGACCATAAATTTTACCAGATATACATCCATTAATTTATGTATAAACAGAGCAATAGAAAGGTATTCAGTTGATCAAGTCATTTATGAAGGAGAAGCATATTCCAGGCATTAAGAACAGAAAGCAGAAAAACCCTGGGTGAAAACAGAAAATAGTGCCCCGAGAAAAGGGGTGCACTTGAAGTGGTTGTGCTGAGATGCAGCACCAAGTATCACGTGAAAGCAAAGACACAGCTAGAATGAATACAACCTAACAACCACTCACATTATCTGAACTCATTTAACCATTTCATTCATTCATTTTATTCTTTAAATAAAAAATAATCTGTCTCTAGTGAGGCTATCGAGAGTTTGATGGTTTGAAAAGGAAGGGGTAGTGACAGTTTAATAGTGAAACATTTCAGGAAAAGTCAGCCTCCAGTGGGATTCTGAAGAGCTGAAGGAATAAGTAGTAGAGAAACAGTAAGACACAGGAAAAGACAAAGTATTTTGCTTTCCTAGGGCTTTACATATGTTTGATTCTCAGGGTTTGATTTTGACTCCAACATGTTATTACAGCACAGTAAATTGATTGTGATTCTGTTTAGCAAAATCTCAGTTGATTTAAAACATTCTTTAAATCTTCAACTTGCTTTGTTCTTCTGAAATCACTGGGAACTTTTAAAGCACCTGTTGTGTATCTGACAATTGAACACTTACAATTTAACAATAGACATTCAGGAAACAAGTTAAAATCAATACAAGAAACTAAGCCACAATACAGAGTAACATGGACTCAGGTGGTAGATTGATTGGTTCAGTTTCAAGTGCTATAAGCATTCAGAAAAGGGAGATCACAGTGACTGATGGTTTCAGAAACTACTCATAGAGAGGTAGAAATAGATGTCCCCGTAAAGAAAGTGTACGATTTAATAGATTGATGTATAGAAGTGACAGTCCTTTTCAGGAACGGACATTCTGCAAAGTCAATCCAGAGAAAGAAATGAGTATAATGTGTCTTTGTGTAGAAATTGTTTTTAGATGCATTGCTTTTTTCAATTCCTTTTCCTGATTTTCACTTCTTAGCCATTAATACTTTTTCTTACTTATTGTCTCTTTCTCCCTGAGTTAAGGGTAAGTTATAGTTTAAACTATCTTCAAGATATCTCAGTTTGTAGGAAGTTAGTTGTTTATACATAAATGTGCAAGTTATTTAAGAATAAATGTATACAGTTACTCTTGCTTAAAAAACAACTGGAAGTATATACATAATGAAAAAATTCAAGATAATTAAAGACATAAAAGCAATTAAATTGTTTATTCATTTTAAGGATGTTTTATTGTTAATATAGACAGAAAATAAGCACATCTGGATGTGGATATACTGGCAAAGAGGGAGAGGGAAAGAAGCACAGATTTGAAGACAAAGAGGATTAAACTATGCGGACATTCTGTTAGTTTGGGTATTTTCCATATTTTTAAAATAAATTTTTACTTATTTTAAAATAATGCAAATTTTATAGATTATAGACAATTAGGGAGAAAAGTATTTATACAACAAGTGACAAGCACTGGTGAGGATGTGGAGAAAAGAGAACTCTTGTGCACTGTTGATGTGAACACAAACTGGTGCAGCCGCCGTGGAAAGCAGTATGAAGGTTCCTCAAAAAACTAAATATGGAATTGCTTTATGATCTAGCAATTATATTTCTGGGAACAGTCTTTCCAGGAAGGATCCAGCCATGTAATAGGAAGTGTCTATCTGTGTAATATGAAAAACAGAGTCATTTATTGAAGAAGATACAAAATACAAGAAACATTGTACATAAGACAATGATACCTCAGTTGCCTTCAAAGTAGGCATTTTGGGACCTCACAGAGTTTTCCAAATCACCATCAGTTTCCCTGTCATATTTTCCTAAATCTTGTCAATGGTATGAAATCACTTCCATTACAAAGGTGATTGTAGTTCTGAAAATAGCCAGAAGTCACAGGGTGCCAAATCAAGGCTGTATGGGCACTGAATCACCTGCATAATCTGATGTATTGCCAAAAATCCCTGAATAAGATATGATATATGAGTGGATGTGTTGTCATGATAAAGCTGCCAGTTATCAGTTACCCATAGCTGTGGCCTTCTAAATCATTCAGTTTCTGAGGGGGAATGTTCAAGCTTAATGAAAAATTTGATACTGATTTCTTGCTCTGCTTGCTCAGTCATTTTGAATGTGATGGCCACATAGTACCCAGGCTCACTCAATGGCATCAACCACCTCCACTGACTAGAACAGCAAAGTTGTCATTGTTCATGCATGGACATTCCAGTCTACTCTCCTTGGCTGCCAGGTTTTAGTGATATTGCACAAACCATTTTCCTTATATTAACAATGGTTGAACTTTTTTTGCACAGTCCTGATAATACACAGAGAAACCCAAACAATAAATTTGAAAATTATTTGCACCCATATGTTCACTGCAGCATCACATAAAATAACCAAGATCTGGAAATTGCCCAAGTGCCCATCAGTAGATGAGTCAATAAAAAATGCTGTGATACATTTACTTGAGGAACTACTACATGACCATAAAAAAAGAAGACAATCCTAACATTTTGCAAAAGCATGGATGGACCTGGAGATTATTATGCTAAGTGAAATAAGTCTGTCAGAGAAAGACAAATATTGTATAATACCACTTGTATGTGGGATCTAATAAACAAAATAATTTAACAAACAAAATAGAAACAGAAGCATAGGTAAACATATTGACCGTTGTCAGAGGGGGTGGTGTTGGTGGTTGTATGGAAAAAGGTGAAGGGCTTAATAAAATATATTTACATGTAAATGTTATATATATGTATATATGTATACATAAAACACATAGCAACAGATAACAATATGATGAAAGTCAGAGGGGAAGGGGTGGGAGGAGTTAGAATAGGGTAAAGAGGACAAAAAGAGATGTTACTTTGGGCAATGAGCTCATGATGTTTTTTTCAAACTCTACACTTGAAACAGTGTACTGTTCAACAAAACATCTGTGGTTTTGTTAACCAATGTCAACCCAATAAACTTAATAAAAGAAAACTTAGCAGATACACTTAAAAAAACTATTATAAAAATGGCATTGTAGCTTTTTCCAGGTTTGTATAATTATGTTTTTCAGCTTTTATATTAATTGAACTCTTACAGTGTATGTAATTGAGTATCTTCTCTTTTTAATTTACTTTCATATCATAAAAAATTTCATGTTTGTATGCAATCCATGAAAACATGGATTGCTCCTTTGAAGTGCTCCTTTGGGTGACTTTGTCATCATCATTATCATCACTACACTTTTCATCATCCTAAGGGTAGGTAGGTACTACATTTTCTCACATAGACTAAAGATTTTTAAAGAAAAAAAATTTCTTAATTCTCATAATAGTTATAATTATTATTATTGAATCATAAGGGAAATAGAGATAGGTTAACTAACTTGCTTAAATCACCAGAGAACTAAAATACGGTTACAAACAAGGAGTGTTGGACTAATGTTAATCTACCTAGCAGTATATCAATGTGTTTTTTCCCTCAGTCCTCTATCAGAATTTTGAGCAAATTGCCTTCCTTATTTATAATTTTATGTGTTTCTCAGTGAATTTCTGTATATCAGTTATACTTTTAAGAAAGTGTATGAGATTCTCTCAAACTCCAAACTTTGCTAAACTTAAAATATCTTTCACATGAATTCCAACTTAAATAAATAAAAATTATTTAAGGTAAAACTTTTCTCTTTTAATCTTTCTAGATTTTTAAAAGTTATTTTAATTAAGAACTATTACATAAGGGATTCTCATTCTTAATTTGAGGGTTTTATATTTTGAATAGTTTAAAATAACTTCAGAATTTTTAAAAATTTACTCTTATTATGCAAATATATGTGAATGGGACTATTTTAATTGCCTTATGCCTAGAATAGAATTAAAGCTTTTTCTTTCTTTTTTGTTTGCTAACATTATTTGGTACCATTTTTAATTTAGTAAATATATTTTTACAATTTTTCTAACATATAAAATATTCATTGGTTTCCTAGTTTGTTGAAATTTTATAAGAAGAAAACTTTTCATATATTATAATTATTACATTAATGCAATTGTGTATATAATTTTTTTATAATTTCAGAGATTTAATAGTACAATAAGCGTATTTTTATTAGTTAATATAATTTTGTTGGTGGCTAACAAACCAAAATATTTTTGATATCTTATGTTGGCAACATATTCAAAACTGTGATTTTATTTGTTATTGGAAAACAATAACAATTTGGGGCTTGAGACTTGCTTATTATAGGGATTTATCTAAATATATTTATGGACATATTTTATGATCATGTACTTGTTCCTTATTACTAAATAAAAGAGTGTGAAAGAGAATAATATCTAAAAATGTATCCAATTCTATGTTGATTCCTCATCACAGAATAAATGTCTCTCCCTATGCCTCATCTGTATTCTATCTTGCAGGACTATATAGAGATCAGGGTTCAGGACTGCCATTGGAGCTTGGAATACAGGCAGTAAATCCCTTAAAAGTGGTACCCAGAGAGAACTGACCTGGAAATTCTTCATTCTGAATCCTTTCAAGTCCTTTACTGATTCCAAAATGCTCATGAAAAAGATGACACTTGAAGGAAAGTGATAGAAACCGATGATGAAACCCTAAGGATTTAGGCAGAAATATCAGCAACTGCACATTGAAGGAGAAGCAGAATTTGGGGCTTGAGACTTGCTTATTATAGGGATTTATTAAACAAAACAGGCTTTTTGTTAATGTACTAGAAGAGATATGTCATAGGAATGCACATCACTGCACAGGAAAAATATCTATACCCTCAACTAAGGTTAACATCAAAACAGAACTGTCCTAATATTCTCTAAATTCAAATATCCAGATATCAAGGTAATTGTCCAGTAATTTGCAAAGTATTAAAATATAATATTCATCAAAAGAGGAGAAAAGAAGCTAGGGTCAATATAACATAGTATTTTTATTAATGCATCATATGTATACAGAAAAAGAAGGATAAAGCAGGAAAATGAGTAAAAATATACAATATGGAAAAAAACACAGACACACAGAGATGACCTAAATGTTAGAATTGGCATACAAGTACTTAAAATAATTGCTATGATTATGGTTCAAAAATAAATATGATACACCTAGCACTGAAATTTTGGTTTCTAGTAACATTATCCAATAAAATAAATCAGCGTCCTTGAAGAAATAGCAATTTCTAGGCCTGGGACTGAACATGTAGACAATTGTCCTAGACCATGTCACAGTTCCAGAAAATAAGGATGAAGTTAAAATTGAAACAAAACAAAAAGCACATATACATTTGCATACATGCAATAACACAGAAAATTATAAAGTTAGGTTAAACATACAAGAACCCTTATTGGGAGCTCTGCTGAACAGCAAAAGCTGGAACAACTTGAACAAAATAAATAAAGTTGTATTGTATTATAACCAAAAGTATAAAATAAATATTCATGAGTCCACATTGATATAAGTACATTCTTATATAAATAAATACTTTGGGAAATAAGACGCAAATCCTCTATGTGAATGGATTCCAAGTAATATATGTAAATAGTCTGCCTTCAAGAAGATGAAACTTAATTCTTCAAGCTACTTATAATGACTTTCTTTCTAAGAACACAGTATGAAAAAAAGGATGACAGAGTAACTTTACAGTAAAAAAAAATAACATGAAACATACCAACATTGATGATGATTTAAGGTACCCTTGAAATAATCAAACATATACTCAAGAAATTTATTTGCCTCAATTTTTTTAGATCAAAACATTCATTTTTTTGTGTTACAAATGCAAAAATAAAGTCAAGCAGTTAATAAAATAAGTATTTTTAAGTGTATCATCCTCAATTCTCTGTCTTAGAATTTAGTAAGCCGTTTAAGTTTAGGTTGCTTCAACACCTCTGAATGCTTTGAGGTCTCCACCTTATAACCATGTTTCTCTAATTCAGCTTGCAACTAATTGGAGAAGTCATCCTCTACATTCTCATCATTTCAATTACCCTCCCAGGCATGTGCAAACAAGATTCAGTATTCTATGAAAGACAGGCAAATGCAGAAACTTGAAACATTATAATGTCCATCATCCTTTCAAATGTTATTTTTGTCCAACAAAATTTTCCAGAGAAAGTCCAGTTATTGTTAATATAATGAGAATGGTTTGTGCAACATCAGTGTAACTGGCAGTTGAGGAGAGTGAACTAGAATGCACATACATGAACAATGATGACTTCACTGTACTAGTCAGTGGGGGTGGTATACACCATTGAGTGAACATGTGTACTGTGTGGCCATCACATTCAAAATGACTGAGTGAGTAGGGCAACAAATTTTGTGTTAAGCTTGAATATTCCTCCATGAAAACTATTCAGATGATTCAAAGGTATTTTGGGGATGATGCAATGAGTGCAGCACAAATAAAAGTGTGGCACAAGTGCTTCAAAGCTGGTCAAGAATCTGTTGAAAGTGATCCACCTTCTAGAAGGCCTGCAACAAGCAGAACACCTGAGGATGTTGAATGTATACAGGCTGAAATCAACAAAGGTTGGTGCCTGAAAATGTGAGAACCAGAAGGCGATCTTGAAGATTCCAAATACTACTGTGTCCAAGATTTTGATGTAGGATCTTGGCCTGGAATGCGTCATATCAAATTTTGTTCTGTGGCTTCTGCTACCAGAGAAGAAGGAGCATCATGCTGCAGGTGGAAGAACTGTGTGAGGTCCAAAGGTGCCTACTTTGAAGTGGACTGAGGTATCATGGCCCTATGTATAATGTTTCTCATATATTCTTTAATAAAAACCTCTAGCCCTGGCTGGAGTAGCTCAGTGGATTGAGCGCAGGCTGCGAACCAAAGTGTCCCAGGTTCGATTCCCAGTCAGGACACATGGCTGGGTTGCAAGCCACGGCCCCCAGCAACCACACACTGATGTCTCTCTCTCTCTCCCTCCCTTCCCTCTCTAAAAATAAATAATAAAAATAAAATCTTTAAAAAATCCCTTTAAAAAGCTCTAATTTTCACAGTATGTGGCTGGATACTATCTGGACAGACCTCATACATGTGAAAAAAACATTAAATATCAACAACTTCAAACAAAATTAGAGAATTGAAACAGAAATGGGAATGAGAGAGATTATCATTTAGGGGACCCCAGCACTTTGACAGATGTTATATGAATGCTGAAGAATTTAAATGAAAATATGTGGGTGATATAAAATGGAAATTGACAGAATATCTAGAGGACTTAGTTTATTTTCTAGATCTATCTTTCACATGGTAGATGAAGAAATAGTATTTGTTGAATTAATGAATCAATTAATTAATCTATCTTAATTTCTGCCTTTACACTAAACATAGTCAAACTCCACTTGCCAAAACCTTGGCCTATCAGAAATCCAAGAAGATTCTTGCTAGCAGAAGCCTCCATACTGTGCTTACTTCTCAAACAATGAGTACCTTCCTAAGATAAACATTGACATAGGAATGCTCTTCATATCAGATGATAAAAAGGGATAATTTTCATCTAGTTCAGAAGATAACACATTTTTCAGAGAA
Source organism: Phyllostomus discolor (assembly GCF_004126475.2). NCBI lineage: Eukaryota > Metazoa > Chordata > Mammalia > Chiroptera > Phyllostomidae > Phyllostomus > Phyllostomus discolor. The sequence continues at coordinate 34,612,839 of NC_040906.2, forward strand.
TACAGATTAAATGTTTGGAGTTTATTAATTTAAAATGGAATATTTAGTATTCTGATATTATTTTGCCAAGTATAATTAATACACACAGACTTTTAGTGTAGGTTTTATTTGTGTAGTCTATAACATTTTAGACTTCTAGACATTTTATTTGTCTAAAATACAAAGAACGTTATGTGCAACAAGTGGAAAAATAGTTAAGTTCCATTCACAGAGCAAAAGCCAAGGTGTCTGACTTGATGTCAAAGGCTGTTGAAATATATGTTATTCCATCTGTTCCCCCTTATACACACACATCAACACGGTCCGCTGTACCAGTTTAACAGTGAAAAAAAATGAAAGCTTGGCAATTCCTTACGTTGTTTTCATTAGCATAACTTCTGCTTTCTTGTCAGAATGTTCTTCTCTGTGTATTAAAATGTACTGAAGTTGCCACTTACTTTTCTCCTCTTTTCATGTTTTATGATTAAGAAATTAAAACAAAATATGAAAGCAAGGTGCCATGTTTTATCTGAGTAGCATGTTCTATGAAATGTCCAATGGTGAATGCTTATGAGAGGGCAGAGCACCTTAAATATAAAGATGTCATTCATCCAACATTTCAAGCTGCGTTGAAGTTAAAGTCCAAGGGAAAACAGATACAGGAGATTTGTGCCAGAACATTTCCCAATAGCAGTATCAAAAAGAAATGAAGAATAATTTTCCTAATTAGAAATACATGGGGAATCTGAGGTTGGGAGGATTTAATTAATAGATTTGGAGTAACGCCAGAACTGGAGGGTCAATACCTTTGCTATTTCTAAGAGTGTCATGGGATCTTGAATATCTAATGAATGGACAACAGGACTGTCAGGTTTTAGTGGGGATTAATCCTAATGCAGCTTTAAGAATGTCTTAGAGACCAGTGTTTTATGCAAACTGTTTCATGTGCTATTGTAATTCTTTTCTTTTTCTCCAAATGATATACTTTTGCATAATAGGAGGACTTACTGTTTTACGATAAATTTTCAGTGGCCTATGAAGCTATTTCAAAAGATCATTAATTTACCACCAACATTTATAAAGGTCAGAGAGTAAATTTCATTACTTAATATAATGTTTTTAAATAAGCCCATTCATTTGTTTGAATATTTGTGATTTTTAACATAGCTATCACAGAATTTAGTTAGTTAACAATCAAACCTTACTTATGCATAGTGATAAAACTCATTCATATTTTAAAAGCATGCTCTTAAAAGGATATGAACACATATAAGGACTATAAAACTATGTGGTCTAGTGTCTCATTAAACATGGTCCATTTTGTTTCTGGAGGAAAATTTGCTTGAGTCATTATAGGAATTATATGATTACCTGACAATCACTGTGGTCAATTCTGGCCTCAAAAATAAATTGTCTATTATTAATGGCAAAGTCTGGTTTCAGATGTAATTTCCTATAAAAGATAACAATCTTTAAGATGCAAGGGATAGAAATGAACATGAAAATATTTAAAAATTATAATTAACTGTCATATGAACTCTTATAGTTTATATTTGAAAATATCAGAGTTCTTTTTGCATTGATTAGAATAATTTGGTGATATATTTAAGAATCTTTATGATTTATTTATCAATGTTTTGAACATAAAGAACATAAAATAGCATCAATGTATATATTAGTTTGCTCAGGCTACCATAACAAAATATCACAGACTGGATGATTTAAACACCAGAACTGAAGAACTGTTAAAGGTGTCAACAATGTAGGTTTCCAGTGAGACCTCTCTTCCCAACTAGTAGGCCATGGCCTTCTCACTATGTCTCTGTGTGATTTTTCCTCTGTGCACGTGTAGGGAGAGAGAAAGAGGGTGCAAGAAGGTACACAGGAGTGAAGTCTGGTGTTTCCTCTTCTTATAAGGACATTAGCTCTATTGGATTAGGGCCTTACCCTTATGACCTCACTTAACTTTAATTACCTTCCTAATTGCCCCGTTTCCAAATAAAGATCAAATTGGATGTTAGGGCTTCAGTATATGATTCTAGGAGCACACATTCAGCCAATAACAACCCTTATCAGCATGTTTTATATCTACCTATATTGTTCTTCTCCTGCAATAAAAATATAGGTAGAGATGGACATTATTTTGGAGGAAACATCTAACATATTTGGGGAAATATTCAACATACTTTCCTAAAAGAATCTTCAGAATGAGTAATGTCATCTGCTTACTTTGACTTACACTACTTTTCTCTCTTTTGCATATTGTATTAATCTTATAAGTGTGTATGTACACATACACACAGAAATGTGTTCATATATCACATTCAACTTCCCCAAAACACTTCAAAATTCACTCCTGGTTGAGTTGAAATAGAGTGATAGAACATGAAGATATGTCATGTGTCAGAAAGGTGCAAAAGGATATGTCATGAATAAGCTTCCAGATTGTTAAAGCCATAAATGTTATTTCTATGCATAATTTTTCCTAATTATAATTGTGTTTCTCACACTTGTCACAACCTTCATCTCTTAATTTCCCAACAGTTCTAGTAATGCAGCATTAAACTATAACGTGTGTTTAAATGCTCAGTGTCAGATCAAATCTTCAATGTTATATTTTGTCACCATAAGCACCAACTGGAATGTACATTGTTTTATTCCTGTATGTGTGCTTGACTGAGACTGAGTGCAATAAATAATATTCCCTGGCATCAACACAGAAGAGTTTATTGAAAACAGTTGGTTATTTTGAAAAAATAGTTGTGAATTCTGTAGAAAGGAGGGGATTAGTCTAGGGACAATTTCCATAGCTGATGATTGTACCCATAAATAAGGTATATTTCCAATTGTACTCTTAGTAGACAAATATAGCTATCCTTATATTAATCTGTTTAATTCACATTTATCTTCTACATAAACAAATATTTAATACTATTTCATATAATTAGAAAATAGCTTATATGTCTCCTCACTTTTTTTCTACTCTATATATCCTTGCTTCTACTTGAAGAACAACTAATGCATGTACTTAGTTTGAAGTAAGACATTTAAGCGTTAATTGATTATAAAATTACCATTAAAGAAGGCCACAGGAAGATAATAAAAAATATCAGCAAATACATTTGCTAAACACATGCTACATGCAACACGGGCTTTTATTTTATGTATTTTTCAAAAATTAAAGACTGTTTTGACCAAGTTTATTTTACCATCATTTAGACACCTATGAGTTTTTAACTTTTTCTCCAAATGCAATATAAATGATTATTACCCTTTATTTTGCATTTTTGATCACCACACCTCTTCAAAATATATTAACTGTCATCATCAGGATGTTAAAATACTTTTTTTATGCAATATTTGAATGAAGTGAATGTTAAATTATCTTTCCAGTAAAAGACATCTAGATCAATATATCTATCTATCTATCTATCCATGTATCTAAAGATACATACCTTGATCAACTATTCATTTTAAATTTCAGAGGTATGTATTTAATGTGCTGTTTATCTGATATTAGAAAATTAATCAATAGTGATTGGTTTAATATAATTTAATTAATTATACTTGATGTTTATTTTGTTTTATTGATTTTGTTATATAAACTATAATTTGGGATTTAATTGCTGACCATGCTGGAGTAGGATAGACACTACTTGAACTTCTACCATATGCAATTAGAAAGATGTAAGAAATTATTATTAGTAGAATTTGTTCAAGAGGAAGTACTAAATTGTTATCCCTGAGAGATGAAAATAAAGGATGTAAGCTCTCCACGTGCCCTGGCTTTAAGTCTCTAGGAAATTTCAGAAGTTCAGGCACAGGGAGCAAGGACTCAAAAGGACCCTGATGGTTTTGCTGAGTTAAGATATAATTGGGACACTGAGGGCACTGGAAGTTGTAGTATAGAGTCCAAGCAAGGAGATAAATGGAAAACTTGCTTCAGAGATATATAGAGAATCTTCGTTGTATACTGGAGGACACCGGCATGTAGTGAAATTCTATACCCTCTCACATGCACAATAGAAGTTGAATGGGGGTACCAGGGGACGGGTCATCAAGGAACATGTATAAAGGACACATGGAAAAAGCCAAAGGAGGATGGGAGGCAGGAATGTGTGGGGCAGGGGAATTGGTGGCAGGAGGAAATGGAGACAACTGTACTGGAACAATAATTAAAAAGGGCATTAATGGGAATGAATTAAGGGCTCAATTAAAAAAGAAGGAAAGGAAAGCTTGTTAAGTTTCCTTTAAAATATTATTTTCCCAATTTCATAGGGGATGGAGATATAAGTGAAAGTGATATACTCTATCAATTATTCACATAGAATGTAAAGGGTCATTATCGTTTGCTCAACATCTTCTTCTATCTTTTAAGGAAGAGAATATATTTCAAACTTTTTGAGCAATTGGGATTTAATACTGGCCTTCTGTATAAAATTGATGTTGAATTATCCCAATCACCACATTTTCATAAATCCTAGGTATTTGCTTTGACTACCATAAGGTTTGATGTACATTTTTTTTGTTTTATTTTAATTTAAAAAATAAAGCTGAATTGTAATATCTACATGCATACTTCAGATTCTTGGTTGGTTACCAACTTCATGTGACATTTTCTACTTAACCTCTCCAAATATGTTTAAAATATTCAAGAATACCTAATCAAAGTCCCATTTAAATGCATAAAATATAAAAATAAATGATACCATTGTTTAATTAAAAAAAGTTGAAAGCTGAACAATTCCCAGAGCTCACATGGGTTGGAGAGACTTTCAAGCTCTGACCAGCCAGGATGGAGAGTTCTTGATGATCAACTGCAATATTCAATCACAAGCCTCAAAGAGGCACACTTCCATAAGAGGCTAAAATATTCCTGAGGTAACATTTAAAGTGATACCTCAGTATTTGTCCATTCATTCCAGAGCTCGTGATGCATGCTGAAACCAACGAGTACCAAAGGTGGAGCATTTTCTCCCAAAGGGCAGCCTCGTGACTCATACAAGTTCTACAGCAAGTGCTATGAGCCAACACCAAGTGCTGAAACATTTTTTTTTCTTGTCAAAATGTGAGAGCAGAGGTTGACATGTTTGAAGCCAAGGAGTTACTGAGAAGTATGATATATTTCAGTCCTGTATTAGCAAAGTTTAAACTCAGATTTCAAATGAATCAAAATAATCAGCAAATAATTTAATTTTTATAATAAAACCCCAAACCGCAAAACATAAATATTTAAAATTTTAAGCATTTTGAAACATGATATTTAGGTTTTGGTATCAAATAAAAATTTTTAGACATGTCAAGGGTCATACGTGTGTGAAGAAACTCTAGAAAACTATAAAAGAGCCCTGATCAGTGTGATCAGTTGGTTGGAACATGATTCATAACCAAGAGGTTGCAGGTTCAATTCCCAGTCAGGGCACATGCCCTGGTTGTGGGTTTCATTCCCAGTCTGGGCACCTATGATTCCTTGTCTGAGCACATGCAAAAAGCAACAGGTTGATGCTTCTCTCTTGCATTAGTGTTTCTCTCTCTCCTTTTTTCTCTCCCTTCTTCTCTCCCTAAATCAATGAAGAAAATGTTCTTGGGTAAAAAATAAAGAATAAAAAATAAGGTATAAAAGAAAAACAAATAAGCAAAAGTCCTACTGGAATTAATCTAAGAGTTTAGAAATAAGAATGGTCACAAGACACAAATAGAATAGAAATATCAATTATATTTCTGTATATTAGCAATAAACAATCAAGAATAAAGATTCTAAAGCTATCATATAATGTACAAAATATAAATAAAGAAAAATTTAATAAAATATGTGCAAGATTCAAACTTAAAGCTATAAAACATTGCTGAGAAATTAATGAAGGAATAAATAAGTGTATCAAAAAGTGTATATCACTAAGACGAAAATTCTCCCTAAATTAGTGTAGATTTAAATGCCATCCAGGACAAAATCACTCCAGGGTTTAATGTAGAAAAAGCAAATCAGTAGTAGTAAAATTAAGTAGTAACATAAAAGACATTTGTCAGAACATTCTAATTTCAAGATTTATTATCATACTATCATAATCAATACAGTTTGGTTGGATTAAAGATAGAAACATAAATAAATTGAATGGAATAGAGTTTGAATACACACATAAAGTGAACTGATGTTTTACAAAAGATCTTAGGCAAGTCAAAGCTAAAGGTATTTTCAATAAATAGTAGTTGAAACCACCCAATATTCCAAATGAAAACTAAAACTGAAACACAGACTGAAAAGTAAAAACTAAAATATTAGCTTTCTCAAAGGGGATTACCTTTATCAATCAATCTGTTTTACCAGCAGATTGATGGAGACTATAAGAATTTATTTTATAAATTTATGGTGGTACATTTATACAATGCAATACTATGTAGCAGTAAAAAAAGAAGAAATTCTTAACATTTTTCAGTAGCGTGGATGAACCAGGAGAAAATCATGCTAAGTGAAATTAAGTCAGTCAGTGAAAAAAAAAATACCACATGCTCTCACTTATATGTGGAATCTGATGAACACAATGAACTAATGAACAAGATAGTAACAGAAGCTTAGATATATAGAACAGGCTGAGAGCTGCCAGAAAGGAGAGGGGTGTGGACAGGATGAAAGATGGTGAAGGGATTGACCAATGAACATTTATGCGCATCCCTTGGACAAGGACAACAATGTGTGGATTGGATTGGCTTGGGACGGGGAGAGGTGGGGAGTGGGTGGGGTTGAGTGAGGGAGGGGAAGGGAAGAAAAGTGGGAACAAGTGCAACAGCTTCAATAATAGAAATATAAACAAATAAAATAAAAAATAAAAAGCAATTGGGTCTAACATAGACAGCTACTTATGGAAATTTTGTAGTTACATTTACAAAATATGACTGTCAATGCATGTCCCAAATGATAATGATATCATAAATCTTACAGTATCACTATCTATAAGCTAGTCAGTAAAATGTTCTCCTTTCTAACTTTCAATTGCTGCATAATTCCAAAGCATACTGGATCAAAACAATAGCAAACATATATTTGCTTGCAAATATGTAATTTGAGCTGGTTCAGCAGGGACTGCTCTGCTCTTCTCCATGTGGAATGAATTGGGGTGGCAGGTAGGATGGGAGCTGGGTTCATGTGAGGTTATAAATCATTTGTTGGATGGTTAATGTATGTTGTCAAGTGAAAACAGCTAAATCTGTAGCTTCTTAATTTTCCCAAAACATGGTAGTTGCATTACCATTTTGCACAACTATTGGCAAAATTTACTAACAATGAAATATGTATATATTATGACCTAGATATTCTACTTACAGGTGTAGGTCCAACATAGGTACATATTTATAACACAAATGTACAAGAATTCCAATGGTACCATTTATGTCAAACAAAGAAAAATAAACTGAGAACAACACAAATACTAACAATAGGATGGATAAATTAAAATATGTTTACTGAATGGGATACTATACCAACCATTGCTATGTGCACAATATGGATTCATAATTATATCTGAGTGGATGAAGTCACCATAGGTGTAACCTTGGAATGAGATCATCAACTTGAGGGAGGCATTAGGGAGAGCTACTTCTGTTTCTTATTTGGATGCCAGTTGCATTTTATTTAATGAAAATTCATTGAGCTGTATCCTTAACACTTGAACACTTTTCTTACGGATATTATACTTTAATAAAAAGTTTACTGAAATGCATGCACAGATGAACATTTCATGAAATTTGTGTAGTTCTTAACTATACAGTACATTGGAATTCTTTTAAATGCATGCCTATATGCTCCTAAAATATAATTATACACTTCCTTTTCTGTATTTTTAAAACAAGATGCAAATATAAGAACTTTTAAAGAGCCAATTTTTATATGGGAGCTGTTATAAAAAAATCAGTCAGGAAAAGGATTGCCTGTTAAGAAGAAGACAGCTCAAGAAGAGCATAAACTTAGGTCTCTTATAGAATGAGCTTCCAAAACATAGTTCAGGAACATATGGGTTGGAATAATCTAATCACATTGTTTTTCCCCCTGATTTCATGTCATTCTTTTTTAAAACCTATAAGTAGAGAAAATAGAAAATTACTGAGAAAGTTTTCATCGTAGTGATGTTAATGTTATAGTTAGCATCTTGACCAGTGTGACTCAGTGGGCTGGGTTTCATTACACAAGGCAAAAGGTTGCTGGTTCCATTTCCAATCAGAATATGTGCTTGGCTTGCAGACTCAGTCCCATAATAGGGTGAATTTGATAGGCACCCTATACACATTTCTCTTGATGTGTCTCTCCCTTTCTTTCTCCCTCCCTTCCCCTCTCTTTAAAAATACACACATAAAATTATTTTAAAATATTATAGTTAACTTGAAAATGACTATCATTGTCTTAGATCCTGATTTAAGCTGTTAAACTGTTTACAGACTGAAGCAGTCTGCTTTAGACAATATTGTAAATAAAAATAAAGTCACAACTTTCATATATGGGGAAATGGTCATTTAACCATTTTCATTCATTTGTTCAAAAACTACATAAAAATATAGACAAGACAGACATGTGCCAGGTCCACATGGAGCCCAATCACAAGAGGGGTGTTATGGGCTGAATTGTGCCCCCTTCCCAAATGATATGTTGAAGTCCCAAATAAAGACCAAAATCTGAGACCTAGTAATACCATAGGACTACTAGAAGAAAAAGCTCTTTGACATTGATTCAATGGATACAACACTCAAAGCACAAGCAATGAAAACAAAAGTAAACACCTAGGACTGTATCAAACTGTAAAGTTTCTGCACAACAAAAGAAATAATTAACAAAATAAAAAGGCAACCTATTTAATGTGAGAAAATAGTTGCAAACCAGATATCTGATAAGTGGTTGACATACCAAATGCATAAGAAACCCTTAGAACTCAATAGAAAAAAAAAACTAATACAATTTAAAATGGATAAAGGACCTGAATACATTTCAAGAATGTATACAGATAGTCAAAAAGTAGATGAAACGATACTCACATGCTAATCTTAGGAAAATGTAAATAAAGACCACAATGAGATATCACCTCACACACGCTAATATCAAAAAGGATAGTGATAAATCTGGAGAGATTTAGGAGAAAGGGGAACTCTTGAACAAGGCTGATGATCATATAAATGGTACAGGCACTATGAAAAACAGCATGGTGATATTTTCAAAAACATTAAAAATAAAACTAACATACGACCCAACAAATTCACTTTTGGGTACATCTCCAACATAAATGAAATCATTGTCTCACAAAGGTATCTGCATCTCTAAGTTCATTGCAGCATTCTTTACAACAGCCAAGACATGGAAAAAACCTGCGTGCTGATTGATAAATGGATGGATACAGATGTGCTATAAGTGTGTATAGTTTACATATATATATAATTCAGCTATGAGAAATAAAGAAATCCTTCCATTACAGCCAACACAAATGAATGTTGAGGGAATTATCAGTGAAATAAGTCAGTCAAAAAAGAAAACTTCTGTTGATCTCAGTTATATGTAGAATATATATAACAGACCAGATTGATGTTAGCCAAGGGCATGGGTAGGTGATAGGAGCAATACTGAAGGTGTTCAAAGGCTACCATTTCCAGCTATAAAATGAAAAGTTCAGGTGACGTAATATAAAGTATAGTGACTATAATTAAGAATACACTACTGTCTATTTGAAAGTTGTTAAAACAGTAGATTTTTAAAGTTCTCATAATACGCACACACAAATGTACCTATCAACATGATGTATGTGTTTACCAGCCTGATTGTGAAAGCTATTTTGCGTTATATACATATATTAAATCACTGCATTGTACAACTTAAATTTATTAATTGAATGCTATATATGTATGATATCTCAATATATCTGGGGGAGAAGAAAACTAAAATTAGAAAACATAAAGAGTACATTTTCATTACTTTAGAGTGATATATACATATATGTCAAAGCAATGAGATATCTCAAGATGAATTATATATAATAACATATATAATACAATTATATATATAAAATTATATATAATATGAAAAGCACAAATGAGAAAATATGTAGATAAATTGAACTTCATCAAAACAGAAAAAATGTTAGAAAAAGCAAATAATGACCACAATGAGATATCATGTTATTCCTGCTAGGCTGTCTAATATCAGAAAAACAGGGATAGCAAATGCTGCTGACTATTAGGAGAAAAGGGAACCTTGTAAGTTTCTCCGTGAAGGTAGATATCAAGAAGAAAAATTAAAGATCAATCACAGGATGAGAGGAAATATTTGCAAATTCTACATGTAGTAAGGGCATTATCAAAGCTACATAAAGAATGCTTACAACTCAAACATAAAAAGAAAGGTAACCCAATTTTAAAAGTGGGCATAAGGTTTAGTATACATTTTATCCAAAAGAAAAAAGAAAAAAAATAGAAATAAGCGCTAAGCACAGAAAAGATGCCCATTATCATGTGTCATTAGGAAATGAAAGCAAACCTATAATGATATACTGCCAGTATGGTTAAAATTTAAAAAAATAAACATAATGCCAAGTGTTGGAGATGATGTGAGATTACAAAATTGTTTAATTGCTGTGGAAAACAGCTTGAAGCTTCTTCAAAAGAAGTGAACGTAATATCACCATATGACTCAGTAATTAAAATCTTAGGTATATATCCAAAATAAATTAAAGCATATGCTCACACAAAAATCTGTATACTAATGATGATAGAGTTATTCATAATAGCAAAAGTGAAAATAACCAAAAAGTCCATCAACAAATTAATGGGTAAACAAAATGTGGTATAGCTATAAAATCAAATATTATGTAACAATAAAAATGAGGGAACTCATTTGTTTTAAAATAAGAATTAATCTTAAAAATTACTCTAAATGAAACAACCTAGTATCAAAAGTATACATACTGTGTGTGTTATTTTATATGAAATGTCCAAAATAAGCAAATCCACTGAAGCAAAAAGTGAATTGGTATTTATCACAGGCTGGGGAAAAAGGAGAGGAATGAAACATGACTGTTAATGTATATGCAATTCCTTTATGGTCATGAAAATACTCTGAAATTAGGAGTAATGGTTGCCCAGCTCTGAATACACTAACACTAAATTGCATGTTTTGAAAGGATGAATTTTATGGTATGTCAATTGTATTTAATAAATCTGTTATTAAAACAAAATAAAATATTTATCTTTATTTCACAAGAGAAGAATGCAAGTAGTTGGAAAATTAGTCATAGTTTTAAAAAGATTAAATTCTTAGAGTTCATATTTTGAATGTAAGTGTCAAGCCCCATATTGAAGTTATTCTCACATGTGACCACACATTACAACCACCTAAGGAATGTTTATAAACTCTAGTGCTGGGGCATATGCAAGAGGAATTGAACAGAAATACTGGGGATAAGAGCTAGGCATTAGCATTTCTTAAAGCTCTGTGATGATTCTATTATGTAGCCAAGTTAGAGGACCCCTACAATTGTGTCATGTATAAATGAATACAGACTATAATTTAAGAGCATTAAAGAGATTAGATTATCTGATGATACTTTACAACAGTAATAAACTAATATTAAAGTATGTATAATGGAAAGTTTTCAATTCAGCAAGTAAAAACCTTATAGCAGTCATTACTCTTTTTTATATTGGCATAATGGGTTATTTGCTTAAACAACCAAAAATAACAGATTTGTCCTAACGAAAGATTACAACTCTTACATCCACACAGGAGTTTTACAAACTTAGTTCAAGAAATGCAGAATATTTTTGAAATAATCATATAGTTCAAACTGGTAAATCTTCTTAAAAAAAGATCTATCAGCATGGCTAATAAAAGTTGTATATACTTTTAAGCAATTTGCAATAAAACTGAACAAAAAATATGTCAAGTATAACAAATGAAAATATCTATTTTTAAAATACAATTTAGATGTCTAAAATAAGACTGATTACATTTATGTTATGTATATATGTTTATATATTTATTCTATTGCAGTTTCACTTAAAAGACCATTTAGAAGATCAGTTGAAATAGTATACATGTGACTATATCTGAAAGTTAATTACCTTTCAGCATGATTTCAATACCACTCTTATTTATATTTTGAATGTTGTTTGTTCTTAAAGTAAAATACATTGGTATTATTAACCCAAAGTTTGAAGGAAGCACAAATTTAAACATTTCTGTAATTACCAGAAGGAGTAATTTACAGACTGAAAATAAACGGCTTTAAAAGCAAATTTTGGAAGGTATTCAATTATAATATTAATTAAAACCCTGTAAGGAATGAATAAGGCTAAACAAATTTAAAATTTCCACTCATTGAGAAATATTTTATATTAATGAATTCTTATAATTTAATTTTCAAATTTAAAATTTATTCTCAAATTTATGATGGAATTTATAAATTAAAATGAACTATTTAAAAATACGAATAGACAATGAATCAGAAAACCTTTTACATTTTACTTATTCATACAGAGTAGATAATGTATTTACATAATTTTATTTGATGTTTTGCCAAGGGTGAAACAAAGAAGATATTTGCAACAGCATGGATGGAACTGGAGAGCATAATCCTAAGTGAAATAGCCAGGTAGTGAAAGGACCTGTGGACAAAGATAGTGGGTGGGGAGGGGAAGATTGAATGTGGGAGGTGGGAACAGGTAGGTGGGCAGAGTGAGGGAAAATGGAGACAACTGTAATTGAACAACAATAAAAAAGAATATATAGCCCAATTAGTAGTTATTATTTTCTAATATTTTTAAGTTCACTTTAATTTCAACTATTTTCTATCTGAATGACAATATGAGTTCCTAAATGCCTAAGAAATAAAATCTAATGAAATTTCTGCTTATCAAGAAACATTTTTTCTAGTACCCACTATATACAATGAAGCAAGTTAGACATTAGTCATTGCTACACATTTTCTTTGTTTATGTACAATATCAGTGGTATTCAAATTTTATTTTTCTAATTTCTCCAAAGTACACGTTCACTGAAATTTTAAAATTATTCTCTCAAATAATTACTCTTCCTTTACTTTTTCTAAAAGTTGTTTAAAATCATTCCTTATTTCTCTAATTTCCCCTTATATATATCACACTGTATACTGCAAAAATTTGAAAAAAAACTAATTTAAGAAAAAATATATAAACATGTATGGGCTTCACTAAATCTTAGATAAGTATACCAACTTGACCATGCAGATGCTTCCTCCTGAGAATTTGGTTTGCTGATTAAGAATGTAGCCAATTTCTGATAGTGTTAAACTCCAGAGAAAATGCAATAGTGAATTTTATTGCAATAGGCATATCTTGATGAGATTAAGGAGAAGAGAAATTCAGTTTGCTGAGAGAATGATGTAGATGAAATAAGACACTTCACGGCGAATGCCTGAAAAAGGAGAGTCAGGTCCCAGTGGCTCTTCCCCTGCAGTTTGTCAGGTGGCCCCATCGTGTTTCTACCCCATTTGGTTTTGCTGTCTGTAAGGTGACAAGGTATGTCCACATACCTCCCCCTCCACTTTACCCCACTCTGGGCATTCATCTTATTTATTTCTTTCTTTTAAAGTAGCTTGGATTGATTTCTATTTCTTAAATCTAAAATGCTCTTGACTAAGGCAAAATAAAAGACTTTGAATAGAACTAAAGTCCAACCCCAAGTTTAATATGGCTAATATATAAATTAAAATGCTAATTTATGTTTATAAAATTTGCAGTTAAAAATTTTTATATTTATTTTAATATCTCTACTATATTGTTCTGATTAGTTTTAATATTGAAAATTATTTTTAAGAAAGAAGCCTAATGAATATGTGATTGGATTTAAATTGTTTTTTTGAAGTGTGAATACAAAGAAATCAATGAACTTCACTGAATATCTTGAGATATTCAAATAAAATCTATGTTCATTGAAATGGCACTTAAATGTTCACTTCAAATCCAAGAGTCTGTGACATAGTTGCTAAAAAACATCTAATCTAAAATTGCTTAATTCTATTAACATTCTCAAAATTTCTCTTGACCACATACCTCATAGCATGTGTATAATTGTGTTTATATTTTTAGATTAAGGTAAAAAGTCATTCTGGGTTATTAACTCAAAAATGTGCAGTTACATTTATATCTGATAAACCCATCAACATTGTTTAAATATATTGAGATACATATGCTTATTATTCTTGCTGGTTGCCAAATTTCATTCATTAGAATGTCTTATTTAAGAACTACTAAAAATAACAATTTAGTGTGTAATTTACCAGAGGCAAAATTAGTCATGTCAGTGAAGATAGTTAGATAAGACAGTTTAATAAAAAACTTCATCAATATTTTATTTAGTCTATTAGTAATTTCCCCTTATTCTACCAAAAACAGTAACTCTTTTCTTATGTAAGTTACATTTAATTAACCTAATGTAATGTACAATTTGATTAAAAGATCCCTCTAGTTACTTATTCTACATTGTTATCTGAGAAGTGATATCATATGAGATGAAATTTTATCTATGACTGTATCAAGGCAGGAAGGCTGAATAATCTTGTCTGCACTGGTTAGAAGGCACTGAAAGGAGTACAGTATGGCAGTTAAGAACTCAGATTCTGGATCTAGGGGACCTATGAGTTAATTCCAAATCTGCAATTTACCAGCTGTGTGTCCTCAGGTAACCTGTTTTACCTCTATAGCTCAGTTTTACCATCTGAAAAACAGAGATGATAGTAAATGTCTAACTGATAGAGTTATCCTAATGTTAAGTGAGGCAACATTTTTAAAATTCATGGAACAAGGTCTGATACGATTAGCATAAAGTAAGGATTTGCTACTATTGTTTGTGCGTCTATGTCTCTATAATTATATAGGTATGGAAAAAAACTATAGGAAAGTATAAATTAGGTTGAGAATGTTAATTAGTAATGAAAATTATATGGATACAAGATGAAAGGGAGATTGGATAGAAACAAAAATTAAGGGGTTAATATATATGATATGACTTTTATTAACATTTATATGAAATAGTATATACTTACCTATGCTTTTAGAAGTGTCTCATATCAGTGTAATGCATTATATATATATGTATGTGTGTGTGTGTGTGTGTGTATATATATATATATATATATATATATATATGTTCTCCAATCTGTCTTTCATGGTTAGATTTACCTGAATTTTGTTAGCATGATGGTGGGCATGGCAAGGGAGCATTCTCTTACGTTTTGATGAAGTCTGGGTGTAGACTAGCACACTCCTACTGTCATCCTAGACTTATCCTGCATTTCTGCTCTTCCTCCAGGTGTAGAACTTAAGTGGTACTTAAAGTTCTGCTATTATAATATAGTTCTGCTATTATAATATTACAATTTCTTTTTGTGCAAGAAAAAAATAAGCTTGACAAGAAATAAAAATAGCCTAAACACTAGGTTAGTAAATATGATAATCTCTATCAACATTCTTTCAGTTCTTTATAAACAACTTTTAAAAAATATTTTATTTATTTTCAGAGAGTGGGGAAGGGAGGGAGAAAGAGAGGGAAAGAAATGTTGATTGCACAGCCCCAACTGGGCCTGTATCCAGGCATGTGCCCCAACCAGGAGTTAAACCAGTGACCTTTCAGTTTGTAGGCCAGCACTTAATACACTGTGCCACACCAGCTAGGGCCTTTATAAACAACTTTTGATAACTCCTGTGTAATATTGTAGAGATCAGTAAATTTGGGTATCTGTCATTTATTTTAACTGCCTTATAAGCTAAGATGAATGTCTATGTACTTTATATAGAGTAAGAGGAGGCAAAACTCCTTTTCTGGAACAATGAATGACAGCCTAATACATGCTGAAATAAAATTATAATTTTTCTTGAAGTACATTTATGAACTGCTCAGAAGGTATTTAAATAGTCAAGGAAAGTTATATATATTTCCTGGATGAAAAATATTGTGACATTATGCATAAAAAGGATTGGCCATTTAAAAACTCATAAGATAGATGAATGTCTTTAAAATATAAAATGAGAATAAGCACTAAGACTCTTCTGTTTTTTATTACTCTGCTACTGGAGCACTAAAATCTGTTCCTTTCCTGCATTTGCATTTTATTAACTAAGAAGACTATATTGAACATTTAAATCAAATTGTTTAAAAAACACTACAAAAAAGATCTTGATGAGTATGCATTCAAAGTGGGAAAATAATGTACAAAATAGGACTTGTTCATAATTCTCAAATTCGTACACCTGAAAGTAACATTACAAATATTTTATCACCTTTAAAAATCTTGTCAATACCATCTCAAATTCTCTCCATTTCAACATTACATTTTTTCTGCTACAGAGACTAAAATCTGTATATGATGACTGTTTGCTAATACTCTCTCTTCTTTTGTCATCACTGGAAACACAGCCACTATGCTTCTTACTAACATGTTTATTGTTTTTATTTCAATGACATATTTACAGATTTTTATCTGGTACAAGGTGCCTAACAGACAATTTCCTGATTTTCATAAATTTTTCCTAAGTTACAATGATTTGGCTGAGTTAGAATCTTGGGGGAAACAAGTAAAAAAAGGAATAAAACAAAATTGAATCGAGTTAACATATATTTCATACAAGTTTATATAAATTTATAGATAATTGAGATAGAAAACCTTCAGAACCAAGGAAAATAAAATTTGAGAACTAATTTAAAGAAGTCTCTCATGCACTGTTATCTAAAATATATTAATTCCTTTGTAAATCTCCTGTTTTAATGTTTCTACCAAGATATTAGAAAGTCTAATAAAAAGAGCCAGGAGGGAAATGCTGATATTCAGTGGCAAAATTTTTGCTTTTTAAGACTTAGGGACTCCTATGCCTGAACTCTGAGAGCATCAGAATTATTTAGATTTTGAAAACTTTTATTTCAAAGCTACACACTGACAGTTAAACTGACCCGTCCAGCCCAGACCTTAAATTTATTCATTATGAAATGGTTGAAATGATGTTTTTAGAGAAACAATGAAAACTTATTTTTATAAAGAAATGGCAGAAAATTGTAGGGTCCAACGGGCTGGAAAAGGTGAGTCAGCTCTCCATTTAATTTTTGGCTATTTCCTCTTTCAGTATGGATTGTATATGGCAGATGAGACTACTGTTTTTGTGTTTATTGCATTTACTAGGATGACATTTGTTAAATTATAATTATGTAGGTTTAAACTGTACAATTCTATAATACATCTTCTGTGTATTGTATTGTTGTTCACCATCCAAATCAAGTCTTCCTTCGGTCACCATTTATTCACCTTCACTCTGCTCCACCAGCCCACAGCCCTTTCGCTCTGGCAATCATCACACTGTTGTCTGTGTCTATGAGGCTTTTTTTTTGCTTAATCCCTTTACCTTTTTCATCCAGCCCCCCAAATTCCCTCCCCTCTGACTTTTGTGAGTCTGTTCTATGTATCTATGATTCTATTTCTGTTTTGTTTGTGTATTTTGTTCATTAGATTCCACATATAAGTGAAATCATGTGGTAATTTGTCTGTCTCTGATTGGCTTATTTCACTTAAGTTCTCCAAGTCCATCCATGCAGTCACAAAGGGTAAGACATCCTTTTTTTATGGTGAAATAGTATTCCATTGAGTAAAGTTACCATAGTGTTTTTAATCCACTCCTCTACTGAAGGACACTTGGGCTGCTTCCAGATCATGACTAGTGTAAATAATGCTGCCTTGAACATAGGGATGCATAAATTCTATCAAATTTGTGTTTCAGGTTCTTCTGAAACACAAATATAGTCCCAGTAGTAGAATTGCTGGATCATAATGCTGTTGCATTTTTAATTTTTTGAGGAAACTCTATACTGTTTTCCACAGTGGCTGTACCAATCTGCATTCCTACCAATAGTACATGAGAGTTCCCTTTCCCCACATCCTTGCCAGCAATTGTTGTTTGTTGCTTTATTCATTTTGGGGCATGTATCTATCCAATTTCCCAACACAATTTATTTTTTAATTTATTCAATAAAACCCTTTTATTTACTTATTTATATTTTATTTAATTTTTATTATATTTTTCTCCATTACCATTTAGTTCCTTGATACCCCCTTCCCCCAGCAATCACCATAGTGTTGTCCATGTCCATGAGTCCTTTTTACTTTTTGCTCAATCCCTCCACCCACTAACTGCCCCCTGACTAGCTGTCATCTTGCTCTCATCTATGAGCCTGTCCTCATTTTCCTTGTTAGTTCAATTTGTTTATTAGATTCCCCATATGAATGAAATCATATGTTATTTGTCTTTCTCTGACTGGCTTATTTCACTTAGTGTAATGTTTTCCAGGTCCATCCATACTGTCTCAATGGGTAAATTTTTCTTCTTTTCTATGGCCAAGTAGTATTCCCTTATATAAATATACCATTGTTGTTTTATCCACTCATCTACTGATGGACACTTTGGCTACTTTCATATTTCGGCAATAGTAAATAATGCTGCAGTGAACTTAGAGGTGTTCATGCTCTTTTGAATTAGTGTTCTGGGTTTCTATGGATTTATTTTTAGAAGTGGGATTACTAGGTCAAAAGGCAAATCCATTTTTGATTTTTTGAGGTATCTCCATACTGCTTTCCACACTGGCTGCACCACTCTGCGTTCCCACCAATAGTGACAAAGGGTTCCTCTTTTGCCACATCCTTGCCAGCACTTGTTTATTGATTTATTGATGATAGCCATTCTGACAGGTGTGAAATCATATTCCATTGTGGTTTTAATTTTCATTTCTCTGATGATTAGTGATATTGAGCATCCTTTCATATGTCTATTGGCCATCTGTATGTCCGTCCTTCTTAAAGAAGTAAAGAAAATCAAAAAAATAATCTCCTTCACAATTGCTTCACAAAGAATAAAATACCCAGGAATAAGCTTAACCAAGGATGTAAAAGACCTGTACTCAGTTCTAATTGTAAGACACAGAAGCACTGTAGCCAATTTTTTCAGTGTAGACCTTTAAAACTTGTGTCCTTCTCTGTGCATTGAACCACTACAGGAAAAGACACTATTATAGTTTATGTTTCTACTAAAGTTACTATTGGCGATTAAGTAACATCATTTTAGGGTCAACATCCAAAATTTTTTAATGAAATAGAAGCCCCTTACAAGTATCATGTTCTATGCATTTTTCATTAAAATACTTGTCAATCTTAAAAATAAAACACTGAAGAAAGAAATTGAAGGAGATACAAATAAGTAGAAGTGCATACTGTGTTCATGGATAGGAAGAATTAACATTATGAAAGTGTCCATAATAAAGCAATCTCTAGATTCAACATGACTCCTATCCAGATTCCAATAACATATTTCACAGAACTAGAACAAATATTTCAAAAATTCATATGGAACAAAAAGTGCCCACACAACAACAGAAATCTTGAGAAAGAAGAACAAAGTTGGAGGAATTGTGCTACCTAATATCAAACTGTACTATAGGCCATAGTAATCACAACAGCATGGTACTGGCATTAAACAGACACACACATCAATGAAACAGAATAGAGAGCCCAGAAATAAACCTACACCTTTACAATTAGTTAATATTCAAAAGAGTAAGCAAGCACATACAACAGGCTAAAGATCATTCATTTAATAAACAGTTTTGGAAAAATTGGACAAATATATGCAGAAAAATGAAACTAGACCATCTTGTAACAACATTCACAAGAATAAATTTAAAATGGGTGAAAAACTTAAATCTTAGACCCAAAACTATAAAAATCCTGAAAGAAGACATAGGCAGCAAAATCATGGACATTGCTCATAGCAATTTTTATCAGATATATCTGCCCAGGCAGTGGAAACAAAAGAAAAAATAAACAAATGGAACTACATCAAACTAAAAAGTTTGCACAGCAAAGGAAATCATCAATGCAATAAAAAGATGGTCCACAGAATGGAAGAATGTATTCACTGATACATCTGATAAGAGGTTAATATCCAAAATTTATAAAGTACTTACAAAACTCAACACAAAGCAAAATAAACAAAAAAAAAAAAAACAAAAAAGTTTGCAAAACAAAACAACCTAATTAAAAAATGGACAAAGGACCTGAATAGACCAAGACTTCTTATTGAATAGACTGTTTTTATCCTATTGTGTGTTCTTGCCTCCTATGTCTTACACTGACTACATAGACATGGTTTTATTTCTGGGCTTTCTATTCTATTCCATTGCTCTTTATGTCTGTTTTTATGCCAGGACCATGCTGTTTTGACCACTATGGCCTTGAGTATAGTTTGATATCAGGTAGTGAGATTCCTATTTTCTTTATCTTTCTTAATTATTGTTGCAACTTGGAGTCTGTGGTTTCATATCATTATTTAAACTGTTTGTCCAATTCTACATTGGTATTTCAGTAGAAGTTGCACTGAATCTATAGAGGACTTTGAATAGTATGTTCATTTCAATAATGTTAATTTTTCCTATACATGAGCACAGAATATGCTTCCGTTTATTTGTATTGTCTTCAGTTTCTTTCTTTAGTGTCTTAAAATTTTCTGAGTACAGGTCTTTTACATATTTTGATAAATTTATTACTAGGAATTGTTTTGAAGCAATTGTGAATGAGATTGCTTTCTAAGTCTTTCTGATAGTTAATTATTGATGTATAAAAAAGCAAGTAATTTCTGGATATGGTTTGGTAGCCCTCTACTTTCCAAAATTTATTTATCAGTTCTAGTAGTTTTTTTGATGGAACTTCAGGGATTTATGGTGTTTTATATGTAGTATCATGTCATCTGCAAATAATGACAATTTTACTTCTTCCTTTCCAATTAGGGCACCTGTTATTTCTCCTTCTTGTTTGCTTGCTGTTACCAGGATTTCTACTAATATGTTGTATAAGAGTGGTGAAAGCAGACATCCCTGTTTTGTTCCTAAATTTGAGGGAAATGCTTTTAGTGTTTGCCCATTGAGTATGATGTTGGCTGTAAGTTTGCCATATATGGCCTTTATTATGTTGTGGTATGTTCCCTCTATTGCTACTTTTCTATGAGGTTATTTTTTATCATAAGTGAGTGCTGGATTTTTTCAAAAGCTTTTTCTTCATGTATTGATACAATTATATTATTTTTATCTTTCATTTTGTTTATGTGGTATATCATGTTATTTTATTCGAAGATAGTTTACCACCTTTGCATCTCAGGAATAAATCCCACATGATCACGGTTCATGATCATTTTAATATGTTGCTGGATTCAGTTTGCTAATATTTTGTTGAGGATTTTAGCATCTATGTTCATCAGGAATATTGGCCTAAAATTTTCTGTCTTTGTACTGTATTTGTCTAGCTTTGGAGTTATAATAATGCTGGCCTTGTAAAATGAGCTTGGAATCTTTCCCCCTCTTGAGTTTCTTTGGATTAATTTGAAAAGAATAAGGAGTTTTTTCGTCTTTGAATGTTTGGTAAAAATCACCTGTGAAGCCGTTTGGTCCAGGACTTCTGTTTTTTTAAAGTTTTTTGATTACTTCTTCAATTTCACTACTTAAAAGCCTGTCTGCTCAGATTTTCTGTTTCTTTTTGGTTCAGTTTTAGGAGATTGCATACTGCATTTTTTGGACTATAAGATGCACTATCCCACTCCCCCACCCCCCAAATTTGGGAGGAATAATGGTTGTTAATGCTGCTGTTGAGTTCTGTTTACATTTCCATTGGTAAAATTTTCTATTATTAAATATTTTACCACATTTTTTGCTTCAAATTTTTTTTCCTATTTTTCTCCTCTAAAATCTAGGTGCATCTTATGGTCCAAAAATACAGTATTTCTAGTAATTTATCCATTTCTTCCAGATTCTCCAATTTGTTGACATCTAGTTGTTCATAATATAGTTTGGGAAATTGTTGATAAACAATAATGCAGTTTATGTTACTCACTTTAAACTTTTTTTCATTTTCTCTGAGATTATTTATCTAAGAGAAAAATAGTATTTCTATGATTCTTATGAGTCATGGAATCTATTCACTATTGAGAATGTGAAAATGCTACATAATGACCAGTAATAGTATTACCTTTCAATTTACTTATGAATGGCTTCCCAGATGTGATCCTTTGAAAATCAAAAGGATTCTATTTTCTTATAATCCTTTGTGTTTCATTGGGTCAGTAGTTACGTTCCCTCTTTCATTTCTTATTTTGTATATTTGATTCCTCTTTTTCTTTTCTTGATTAGTTGACTAAAAGTTTACCAACCTTGTTTTTCATTTTAAAGAGCCAACTCTTGGTTTTGTTGATCTTTTATATTTTTAAAACTCTATTGTATTTATTTCTGTTCTGATCTTTATTATTTCCCTCTTCAACTCACTTCGGGGTTTACTTATTATTTTTTATTGTTTCTTTAGTGTAGGGTTGGATTGTTTATCTGAGACTTTTTCTTGGTTTCTAGAGATATGCCTGTGATGTTTTGGATCTCCCCTTTAAGACTGCTTTTCTGTGTCCCATACATTTTGTCCTGAGGAAATATTTTAAGTTTTTTTTTTAAATTTCAGGGATGAATCCCCTTTCAAAGTGGATTTATTATCATTATTCTGATAATAAATTTAAACTTTTAAGACATATTATTATATATTGTTATATACAATAATATATTTGAATTAAAATAAAAGATTCTGATATTTGATTATGTTATTATTAAAGAAATTAGGTAAGTGGCTGTTTACCATTAAAAGTAAATATACTGTGCTTTTTAAATTTATTTATTTATTTATTTATTTATTTATTGAGAGAGTGAAAGGGAAAGAGAAAAAGAGGGAGAGGAATATCAATGTGTGGTTGCCTCTAACACACCCTGTACTGGAGACCTGACCTGCAACCAGGGTATGTGCCCTGACTGGGAATCAAACCAGCCACTCTTTAGTTCTCAGGCCCGCACTCAATCCATTGAGCTACACCAGCCAGGGCTACTTGTGCTTTTTTAAAATCCTTACTCAAAGATGTATTAATTACTTTTAGAGAGAAAGGAAAAAAGAGAGACAGATATAGAAGTGGGAAACATGGGGGTTGCCCCATGTTGCCTCCCATACATACCCCAACTAGAGATCAAACCTGCAACCTAGGTATGTGTCCTACCCAGGGATCAAACCTGCTACTTTTTGGTGTAATGGACAATGCTCCAGCCAATTGCTCCAGTCAGTTAGTGCACCTGTAATGTGTTTTGGAAAGTACTGATGAACAATAATGCAGTTTATGTTCTTCATTTAAAATTATCATTTTAGGATTTGAGATTAGTTGTCCACCTAGAAAGAAGATAATAGCATTTCCATCACTCTTGTGAATAATAATTGCTTAAAATCTTTTCACTATTGTGAATCTGAAAATGGTACATAATGATCGGTAGTAGTATTATCTTGCAGTTTACTTATGAATGGCTTCCCAGCTGTGATCCTTTGAAAATCAACAGGATTCTATTCAGTCCTATATCAAGCGTGTCGTTTCATGAATAGGATACAGTTTATCAAACAAAGAAATTGTAATAGCGGAAGCGTGCAGGAAATGATAATATCTAGAGGAAGAATATTTTAGAGACCTTTAAAGGCATATACTTAAAATCATACAGCTAATCTATAATTTAAACTCAGTTAATGGGAATTACGACAAGGGGGGATAATTTCGCATTATTCAACTCTGTAATTAAAAACATAAAAATAATATTCACATATCATTTCAAAAACTGAAATTAAAACATGTATTATTAAATATGTATAAAGATATTAAATTTAATTAGGTAATATTTATAAATTATATTTTTCATTTACATATGAAATTATATATTATATGAGGCCATTTAAATCATTGAATAACATCATATATCAATATAACAATCTAATTTACCATCTTTAAAAGACCAGTTATTTTTCTAAAAATAATAATTAAAAACCAGTTATTTTTCTAGACAAAACAGAAAGTTGCTTAACTAATTCTTTGCTGATTTTAAATAGGTGATTATATAGTATCAGTCTGTGGTAGTGTTTCTAAAATTTTAAGTATTTCATTATCACAAATTAGAAAGCAAGCAAGCTTCTTAAGAAATAAAACTTTAGTCACTCGAATAAAGCAGTATGTCTGGAATAAGTCCTGAGATAAACATAAATGTCCATTTTCTATCAATCAGTAGAAAACTAGATTTTTGTGTCTTTTTATACAGTTCTCTGGGAATACGCTGGGTTATTCTTTTAGACTCAAACAATTTACCATTGGTGATAAATCAATGTTTAAGAATAGATACCATCTTTTTAAAATAAACATCTTGTCAAAATCTTCTTTCTCTTACCTTTTTGTTCATACTATTTGTTTAGCACTTGGCTTGATCTATTTCTATTAATTTCCGAATTTCTATGTCTGAATTTTGCACTATAATTTGAACAGTGGCATTTGTCTTAATTGATAATAAGTGGTTTATTATACAAAAGTGATTTTACTTAAAACACAGTTGTAATTTTGTTTTTATTTTGGTAATTTATCCCATAAAACTCATTACTAGGCTCACTCTGGCAGTCTCATACTCATGGCTTGCCCACTGAGCCATGCATTCATCTTATTTTCCAAGTTCATTGGTAATCAGTTACATGATTTTGACTTACATTAAGCAATTACTCATTCTCCTTCATACCAACACATAATGTTTATGAACAGTTCAAAAAGGTTAAACTTGGCAACTCACAGGGTCATTTATTTCAACATTCATTAAGGACTTGTCATAGTACAGGGCTTGGACTGTAAAGACACAACACAATATATATTATATGTATGATCTCTACTTTCAAGTCGTGTGCAAATAATGACATGAGGAAAAGAGGCATGGAAAGTAGAATAGAAAGGAAATGTATTTGGATGAATATAGTTATGAAAAACCATAAAGTTTTCCCTAACTGCAGTATAGACATGGCTAATACCGAGGGGAGAATTTGCAGTTGGATGAAAGTCATGAATACAATGTAAAGTCTGGAGCAAATAAGTAATGATTATTTTCCTTTCTTGATTTTAAATCCCAAATTCTCATAGCTTTAGGGCTTATGCGCAATTCAACAATGTATTCTTCGATGATATGTTATTCAAATTTGAGAATTGTTAGTCCTGGCTGGTGTAGCCCAGTGGATTGAGCGCAGGCTGTGAACCAAAGTGTCGCAGGTTCAGTTCCCAGTCAGTGCACATACATGGGTTGCAGGCCACAGCCCCCAGCAACCACACATTGATGTTTCTCTCTCTCTCTTTCTCCCTCCCTTCCCTCTCTAAAAATAAATAAATAAAATCTTTTTAAAAATTTGAGAATCGTTAGCTTATTTTTATATTTCTCCACACCTTGAAAGATTTTGTATCATTGTCATTACATCAAATTTAATATTGTATAAATAGTATTGTTTTTCTTGTTACACAGTATCTGCTTTCCATGTTAATGGATTTGTTATTATATTTATTTGAAAGATAACATTGAGATCAGATTGACCTGAGTTTGACATTCTCTGTTCTTCCTCAAACCATTTTATATCTATTGCCTCCTTGCATTGAAAACCCTTCCTATTTTTAGATATCTGGCTATAGCATGAACATTCTTCAATATCTAGGCTAGAGCCACACTTTACGAACATATATCCTATGTGTCTTTATGCCCTTTTTTCTTACCAATTACTTATGTAAATAACCTGAATAGTATCTGTCCTAAATTACCATAGATGTTCTTGTTGAAAGTAGAGGCAACATTTTTCTTAATTTGGTAATATGTTGATACTATTTAATAATATAAAGACTCCAATCAAGCACTGATATTGAAATGTTAGAAGTAAAGAAATAAGCAATAATTAAAAACATAAAGTTCAGAAATTTTGCCTGCTATATTATGCAATTAAATTCTTACATAAAAATTATTGTCTGGCCCTGGCTGGTGTGGCTCAGTGGATTGAGTACTGGCCTGTAAACCAAATGGTCACTGGTTCAATTCCCAGCCAGGGCACATGCCTGGGTTGCAGGCCAGGTCCCCCGTGTGAGGTGCTTGAGAGGCAATCACAGAGTGATGTTTCTCTCCCTTTCTATCTCTCTCCCCTCCCCTCTCTACAAATAAATGAATAAAACCTTTTAAAAAATTATTTTATGTCTCTCTAAGCTATAGTCTTGTATGGCATTGCAACACCTGTTAGAAAATTATAGAAAATGCCAAATATTGGCAAGCATGCCAAAGACTTAGCCACTCAAAATATGAGATAATATTATATTCTTAGAGATAACACATTTGAATTTATAAAATCGCCTTCCCAGCGTGAAATAACATGTACCATCCTAATGAGGTGCTCTTTATAGGATTTTACTTTTATTGTTCTAAAAACACTACTCCTGCCTAGTCAGTCAATATTATCTGTTGCCTCCATATACAGAAATGAAGGAAATATAGTTTAGTTTAAGAAACAATCAAGCTTAAAATCACCTTTTTATTTCAAAATAACAAGTTTTCATCAGTTCAGAACCTAAATGAAGTTGAAATGGAGAAACAGCTGGCATAAGCGTAGAAAATTCTGTGCTTTGTGCTAGTTGAAGTTGAAGACTATAGCTAGCTTTCCCTGGAGCCTCTGAGGATCATAATGAGTAGTCACCTCGAAAGAAATATGACAAATACTGTATTTTTATTTTTAGTAAGTGTAGTTAATTGTATGGAAACATTTTACTTTCCCAGTACGGCAACGGCCATCTTAAATAGATAAAAATATTGAGTGACATCTGTTGGAACCTATCAACACCCCTGGGATGTGACATAATAACCTTGCCTGTGACATTACCATAAAGAGAAAATAGACAGAGAGAGTCCTTAGATTACCGTTTCCTGTTGTCACCACAAAGCCTTAAAATGTGTGGCTGGGGTGGGGGGAGTAGGGAGGGGGAAATGCATCGACTGTACTTGAATGACAATTAAAAAATGTAAAAAAAAGGAAAGAAAAAATTTACCCTTTTCACCTACTAGCATGGTTAATCTATGTGTACAGATTAAAGTAACAAAGGTAATGAGGAGCTTCTAGTCATTCTTGGTAAGAAAGAAAATGTTATTGGCAATGTTCCTGTTCTTTTCCTCCAGGGAAGTGGGAAAAAAAAAACAAAACAAAAGGCATTCATGGTAATTCACCACATTAACAAAATAATGGGAGGAAAATATATAATTATTTCAGTAAGAAAAAGAAAAAGAGTGTTTGAAAAAAGTAACACATTTATAATGATATGATTACTTGACCTTTTTATAAATATTAACTGTTACTATTGTTTTCCTAAATTTACCTCTAAGTCTTCCCTCTGTTATTAATATAGTCATAGTAGCTTTCCAATTGGTATTATAGAATTTAATATCTATTTTTGATTTTGTGTGTGTATATATATATATATATACATATATATACACATACATACATACATACATATACACACACTGTATTTTTCAGACCATAAGATGCACTTAGGTTTTAGAGGAGGAAAATAGAAAAAAATTTTGAAGCAAAAAATGTGGTAAAATATTTAATAACATAAATAACATAATATTTCACCAATGTAAATGCAAACAGAACTCAACAGTAGCATTAACAACCATTATTCCTCCCACATGGGGGGGGATGTGTCTTATAGTCTGAAAAATATGGTGTATATATAGAGAGAGGGAGGTCTTGCTCACATTTTTGTTAGGGTGGGAGTGACAGTCAATGGCAACTTTTTATATGTTAAGTGGAAGTAGAATTCAGATTTTATTTTTACCATTCAGAAATTGCCTTATGTACACTTATTTTTTATAAATTTTATTGATTATGCTATTATGATTATCCCATTTTCCCACCTTCATTCCCCTCCACCCTACACACCCTCTCCCACACACATTCCCCCCCTTTAGTTCATGTCCATGTGTCATAAGTTCTTTAGCCTCTACATTTCCCATACTATTCTTACCCTCCACCTGTCTATTTTCTACCTACCATCTATGCTACTTATTCTCCGTACCTTTTCCCCCTCTCTCCTCCTCCCACTCCCCTGTTGCTAACCCTCCATGTGATCTCCATTTCTGTGGTTCCGTTCCTGTTCTAGTTGTTTGCTTAGTTTGCTTTTGTTTTAGGTGTGGTTGTTAATAATTGTGAGTTTGCTGTCATTTTACTATACATGTTTTTTATCTTCTTTTTCTTAGATAAGTCCCTTTAATATTTCATATAATAAGGGTTTAGTGATGATGAACTCCTTTAACTTGACCTTATCTGAGAAGCACTTTATCTGCCCTTCCATTCTAAATGAAAGCTTTGCTGGATAGAGCAATCTTGGATATAGGTCATTGCCTTTCATGACTTGGAGTATTTCTTTCCAGCCTCTTCTTGCCTGCAAGATCTTTTGTGAGAAATCAGCTGACAGTCTGATGGGAACTCCTTTGTAGGTTACTGTCTCCTTATCTCTTGCTGCTTCTAGGATTCTTTCCTTCATTTTAATCTTGGCTAATGTAATTATGATGTACCTTGGTGTGTTCCTCCTTGGGTCCAATGTCTTTGGGACTCTCTGTACACTTCTTTAAGAGAATAACATTTATGAGTTATGCTCACTCTTCATGGAAAAACTAATACCATTTACTTTAAGATGCCTATGTCTACACAGATGTCTATTCTGTGACTTCATGGAGTATTTCCATTCCACAGAGAAAATCTTAATGCTTTAAAATGGTTTATTATCTTGCCTATACTGTATAATAGCTACCATCTTTTAGGAAAAAATAAAAGTAGGAAGAAACATTTTATGTTTAATCTCTTGTGTGTCTTCTGTGTGATCACATTGCTACATTAAGCATTAATACTTTTCAAAATAAAACTGCAGATAAAAAGTCTATAAATAAAACATTCACTTGAAAACACCATTGTATAAGTTTCTAAAAACCTGTTCTGTTAACAAAATTTATTTATTACAATACTTGAAGTTACCCAGTGCTTTTTCAGATGCACATTCTTCGTCTCAGAAAGTCACATGGAAACTGCCACAACAAAAACAAATAAACAAAAAACACACATCAACTAAAACTTCATGCTCTCTGCCAAAATCAGATAGACTTTATTGAAATCGACTAGGTCTTGTCTTCATATCAAAGTGAAATATCTGCTGCCAGAAAATTAAGATAATGTCAAAGTTGCCATATGTTTGTTTTACACACAGAAGACTTGCTGCTGGGCTGTTCACAATTTGTCAGCAATTATTTACAGGTATTGACACTGACAAAGTTCCCACCGAGGGTTAGCCTTTAAATAGCTCAGGATTCAAAACTCATCAGTAAGCAGCTGCTGTTATCATCAAGTGCACATTGCAGTTCTGTTTCATATGAAAGTGTTCACATTGAAGAGAAATAAAAAATCTAAATGGCAATTGCTCTTTATGTTAAAGCAATGTTTAGTTTGTAATTTTTATTTTTATTTTACTTATTTCAGAATAGATGCAGATTAGTAACTAATTTTAATAAAACAAACCAAAAATCCTCAATTTCAAAATATCTTTATTTTCATTAATGTTTCATAAAAATATACTTTCAAAAATTAAATACCCCTAGAATGATATAACAGAAATACACAATATTTAGTTTCAATCCTCTTACCAACAGCCTCTGGGTCAGTCAATGCTTTGTTATTTTTGGATGGACTCACTTACTTGTCTGGGGATCAACTAGTTTCTTGCTTATACAGATTGCCCCACAGGAGGGAGGATGAGAACAACCAGTTATACTTTATGTCTCCCAGTTCTGTCTCCTACATACTTCAGTTGACAAGTCTGGGCACATTGTTGATAGAAGCACTAGAGACAGAAGAAAATCCAATCATGTAGGCACATTTCAAGTCTCATATTGTTGATAGAAGCACAAGAGAGAGAAGAAAATCCAATCATTCAGGCACATTTTAAGCTTGCATTATACCTGATAACATCCAGTTTGTCAAAGCAAATTACATGACCAAGACCAGAGTTACTTAAGCAGTGCACAAATCAGAGTGTATGGGAAAGGACATGGATATATCGGGGGAAGAAGTTTAATAGAGGGGTCAATGACACAATCTACTATACCATCAAATGTCCCAATTTTTTAAATTATTTTTACATTTCCCATACCTGTGTATATATGGTGAGTCATAAAAGAGAATTTGTAGTTAAATGAAGATTACTACATTAATGATATTCTTTGTTTCAATATATACTGACATATCTACATGTGATCTATAGCCAATATAAACACAGAAATTCCATATGTTAAGGGAAGATTTGCAGTTGGGAAAATGCAGAGAATGTTAGTTATCAATGAAAAAATTTCACACACTTGGAATAGTCCCAAGTTTGACCCCAGAGAATAGTCATAGAACAGCAGCAGCTCAGCCTGGTGAAAGCAGATCAAAGCCGTGACTTAGAATCCCGGGGGTGGGGCAGGGAGCTAGCTGCATTAGCTAGGTGGTAGGTGATGGTAGGTGATGGAAGGTGAAATCCAAAACTACTTAGGACCTTTGATGCAGTCAAAGATCATTAGTAGTTTGGTCCCATGACTGTTGAACCCTAACTTAAGACACAGAAGGTGGGGTACAGAGCAGCAGTACTGTGCCACTAGTAATGGCAGGTCAAGCCACAACTTGGGACCTAGGGGTGGGGCACAGACCAGCAGTAGCTCTAGCCTCCCAGGAGGAGAGATGCTATGGCATCCTGGTCTTAGATAGTGATGCACAGCAGTGAACTGGGCCTCTGGGTCAGGCCTTGCCAGCTTCAGCCCCTGGGAAGGAAACACAGCAACAGGTCCTCCAGGTGGCTTTGTCAGCGGGGCTCAGCTTTTAGCAAAGACTGTGGGGGTCTACAGGGACAAAGACTAAAACACTGTGGCTAGCCTTGCTGGGGTTCTCCTATTCTCCTTTTCTCCATGGGCTGAAATCCCTCTGAGAGAATCCTTTTTGCACCCAAGTTGTTCTAGACTGGGGGATGGGGTGGAAGGAAGGAAGGAAGAAAGGAAGGAAGGAAGGAAGGAAGGAAGGAAGGAAGGAAGGAAGGAAGGAAGGAAGGAAGGAAAGGGTTATTAAGGTGTAGTGAAAAATACATTAATTTGAGACCTAGGTAGTTCTAAACAGTTTACATATTTTCTGAATCAAAAGAAACTATGTAATTTTCTAAACTTGGCTTGCAATGTCTAAAATCTAAGTCAAATCACCAAAGTTGTCGGAGGAACTAAATGGCATGTGACATGTAAAATTCTTATTTCAATACTACATTTAATTCAAATGCGTTCAAGGAAAGATAGACATTAACTTCTCTGTCTCTGATAAGAATTTTATGTTGTGATGGGACCTTTCTTCTTTGTTTGGGGTGCTTTATTTTGTAGGATTTATTGAAATAATATATGTGAATGCATTTTTTTATTGCTGTTCACTTGCAGTTGTCTCAATTTTTCCCCCTTTGCTCTCCCATACCCTCTCTGCCTCACCACTCCCTCAGTCAGTCCCCCTTCATTGTCCATTATCTTGAGTCCTTTATACATGTTCCTTGACTAGACCCTTCCCCTTCTTTTCCCCATTTTCCCTCTCCCCCCACCCCCATGGTCACTGTCAGGGGGGTCCTTATTTCCAGGTCTCTGGTTCTATTTTGCTCATTTGTTTGTTTTGTTCATTAGATTCCACTTATAGGTGAGATTGTATGGTGTTTTTATAAAATTAAAAGAACTGTGGTATTATTAGGTATTTATTTTAAATAATGTCTTTCTGGTTCATTGGACCTAGCTTTCCTAGGCTGAGCTGAAACAAGGAAACAGGCTGGGAGAGAAAGAAAGCCCAGGACTTCAATCTGTAATGATCACTAAAGTATCGCTGGGTAAAGTAGACCCATGGCGCCAACTGTCACTGGTGTCTACAAAACTGTCTATCCCTTCACAAAACGGGCAAACTCTATTATTTCTCACAGGCCTGGTTAAACTAAGTTTCCTCACATAGAAATTTAAAAGAATAATAATAATAAAGTGTGCTCTTCAATAAAATAAACACCAAACCAAAAACTCCTCATCAGCTTAGATCTAAAGTTTTCAAAATGAAAGAATGCCAAGTGCTTACCTTATATAGGGATCGTATTCATCCCTGTTTTCTAGCATATTTGACTATGGAGGGATATAATTAGTTAAGTAAAAAGAGAGCTAAACAATGTAGGCCTCAAACATAATTCATAGCCTTATTATTATTTAAGAATTTCATACTTCAGGCATCTATAAATTAGATTGTTATGAATTATTGTATTTTTGGATAAAGTCTTTACTAGTGCTGAATAATACACACAACCTCTAGCCTCCTGCACTCCATTTTTAATGTATTAAATGCATTACAGATAAATCTTGGAAACATCTTATTTCCTATTTGTCAAATTTATTTATGAAAATGAGAGAAAAATAAAATGCTCACTGAAAGTTCTCTTTTACAGAATCTCAAGAAGATGCACGTATTTTTTAACTTATTATTCTTGTCAGGTGTGGTAACACCCAACCACCAATTTTAAATATAGGATAAATCAAAGATATCAGTAAGTTAATAGAAATTTAAAATTCACAAACCCTTAATGTCAACTGGATATTCAAAAAGTCCATTAAGTTAGACACAATCTTCTCCTTCAGGAACCAATCTGCAATATTTAATTAGAATGCTACTTTCAGAGAATACACATTTAATACAATATTAAAATCATCTGTAACTGCTAGTAAGTAATGATGTTTTAAAATATTGCAATGCATTTTCCATTATATGACTTACTTGTGATCACAGGAAGTCATTTATAATCGTCTTTAAAAGTCATGTGAATTTCCATGCTTTGTGAATGAGAAGACCAAATTTAAAAAAAAGAAAATATGTCCCAGTCTGGGTCTAATCAGAAAATTAAAAACACACAGTAGGTTAAACAGGGGTTATTTAATAAAAGTATTATTAACTATAATAAAAGACCAACTATCAAGTATCAGGAAACTATTTAGTACCATAGAGTTGAGTGAGGATACTTAAAGGATGAATTTGGAAGGGGTCCAGAACTCACTGGAGAAGGTGTGGGTCAGCTCACCATAGAGCAGTGAAGTTCTCTGGTTTTGCTAAAGAAGAGCTGACCCAAGTTACACAGTGAACAATAGGCCATCCTCCAAGGTGCAGTTGGGGGAGGAGGGGATCAGCAAGTACTGATGGATTAAAGATAATTAATTGGCAAGGCCAGAGACCTTCAGAGCACACAGCCTGTTGAGGCTCTTGTTTCTGTGTGGGGAGGGTTGCAGAAAAGTTATCACCAGACTGAATGTGCAGTCACATAGGGATTGTGTTCTGGGTAGCTAGTTGGAGATCCACCCGATGTCCTCACAGCCACATTGCTGATATCAGAGACATGTTAGAAACCTCCTTCTCCTGCATTGTTTCTCCAGAGCCCTCTACTGATAAAGTCATCATGCTCACTTTATTTTTATATGTATATTTTTATATTAATTGTTGTTGCAGTACTTTAAAGGTGAAATTCTTAAAGGAATTCTATCATAGAGCAAAAGTTTAAAAAGACTCATTTTGAGCCATGAAATAATACATTATTATTTAGGAATATTTTAAGTAATTTCCAGTCATCTAGGGGAGAATTCATCAATGAACTACATGAAAATAGAAAAAATAAAATAATAAACTTGATTAGTTCTAAAAGCATAGAAAAGCATAGATATATGCTTCTGATTTAGTTAGTAAAAATTAAACCACAAACTGGTGTTTTACATTTTCAAATTATAAAAATAGTAAGAATACTAAGCGAGGTTGTGTTCTTCATCAAGGTTTATAAATCCACCCAGCACACCTAACTTGATTATACTATATACTAATAAAGTTAGTCATGGTAGATTAGTGGTTCCTCAAGTTAAACTAGTTTTTATTTGTATGTTTGTATCTGATTTTATTTTATTTTATTTTATTTTATTTTATTTTATTTTGCCTGCTTACCTACTCTAATTCAGTGCTACAGTGGGCTTTTCAGATTTATGTTTATTTGATTTTCCTGAGTTATCTGAACATTAGTCATACACAAACACTAATTCAAATATTTCATGCTGTTATTAACATTGTGGTAGAGCATATAACAGCAGAGTTGGGTAATTCCATCGTAACCATATTCTCCCAGAACCTAATAACTAACAGGAGTTGCCTGCTGTCATTGCTAGGCCACTTTCCCTTCCTACTTTCCACTATGTGCAGTGCTCTCTTACTGCAAAAAGGAGAGGTTCATATTCAATAGAAAAGTGCAATGAATTAAGCAAGAGATATGTAGTGAAATACAAACATATGAGGTATGGAATTTTCTTTAATTCAGAGAAATGCATAGAGCAATGATATAAATATCCTAGATGAAAAACATGGAGTATTTCCTTACACAATACCCTGGCAGGGTCATCAGAAAAATGCTTGACTCATTACCAACATGGTTTTCTAGATGAAGATTATCACTTCACCAATTAGATATACTTATGAAACCAGCAATATTTTTTGATATGTTTGCTTGGATTTAAAAAAAAAAAAGAAAGATTAATTGGGATGGAAAGCATGCCCTTAACTGTTTGTGGGAATATAGGCATCATGCATAAAAACCAGTAATTATTTTTCAGGGTGTTTTAATAGTATTTGAAAGATTATTATTAAAACTTATTATTATAGTGTGATCAAATCATTCATCAATCACATCATATAATCAAAGGTATATTCATCAATAGATTTTCTAGATATAGGACATTTTTGTTAATGTGATAATTTGGAAATATATAATTTGTGTAATGATACTCCAAAACCTTAAAGGATTTTTCTCTTTATCAATTGTTATTTCATTCATTTTATTTATTTAGTTATTTATTTCTCTTATATGTTCATTTATTTATTTCACATTTACTCATCTTTTTATTATTATTGTAAATTTTGGTAAATCCACACCTACAAATGATATGTAGCAGGTAGGATTTCCAAATGGAATGCCTAGTGAAAAAATAGAAAGTACAGAATACCTTGATCAGTATGATTTCATATATGTTTACAAAAGTCAGAATATATGTATGTAAATACAGAGAAACATACACATACACCTCTTTCAAAGAAGGTATTAAAGGCTTTCTAATGTTTTTAATGATAAGCTTCTGGACCATTCCTTTTTGCTTCTTCTGATCTCTACCTGAACCTTCCAGGTAGTCCTGTGGTACACCTTGATTCTGCTAAAATCACCCAAGTTGGATGTACCATCTCCCTCATGCCAAGGCTTAAAAGGTATCACATTTCTTGTCAGTCTTTCACTAAAATCATTGCATGATGCAATAGGATAGTTGACCTGGGTGTAAACAAACATAATGTAATATGCTATGAGACTGAGGTTTTGTGCTACCACAAAGGAGAAATGTGCCATGAGTGTTTTTAAATATTTTAAGCCCATTTTCACCACCAAAATGACAGAGAAGAAATACAATAAATACATATAGCGATAACAGAAAAAGGATTAAGGATGTTTTTTCTATATCAAAAATAAACATTTAAAAAATTAAATGAAATAAAAACATTATAATCTATGATTTTTAGAATTGTTCAATGAATCAGATTAAATCAGACAGACAACACAGCTAAGAAACCATTGATGGAGAGTGCTTTTTGGAGTGTGGGGAAATAGAAGGGAGGAATTCTTTGCAAGAAGTTTGCATTCTGGGATTAAGGTTCTCTTAGGTTAGAAATAATTTACTTCTTCTTAGGTTAAAAATGATCACCCTCCTTCAACTCAGTTGTAGAAATTATTTTTACATTTTTATATAAATCTCTTGTGGTTTTGATTAGTGATGACATAGGCAGTGTTGTCTTAGAATCTGCAGCAAGGTCTGGCTATAAGTCTCAGAAAGGCCAACAGATAACATAAATCTTTTCCCCCTTGAAGACAGAGTGAAAAAATCTTGCTGTGTGAATTGCTTGATAGAAAACTGTTAAGAAGTATTATGACAAATATTTTGAAGCAGGAAAAATGTTACAGTTAAATCAAACAAATACTAAAACTAAATAAAACAAAAGAAATAAAACCGTGGTTTTGGGAAATGGAAGAAACTTGCCAGATGGGAAATCTCTATTTTCTTTCTCCTTCCTTCCTTCCTTCCTTCCTTCCTTCCTTCCTTCCTTCCTTCCTTCCTTCCTTCCTTCCTTCCTTCCTTCTCCTCTGTCTCTCTCACTTTTTCTTTCATAATTATTTTTGTCAAATTTATTGGTGTTACACTGGTTAATACAGTTATATGTTTCCAGTGTCCAGTTCTATAATACATCATGTGTTTATTATATTGTGTGCTCACCATCTGAACTATAGTCTCCTTCCCCATTCATGTTTTAAAGTCATTTCTCAAAAGATGGTATCTTCAGGTATCTGGTTAAGTTGATGTGGTAAACAAGTGGTATTTGCCTTCTTCCCTTAAAATTATCATTAAATCTTGGTAAGTAGATAAGAAAAAGAATAGCATCGCAACTGGGAAGAAAAGGTAGGCATTATTAGTAAAAGAATGGTTTAAGGCTCTCTGAAAGATGAGAAATCAATGAGTACAACTTAAAGGAGAAAAAGGAATGGAGGAAGCTGCAGGCCAGGAACGAACAGGATTAAATGAAGCAGAAGTGGGAGTGTACTTTCCCAATATACCACTAAGAGGGCTCCAGACCTGGTGTTGTGTGCATGGAGAAAGAGTAATAAAAGCTAGATGAGTTAACCTTTCCTGAGTGTTTACCATGTACCATTAAGTAAGCTTTACAATAACCTAATGAGGTAAGCCGTTTTTTGTTTTTTGTTTTTTTTAACCACCCTCTTACAGATAGGAAAATGAAGCCCAATGTGAAGTTGCTAGTAAGTACAGAAACTGGAACTGTGTATGCTGACTTCCTGGACAGAGGCTGAACTCTTAGCAATTACATTTTACTACTCCCCTTAGAGGGTAGGCAAGAAAATTACTGTGAATTCTATGTAAGAGTCAAGCCTACCTCATGCTTGTCTTGCCTTATACATCCTACCAAACTCAGCACTATGTAA
The DNA here is from genome assembly GCF_004126475.2 of Phyllostomus discolor. Lineage (NCBI taxonomy): Eukaryota > Metazoa > Chordata > Mammalia > Chiroptera > Phyllostomidae > Phyllostomus > Phyllostomus discolor. The sequence goes on from NC_040906.2 coordinate 34,649,889, forward strand.
ATGCTGTCTCCTCTCCTACAATTTGCAAAAAATTGTATTATTTTTCCCTCATATCACATTTGATAGAATTATTCCCTGTGTGTTTAGCAGGATCTCAACATTGTATATTTCTGTTAATGTACATTTTCATAGGCTAGCTTGCATTATAATTTTTCACATACCTATATTAATCTTTTGTTACTAGCACATGATAATATTTAAAAGATAGTATGCAATAATTTTGATTAAACAAATTTTAGTTTACTCACATATTTCCATTAAAATGTGACCATATTGACATAAAAATATAGAATTTATACTTGTGATGAATAAATGCAACATATAAATCTTTAAAATATTATAAACAATATAGAAACAAAAGCAACTGTGATTATAAAGTAAGTACATATAGAAAGAAAAAATAGAGGCATAAGAATTATTTTCCTATCATGGATGATTTATGATGAAACGAGTTTTGTTTAATATGACTTTTTCTAATTTATACCAACTAACATGTTCGTAAATTATATGAGATATGAAGTTGAGTTCAATCTTATTTGGTTCCTTGGATTTTCAGGGAAATAGATAGATTGAGAATGGAAAAAATCTCACTTTAATATTTTGTTTCTAAAATTTTCAGAAAATGTAAATTTTTCCCACATGCATATTTTTAAAAAGATTTTATTTAATTAGCTTTAGAGAGAGAGGAAGGCAGAAAGAAAAACATCTTGCATGCCCCCACCTGGAGACCTGGCGCACCACCCAGGCATGTGTCCTGACTGGGAATCAAACGGGGGACATTTTGGTTCATGGGCCAGAACTCATTCCACACCAGTCAGGGCATTGCCTATGCACTTAATGCTTCCAAAAAATATGGACGTCATTTCATAAAAGTTTTTCTAAGTGATCAAGGCCATAACCACTACTGCCAAGTATCACATGTTAGAAATGTCAGGAGAAGATTAGGCTTCAGTTCCCAAGTATGTGATGACTAGAAATAAATCAGTGTGTTACTTACAAAAACCTTTCCACAGCATTTCCCTACATTTCATTATCTCAAAAAACTTTTATTAAAACACAGAAGAGTTTGAACGAGAATATGAATAATGAACACTTTATTTTAATATCTCTAAAACTGATCTTCCATAATAGGGAGTTAGCTCAACTCTCGCTTTCAGTTGCTGTTTTAAACATGGATTTGTTTGTAACACTATGGTAAGCAATTGATTTAGAGAGTGAACATATTATCTTCATTCAGGATAATAGAAATAAATTTCAGAACCTTGAAAATATGTCAAAGACCTCACTTTGACCAAACAGGATATAGATGGCACAAGTTAACTTTTTTCACCCTTTAGAATAACTAGCTGGTAACTTACTTAAATATTCTTTTGATTATCAAATGTTTTTTTTTACTGTGCCTTTATACTAACTCTTTCTTTTAAAACAAAATCTCCCAAAAAAGTCTTTAAGAAGGTTGCTTTACTAGGGTTAGTGTCAATTAGATTTTTTTGAGATTATAGTTTCTTCTCTAGTTTATTTGTTGCAGACATTATTTATTTTCCTTAGAAAGTTTGGCCTGAGGGCTCCATGGCAATGCTACTATATTACAGAATATAAATAGAACTTTACTCTCCCTTTCCTCCTCAACCCCTATAAATTCATTTCTAATGACTGAAGAGCATGCAGAGGCACTCAGAGATGTACCGGGGTTTTGCAAAGTCCTTATTTCCAGCATGAAAAAAGAAATCTAAATTGGAACCCATTACTTACAGTTCATTATTTGCTGGTCTAGAAAAAAAATGAATAACCTCATTATAACTCAGTTTTGTCTTACACATACAAGGAATCTTTCATCATTATAATGTAGCAGTTATTTTGAGTAAAAAATGAAATTATTCTTTTAGCAGACTGTCTTCCTCTCTACTTATTAAGTTGTGTTCAAAGTACATTTCTTACAGAAAATGCCAATGTCTGATTGGATTTTCAACACACTACATTGAACTGACAGCATATTAAATTAACTGAGTTTTCCATGTTATCTTTTTCCTCATCCCATTTTTCCTTTTCACTTCAGAAAATACTAAGAATAGGTGTCATTTTATATGCAGTTTTTATGTTTTGCCTTATTATAGGTTCTGTTAAACTAGAAACTGGACTCAGTAAATATGATCTTCCAATTACAATAATTCAAAAATTATTTATTTTATTATGTGAATGAACATGGCAGACATTTTAAAATGAAGCTGCATGGTATAACAAATCCTGTGAAGAAAAAGAGCAGTCAAATAACCATCATATTTTATTTTTATATAGACTGCTGAAAAATTCAGTTTGCATACAGCAAAATATAGGTGGAGTTGTAAAAAAGAGTCAAATCTCCCATTGGAATGAAGTGCACAGTGATGAAAAAGTACTGTGAAGAATTTAATAAGGCCAACTCTACACTTAGCTATTCAGTGAAGAAAAAGAGCAAACCAAGTCATCCAAAGTAATTAATGGTAGTTACATATTTACATGGCAAAAAAATCTCATGGTATGCCAATAGCATAGCTAAATATAAGTCAGAATGCCTCATAAGACATTCTTACAAAAATATATTTACTAAGTTAAAACCTATAAACCACAAAATAAATTTTATACATAAAATTATACCTCTGATAGTTTTGATGATTTTGCAATATGTTTAGCTTGGTATCACAATGTACATTATGGTACATTGTAAAGTTTGTAAAAATCAGTCATCTATAAAATTCAAAACAAATATTTCTGTGTTGAAAGTTCCAGTAACTAAATACATATTTTACTCACCTACTTGCAAAAATCTCAAATAACCTTTTTTATTTTGATGTTAAGATTCCTATCTTTTATGTTTATTGTGAACCATTTCAAACAAAATGAGAAGGAATAGCAAAATAATCATATTAAACTAATTATTTTCTTTTTGGCCCACAAAAACATTTTTCTCTACACAAATGTATTTCAAAACAAATCCCAGGTACTTATCTAATAGATGATATTTTAAAATAATTACATAACCAACATCACACAAAAATTAATTGTAATTTTTCAATATTATCTAAAGTCAGTTTGTTATCTCTAATTTTTAAATCATATAAAAGATTTTGTTTTAAAGTTGCTTTGTTCTAATCAAGATCCTAATACTTTACTTTTAGATATTGGTTGATGTGATTTTTTAAGTTGTATTTTTCCCTACTCTTATTATTTAAACCACTTTATTGAGATATAACTTACAATAAGCTGCACATATTTTATGTATTTAAGCTGTACAATTTTATGAAATTTGACACACATACAGCTATAAAATCATCACCACAATTAAAATAATGAATATGTATTGTTTTCAGTAACCTTTAAAGTTTCTTTTAACCTCTAACCTTTTCATCTCCCTTTTCCTCCCATCCCTTTGCCTTGTACTTGCTGAATACACCATGATGCCTACAGCAGACACCTGTGAAGTCAGTGCCCTTATCTCTGGGTTTTACTGCAGCCAGTCTGAGTTCTTTGCCTATGTGCTTCCTTGAAAGCTTTAGAAAGCCATTCTAACCTTGATGGAAAACTAGAATTAAGGCCCCTGAAATCAAATCCAAACCAAGAGATGATGGCTGCTGGTGCAGAAATACCCACCTCCCTAGCGCCTCCGATGGCACACCTCTGATTTGTATTGTACACACCTTTTCTTAGCAGTTTCCAGTGTGATGGGGTTAGGCTTTGGTTCCCCCCAGTGGTAGCTAGTTCATAATGCAGGCTTTACGGCTGTCTTCCCTTCCCTGCCTCACTTGACCACTCCCCATTCATGGTCACTGTGCTATAATCTTTGTCCAGGGATCAGCTTCTGAAAAATCCTAAGGTGTTTGTCTAATACATTTTTCTCACTTTCATGGGTTAGTTGGTTAAAACTATCAATGACAAAACTGGACAATTACAACTCATGAATGCTTTAGTCAAAACATATCTAAGTGAAATTCAAGGAAGAGAGATCATTCCTAGCCATTTTCTAAAAATATTCTATTTATCAAAGACCAAAAAGGAGCTAAGTTGAAGATGGCAGCATAAGGAGACTGAAGTCACGTCCTCTCACAGACACGACAAATGTACTATCTATGGAATAATTCCTTCTAAAGGGGATACAGTAACTGAATGAACAAATCTCCCAAGGGACAAGGGACAGCACCAAAAAGAGTAGGAAAGGCACAAACATGACCCCACTAAGAAAAAAAACACACTCTAGATGGTGTTTCATTGATGGGAAACATCTCAAACATACACAAAATTTCTCAATAAAGAATGTGTCCTGGAAAACTATACAACTGCACGGAAAGGAAAATCCACTCTTACAGGGCTCATACACAGACTCACTCTGCCCACAAACCATTGCAAAAACAGCAAATAGTGAACCACGTAGATTAGAGGTGTGGGAGAACCACTTACTGATCCTAAAGCACCAGGAGAAGCAGGAGATAATTAGGACTCTCCTTGGTACCTGAGACATTGACGTGAGTCATGTTTGCCATCTTTCTCTGCCGGACAGATGCCATTGCTGATGGGCATCATTTTGGAATCCTCCTTTTAGCCTATTAGTACCAGAGGACACCCCATAATTACAGCCCTGCCCACATTACACATCTGCTAGAGTCACTGGTTCCATCTCACATCCAGGCAGGCCAGGCTTTCCCACCCAGCACCAGCCCAACCAGCAGCAAGGAACTGCAGCTAGCCAGGCCAGAGGCCAGTCTGGCGAACCCAGCACATGCACAGCAGTCAGAACAAAAGGACTCACGCAGTCCCCACAGAGGACACTCCACAAACACCTGGCCCTAGCAGCCAGAAGGGATTACTCATAACAACACTGTTCGAGCGATGTCTTATTCACTCTAGGAAGTTCAGTCCATGCTTCTCTGAATATGCTGCTTTGGTTA